>NC_083353.1:112484141-113126141 GCF_030254825.1 Meriones unguiculatus
TATCAACATCAATGGACTCAACTTTCCAATAAGACACAGACTAACAGAATGGGTTCGGAAACAGTATCCAACATTCTGCTGCATCCAAGAAACACACCTATGCAACAAAAATAAACACTACCTCAGAGTAAAGGTCTGGAAAATAGTTTTTTCAAGCAAAAGGACCCAAAAAATAAGCAGGAGTGATTATCCTAATCTCTAATAAAATAGATTTTCAACCAAAACTACTCAAAAAAGACATAGAGGGGCACTACATTCTCATCAAAGGAAAAATCTACCAAGAAGACATCACAATTCTGAACATCTATGCCCCAAATAGAAGAGCACCTACATTCCTAAATGAAACATTATTAAAGCTTAAATCACACATCAACCCCAACACCTTAATAGTGGGAGACTTCAACAGCCCACTATCACCAAGGGACAGATCATCTAGACAGAAGTCAAACAGGGAAATAAAGGCACTTACAAACATCATAAATCAAATGGACCTAATAGATGTTTACAGGACTTTTCACCCAAACTCAAAAGAGTATACATTCTTTTCAGCACCTCATGGAACGTTCTCCAAAATAGACCATATAGTTGGTCACAAAGCAAGCCTCAACAGATACAAGAAGATTGAAATAATCCCCTGTATACTATCTGACCTCGATGGACTAAAGCTGGACCGTAACAACAATGGAAATAGAAAAAAAGCCTACACGCACATGGAAACTTAACAACTTACTTCTCAATGACAGCTGGGGTTAGGATGAAATAAAGAAAGAAATTAAAGACTTCCTAGAATTCAATGAAAATGAAGGTACAACATACCCAAATTTATAGGATACAATGTAAGCAATACTTAGAGGAAAACTCATAGCACTAAGTGTCTTTAAGTAGAAATTTGTAACATCTCATATAAACAATTTAATGGCACAATTGAAAGCCCTAGAAAAAAAGAAGCAGAAACACCCAAGAGGAGGAGATGGCTGGAAATAATCAAACTCAGGGCTGAAATCAACCAATTAGAAACAAATAAAACAATTCAAAGAATCAACGAAACCAAGAGCTGGTTCTTTGAGAAAATTAACAAGATAGACAAACCTTTAAGCCAAACTAACTAAAAGGCAAAGAGAAACTATCCAATCAGCAAAATCAGAAATGAAAAGGGGGACATAACTACAGACAAAGAAGAAATCCAAACAATCATTAGGTCGTACTACAAAAGCCTATATGCCACAAAGTTGGAAAATCTAAATGAAATGGACAATTTTCTTGATAGATTTAATCTACCAAAATTAAGTCAAGACCAGGTAGAAAGATTGAACAGCCCTATATCCCCCAAGGAAATTGAAGCAGCCATCAACAGCCTCCCTTCAAAAACAAGCCCAGGGCCAGATGGTTTCAGTGCAGAATTCTACCAGACCTTCAAAGAAGTGCTAACTCCAATTCTCTCCAAATTATTCCACAAAATTGAAACAGAAGGAACATTACCAAACTCATTCTATGAAGCCACAGTCACCTTAAAACCTAAACCACACAAAGATCCAACAAAATGTGTACTTCAGACCTACCTCTCTTATGAACATTGATGCAAAGATATTCAATTAAATATTTGCAAACCAAATCCAAGAACACATAAAAGATGTCATCCATTATGACCAAGTAGGGTTCATCCCAGGCATGCAAGGGTAGTTCAGTATATGGAAATCCATCATTGCAATTCACCACATAAACAAACTGAAGGAGAAAAACCATATGGTCATCTCCCTAGATGCCGAAAAAGCATTTGACAAAATCCAACACCTGTTCATGTTTAAAGTCTTGGAGCGATCAGTGATACAAGGAACATACCTAAACATAGTAAATGCAATATACAGCAAGCCTATAGCCAATATCAAACTCAATGGAGAGAAACTTAAATCAATCCCACTGAAATCAGGGCAAGGCTGCCCATTGTCTCCATATCTCTTCAGCATAGTACTTGAAGTCCTACCTAGAGCAATAAGACAAGTAAGGGAGATCAACGGGATACAAAATGGAAATGAAGAAGTCAAATTATCACTATTTGCAGATGATAGGATAGGATAACTGAGTGACCCCAAAAACTCAACCAGAGAACTTATTCAGATGATAAACACCTTCAGCAGAGTGGCTGGATTCAAAATTAACTCAAAAAAATCAAAAGCCTCCTGTATACCCAAGACAAAAGGACCGAGAAAGAAATCAGGGAAGCAACACCTTTCACAATCGCCACTAATAACATAAAGTACCTTGGGGTGACTCTAATCAAGCAGGTGAAAGACCTGTTTAAAAAAACTTCAAGTCTCTGAAGAAAGGAATCGAAGAAGACATCAGAAGATAGAAAGATCTCCCATGCTCATGGATCAGTAGGATTAACACAGTGAAAATGGCCATTATGCCAAAAGCAATCTACAGATTCAATGCAATTCTATCAAAATACCAACACAATTCTTTACAGACCTTGAAAGAAATATTCTCAATTCATATGGAGAAAAAAAAAACCCAGAATTTCCAAAACAATCCTGTACAACAACAGATCCTCTGAAGGTATCTCCATCCCTGATCTCAAGTTGTACTACAGCGCAATAATAATAAAAACTGCTTGGTACTGGCAGAGAAAGAAAAGGGTGGATAAATGGAACTGAATAGAAGATCCAGAAATAAACCCACACACCTATGAATACTTGATTTTTGACAAAGAAGCCAAAACCATTCAATAGAAAAAAGACAGCATCTTCAACGAATGGTGCTGGTCCTGGTCCAACTGGATGTCTACATGCAAAAAAAAAAAAAAAAATGAAACTAGATCCATATTTATCACCCTGCAAAAACTAAAGTCCAAGTGGATCAAAGATCTCAATATAAAACCAGACACAATAAACCTGTTAGAAGAAAAAGTGGGGAACAGCCTAGAACTCATTGGCACAGGAGACAACTTCCTGACCAGAACACCATCAGCACAGGCTCTAAGAGCAACAATCAATAAATGGGACCTCATGAAACTGAAAAGATTCTGTAAAGCAAAAGACACTGTCGTTAGAACAAAATGACAGCCTACAGATTGGGAAAGGATCTTCACCAATCCAACATCTGACAGAGGGCTGATATCTGGAATATATAAAGAACGAAAGAAGTTAAAAGGCAATAATCAAGTAACCCAATTAAAAAATAGGGTATGGAGCAAAACAGAGAATTCTCTATAGAAGAATATAGAATGGTAGAGAAACACATAAGGAGATGTTCAACATCCCTAGCCATCAGAGAAATGCAAATCAAAACGGACCCTGAGATTTCACCTTATATCCACCAGAATGGCTAAGATAAAAAAAATTCAAGAGATAACAAATGCTGGAGAGGATGTGGAGAAAGGGGGACCCTCCTCCATTGCTGGTGGGAATGTCAACTGGTACAACCACTATGAAAATAAATCTGGCACTTTCTTAGACAATTAGGAATAGTGCTACCTCAAGATCCAGCTATACAACTCCTAGGCATATATCCAAAAGATGCTCAAGTACACAACAAGGACATCTGCTCAACCATGTTTGTAGCAGCCTTATTCGTAATAGCCAGAACCTGGAAACAACCCAAATGTCCATCAACAAAGGAATGGATACAGAAATTAAGCTATTTTACACAATGGAATACTACTCAGCAATTAAAAACAAGGAAATCGTGAATTTTGCAGTCAAATGGTGGAATCTAGAAAAAATTATCCTGAGTGAGGTATCTCAAAAGCAGAGGGACACACATGGTATATACTCACTTATATCCCTTATAAGATAGGATAAACATACTAAAATATGTACAACTAAAGAACATAAACAAGAAAGAGATCCAGAGGTAAAATGATCGATCCTCATCTAGAAAGACAAAGGGGATGGACATTGGAAATAGGAGAAAACAAGTAACAGCACAGTAGCCTACCACAGAAGGCACCTGAAAGACTCTACCTAGCAGTGTATCAAAGCAGATGCTGAGACCCATAACTAAGCCTTCGGCAGAGTGTAGGGAATCATATGAAGGAAGGAAGAATTACTATATCCTAGAGGGGACAGGAAGCCCCACAAGGTCCAAATATATCTGAGCACAAGGGTCTTCTATGAGACTTTTTATCCCACCAAGGACCATGCATGGATATAACCTACAACCCCTGCTCAGACATAGACCATGTAGCTCGTATCCAAGTGGGTTCCCTAGTAAGGGGGACAGGAATTGTTTCTGACATGAACTCATGAGCTTCCCCTCCCCAGTGAGGAAGGAGTAGCCTTGCTAGGCAACAGATAAGGACATTGCAACCACCCTGAAGATACCTGATAAGCTAGGGCCAGACAGAAGGAGAGGAGGACACCCCCTCTCAGGGGACTCAGAAAGGGACAGGGAGGAGATGAGGGAGGGAGGGGAGGATTGGGAGGGAAAGAGGGAGTGGGCTACAGCTGGAATACAAGTGAATGTATAAAATTATTTAAAAATAAAAATATTAATTTAAAAAAGAGAACATAATTTAGTTAACATCTTGTAAATTTCTGTCCATGGTCTTTCTCAATCACGCCCCATCTGACCAACTGCAGACTTTTACAGAGAATTACTAATCCTGATGATTCTGTGTGGAAAAATTTAAAACCTACTACAACCTTTTTCATTTCCTTCTCTCTAACGTAGACATAGTCATGTACTGACTACTCGTACTTTTAATTATTTCTCTATTTTCATCCAAAGGTAACTCTGTCCATTGGGAAAGACCCGAGAAACCCAGGAAAGCAGGGATGTCTCTGTACGAACCCCAGGCTCCCTCTGCTGAAGTGGAGATGAACGCCTATGTCCTCCTCGCTCTCCTCTCTGCTCAGCCAGCACCAAACCCTCAGGACCTGGCTGTGGCAGTGAGAATCGTGAAGTGGCTCACAAAGCAGCAGAATGCCTATGGCGGCTTCTCCTCCACTCAGGTCAGTAACTTTCCTTCAGAGTTCTCTTGCAGTTAGAGGATTTGAACAAGAGATGCTGGAACAGTGAAAAAATGAAACAGGAAGAGGAGAGGAAAACAAGGAAGTGTTACTCTTGGGTATGCTGACTCTGTAGAAAGTGAAGGATCATACATTCTATAATAAATTGTCCTAGGTCTGGTGCCCAGCCACAGGAGTTCTCTTCATG
Source organism: Meriones unguiculatus (assembly GCF_030254825.1). NCBI lineage: Eukaryota > Metazoa > Chordata > Mammalia > Rodentia > Muridae > Meriones > Meriones unguiculatus. The sequence continues at coordinate 112,489,299 of NC_083353.1, forward strand.
CCATAGTGAAATAGGCCTGTGTTGCTCAGAACTTCCAACCCAGACTCAAGACTCAATATAAAGCAACAGCGAAAGTCCTGGAGGTTCCACAATCCTAGACACAATTCTCTCCCCCTAGAATAGCACGTGGAGTACCTAGGAGATATTCTTTGTCCAAAATCACAAATTGATTGCCCTGGTGCCCTTACGTACAGTTGTTTCCTTCTCCTGGCAGACTCTCCTAATCTTATGTATGGACACATAGCCCTCGGGTTTACTCCAAGCTCCCTGATTTCTTCTTGATACTAGAAACAATCAAGACTGTAAACCATTTGTTTTATCATCTGGTCAATATAACTGGTCAATATTCCCTCTCTACAAAAAAATGTTACCACAATATCAGTAATTAATGCTCTGGAAATTCTGGCATATCATGCAGAACTAATCTCCAGAGAAGTTTAGAGACATGTTTATTTCTCTCTAAAGGAGACATAAAATGTTCAAAGGGAAACCATCCATGACACTAGGATCCCTGAAATTGCAATCCAATCCTTTCCGTCTTTAATTTCCTTTACTGTCCGCATTGTGATCCTAAAGCCCTCACTGCCTGTTTCTGCTCCCTCTTTGGGGTCTGTAGTCAGGCAGCATCTGGAGCTGTCTTGGATGAGGAAGGATCCTGGGGGAGAGAGCCTCTCTGGAGTATGCCACCAAGGAGCAAGGCAGCCAAGGACAACACTAGCTCACAGCGTTTTCTATTTGATAAGAGAGTCATGACCAGCACTCGGCCATAGTGTTGGTGTCTCTTGATTCCTCCCCAAGTGCAGAGGAAAGTTTGGGGATGAGAGCAGGAATGTGATTTTGTGAGAAGATGGTGGCACCACCATGGGAATCAGGGACAAAGGGAGAGAAACAGTAAATGCTGGGAGGAAAATCTAATTTGTGTTTCTATTTTCCACTGGCTGGGGTAGTTTGCATAAGCCAGGGCACTCTGTGTGGGAGACAATTCATAGGAATGTTTTGATTTTCAATATATCCTGAATTAAAGTCTGAAATAAAGACTAGAGATCAAATGATTAGAGACAAAAACTCATGAGACTTTTGTCACAGCTAAAATGAACATTGGGAAGAACTCAAGCCCTTCCCAACTGAAGCTAAACTGAATGTTTTCTTCATCCCTCTCAGGACACTGTGGTGGCCCTCCATGCTTTGTCCAAGTATGGAGCAGTTACTTTCTCCAGAAGTCAGAAAATTCCTTTGGTGACCATCCAATCTTCAGGGACATTTTCCCAAAAGTTCCAAGTAGAGGAGAGTAAACGCCTGTTACTGCAGCAGGTCCCTTTACCTGACCTTCCTGGGGACTATGAAATCAGTGTGACAGGAGAAGGATGCGTATATGCTCAGGTAAGGTTCTGGGCAAGTTGTGGGTGTGCGGTGTGAGCCTCCTCCACACAATGGGAAGTCTCCTTAGCCTGCCTGCACACGTGGGGCTCAAATCGGGAGAAATGGATCCAAGGGCCCAGTGCCATGGAGGTAAAGGATCTCTGCTCACTACCTCCCAGACGATGCTGAAATACAACGTGCACTGGGAGAAGCAGCAGTCTGCATTTGCTCTCCGGGTGCAGACAGTACCTCTAACTTGTGATAACCCCGAAGGGCACAACAGCTTCCAGATCTCACTGGAAATCAGGTATGAGCCTCTTGCTCTGGCTCTGGCTCTGTTTATGTCTCCTTCAGTGCTGTCTTCCTAGAACACTTCACAGAGTGGGTTCAGGGGTACCTGAAATTAGTCTCTTCATTAAGAGTTTGCTTTGTCTGTAAAAAAAACAAAAATACTTGACTTCAGCAAAGTGATCAATGAAGAATTGTAGAATTATAATTTCTAGTTAGCCTGCTTTAGGATTCCTTTCTTGCCCCTCTCATAATAAAATATACGTTATTATTTTTCATGAAGCCTTCACACAGGTCATTCTTCTTCAAACAAAGAAAAAGCCTTTCTGCTCTTCTAAAATTTTATATTTCTACAAGAATAATTTTTAAAACAAGATATTCAGTTCTTCTGGCATTCATCACAATCTTTGTGTCAAATATAACAAGTAATAGGGTCCAACTAGAAACACCAAAGGGATCTTGGATGCAAAGAAGACATCCTGAGTGTACCCTATCACCTCGTTTCACCTCAGTGTGTGCGTGTGTCCCTGTGCATGTGTGTATACATGTGTGCATGTGTCCCTGTGCATGTGGTCTGTGCGTGTGCACACACATATGTATATGACACAGGAGAGTCCTCAGGTTCCATAACTACTTGTTTTGAGATTAGCTCTCTTACTGGCCTGGGGCCTGCTACCCAGACTCTGCTGGCTGGCCAGCAAGCCTTAGGGTCCACCTCTTTTTAATGCACTCTCCAGATGATACTGTCATGCAGTCTATTTTCACAACTATTTCTATGACAGTAAAGGCCACCTGTTTTAAGGTATGGAAAAGCCATGCAGGCTGGTTCAGGATTACTGCTAGACCTCAAAAAGGGGCAAGACTCGACCTATTAAAATTGCTCCTTCTGTAATTCTTTGGTTTGCAGTTACACCGGGAGCCGTCCAGCCTCCAACATGGTGATTGCTGATGTGAAGATGATGTCTGGTTTCATCCCACTGAAGCCCACAGTGAAGAAGGTGAGCAGACACCACATGTTTGGATACTCTGTGTCCTCAGACTAGGAGCTTACCACTTCATCACAATAATGTCAACCCATGTCACAGCACTGTTAGTACTAACACAGGGTTGGGTGTGACAGCGGGCCAGCAGAAGAAACAAAAGGGGCTGAGTTCACTGAGTCCACAATTTGGCTAACAACAACCTTTAAAGTGTAATAATGGACCTGGTCAATAATTATTCAGGGGAAACATTAGTACATGCCAAAATTGTAGATGTAGTTTCAGAGGTTCTAAGAAGTATGAAAATTAGCAACAACCTAAGATCAATAGGAGAGAGTTTTAGGCCATCCTGGTCTACAAAGTGAGTCCAGGACAGCCAAGGCTGCACAGAGAAACCCTTTCTCAAATAGACAAAAAATGCTTTCACAGAGAATGTGGGATAGGTACTAAAAGTATAGGAGCATTTTTACCTACTAATGATTCAGACAATATTGAGTCAGGCCTTCAGTAGAGGGCACTCACAATTTTCTAAGTATATTTTCATTCTTACTGGAAAAGAAATTTTTGCAATTCATTTAAGTGAATTTGTGACATCTCCTTTTTATCACCCTCAATTCCATTGTTCATGCACCTCTTTCACCCCTGAGGCCTTTGATAACACTGATGTTTTCTCTCATTTTCAGCTTGAACGGTCCCAGCACGTGAGCAGAACAGAAGTGAGCAACACCAATGTCCTGTTATATCTGGATCAGGTGAGGATCCTTCCTGCCTCCCTAGACACATCTGGGTTTAAGTCCTTGGTCTGTGTAGGTCAGGGGAGGGTCCTTCCTGCCTCCCTAGACACATCTGGGTTTAAGTCCTTGGTCTGTGTAGGTCAGGGGAGGGTCCTTCCTGCCTCCCTAGACATGCCTGAGTGGACAGTCTTTCTTGGTGCATCTATGTATGGGTAACATATGGCAGGAACAAAGCAATTCTAAAGGAAGTCTTCTGGAAAGCCAACCTCCCTCTGTTCATCCTGGATGATGTTTGGAATTCTTTTTCTTTGGCTTGGAGACATGACTCAGCAGTTAGGAGCACTTACTGCTCTTGCAGAAGGCCAGAGTTTAGTTCCCAGGACCCAGTCAACTCACAACTGCTTGGGACTCTAGATCCAGGGAATCTGATGCCCTCTTCTGGTCTCCACCAGTATGGACACCCTATACACCCCTCACATCATCATCATCATCGTCATTATAATTAATAATAATAGTAATACAAACGTTTAAATTCTCATTCCTCATTGCTGGCTTTCCTGGAACTTGCCATAATGTCCCAAGTCATCAAGTCAAAGTGCTTAACTCTCACAATGGAGAAAGTGAACTATCCCATATTAAGGAGGAATATGGACTTTTGGAAAAGTTTAATAGACTAGGAAAGTTTCATATTCTCCCTGGAGCCTTGCACTTCAGTTCCTCCGGTCCCTGCTCTAAAATCTGTATCACCATCCATGTATGTGGCATCAGGGAACACAGTGACTGTGAGGTTAAATGGATCCAACCCATAACTGTGTTTTAAACACCAAGAACTTAGTCTTGCTGAGGAAAAACAGTGTCCACCTCCGTGAGTCTGGATCATTAGTCTCTCTTTCCCAGGTCACCAATCAGACCCTGGCCTTCTCCTTCATCATTCAACAAGACATCCCAGTGCAAAACCTACAGCCTGCCATTGTGAAAGTCTATGACTACTATGAGACAAGTGAGCAATTTGATTGGTTTTCCTTTTTCCTTTTTATTCCTTTGTTTTCTTGTTTGTTTAGTTGGTTGGTTTTTCATTGGGGGTGTTTGTTTGTTTGTTTGTTTTCATGGTTTCTCACTATGCAGCTAAGTGTGGCCCCAAACTCTTAAATGTCCTGACTCAGCCCCCTCAAATGCTGATATTAGGAGCACATACCATCACACCCAGTATTAAAAACAATTGTTTCTCAGACAGTGACATACATGTAGACCAGACTAGCTAAGTCAGTTCTTGATAAAATAATATGAGTATAATAAATGTTTACAAAATTTCAAATTATTCAGCCACTGATTCCTACCTGTTTGTCCAAACAGTCATGTGGGACCAAACATGTCCAAATAAACCAAGGACCAAATGTTTTACCAAAAAGTGTCTGTGGGCTGAAAGACACACAAATATTCTCATGAGTATAGCAATGCAAAGATGAACAATTACACAAATAATTATGGTAGGAATAAAAAGATGAGAGAGAATTGTAGCCTGAGGGGTTGATGATGCTCAAAGAAAGTGAGAAGACAGAGATAGAAAATTAAGTGTTGTGGGTTTTTTGTTTTGTTTGTTTTGTTTTGTTTTGTTTTTTCTGTTGAGGTAAGAGATATATGCCAAATGATTCAGACTAGCAGAATTCAAGAAATATTGAAGGGCCGGGTGATAGTAGCACACACCTTCAATCCCAGCAATTGGGGGCAGAGGCACATGAATCTCTGTGAGTTCAAGAACAGCCTGGTATACAGAGCGAGTCCTAGGTCAGCCAGGGTTACACAGAGAAACCAGGTCTCAAGAAAGAGAGAGAGAGAGAGAGAGAGAGAGAGAGAGAGAGAGAGAGGGATTTGGACGGGTACAGCTCTACAAGGATCACTGCTACTCCTCTGCTCAAACCCTATAGATAAGCACACTTTGATTTTCTCCACAGGGTAAATGATTCTGGTGTTGCACTATTGTTCACTTATTGCACAACAGGCACGCACAGCAGCTGTGGAGGTCAGAGGACAATTTGGGGAAAGGGTTCTCTCCTTCTGCAATGTTAATCCTGGAGAGTGAACTCACTACAGTCATCACATATGGCTCAAGCACCTTTCCGCACTGAGCCATTTACGGTGGCCCAGGATAAAATGGTGGTTGAGGGGAGAAACTCCTTTGCTTGGTTTGTCTGATGTCCACAGAGAGATGACTTTTCAGCAATCATCCGTGTCCTGAACAAGAAAAGTCCTCAGTCCTAACTCATAAGCTGCCTTCCACAGAATCCTCTCTCTTCAAACTCTCATTCTCTCATTTTTCTCCATTCTTCCAGATGAAGCAGCCTTCGCTGAATACAGCATGCCCTGCGGCACAGGTGAGCACCTGGCACTCCTTGCCACAGCCCGCCTCTGACCTCCTTCCCTTCACAACTACCCAGAACTTTGGTTAGATGTGCTCAGACCCCACCACTGTGTGAAAACGCAGAGATGTACACCTCTGGATCAGTGAGCTGACCCTGAAAGATCCTTGTAACTCCCTTACCAAGTATATCGCAGCTTATGGGAAAAAATCTGATAGATCCCATGTCCCCCATGGACAGTTTGCTTTCCTGCTGAAAACCCTGCTGTCCCCACCCACTTAGAGTATATTCACCCTGTGTGTTTCTTTCCTCTCTCCACATACACAGAGAAGCCAAATTTTTGAAACTTGTCATTCATTGAAACTTGGACAAGGCATTGCTGGAATCTCCAAACCCAGGAACCTTCAAGATGGTGATTTTCCTTTGTCTCTGCGATATAAATACTGAACAACCTTGGTAAATAAACACGTAGTTCAAAGTGTCTCTGTCTTTGATTCTTTCTTCACTTGATCCAAACTTCCTCCATGCTCCTTCAGGGCCTTGCACTATTCTCCACATTTGCAATGAACAGAAATGACCTTCCAGCTGAAGAACACATACTGTAAAAATGTGAGCACTTTCCAGCTGCTTTAATAATACACACCTCAGAACATGAAGGTGACACAAAGGCAACCTTACTTACCTCCATAAGAGAAACACGATGGGTGCCTCAGTGAAACAGGACCATAGTGCAAGCAAGAAATGGTGATTCAGGCCTGCAGGCAGAGCATTTCTGGAGGAGAGTTGCAAATTGAAGAGCAACCTAGGCTCCTCCGCAAGTACCAGATGAGCCTGGGCTTCACAGCAAAAGCCTGTCAAAAAAAAAAAAAAAATAACAAGAGGCAGGGATCGCAGCTTGATGGTAAAATATTTGACCATTTTCAAGTCTGTGGTTTCAGTTACTTTCTAACAAAGCAGGAAAGGGGGGATATAAAGCATTCAGGTTGAAACAGCTTTTTCAAAGGAAAAGAGAGGCCCTTAGTGCCAGGAAAATGGCTATCTGATGGACTGGAGTTCCACTGTGGTCTGAATGCAAAATGTCCCATCAGGCTGTTAGAGCAATCGGTCGGTCCAAAGCTGGTGCTGTTCTCTGAGGTGTTGAAATCTTTGGAATATGGGCCCTAGCTGGCAGTAGGGATGAAGTTTGAGAATTATAGCCCAGACAGAAGCTCTTGAGCCATGGAGGATGAGGAATCCCTTTCACAAGATTTTGCATACTTGGATGTAAACATCCCTAACCACAATGCTTTACTCACCACTGCATCCCCTTGACATGTAGATCTGAAGTCCCCACCTTGCTGCAGCTGACCCCAAATGGTCCCTTTTATATATCTGAGGGATCATGGTTTTTGGTAATAAATACTGTTTATTATCAGATTAAAAATTACTTTTCTTTATAAAATTTATTTATTTATTATTAGTTACTGTTTATTCGCTTTGTATCCCAGCTGTAGCCCCCTCCTTTGTCCCATCCCAATCCTACCCTTCCTTCCTCACCTTCTGCCATGTCCCTTCCCAAGTCCACTGATAAGGGAGGTCTTCCCTCCCCTTCCCTCTGACTCAAGCCTATCAGGTCTCATCAGGACTGGCTGCATTGTCTTCCTCTCTGGCCCACCCCCTTAGAGGGAGATGATCAAAGAGCCAGCCACTGAGTTAATGTCAGAGAAAATCCTTGTTCCCATTGCTAGGAAATCCACTTTGATACTGAGCTGCCATGGGCTACATCTATGCAGAGATTCTAGGTTATCTCCATGCATGGCCCTTGGTTGGAGTACCAGTCTCCGAAAAGACCCCTGGGCCCAGATTTTTTGTCTCTGTTGCTCTCCTTGTGGAGGTCAAATGGTGGGAACTAGAAAAGATCATCCTGAGTGAGGTATTCCAGAAGCAGAAAGGCACACATGGTATATACTCATAAGTGGACATTAGACATGTAATATAGGATGTTCATACTAAAATCTGTTCACCTAAAGAAGTTAAGGAAGAAGGACACCCTGGATAAGATGATCAATCGTCACACAGAAAGGTAAATGGGACAGACATCAGAAGAGAAAGAAAACAAGGAACAGGACAGGAGCCAACCACAGAGGGCCTCTGAAAGACTCCACCCAGTAGAGTATCAAAGCAGATGCTAAGACTCATAGCCAAACTTTTGAGTAGAGTGCAGGAAAACTTATGAAAGAAGGGGGAGATAGAAAGACCTGGAGGAGACAGGAGTGCCACAAGGAGAGCAACAGAACGAAAAATTACTTTTCTTAATGACAAAGTCCTTGACAAAAGCAACATAAGCAGAGTTCATTTTGACTCACCCTGAGGACACTGTCTGTAACCTCAGAAGAGACACCGACCACTGCTAATGCCTTAGGTCCTGCAGTTGACCTTCTCTTGTCACACATATCAGACACTCCTGGTGTTAACACTGTCTATTATCCCTAGCTAATGGATATCAAGAGCCCTGGCTTTTACTTGGGGATGTGAGGTTCATGTCAGAGAAGATGTTGCTGGTCACAAGGCCTTCTCCCCATCCCTTCCCTGAATCCTTCTTGGAGTCAAAGATAAGAAGGGACCCTGGCTCTGCCATGTAGGCCCAGATTCCTCTCTTTGGTACTCTCACCATGCTGTGGTCCATTGTTGCTAGGCTTCAACTCTCCTCAGAACCTCCACTGTACTATTGGCTGGCTGGCTGTCTATATGTCCATGGAGTCAATGACCCTTCTACTAAACTTCTTCCTGTCCTAGCAATCCATTTCAGTGAACCCCTTGAGTCTGCATCTGAGACCTTTCACAGTTTACCACAATTGGGGAGGCATCTTGGCAGAGTGTCAGGTGGCTTATCACTTCCTGTCTGTCACCAGAAGGCTAAGTACAATGAATACTGGTGCTCCGTTGGTGTTCTCTTTTTTATTCAGTCCAGTATTTCAGGTCATGGGATGGTGCCATATCACATTAGTGTGAGTCTTCCCACTTCATTTAAGCAAAGGTAAAAACATCCCCGTTTTAAGTGCAGATTCCACAGAGTAGACAATATCAAGTGCAGTGAACTGTGACTTTTGTTGTTGTTGTTTTTTCATGGTAAAACAGTGAGTTTTGCTCTTCCAGGGCCACCTTGCAAGTCAGGCAAATTAGTACATATCACCAAGATCCCCTGTGTCTGATATTTTGACTAGACACAAGTTCTTCTTGAAGTTTTTGTGCCTGTAACTTTGCTTCTAGGCTTCAAGAGTCTCCAGTATGGACCAAAAGTCATCTCTATTCTTCCTGCCCTGGAACTTGTCATGGACTTGCTAATCACATAATGCAAGTTCTATTGCTGTGATTTAAAAGAACAAGCCAGACAAGAGCAGCTTAAGGGAAACGTGGTTTCTGCTTGTTCAAAGTTCATGGGTGTAGTCCATCATGGTTGGGAGATCAAGGCAGCAGGAGGTCGAAGCAGCTGGTCACATGATATCCACAATGAAGAACCAGGCAGTGATTGTATAGATGCCTGTTCAACATGAGGAAGCAATGTGTGCTCTGTGTGCATTTGTGGACAGGCATGAGATAAAATGTGTTGTGCAATCAAACTTGTTACAGTTATTAATCTCTGTACCCATGAGGGTAAGTTGAGCAGTTGGGGAGGAAATGTTACCCACAGACATGAACTTAAATGTGGCCACAGACAAAAATGTGAGGAGAGGAGGATCCAAGCAGTGGCGACCAGCGAGCACCATATCTGAGGGGCAAAGATTCTGAAACCACGAACTTGGTGAGTGGAGGGGCTGCTGAACCAAGAACAGTGACATCTTGGCTTCCAGGGAGAAAGGGGACTAACTGTGAGCTGAGACCATTTAGATTCAGGTAAGCAGCAGACTCTTCTGTGGAATTCCCCTGCGGGCTCAATCCCCAGGCACTTCCTCTTTTTAGAGGCAGCAGAGGAGGCCTACAGATTCCTCCACAGAGCACTGTGCCTGTCCCCAAGTGCCAGTGGCTCCTAGCAAAGAAACCCTGGTTGGAATCTAGGACACAGAATACTCAGTCCTCCCTACCCCCACACCCTCTGGCACATCCCCAGGGAAAGGCGCCATAATCGTTCCCTGGCAGAGGTGAAGGCTACTGAGGGGACCTGCAGAATCCACCACAGAGCACTGTGCCAGGCCCTAGTGCCAGCAACTCCCAGCACAGGGCACAATGCCAGTGGACACCAAGACCTGCTGTTCTAGCACCACTGAGCTGACTGTTAGCCTACACCTGCATTTGCCCCAGCAGGATAAAACTGGAGAGTAGAGAACAAGGGGAACCCCTGTGCTTTCCAATTGGTCCTGCTGGAGTGTGAGCGCACCTTCAAGGAAGTGATTGCAGAGGCCCAGATCCAGGGTCTCTCTAAGCATGCAGCTAGACAACAGATCCCTACCGCCCACACCCCTATTGTGGGCAACATAGGGATTCCTGGGACAGCGTTCTCAACACTGATACCCCTGCTCTGTGGGTCTACCAGTGAATTCCAGGCAAACAATTGCTGGAGCCCAGACAGATCTGCATACCAGTGGCCTGTAAGCCACTGAAGCAGTCAGGGATCTGCGCCTGTGCACTGCCCCATAAACAACACCTGCGAATAGTACCAGAGTCACATTCCTCACTTAGGTGCTGATGAAACACCAACACACACTCTCAAACAGTGGACCTCTCTCATCTTCTTGAAAAACATTCCAGAAACCAGAAAAAGGCAGTCTGAAGTACAGACAAACAAACAGTGAGGATTACAGATGGCCAGAGGCCTGTGTAAAAACACACCCAACAAAAATCAGGACATCATGGCTTCACCAGCAACCACCAAAATCAATGAACATTTCAATCCATCGGAAACACAAGAAAATGACTTTAAAACTAGGTTTATCCAGTTATTAGAGGCACATAAAGAAGAAATAAACAGATCTCTCAGAGAAATAGCCATAGAAATAGGAGCACATAAAGAGGAAATGAACAACTCTCTCAAAGAAATAACCACACAAGTAGAGGCAAATAGAGAGGAAACGGACAAAGCTCTCAGAGAAATACAGCCAAACAAGTAGAGGCACAATTAGTGGCACATAGAAAGGAAATAAACAAAAAAAAGTAGAAGCCATCATCGAAAAACAGGACTACACATTAAAACAGATGAAGGAAATGGTGAAAGACATATAAACAGAATTAAAATCAATAAAGAAAATACAAGCAGAGAAAACCTTGGAGATGGAGAACTTAGAGAAAAGATCAGGAATCACAAAGGTACACATAATCAAAAGAATACAAGAGATGGAAGAGAAAATCTCAGGTGCTGAAGATACACCTGCAGAAATTGACATGTCTATCAGAGAAAAAGGAAAATCACTTTTTCTTCTAAGCAGTTCAGTCTCCAAGTGGGTTCCATAGTAATAGGAACAGGGACTATCTCTGACATGAACTGATTGGCCTGCTCTTTAATTACTTCCCCCTGAGGGGGGAGCAGCATTACCAGGCCACAGAAGAAGACAATGCAGCCACTCCTAATGAGACCTAATTGACTAGGATCAAAAGGAAGGAAAAGAAAACCTCCCCTATCAGTGGACTTGGAGAGGGGCATGAGTGCAGAGGGGGGAGGAAGGGAGGGATTGGAAGTGGAGGAAGGAGGGAACCACAGGGGGGATACAGAGTGAATAAAGCGTAATTAATAAAGAATCTTTTAAAAAACCAAATTGCCTGATTAATTAATTAATTAAAAGGATATTTAACTTACGCACAAAGTATTTACTCTTGAGATATCAATCAGTCTCAACATTATTGTACTTCCCAAAATATTTTAATGCACCTACTAGTTCTTCCTTTAAAAAAAAAAGAAAGAAAAGGGAGAATCAGAAAACTCCCAAAGAGAAAACATCCAAGAAATCAGGGACACTATGAAAAGACAAAATCTAAGAATAATAGGAGTGAACAAAAGAAATATTCATTGGTCACTAGTACCTATCAACATCAATGGACTCAACTCTCCAATAAAAAGATGCAGACTAACAGAATGGTTGCAGAAACAGGATTCAACATTCTGCTACATCCAAGAAAAACACCTCTGCAACAAAGATAAACACTACCTCAGAGTAAAGGACTGGAAAAAAAAGTATTTCCAGCAAATGGACCCAGAAAACAAGTTATGGTAGCTATCCAAATATCTAATAAAATAGACTTTCCATGAAAATTAATCAACAAAAGTTGAGGAGGGACACTTCGTTCTCATCAAAGAAAAATTCCACCAGGAGGACATCACAATTCTGAACATCTATGCCCCAAGTACAAGACCGCCTACACTTGTAAAAGAAACATTATTGAAGCTGAAATCACACATCGATCCCAACACCTTAACAGTGGGACACTTCAACACCCCACTCTCACCAAGGGACAGATCATCTAGGCAGAAGGCAAATAGGGAAAAAAAGGCACTTGCAGAGGTCCTAAATCAAATGGACCTAATAGATGTCTACAGAACTTTTCACCCAAACTCAAGAGTATCCCTTCTTTTCAGCACCTCATGGAACCTTCTCCAAAATAGACCATATACTTGGCCACAAAGCAAGCCTAAACAGATACAAAAAAATTGAAATAATACCCTGTATTCTATCTGACCACCATGGACTAAACCTGGACCACAATAACAACAGAAATAGCAAAAAGCCTACACGCACATGGAAACTGAACAACTTGCTACTCAATGACAGCTGGGTTAAGGAAGAAATAAAGAAAAAAATTAAAGACTTCCTAGAATTCAATGAAAATGAAGGTACAACATACCCAAATTTATGGGACAGAATGAAAGCAGTGCTCAGAGGAAAATCCATAGCACTAAGGGCCTTGAAGAAGAAGTTTGAAAAATCTCATACAAGCTACTTAATGGCCCAACGGAAAACCCAAGGGGAGAAAAAAAAAAGAAGCACTCTAGAGAAACAGATGGCTGGAAATAATCAAACTCGGGGCTGAAATCAATCAATTCAAAACAAATAAAACTATTCAAAGAATCAAGGAAACCAAGATCTGGTTCTTTGAAAACATCAACAAGCTAGACAAACTAAAGGCAGAGAGAAACTATGCAAATCAGCAAAATCATGAATAAAAAGGGAGACACACCTACAGACACTTTCCACTTACAGAGGAAATCCAAACAATCATTAGGTCATACTACAAAAGCCTACATGCCACAAAATTTGAAAATCTAAAGGAAATGGACAATTTTCTTGATAAATTCCATCTACCAAAATTAAGGCCAAATCAGGTAGAAGGATTGAATAGTCCTATATTTCCCAAGGAATTGAAGCAGTCATCAACAGTCTCGCTTCCAAAACAAGGCCTGAGCGAGATAGTTTCAGTGCAGGATTCTGCCAGACTTTCCAAGAAGTGTTAACTATAATTCTCTTCAAAGTATTCCAAAAAATAGAAACAGAAGGAACATTACCAAACTCATTCTATGAAGCCACAGTCACCTTAATACCTAAACCACACAAAGACCCAACAAAAAATGAAAACTTCAGACCTATCTCTCTTATGAACATTGATGCAAAAATACTCAATAAAATACTGGCAAACCGAATCCAAGAACACATAAAAGATATCATCCACCATGACCAAGTAGGCTTCATCCCAGGCATGCAAGGGTGGTTCAGTATATGGAAATCCATCAATGTAATGCACCATATAAACAAACTGAAGGAGAAAAACCACATGATCATCTCCTTAGATGCCTAAAAAGCATTTGACAAAATCCAACACCTATTCAGGTTTAAAGTCTTGCAGAGATCAGAGATACAAGGCACATACCTAAACATAGTAAAGGCAATATACAGCAAGCCTATAGCCAACATCAAACTCAATGGAAAGAAACTTAAATCAATCCCACTGAAGTCAAGGACAAGGCAAGGCTGCCCATTCTCTCCATATCTCTTCAACATAGTACTTGAAGTCTTAGCCAGAGCAATAAGACAACTAAAGGAGATCAAGGGGATACAAATCAGAAAGGAAGAGGTCAAAGTGTCACTATTTGCAGATGATATGATAGTATACATGAGCGACCCCAAAAATTCAACCAGAGAACTCCTTCAGCTGATAAACACCTTCAGCAAAGTGGCAGGATACAAAATCAACTCAAAAAAATCAGAAGCCCTCCTATATACCAGAATTTCCTAAAGGATCCTGTACAACAACCGATCATCTGGAGATTCAATGCAATTCCCATCAAAACACCAACACAATTCTTGCAGACAATGAAAGAAAAATTCTCAACTTCATATAGAATAACAAGAAATCCAGAATTGCTGAAACAATCCTCTACAATAAAAGATCTTCTGGAGGTATCTCCATCCCTGATCACAAGCTGTACTATAAAGCAACAATACTAAAAACTGCATGGTACTTACTGGCCTAGAAACAGACTGGTGGATCAATGGACTCAAATAGAAGACCCTGAAATGAACCCACACGCTTTGGTCACCTAATTTTTGACAAGGATGCCAAAACCATTCAATGGAAAAAAAGACAGCATCTTCAACGAATAGTGCTGGTCTAACTGGATGTCTACATGTAGAAAAATGCAAATAGATCCATACTTATCACCCTGCACAAAACTAAAGTCCAAGTGGATCAACGACCTCAATATAAAACCAGACACACTAAACCTGTTAGAAGAACAAGAGGGGAAGAGCCTTGAACTCATTGGCACAGGATACAAGTTCCTGAACAGACCACCAACAGCAAAGGCTCTAAGAGCAACAATCAACAAATGGGACCTAATGAAGCTGAAAAGCTTCTGTAAAGCAAAGGACACTGTCATTAAACAAAACGACTGCCTAAAGATTGGGAAATGATCTTCACCAGGCCTATATCTGACAGAGGGCTAATAGCCAGAATATAGAAAGAACTCAAAAAGTTAAACAACAACAAATCAAGCAATCCAATTGAAAAATGGGGTACAGAGCTAAACAGAGAATTCTCAATAGAGGAACATTGAATGACAGAGAAATATTTAAAGAAAGGTTCAACGTCCTTAGTCTTCAGGGAAAGGCAAATCAAAATGACCCTGAGAGTTCACCTTACACCCACCAAAGTGGCTAAGATCAAAAACTCAAGTAACAACATAAGCTGGAGAGGATGTGGAGAAAGGGGAACCATCCTCCACTGCTGGTGGGAAGGAAAAATTGTACAACCACTTTGGAAATAAATCTGGCCCTTCTACAGACAATTAGGAATAGTGCTACCTCAAGATCCAGCTATACTACTCCTAGGCATATATCCAAACATGCTCAAGTACACAACAAGTAATTTGCTCAACCATGTTTGTTACAGCTTTATTTGTAAAGAAAATGTAAAGAGAAAATGCCAGAAAGAAAAATGCCAGAACGTGTAAAGAGCCCAGATGTCCGTCAGTTGAAGAACGGATACAGAAATTGTGGTACATCTACACAATGGAATATTACTCAGCAATAAAAAACAAGGAAATGAAAAAAAAAAAAAAGGAAATGATGAAATTTGCATGAATAAAAACTAACAAAGAAGAGACTTTATTAGGATACAGCACCAAGTCCTCATGGAGCCAGGACTGCCCTGGGAGCACTCTCAGGATGCAGCTCCGAATTACATCAATTCCTAAGAGGGTTCCTAAGAGCAAACCTCACAAGGCTCTGTGCTTCCTGCCTTCCTGCAATCCGGGTTAAAATCACAGAGCGGCATACTTTCTGTCTATGTGCAATCAGGCACACATCCTGCCTACCTACAGGAAAGCACACATCCCACGTGCTGGCAGGGGCAAGTAAACTTGTTCACAGGAGTGAAAACACGTGGCTTTTTATCTTACATAAACAAATCAGGCCGTTACAAGAACTGCTCCAGGATTCCTGGAAGCAATCTGTCCTTGGGCACATGGGGCTTACAGGTTAGAGGCATTTTGTTTACTATTTCTTTTAAGCACATTAATTATTAAGCTTTAAACATAAAGTTCCCGTCATGACCACAATATTCTGTTTTTTCCTGATAGTTTGTTTGTTTTCAGTATGTCTAGGAAATATGTTTTTCTTGAACTATATAACTCAGAAATAACCAATATTTTTATGTTAAAATCAGAAAATACCTCGTGTATTCTTCTACTGTTTTTGTTTAAGATACTCACACATACTTTGAATTACAAATCTTAAATAAATCTTAAAGCATATCCGACTTGTGTCTTTGACTTTCGTGCTCACAGAACTGTGGAGTAACTGTATGAGTTGCAGAAAGCTAAGGAAAAGACCAGATACTCATGTCTGCATGGAAATACTGCAGACTGCACTACAGAGAGGGAGAGAATTATGTGGGTGAATTCATTACACCAACATCTCCAACCTCTGGGTTTGTGATGGCTGAGAAAAACTCCATTGTGTGCTAGGAAGCTATTCTGAGCTTCTAATTTTCTAAAAGATGGGCTCACAGCAACTCTGACTCCTTGCCCCTTCCTCAAACTTGTAAAACTGATATAAGTAAAAGATTGCTTCGACTTTCTAAAACCCACTTATCACTGTGAAGTGGGGAGTGCAACAGCTCCTTTCTCAGCAAATACTGGGAGAGAGAGAGAGACAGCTCCTCACAGCTGAGAGGAGTAAAAGCAGTTTCTCACGCGGCTTCACATGTCACTCAAATCAGGTAACTGTAGCGCCCACCTTTGAAACCTTTCCTCTAGCCAGTGCTGCATAACACATCTTCTCTTTGGGATTAAGTCTGTCAGCCTGCTAGTAGTGATTAATACCTTCGTTTGATGATATTCTAAGTCCAGTCTGTCTTCACTTGTTGCCTTGGACTCCATAACAAGTGTCTCCAAGGAAATCCAGGCTTGACTTTCACAACTTCACATACTGGCCTCCTTGGGCCTCCAAGATGGGTCATCCCTGACACACCTCTGGCCTTTAATAACTCTGCCCAACTATGAAGGTAGATTCCACGCTCCCTTTCTTGTGTCCTTGACTCTAGAGACAGGACCATGTGACTAACACTACCAAATTTGCTCCCTGATGGAGATGGACTGGGTTCTCCTCGTTCACTTACACATGCATTGGCTTCCTGTTGTAAATGTTTTCTATCAGGACTTAAGGTTTTCTTTCATTTCTTTTCACCAGTTGGAAGTTTAGTTGGTGGAATATTGCCCTGAGGTCCCTACTCTTCTTTTACCATTTAGCATCAGGCTCTTCTTTAAACTTTTTATCTCTTTGAGTGCTGGACTTAGTTCCATTACCTTTCCTGGTACTCCTCCTCTCCTCAAAGTGCACATTTTGTATTTCTCTTTGTCCAGGTCGCTCCTTTTCCTGATAGAGCTGCAGAAGAGTGGCCACCGTGACCACATGGCAGAGTCAGTACTTGGCTGTCTTCAAAGCTCCTCGGCCATTAATTCAAAACTCTCCAATTTAGCCCCGGGCATATTTAAAACAAGGGCAACACCCAGCCTTATTCTTTTCCAAAATTTGACAAGAATGGTCTCAAGGCTGCCTACTAAAGTTCTTCCCCTCTGACACTTCTTGAGCTGGGCTGTCATAGTTACACAGCCCTCAGCATGGCTCTCCCTGTTGCTAGGATGGCCCAGCCAGCCCTGCCTGAAATGTTCAACTGCTTTCTCAATCCAGAGTACAGAAGTCCACATTCTGCCAACAAGCAGCATGGTCAGGCCTGTTCCAGCAGTACCCCAGGCCCTGGTACCAACTTCTGTCTTAGTCACTGCTCTATTGCTGTAAAGAGATACCACAACCAGAACTAGAGAGATGGCTCAGCCATTAAAGGCTAGGCTCACAACCAAAAATATAAGAGATACCACAACCAAGGGAACTCTTATAAAAGAAAGCATTTAATTGGTAGCTGGCTTACGGTTCCAGAGATTTAGGCCATTGACAACATGGCAGAGAATTTGGCCATATGCATTAAGACATGGTGTAGAAGAAGGAAATGAAGCTACATCCTCCTGACCCACAGGCACAAAGAGGGAAGGAAGAGTAAGAGAGAGAGAGAGGAAGTGACTAACATGGGCTTTTGAAACCTCTAAGCTCACCCACAGCGCCACACTTCCTCCAACAAGGTCACACTTCCCAGGCTTTCTCCTTCTTTCAAACAGTACCAATCCCTGCTGACTTGGCACTCAAATAAAAGGCCATAGGAGCCAATCTTAGCCAACAACCCCATTAAGGAAGAAGACAGTCACCCTAGAGGTTTGACACCTTTTTTGCTTAGGCATTGTTCCTGTCCCTATATGTCTGCCACCAGGAAGTCTGTCTGACTCCTCCTCTCTCATCTTGTAACACCATGACAGCATGTTCAGATAACTACACCAGCCATCCATTAGGGTTTCTAGGCCCTTGGTCATTCTCTCATGCCAACACATGAACTATTATTCTAAAGAGTATTTTTATATGCTTTGATTATTTCAACCATTTCATGTTATACTCCAAGTTTTTGTTTGTCTTATTTCCTATGGGACCTCTTAAAGCTTGGGCTTACCTCAGCACTGTTATTCCAACAAAGTCTTTCTATTTCAGACATGCCTATGTTACCCATTGCATAAGCTTTCTCAAGACTCAGATCTGTACCCTACTTTCTCTGTCTACTTTAAAACTTCAAGTAACTAGGATAGCATGTCTGCTCTCTAACAAGATCTCTGTGAGTTCTGAGCCTGGATTATGCACTATCTCAGATGACATGCCCTGCCATTTGATACTATCCTGCAGTGTTAGAACCTCTTAATGTTTCTGTGTCTATCATTTCTACCATCACCTATCAGGAAGTTAAAGCTATGCATTGTCATGCTCAAAAAAAATAATAAAAATAAATAGGAAGTTAAGAGGAAAAAATGTAATTATTATTTCAGTGGAATTTGGACAAAAGGGGCCAGTTCAGGAGTTGGTGAGACTTCCTATTGATGATTAACTAGGGTTCAGAGTTCAATCAATGAAATTCAGAAGTTGTATTTCTTTTTCATCCTTCACATGCTTACCCGAATCCCCTTCTAGCAGGTTTATTCCTTTTCCTTAATGTCTCAAGATTATAACTGATTTCTTTTATACTAACCTTCTTAAAAAATCAGTGTGGTAGGATCTTTGCAAAAATCAACATCCCTATGATCTAGAATAGAAATGTTAATGTGCTTCCCAACTCATACCTTAATGTCCTTCCAAAGCAACTGAGTTGCATCCTGAATAATATTCACTTCAGCATTTGAAGCAACCACCTTTAGTTGCACAAATTGTAATTGGCTTCCTAGTAACCCACAGCAATAAGACTTTGCAAGTGTGTCTCTATATGAGCTTTGGGGACTTATGTTCTAACAAGAAGATTTAGGTACAGTGACTTGTAATAGGTGATATTTTTATCTTTCTCAGTATCCACAGTTTTCCTTTTTACACAAAAGACCAATAAAAACAGATTATTGTATAATCAGATAAAAGAACACTGAAAATCTCCAACCTGGACTTCTCCTGTTTACTCTTAAATGAGGAAAGAGAGAAATGGAGAGGTCTCATTCAAAGTAGTGCTAAGAGATTCTAGGTGAGTAGAAGCAGTGAGGTGACAAATGTCACACAATCACAGCACAGTCATGTACTGCAAAGATTTATTGGTCATTAAGGCTGAGAAAGCCTTCTCTAATTCAAACCAAGCAGAGTCTATGTGCATTATGGGTTTGCATGGCCTTGACCCTTTACCAGCACCATCCACCATCTGGCACCTTTCCTGAGACTGTTGTAACTTATTTGAGTTGTCCAGAGGCCATCACTGAATGCAGTGACACTAACAAAGAACTCTTGCAGAAATTCCACTCTTCTATTTAGACACCTTTGGCAAAGCTTCCTGTTTGCACAGAGTACTCATAAATAGCCAGGGTGGATTGGGGAAATCTCTAGAAACAGGGTTAAGGAAGAGGACACCATAAGCCCTGTCCTCCTGTCCTTTCTTCCTACACCATGTGGAAGAACAGACAGGCTCTGCCATGTCTCATTTCAGTTCTTCTTGTCTTTCTGCCTTCTGCTTCCTCCATCCATGCAGATCCGTGAGTACCACGAAGGACTCTCCTATATCTTTCCTCCTCCAATCAAAACCATTCCTTTCCTTTCACAGTCCCTTCTCCGGAAAACCTTCCCAAAGTCTTTTTGCTATAAAATTAACAAACAGTAATTATATGTGTGTGTGTTTCCCAACTCTAGCATTACATGATTATGTATAATCTTTTTGTTTTTAGAACTCTAAAGGGATCAGTGTGGCTAAACTGAGGTATTATGTGATTTAGAACAGCATTCCTCCTAGATACCAGGAATATCTAAAATCCCAGTGGTCAGAGAAATTCTTATTTGTTGAACCTTCTTACTCACTTGGAAAATGACCATTTAAACTGTTGGGACTCTTGGTTGGAAATGAATAGGCTACAGTCTAACCTTGGTACAGGTGAGACTTTGGGCACACCAGAACTCTGTGGATGTTTGTGTCCTATAACAACACTCCTGTTAGGATCAAGGGCTTGGATTAAACTACCAGTAGAACTTGTTTGGTGTCCAAAGTATCCACATTATTAGAATTACATTGTTAGCGAAATTTTTTTTTTGCTCTTTTGAGATCAGAAAAATACATTTATGAACCTGGTGATACTGTGGTACAGCAGTGATCACATAGATTTTTAGCTATTTTGAAACAAAATCTCTAATGCTAGGAAAAGAAAGAATGGTTTCTACAGAGAGCTTTTCACTCATGCTCAAGTGTAACATAAGTGAATTATGCAACTCTGAATTTCACAGTCATATTATAAATTGAGGATGGAGAGTACCCAAAAATAAAAACAAGTACTAAGTTCTTTCCCAAGAATTAAAAATGGTAATGAAGAACAGTTCTGATGAATGTTTCTGGAAAATATAAATTTTCCCTCCATATCTTCATTTAAAGAAAAGAAAAACCTGCAAGAACTTGAATGCTGGCTGCTTAGTGCAGGGACCACCTGTCAATTGAACCTGCCTTGGTGGGTTACACAGCAGAAGTTGAGTTATCACCACTACAAAAATCGATAATCGTCCTGCCACTCTGCTGTATCATGCTGTCAACTGCCATCTCAGACTGTGGAAATATGGATGGCAGGGGTTACTGTGATGAAACTACACTCTTAAACACTGATATCTGTCCTGGGCTGGCCCAAACTCCTTCCTTTCCAGGAAGTATATGGTGCTGGTCCCTTCCCAGCTCCTCACTGAGACCCCTGAGAAAATCTGCCTCCATCTATACCATCTGAATGAGACGGTGACAGTCACAGCCACCTTGCAGTATGGCTGGGGAAACAGAAGCCTGTTCAATGAGCTTGTGGTCGACAAGGACTTGTTCCGCTGTGTGTCCTTTACTGTGAGTACCAGAAACCTGTTCTGATTTGTTTATACATACATGTACATATGTGTGTTGATATGCATCTATAATACACATACAGATTTCTAAAAAAGATCACTCTAGAAACATATCTTTGACTTCAAGACAGGAGAAACTTAGAAATTTACCCAATTAAAAAATACCATGGATTTTCACACCTAAAATGGGAAGAGCCAATTCTTGTACTTATGCTGCTTTCCCAATGAATTTTCTCAAAAGTTTAACCACCCAGAGAAACAGACGTTTTTCCAATGCGTAGTACATTTTGCTAGTGAGTCACGAACTTTCAAGTAACACTGAGCTAATAAGGTCCACAACTCTTCTGAATAAGTATTGGTTTCTTGTTCAGGGCCTATCCTCAAGACACAGTATCTACCACCACTAATATATTATCTCCTAATTTCTACCACCATTAATGTATTGTCTTTCCCTCTACATCAGTTTCAGAGTTAGAGCTAATTTTCAATCAAGACCATATTTACTCCATAAAAATGACTGTTTGGTGCTTCCATTGAATCACATACAATTGTGTTTTCTAGTTTTTATTCTGACACTTTTTTCCTCTACATAACAAAAATTGACGTGACCCATCTCCTTCCTGTGATGTGGAAGCAGATGAAGTGAAAAAGGAAATCTAAAAGCTGCAGAGGGTCAGACAGTTAAGGGTCTTGTATTCCTCTCTTTCTCAGCTCCCCAGACTTTCCCTTTCTGAGGAGAAGGTGTCCCTCTCTGTCCACATCAAAGGGCCAACACATGAATTCAGCAAAAAGACGGTGGTGCTGGTGAAGAACAAAGAAAGCGTTGTCTTTCTCCAAACAGACAAACCAGTGTACAAGCCAGGACAGTCAGGTATGAAGCTACAGAGTGGGCAAAGGAATTAAGATGCCGTCCTGAGCATGGCAAGAGAAGACTGAGTCTCTGGACCTCACTAAAAAATTCTCTCTCTCTCTCTCTTTCCAGTCAACTTTAGGGTTGTCTCTATGGATAAAAATCTACACCCTCTGAATGAGTTGGTGAGTCTTTCACTAGTGGGTATTGGTGAGTTCATCAAGACAAAATGCCACCTTAATATTCTAATTTCCAGCCCCTTTCTAAAGTATGAGTTGATCTGGTTTTGATTCTGATCTTTTGCCTATTTATGCCCTTTCTCAGTTACATTTGGCCATTTTATGTCTTCCTTATGTGAAAGTCCTTATTTTTCAGTCGATTCCTGATTAAGTATCTTCTTGCCACACTATGAAAGGTGGCTAGTAGGGATGATGATTCCAGTCACTACCAGCTTGACTGTAGAATGTGAAAGCCTAAATTGGACATCAAAATCACATCCTCTCCTCCAAAGGCACAGAGATAATTGTGTCAGAGAAGGAGGAAAAACTGTAAGAAGCAGAGGTGAATACTGTCAGAGCCAGAATAAATACCAGGGAACAGTCCTCTAAACACAATATGGCAGCTGCACGTTTGTACTTACACTTGTGTTAGCAGGCACAAGCACATACACTATCAAGCCCGACCAAAGCCTAGCATGGAGAGAGGAGATGTACATGAAGCCCCACTCCTAGCTGAGGAGTTCTTGTTAACTGACAGCTACTGGGAAAAAGTCGGTTGTCTTTAAGAGGACAGACACTGGTAAGTCAACCATATTCCAGTGGAAGTCCACACATCCAAGAATTAATGGGCAGTTCAAAACAAATTAATGGGTGAAAAAAAAAAGAAAATAGAGAACCCTAAGTCAGATGAGTAGGGAAGGGTAGTAGATCTGGTACAAATGGAGGGAGGGTTGACTATCATCTTAAAACACTGTACAAAATCTCAAAGAACTAGTTAAAAAGTAAACAAAACCATAATCCACTTTTACTTAATTATTTCTTTGAAAATAAGAAATTACTATAGACACCATTTGTTGGCAAGTCTAAACATTGTATTTAACCAATAGTCTTCTGTGTAATTCTACCAAGGATAATTTTTTCTATTTTCTACTATTATTCTTCTGTCACAAGTGCAGCCTCCTCTTCCTCCACTCTCCCTAGTCTCTCCCCTAAACTTCCTTCTCCAGATCTGTTTCCCTTCAGAAAAGAGCAGCCCATCTACTGATATCAGCTGAACACAGCACAACAAGATGCAATAAGAATAGGCCCATGCCCTCATATGAAAGCTGAGTAAGACAACCCTGTAAAAGGAAAGGAATCCCAAGAGCAGGCAAAAGAGCCATCCAGTCATCCAGCATCTCATTCCTGGCCACACAGGCAGTATGGGGCATAAGCTGCCTCTTGTGGCTTGGGCCCAGTCCCACCTCTGAGAGCCTTGACTGGTCACAAAAGATGGCCTTTCAGGTGTCAAATCCTCCATTGCTAGGAGTCCTCAGTGAGGTCACTTTCATAGGTTCAAGGGAGTTTACACCACAATAGATTTCCATACTGCACCTTAAATGCCTCCTGTTCCGATCATCTCTCCATCTCTCCCCAAACTCTCTCTTCATTCATCCCTCCCCTGCGTGAACCTTTCTGCCTCCACTCTTACCCCACTCAAAAGATCCATTCTATTTTCCCTTCCTAGGAAGATCTCTACATCCCCGTAAAGCCCTCCTTGTTACACAGACTCTGTGGGTCTGTGGATGACAGTGTGATTGTGATTTATTTTATACTTAATATCCACTTTAAGTGAGTACATATCATGTTTGTCTTTCTGGGTCTGGGTTGCCTCACGCATAGTGTTTTTCTAGTTCCATCTTTCATTGTATACACATGTACATGGCTCTTCTAGACAATCCCTTAATCCCTTTACCTATCTCTGCTCTAATCCCATACCTATCTATGCTCTGACACTGAAATTTCCAGTGTAGGTTGTTGTCTTAGTTAAGGTTTTATTGTTTACTGTGAAAAGACACCATGACTATGGTCACTCTTATATATTAAAAACAAAAACAAAAAATAATTACTTGGTGCTGGCTTACAGTTTCAGAGGTTTCGTCCATTATCCTCATGACACAAAGCATGGTGGCATGCAGGCAGACATGGTTCTGGAGAAGGAGCTGAGAGTTCTACATCTTGATCTGAAGGCAGCAGGAAAAGACTGTGTGCCACACTGGGTGTAGCTTGACCATTTGAGACCTCAAAGCCCCACCCCCACAGTGACACATTTCCTCCACCAAGACCATCCCTACTCAAACAAGGCCATACCTCCTAATCATGCCACTCCCTATGGCCAACCAGTCAAACACATTGGTCTATGGAGGCCAAACCCATTCAAACCACCACAGCTGTTGATCACTTCCTAGTACTTTGTGTGTCTCTGTGTAATAACATGTTCATTTGTCCCCACGTGTTTGTGTGTGTGTGTGTGTGTGTGTGTGTGTGTATGCACATGTGTATGCTAGCCAGAAGATAAACTTGGGTGTCAGTTTGGGGTGCCATACACCTTGAGTTCTAAGTCAGAGTTTCCCCCTAGCCTAGGTTGATGATCCTAGCCTTGATGGTCTGGCTAGGCTGCCTGGCCAGTGACCCCTCGAGAGTTGTCTGTCTCTGCTTCTCCAGCTAGAACTACAGCAGGCGCTTGTACCTGCTTTTTATGTAGATTCTGCAGATGAAGCCCAGGTCCTTATGCCCCAGCAGCTCACATGTGACCAACTGCCTCTCTCTCCTGTCTTTAACCTCCCAGATTCATCATAGTTACAACACTTTCATTTTAATGTTGGGTAAATTCACTTCCATGAATTAATCCTTCCTTCAGAATTTCATCAACTACTCCTGGATATTTCATGTAGATTTTACTATCAGGTTGCACTTGTACAATCAGCCTAGAAATTTGATTTGTATTTTAATAGTATATATATTGCCTTGGAACAGTAGGAATCATTTAATAGCACCTGTGTCTGCTAGTACACATATATCTAACCATTATTTTAGATTTCCTTTTATAGATTCCTTAGTAGTTTGCAATGTTCTTCTTAGTCCTATTCAACTTCTTAATTGACTTATTTCCCAAGTCAGAGTTTTCATTGATGAATGGAACTTATTGAATTTGTAATTGGTTGCCTTCATTTTCAATGCAATTAAGAGTTCTATGTATACAATTACTTAATTGCCATGTTGATCTTGCTGAATTCTTTAGTCAAACTGACTTATCTTGGGTTCCAATAGGTTTTGTGTGGCATTTATAAAGTGATCTTGCTACTACTGTGTAGGGTTCCTTTCTCTTCCAGTTAAAGAATTAAAGACAGGAAAAACCTTTAACACAGAAGGCAGAAGCAGCCAGTGGAGAAAGGACTTTTTCAGAGGTGAGGAAACAGGCACACAGCAGGCACATGGGTGAGAGGGCCTTCTGCAGAGGGGCCTGGGAAGCCCTCTCTCTCTCTCTCTCTCTCTCTCTCTCTCTCTCTCTCTCTCTCTGAAGGCTAGGGTCCTTTAGGATCTTTGAGAGGTCTTCCTTCCCTCATTTAGGATCGATCCATTTGAACAAAGACAGAGACTTTAGGGTTAGTCTGTCCTGGTCTTGGCTTTGAACCATGTGTGTCAGACTGGTCTGCTGCAGAGGTGCCTTAGCATTGGGAGGTAGAGCCCTGTGCTGGGCCTTTAGATTTTTGTCTCACACCAGGAGTGTGTGGAAGAAGAGAGAATTCCACCATTTTTATTATCTGTTTGTGCTGTCTCTTTCTGTCTACCTACTAGGAACTGATCTAATATTTTCATCCCTTAGTCTGATAGTAACAATTTTACTTCTTCACTCAGTTTTCGTAATAGTTTTCTTTGCTGGCCAGATAGACCAGGGCATCCAGGATAATATTAAAAGATATCATATGTCAGACATTCGTGAAAATTGCTTTTTTTATGTATGTCATATTTTAATTAATATATTTCTTATGCAGTCATTAACACATACTATAAAATAGACATATATGAAAATGTTACTTGTAATCATCAGATCACATACATAACCAACACTCTGCTAATGAGCAAACTTTGAATATACATTTTATTTGTTTATTTATTTTTTTAAATAAATTTTTATTGCTTTTTGTGTTCCATGTATGAACTTAAATTTTTATATTAATTACAGTTTATTCACTTTGTATTCCAGCTGTAGCCCCCTCCCTCATTCCTTCACGATCCTACCCTTCCTCCCTCATCTCCTCCTATACACCTCTCCTATTCCACGGATAGGGGAGGTCCTCCTCCCCTTCCACCTGAACCTAGCTTATCAGGTCTCATCAGGACTGGCTGTGTTGTCCTCATCTGTGGCCTGGCAAGGCTCCGTCCCACTCAGAAGGACAGGGATTGGCCAAAGAGCCAGCCATTCAGCTCAGAAGACAAACGGGATGGACAGGAAAAACAGGAAACAGGAGAGGAACCTACCACAGAAGGCCTCTGAAAGACTCTACTCAGCAGTGTATCAAAGCAGATGCTGAGACTCAAAACCAAACTTAGGGCAGAGTGCAGGGAATCTTATGAAACACTGGGGGAGATATTAAGACCTGGAGAGGACAGCAGCTCCAGAAGGAGAGCAACAGAACCAAAATATCTGAGCACAGGGGTCTTTTCTGAGACTGATACACCAACCAAAGATGGTTCATCGATATAGCCTAGAACCCCTACACAGATGTAGCCCATGGCAGCTCAGTATCCAAGTGAAAATTTCTTACTTCACAGATTTGCTTACTTTGAAATGTCGAGTGACTTTTTTAATGTTTTTACATGATTTCACTGTGTAATCCTGGCTAGCCAGGAACTTGCTATATAGCCCAGGCTGGCATTGATTCATGGAGCTCAGCCTGCCTCTGCCTCCTGATTGCTGGTATTAAAGTGTGTGCCATTAGGCCTGACTGGCTCAAGTGATATTTTCACAGTCTGTTAAGTGAACGACTGCCTCTTTCTTTCTTGCTTCATCCTGATCTTATAAAATTCAACCTGCAGTTTGCACCCTCTTCCTCTTCTTCAGAACCTAAAGGTGAGAGTGAGAGCAGGAAAGAGAAGAAGAACCTAAGTGCCAGTTAGTTCAGAGGATCAGGAAATAAGGCACACACTGAGAAACCAGCAGAAAATGGAGGGTGCCTAGTGTCCTGGACCCAGGTCACATTGCAAATAGTGTTTAAACTTATGTTTCTTAATCGGTTTATAAAGCAGTAAGTTTCCACATAGCTTTTTCATAGATCCTTAGGTTTGGCTAACCCTCCCACGCTTCCCTCTCTTCTCTCCCATCCACACATCATCCCTGCTTAAGTCCACCTGTACTTTGATGTCACCTCCATCAAGCATCTCTCCTACCTTGAGGAATTTCACACCCCAGTGACCCTCTTCTTTCCTTGTTTCCACGGATACTGCAGATCAAACACATAACTCTACATGTCTGCAGTGATGAACCCCAGATAGGAAAGAACACACAGCAGTTGTCTTTCTGAGCCTGGTTTATAATTGTAATTTTTTTCAAGTTTTATCCATTTGCCTGAAATTTTTGTGATGTCATTTTTTATAGCTGAATAGACCTTCATCGTGTACACATGTGCCACACTTTCATCATCCCTTGTCATGACCTATCTTTCCATACTTTCAGAAACGAGTCTTACATCACTAAATCTCCCTTACTACTGCCATTGCTTGCTCCCTTATCAGCTTCTAGAAATGGCTGTGTTCTTTAAGCTTGTGGTAACCTAAAATAAGTTTGCCTCTGCAGACAGCTCAGTCACAACAAAATCGTAAACGACCTTGTCAGTGTCTATCTTTACTGTGTATTCTTCGTCTAATCAATCAGAACCATGTCTCCTGCAAAACTACTGAAACTGCCCCTCTTGGCTTGGTCAGCAGCAATTCTCCTTTGAAGCAAGAGCAGCTATTGAGGCCTTTCTTCCTTTATATTACTCTGGCAACAGTCAGGCATCTGTTAAAGTTCTTCAAGCCATGCACCTTGAAGACACATGCTAATCCCTTTGTAGGCCATTAGATGAAGAATGGGAATCCAGTGCCTTGCCCTGGACACCCCTAAGTTATACAATTCAACTGTATATACATTACAAATTATTAACATTTAATATTGATTTATATTTTAGTAAAGCAGCAGTTACTTCCTAATGAGCTATATACCCAAATAACCACACAGAGAGACGAGGATTTATTTAAACATTTTATTAGCCTAATGCGATATGCTCTGCAAATTTACCCCATCCTAAAACTCCAAGCTAGTAGAGCTTTCTTGCACTCAGATTTCCTAATTTTACTTGCTTTTTGATCACATTCTAGGTCTAGTTCATTTCTCCTGACATTTCTTGGTCCTCTCCCCTTGGATCCATCCTCTCTTCCTGTCTTTTCTCTTCCCCTCATCAGACCAGGATGTCCCACCCTATTCTCTGTACTGCTCAGCATTGGCAAGGTGGGTTTTATTGACAATACAGAGAACAAACAGTGACATGTTTACATAACTTGAGACAGGAGGTGCATAGAGTTGATGTCACAATGCTATGTCTGGATTGAAACCCAATAGTGGGGTAGAGAAATCAGCATTCGAATGAATAAGGGTTAATGGGACACATGAAAAATATGCCAACAGATATACTTAAAACTAATAACTCCATTTCACACTGAAAATATCCTCATTTAAACAGTGAACTCTATAATCTCCAGACTGGAAAGGCTCAGGGTGTGACTCACAGCACATCAGAGAATCTTACTGATAATGTCCCACAGTTCCATTTCTGAGTCCCTATCGATTGAGTGATTGGTACAACTCCGGTAGTTCTAGAACATATACTTAAAATTTCTCTGTGATGGTTAATTGGCTTGCAAGTGGCTTTGTAATAGAGATTAAGTCCATCCAATTCTAACTGAAACTTCTGTCCTAAAGACCAATCTATAAATCTATTCAATCTGCTGTCTGTGTGAAATTTCTAGACCATTGGTTTTCAAACTTCCTAATGCTGCGATCCTTTAATACACTTCCTCATGTTGTGGTGACCCACAACCATAAAATTATTTTCATTGCTACTTCATAACTGTAATTTAGTTACTGATTTAATCATAATGTTTTGGAGACAGGTTTGCCAAAGGGGTCACCGCCCTCTGTTCTGAACTAACACTGCTTTCCCTTTTGTTTCAGTTTCCTGTGGTTTACATTGAGGTAAGAAGCTTCAGTGTTCATATTCAGAGAGAACTCAATCCACTGAAAGTACCTTGATGCTGGGGTATTATAGAACTACTGTGGGTCAGCAGCCTTCTGCCATTCGAGATAACTGGTTGGTTATGTCCCACCTTTCCTTTATTTCCCTCTCCCCTAGAAGAATATTAGCAGGCTCCCAAATGCTTCCACCATGAGCACAGTGGTCTTAGATGTGTTGTTGTTCTGAATACTTTATTGACTTAGAAAATTTGCAACCTGTTTCACAGGATCCAAAATCGAACCGAATTATGCAGTGGCAGAATATCAGCACAGAGAACGGGCTTAAGCAACTGTCCTTCAGCCTGTCTCTGGAGCCCATTCTGGGCTCCTACAAGATAGTGATACAAAAACAATTGGGAGTGAAGAAAGAGCACTCCTTCACCGTGGAGGAATTCGGTAGGCCTGGGAAGACTGCAAAGGGAAATCGGATGTCATAAGTTTCTACTTATCACAGGATGAATTCTTTTGAACAAACTGAGGTCCAAATGTGCAAGGCTGGGGTTCATCTCAATGAAGCTAAGGCTATCCACCTAGCAACATGGAACTTCCAACAAGTTCTGGGATTTCAGGAGTAAATTACTGGGTTTTTCTCATTTAAGTAGATACCACAGTGATTTGCAAGAAATGATATACTCTATAACCACTCAGTGTTCTAACTTTATATGAGGGGTGGACTCACTTTCACAATGTGTAATCACCATTTATGGGCAGAGACTGATCATTTAGGCAACTAGAAAAGTCATTATTCACCCGGAATTTCTCCTCTCTTTCCCAAAAGTGCTATCCAGATTTAAAGTTCAACTAAAGGTCCCAAAGGGCATCTATATGCAAGAAGAAAAACTAAAAGTGACGGCATGTGCAGTGTGAGTTATATCTTTCAATTCTTCTAACTTTAAGGATGTACTTGGGCACGGAATCACCTGGGACAATGTCTCATTGTAGAATATGTAGAAATGTGAAGGTCGTGTCCTTCCCACCTGGAATGGCCCCTGTGGTGTTCCTTTCTTCTTTGTGTCCCTTTCTACTCTGCATCACTTCCTGCTCAGTCACTCACTGCCTGTGTTGCTGATGGTAATTCCCATGACACCAATGATAAAATCAATTGTATGAAGCACTAAAAAGTCCCTGTTTTTGGAGATGGAATGGTCAGAAACACCGACCCGTGTAAAGAGAACACAGACACTAAAGTATGGCTCCCAATCTGGCTCCAGCTCCAGCCGCTGCCACCCAAGTTTAAATGTTAGGCATCTGGGTTTTCTACTTGCATTTCGGTACCTCATAAATAAGGATCTTGTACTACAGCAACTAAAACTGCTATCTCAATCTGGGATCCCAAGAAGTCAAAGCTCTAGAGAAATTTGCAAATGTGCCCAAATCAGACAGAAGAGGCACACACATTGCTTGTCGTTAAAATGATCATGCTTAGAAAAAATGATAAGAAAGAAGGCAAAAGACTGAGGTTTGTAAATATAGTAATTTCCCCATGTTCCCATTCATCTCAGCTCCATCAGTTGAGGACCCTGATTTGGTTACTTAATCTTTTTAGAACATCAAGGTCGGGGGCGGTTAACACAACTCCAAAAGGTTCTTAATGGGGCTAAATTCTTAACATATATAGTTAGAAAGTGTCAAGTGGTAATAATGGGCTGTATTTGCTGTCTTTACAAAATTAGACAGAGTCAGTTTCAAGTTGTCAGTGTGGACTATGGGTGGGAAGACAGTGAGTCTAGGCTTCAGAAACACTCTTGGTGTGTGTGCATTTATCTTGTGACAGATATACCTATGGGAAGCCTGTCCCAGGACATGTAAATATAAGTATATGCCTTAAATATCCTTACGGCAACCATTGGAAAGAGCCTGAATGCAAAGAAGTCAGTTACCAGGTGAGTGAAAACTGTTCACAGGCCTATTTTTAATATCCAGGTTAACTGGCACAGCAATGCATGCAGCACAGCTGAGAGGAAATGCATAACAGGCATTGAAAGAGAATATTCTGGAACTGGGGGTGTAGCTCAGTGATGGGGCACCAGCCAGGCATGTGTGCACTTCCCAAGAGCCCCTCACTGACAAGAGTGATAGTCCTAGGACCCACTATAATTAGAGGGTTATTTCAACAACTTGAGCTGACCACCAAATTTATTTTTGTGTATATTCATTATACAAAATAGGAGGTTTTTGATTCCCCTGTCCCCATGCCTCCTCTGCTCTCTGTGTCCTCACTCCCATATGGGCTTCTCCTCTTCCTATATAGCGCCCTCTACTTTCATGCCTTATAGACTGTTCTTTGAAAGTATATTTTAATTAGCACATATGAAATGTAAGTAAATTGTGAAAAACAATGGGCTTCCTTGCAATATATTCAATCATGTGTATCATATACTTGATCTCCTCATTCATTACCTACCGTATTCTCTCCATCCCTCCTCCTGCCAGAATCTTCCTCTTCCCAAAGGGATCAACTTCCATTTTGCTGTCATTTTGTATTTTTACCCTCACATATGACAGAAAACATGCACTGTCGTGTGTCTGGGTCTGGGTCTGGTAAATCTGGTGAAAGGTGATCATCTCTGTGCCCATAAATTCTCCTCTTCAGTTCTGATTATCCATCCATCAGCCGATGGGCTCGCTTGTTTGTGAATCACAGAGATGACAGGCATGCTTGTGAACAGGTGTGGGGATGCTGACCCAGGTTTCGTTTCCGTATTCCCCACCGCTGACCTTGTGGTACTTTGACCTCTCCTTTTCTGAGGAGCTTCTATACTAGGTTGTAGTCTCACCCACAGCACTTGAGGTGTGCAGAGCATTGGTCCTGAGCTCACAGATAAGCATTAGAGAAACCAGGAATGTCAAACACTCCGGGTGTTCTCCTCAACGGAGGAGATGTAGACCTGTTTACCACCCAAAAGGCTGGGGATGGATGTAGGTAACTCCCTGGTAATCTCTGTCTGTAGAGCCAGACCACACCCGAATCTACCCAGACTCACCTCTAGACCTTCCTCCTGAGCACTGTATCTCAGTCAGTACAACCCTTCCTTATGGGAGATGGCACTTGTACTTTGCAACAGCCTGGGAGACCTCTGTGCTACCTGCAGGGACAGGCCACTCCTGACTCCCAAAGACCTTTACATACATCTCAGTCATTCTCAGCAGCCAATGATCACCTGTAGCTGTAGCTCTTGATCTAGGAGTGGGGCTCTGGGCAATTTCCCCATTTCACCACCTTGGCAGGTTAACTGGTTCTACCACTATGTCAGTCTTGTTCAGGCAACCACATTGTTGAGAACTCTATGGGTGTGTTTTTCCTGTTGTGTCTGAAAGACACTATTTTTGCAACAGGCTTTCTGGTCTTTCATAATCTTTCTGATCCTTGTTTCATGATTTTCCCTGACGCTTTGAGTTGGGGTTATGGTGGAGGTGTATCAGTTGAGGCTGCCCATATCATAGGCAATTCTCTGCATTGTGAACATTTTGATGAGTGTGGATCTCAATAACAGTTTCTATCTATTGAAAAATGAGTCTTTGAATGGTGGGAGCTGTGGGTTGTCCTCTAAGGTCTCTGTGACTGTCAACGTTGTCCATTTCTTCTTGGTTTAACACTTGTGGTTTGGATGAAGGTAAAAATCTGTCCTTTTTGTTTTAGGTTTTCTAAATTCAGTACAGGTTTGGAAGGTATTCTCCTAAAAGATTCCAAATTTCTTTAATGTCTGTGTAATTTTTCCCTGTACATATTAATTCTGTTAATTTTGAGGTTTCCCTCCTCTAATTAGCTAGACATGCTTCTTAAAGAGTTAAAATCATTTATATTTAGGGTTATTGTTAATTATTTGCTTATTGCTATGATGTTATTGCATGTTCTGATGCTATTTATCTTAGTATCTTTGTAGTAGAAATATATTAATACTAACTAAAGCCGCTAATAAAATAAGCTGAGTCCCATGCTTATAGCAGAATGCCACGCTGTACAGCAGTAAGGACTCATTTTTCTGAGAGAAGTCCTCACATGTGGGTTTGAGTTGACTATCACATTACCTTGTTTATATCTTGCATATCAGCTGGACAAAAATGGCTGCATCACACAAGAAGAAAACATCACTATGTTCCAAATAAATAAAAGATATTATGGCATGGAGGATATCCGTGTGAATGCAACGGTTATAGAAGAAGGGACAGGTATGTAAGTAAACTCAGAATATAAAGAAGGAAGCTGTGAAAATCGATGTCTCTTCACACCAAGATGGTGATTTAGAGGATGCAGATAAAAGATGTAGAAAGCAAGCAATAACCTAACTGCATTGAACTTCCAATGTTCTTGCTAATTTCTTTTTCAGGATTCGAGTTCAGTGGATCTGGAACAACTAAAATTGAAGGAACCACAACCAAACTAGTATTTGTGAAAGTGGACTCACACTTTAGACCTGGGATTCCATTTCTTATGAAAGTAAGTGCTTTTGGTTCACAGATGCTTGAGCTGTATGTTGGTTCCTCAACCTAGGGCATTCTGCTTAATGTTAAACTTGTCTGACATCACTGGTTGCAAAGCAAGATGTGTAACTTAGTGGGAGAGCTTGTACTTCACACACTTAAGTGCATGACTTCAATTCCCAGAACTAAGCTGAAGACTTAGAAAGGCTACCTAGAAGCCCAGAATCTAAAACATAGGTAGCATAATTTTATTTATAAAAACTATGAACTTGACAACTGTAAACCCCAAGATGTCACTGTGTTTCAACGAAGCCACATGTGCTACATATTCGTGATAAATCCATGCTCTCCATTCGCCATGGGGCCCCAACAACTGTATCTTGTGACTGTGTCAAAGCATCTACTTCCCTTAGTCCATTCTGGATCTGTCAATGGTTTCTTATGACTAACAGGTATCTACAAAGCACCTACAAAGCATTTATTATGGAGCTAAGAATATGATACCTTCGGCCCCTGTGCTTTCACAGCACAGCCAGTTCTACTGGTGTAGATCTCAAAGTGTTAGATTTGTGTAAAGCAATGTCTTGCATCCTGAATCAGTTGATGCATCTTTTGGGATATTTATAGAATACTGAAACGGGTTTTTCTCTTATAATCTGTATAGTATTACCATTCCTGGACTATACTTTTCTTCCTTGTTCAATTTAGGTTCGCCTAGTGGATGTCAACGACATTCCTCTCCCAAAAGAACAAGTCTTCATCAAATCAAAAGAAACTGGCTACACCAGTGCTGCTATCACTGATCAACATGGCCTGGCAGAATTCTCCATCAACACCACTGGCATTGCGGGTTCTTACCTCACTATCAAAGTAAGTCACAAGTGAGGGCATAAGACACAAGGTGAGGCTTTGTAACAGCTTGGACTCAATAATGTGTCCTTTAATGAAAAAACAATTCCAGGCCAAACTTTCTTATTTTAGGGCAAAATAGAATAGGTTTCTGATCATTAACGGAATTATGAGCACACATACTTCTTAACAAAATATTTTCCATAGTCTTTTTTACTTTATTTCATTTTTATACATTACAAATCTGGACCTTCAAGCCAAAATGATTAAAACTCTGTTTTTATCAATTCAAGCAAGGACTGGTGTTGTGTTTCCTCAGAGTCATTATAAACTATGTTGTGCCCATTTTCTAAAACAAGAGACATTTATTTATTGTGTAAGTGAATATGATTGACCTTACACTAGTTCTTGCTTTACACACACACAAAGAGGGAGAGAGAGACAGACAGACAGACAGACAGACAGACAGAGACACATGATTCAGCAAATACTAGCAATGCAATGCGGAAATACAAAAACATAGGAGATTGCAATCTGAAGTCACCTGGGACTAGACAATGGTTCCCTCTGTATATCACAGCTTAGTCAGATGTGTCAACAGGGAGAGCCATTTGTAGAGAACCCAACTACATGACTTCCTACCTGAAGGGTCTCTGAGGCCCTTCAGTCTTTCCCCCTAGCTGGCTCAGCAGGCCCCTCTGAGAACCACTGTGGGTATAAGAATTCCAATGGTGTCTTACACACACTTTTGGCTACAAATTTAAATGGTGGAAATTGTAATCTAGCTTCTAGAAGAAGTTGAAAGCATGTCCCTTTGCAATATCAGAGAGGTATTTTTTTAATTTCTAGGTTCAATAAAAACACATCAGAATTTCTATGGGCTATCATGCATGCAATTCTAAAAGCTATGAATCCCTAGTCTACATACACAGGTATCGAACAAATAAAAGACCTTATGCCGTACCCCAAATTATTAACATAAAAAGACAAGACAAATACAAAAATTAATGAAAGGAAAGAAATAATAACTATAGCTGAAAGTGATGATGAGGACAGAAAGAACAGTAAAAAGTACAATGAAACCAAAGTTGATTCTCTTAAAAGATAAATTGATTAGATAAATTGATTAAAAAGATAAATTCTTATCTAAACCCAAATTAGCAAAGTAGAGGCGGCTATAACAGCACATACTATGAAACCCACGAGATGCTTAGAGAATACTTTAAAAACTCTCATTCCAATAAATTAGAAAATTCAGAGGCAACAAATGAATTTCTGGACATTTATATTCTACCAAAGGTGAGCTAGAAGGGTATTTAAAAAAATTTAAACAGATCAGTAATGAAAAATAGAATTGAAGAAATAATTAAAGGAGCCCTCAACAATAAAGAACTGAGACTGGGAAGAACTCATTACTGAATTGAACAAAACCTCAAAAAGAAATATTATTGTGTAAAACTTCAGAAGACGGAATGCTTTTTTAGGTCCTTCTATGAGTCTAGAATAACTCTAATAGCAAAACTAGATGAGGATAAAGTATCTAGAAACCTCAGAGTAATTCACCCACTGGCATAAAAAGAAAGTCCTTACTGAAATACTTCCATGTCAGAATCAATAACACATTAAACAAATCATGTACCATGATCAAACTGATTTCATACTAGGAATACAGGGATGGCTTCACAATTGAAAGTGGATAACTGGAAAACACATATAAATAGAATCAAGAGTTAAAAATCACATGATAATCTCAGTAGATGCAACAAATTCTCCATTTTCAAGACACCAGTTACAGATGGTCAAGGAACACATGCGAAGATGCTCAAGACAATTGACTATTGAGAAAATGCAAGTTAACACTGTGTTGAAATTCCATCTCACCAATCAAAAAGACAATCATCAGGAAAACAGATGTTTGCAAGGCTAAGGGAATACGGAACCTACATGCACAGCTGCTGTGAGGGTATATGAGTATGACTATCAGAACTTCTACAAAACCCCAAAATGAAACCAGTGTACAGGCCAGGGGTAGCACATCCATGTACGTGCCCATGGCATCAATGCTGACATATGATAGACTCGCCTACATCACCATGCTGACCTCA
Organism: Meriones unguiculatus; assembly: GCF_030254825.1. Classification (NCBI taxonomy): domain Eukaryota; kingdom Metazoa; phylum Chordata; class Mammalia; order Rodentia; family Muridae; genus Meriones; species Meriones unguiculatus. Next base: position 112,525,943 of record NC_083353.1, read on the forward strand.
GCAGTACTCAACACAGCTGGCTGTGGAGCAGACATCATGCCCAGCCGGGAGGAGTGAGAAAAGAAGAGTGGAAATATGTGCACACGGACTTTTACTCAGATATTTAGAAGAGACTCGTCTTGTCTGTAGAGAAATGGGTGGATTTAGAAAGTGTCAACCAAGAGGAAATAAGACTGGGAGGAAAAAGCTTTTCATGTTGTCCCTCATTTGTGGAATCTAGGGAAAGGACGGAAATGAAATCAGAGAGGATCTAGCAAGAAGGAAGAGAGTCAGGAGGAAACATAGGACTGGGTAGTAAGGTGGATGAATATGATCAGGGTACATTATATTAATATGTGAAAATGTTTCAGTCAGCCCATCACTTTGCAAATTTATTATGCACTAAAATTCCTACCTGTAAACATTCTTTCATGTGTATTAGGTGCTCAATAAATACTCTCTTTGTCACAAAAGATAATATTCTTGCCTTTCCTCTCCTCGTTGGTATAAATATTTCCCTCAATTTGGAAAATTTGGGGTGTGAGACAATTCATTTCATGAACCTCCCTTCCATTTTTACTAAGATGTACAAAATATTCTATCACTGAAATTAGGCAGATTCATCTCAGAAGAGAGACTCTGCCTAGCAGGCAATCTACAGCTCAGTACTTGTTGTTTCTCCAGGTCTACCACAAGAAAGAAAATTCATGTGTTCGTTTCCCTTGCATGGAAGAACAATACGCAGAAGCAAAGCATGAGGCCTACAAAGTTTATACCGAGAGCAGGAGCTATGTCTACCTTAAGACAGAGCCTGGCATCTTGCCCTGCAGCCAGATTCACACAGTTCAAGCACATTTTATTCTGAAGGGGCCGGTCTTGATGTTGCTGAGAGAGCTCAATTTTTACTACCTGGTGAGTTTTTACTCCAAGCTGAGAAATACAAAGAATCTTCTTATCTCCTGACCATGTTTCCCTGACACTCTGGGTTCTGGGCTGGGTGTTTCTGCCTGGGTCTCAAACAGTAGATTCATCAGTTACAAGAGAGCCTGGTAAATATAGATGTAAGCTTGGAAAATCCTTTTTGTTCTAGGTCATGGCCCGGGGTAAAATCATCCATACTGAAAGCCACACTCACCACATGGAACCAAGCAAATGTAAGTGTTTCTCATCTAATACCATATCTCCAACTGAGTTCCCCACATCCTCACCAGTGGGATCTCACCACTGAGTAGCTAAGGCTGCCATAGGGCTTGTATGTCTCCATAACTCTCTCCTCAATAGGAACTCAAGGTTGGGCCATCTGCTGAAGGTTATCACTCATACCATCACCTTCAGGAAAAAGTTTCAGATTCCCAAACTGACTGTCATTCAACATGGTAAAATATCTATTCTCAAGATGTAACACCTGAAAACACACAGTACTCCAAGATACACCCCAAGAGAGCAATCTATGCATTCACATGCAGATTAACTACAACAAGGCAAAACGTGTCATCTTGGTGTCTGTCCAAAAATATCTGGAAAATGTCAGCCTGGTTCTAAAATCATTCTAGCTACACCCAAGATTCAAGTTACTGACTCTTTTTGATTATTTTAAATTACATGTGTGGTGCTTGTGGGTACGTAAGTGCATGTGTGGTGCCCTCCTGAGATCATTAGCATGCCAACAATTGACCACAGAGCAGCAGGAATGTCTTCCAAATGCAGGTAGTCCTCTGGATCTGTGTGCAATCATTTGTCTTCTCCTGTCAAAATTCTGACCAATCATCATCTCTTCCCAGTCCCTGCAGCTCCTGTGAAAGGCCACTTCACCTTGGAGATCCCCGTGGAGTTCAGCATGGCTCCCATGGCTAAAATGCTCATCTATGCCATCTTGCCTGATGGAGAAGTGATTGCAGATTCTGCAAAATTTAAAATTGAAACGTGTCTTCTCAACGAAGTGAGGAGTTTATTTTTTGAAATTTCTATTCAAAAGAGTGCAAATCGTTTTGAGGACACAGATTTCATATTTGTGCCCCAGTGGCAAAGATGTGAACAGCACCAGAGGACCAGATTTCAATTCACAAACCCTGAAAAGAAGCAAAGGAGTGGGGAGCAAGAAAGGGAACCTAATCCTTAATAACTTACTAATTCAAAGTCGTTGGACATAAAATATTTATTGTATTTATCTACATGTGCACATGTGCGTATGAACATAAACAGCAATTTTGAGAAGTCTGTTTTCTCTTTGCACATGAGTCCAGAAGATCAAGCTCAGGTCACCAGGCTTGACAGCAGCTGCCTTTACCCACTGAGCCATCTTAATGTCACAGTGCAAGAACAGTAACCCATCCCCTTTCAATACAGCCCAGCCCACAGCTATTTGCTTCACTCCCCTGGAGGTGTGGAGAGATGAATGATAGATGATAGATAGCCAGACGGAGAGGGATGAGATGGAGAGAAAAATTTAGACATACCTCTATTTAGAATACTGATTTTTCCACCCCAGACGTTAGACTTATCATGGAAAGGCCCTTAAAATTGGGCAACTTCCAAGCTGCAGAGATGGCTCAGTGGGTGAGAGTGGGTTGAGTTCAGCTACCAGCACTCATGTGACAGTGAGGAATGACTGGAGGCTCCTACAACCCCAGTGTGTGGAGGTCAGAGGCAGGAGAATCTCTGGGATTTGTGGCTGCGAGATTACCTCCAGGAACACAAGAGACAGTTTCAAGAGAATAAGGAGAGTGAGCAGGACACCCACACCCTCACCGGCCTCTGCCGGGTGCATGGGTGCAAGCACCTGCACACACATGGGCATACCACACGCACATACATGTGCACACATATCACACTCACATATATGTGCACACATGCCAAACATGAGCTATTTGCATGACTTTTAGGAAGCAGAAATGGTCACTAGTTGCCTCAGACTTTGACTGACACATCTCCTGTTTTCCTACATCAATTCCAGGGGAGAAAGGGGAAGCAAAGAGCCTCAGTTCAGCTTCCCATAGTTCTCACAATCTGGAAACACAGATGTGTGTGCAGAGTTACACAGCGGTTCCACACAGCACGCTTCAGGGCTGCAAGAGTTGGAAGCCCCGCTAAGCTTGATTTCCCTTCCCACAGGTGGACCTGAGCTTCAACCCAGCCCGAAGTCTCCCTGCCTCACAGGCCCATCTGCGTGTCACAGCTTCTCCTCAGTCCCTCTGTGGCCTGAGAGCCGTGGACCAAAGTGTGTTGCTCCTGAGGCCTGAAGCTGAGCTCTCCCCTTCCTGGGTGAGTCCCCATCAGCCTCTGCCCAAGGGAGGCCAACAAGAGGCTCTGAGCAGGAGGAGGCCCTGGTTTTGATAAAGCAGCCATCAGCCACCAGGGCTCTTTATGTACATACACTGCGTTTGATTCTAAGGGAGTCTCTAGGGAACACTTCACTGTACAACCAGAGAACACGTCAGAAAACAGGATCCGGTAAACCAAGACAAACCAGGAAGTAAGGCAGTCAGTGAGTTGCAAAGCTTGTGTGTGACCCAGGCCCTCTGTGTCAGGACTGCATCCTCCTAGCCTAGGAGTGGCTTGTGCCCTTCACAAGCTCATGATGAGGTGACGCTGCCTGTGGGAGCTGAATGAAAGTGTATACACATGGAATCTTGTACATCTCAAGAGTTTACCAATGAGAAAAAGATACAATGACTTAAAGTTTTAAATTTTGTAATACAAGGTTCTCAACTTGCTTTGAAAAATCTCAGAAGCACAAATGAAACCATAAACTATGTCCAGGAGTCTTGCCAACTAAATGCTAGTAAAGCTCTTCTCTATATTGAAATAAGAATAGGATTTATTAGGAATAATTACATGATCACTGTAATAGCTTAAAATTTTGATTGACTCTGTTTAATAGCATGTTTTCAAACTAAGACACATATGTGAATTTAAAAACAGAAATCTTTAGTCCAGATAATGGTGGAAACTTACCAGTTTTAAACTAATGTGTGAGTTAAACTGGAATCTAATTTTATTTACATTGAGATTTTATGACTCACATGCAGAAAATGCTTTAGAAAGAATACTGCTTAAATGTTTTTCTTTTTGATTCTGACTCTCCCCAAATCTATTAAATAAGAGATTTCTGGAGCAAATTGTTTCAGCTGACAAACATGGGCAGTTAGATAAAAAATGTGCATACTGCCTGAAGGGTTATGACAAAAAACAAGGTGGTGTTCCCTTGCTCCCTGCACTCTGCCCTATCCATACTTTGGGCGCCTGTCCTTTTGATGATTACAGCCATTTTTTGAGCAGTCACGTGATTTGCAGTGAGCACACTAATCGTGTTCATTTCATGTCTACCAAGAAAGAGGGCCTCCATGTCTCCTGTGTCTTTCAGATCTACAATCTGCCAGAGATGCAGCACAAGGACCTTACTCCAAGATCCCACCAGCTCTCTGAAGACGATCATTGTATTGATAGAGTCACATACTCAGGACCAGACGCATATGACAAGGACGTCTATGAATACATAGAGGTAAGCCATATGATTCATTAACATGCTGTCTGTGAATTAGGTTTAATGAAATGCTTTATTGGTAAAGAATTTTAGAGTCAGGCTGGGATGTAAGTCACTGTCAGGCCACCCACCTTACCTGTGGGCCATGGGTTCAATCCCAAGCATTCCAAAAACTGCATTTGGAAAGTGCCCGTTCGAGGCTAACTCTTTCTCTCTATTGACAAAAGTGGCACAGAGTGGGTGAGTGAGTTTTTCTTTTTGTTACTCTGGTTTTTTGTGGCTCTAGCTGTCCTAGAATTGACTTTGTTGACCAGGCTGACCTCAAATGACAGAGATCCGCCTTCCTATGCCTCTGCTTCTGCCTCCCAAATGGTGGAATTGAAGACATGCACCACCATGCTTGACTGAGTGACTTTTTAAAGTAACACCATTGTATCAGAAAGAAGGTCCACATTCAGGCCTCACTGTGAATTCTGTGTTCCTCGATGCGCTCTCTAAAGAGCAAGAAAAGCACAATTGGAATAGAAATTCTACGTGAACACGTAAAACTATATCTGGTTTAGTTACTGTAGTTTTATAATCACTATTTTTTTCAGAATTTTAAGATATTTTGCTTAATTAACAATTTCCTTTCTAGGACATGGGTTTACAGGCCTTCACCAACTTGAAGATCAAACATCCTAAATTATGTCCTTACTTTGACTATGTGCTAAAAGCAGGTAAAATAACAAATCAGCTTGTATTTTAAGAAAAAGTAAATGTGAATTATATATCAAGGATGGGAAAATAAAATTGTTGAGCATGTATAGCATCCAAATAAGAAAGAACAGAAACTTACTTGAGAAAAATGTGCCCAGTTGTCTGCTGGTACTATAAGGAAGTTAAAGTTCCTTTGCAGTGAAAAAAAAAAAGACAAAGTGCAGTGGTTGCTGTAACAGAGAATCCTTGTTTGAAGTCTGAAGAACTTTTGTAGGACTGTCATGAGAGATGAGGAGAATTCCCTGAGTGTTAGGGATGAAGAAGAGAGGGAAAAAGCAGGCATTTCAAATAAAGGTGAGGAGGATAGTTAAAAAAAAAAAAATTAGAAAGCACCTGAGTCAAAGGCACATTCTCACTCCAATCTTCAACCAACTAACCATTTTAAATCTTTCCCTCTTCCCACATGGGAATCACTTCCAGGGTGGCCACACCATTTGCATTCCCACACCAGCAAACCTGTCTGAACCTCCTTACCTCCCCCTGCCCCTCCCCCCTCCTCCCTGCATCCTCCCTATGACTAGCTGACTAGTTGTTTTGCTGCCCTTTGCTGTTCCAACTGGGATGAGATGAAATCTCAAACTTGTTTTAATATGCATTTCCCCGGTTGCTAGCATGATGAACAAAAAGTGTTCATTTCTTAGCCTTTTTCTTTTCTTTTGAAAACACCATTTAGATCCACATCCCATCTTTAGATTGGGCTGTTTGTTTTCCTGACTCTTTGTTTTTTAGTTCTTTATATACTCTGGATATTTATCCTCATTAGGGATTTAGCTAGCAAAGATTTTCTCCCACTCTGTGGCTTCTGCTTCAATCCCTTGATTGTTTCCTTAGTTGTGCAAAAGCATTTTAGGTTTCTTAGATCCCATTAGTCACTTATTGGCCTTAATTTCTAAGGAAAAGGTCTCATTCAGAAAGTCCTTTCCTGCACATGTATTTTGTAGGGTTCCTGCAGTTTAAGTTTTCATGTTGAGATACTTGATCCATTTGGAATGGATTTTTGTGCAGAGTCACAGATATAGGTCTACTTTCTTTCTTCTATATGTGAGCATCCAGTTTTCCCAGCACCATTTGCTGAAGATGCTGTGAGTCTGTGAGTTGGCATCTAAGCCAATTATCTGATGGCTGTAACTACTTGAGGGTCAAATGTCAGATGGCTATAACTACATGAGTGTATGTTTGGGACTTATATTTTGTTCCATTGATCTACATATCTATAGTTGTGCCAGTAACAGACTGGTTTTATCATTATACCTCTGTAATATAACTTAAAATCAAGGATCCCTGTCTTCATTATTATTTATACTCTACATACTAAAATTTATTTTTATTTGTGTGTTAACATAAAACATGATTCTGACTGGACTTTATGAATTTACCTCATAGTGATTTGAAAAGAAACTGAAATATCTTCACAAGTTTCTAAAAGCGATAGGACCTGAGACACTGTGACTTCTCTAGACAGTGAATAAACTGGGCAACTGCCCCTGTAGATGCTTACAATAAAGAGTGAAGAACCTAGACCCTAGAAAACACCGAGGAAGTAACGGCAAAGAGAAAGACAGAGGCCAGGCTAGAGGCTGTAGCCATCACAGAGAAGGACAGGCAGAAATTAAGCTCTCCATGTGTATACAAACTAAATTATTGGGAGAGAGCTTCAGTGCTGAGAAGTCAGTTGGGAAATAGTTAGGTAAAGCTCTAACCTGATCTACATGCATATTTGTCTTAGAAAAAGCAGAGGACAGACCCTCTGTTGCCAGCTTTGAATCTAAGATTTCTTGTCAATAGACACAAACCAATGCTTTGAGTAATAAACTTCCTCGTTCTGATCCAAGACTTTGTACTTGTATCTCTTTAAGATTTTATATGAATTGAAAGCCTATTAAAATAGTGGGTTAATCCTGCAGATCCAGAGAAAGAAAAACCACTGCAAGGATATCTCTGCTGATAATGTAGACACCATTCAGCTCTTGCCCAGAGTGATTCTCATTATAGCCATAGGACCTGTTTCCTGGGAGATAGTAGTATGGCTCTTCATTACTCCTAGGGGGAACATTGTATTTGTAAACATTCCCTGACTATGCAACCCAAGATAAGATGCATCAAACTCCAACTATACTCGCTGATGTTTTTTTCCTCCAGGATTTCATAATTCCTGCTTTTGACAAAGATGTTACCCACTCCCCCAAAATGAGCAGTTCAGTGCATTATTTCCAGTGTAACTGTACTAGTATTTAGCAGCCGAGAAGAAACTGAAAATTAAGCTACATTCACACTGCACATTGGATCCCATTGATCCAAGTCCAATGTTCATTTTGTCCGTTGCACCTTCATAGTGGCTCCAAAATATGATCTTGCCGATGCCAGTGATGAACCTGAAGTCACGGTGGCAAATAAAAACCTTTTCGATGGAAATCCAACTATTGAGACCTTTCGAAAATATTTCCCTGAAACCTGGATCTGGGATTTAGTCACAGTAAAGTAAGTAATTTCCTTTTGTATTATTGGGTTGGGAATGAAACTTTTCTTTGTTTTCTAGTATTTTTCTAATTAATTTCTATCATAAACAAAGGAAATGACTAACTTAAAAAAAAGCATATCCACCCATCAATCATGAGATTTACATATTTTCATCACGCCTAGAAAATGTACATGAAAATTATCTGTACCTTTTTGATGCTTTAAAGCGTTCAGGAACACCGTGCTGAGTAGGAAGTGAGGCAGTCCTTCATGGAGTAGGCTACTAGACTCAAATATAGAGTAGACCATGGAAGCCATGAAGTTGTTGTATGGTATTTCAGAGATGGGAGTTCAGAGGCAACTTCAACTCTATGTTCAGATTTCCATTAACACAGATTTTAAGGTTACATGAGGCTAAGATCTGAATTGAAAAAACAAGACTACAGCAAGACCTTTTATTTTCCATCTGGAGTTTTGTTTGCACTGTTCACTTCCTATCACTACTTTGAAGGACTCCAGGGATGGCATTTCATCATGACCATCTGTTACCATCTGAGAAATGACTAATACACAGGATCCCTTTCTTTGCTTCACATTCTCGCTCTCCCAGCTCCTCAGGTGTGGCTGAAATGGAAGTGACAGTCCCTGACACCATCACTGAGTGGAAGGCCGGGGCCTTCTGCCTGTCCAATGACACTGGACTTGGGCTCTCTCCTGTGGTTTCTCTCCAAGCCTTCCAGCCCTTCTTTGTGGAGCTCACGATGCCCTACTCTGTGATCCGAGGAGAAGCCTTCACGCTCAAGGCCACTGTGCTGAACTACCTTCTTACCTGCATCCGGGTGAACACCTTTCTCAATTAAGCATGTCTAGAGGGGAAGAGGCAATTGGTGTATGTAAATTATAACAAGGAATTACATGAAAAGAAGGAAGAAAGGGAGAAAGGGACTGTATTGGAGCCAGCAGCCCTGCTTCCAAACACTTAATATCCAGACTCTAGCTAAACACACACAACAGAGTTTACTAATATGGATCCTACATAAGGTATATTGGGTGATTTTTTCCAGTGTTTACACGGTACATACTGTACAGACAGAGACAAGACACTCCATGTGGCCTCTGTATATAGTCAAAAGACACAGTCCACACAGATCTACAAGGCTCTTTTACAATAGATTTTGCTTTTGTTAGAAGTAGGTGTAGGTTATCTCCATGCATGGTACTTGGTGGGAGTATGAGTCTCAGGAAAGACCCTGTGTTCAAATTTTTTGATCCTGTTGCTCTCCTTGTTGCTCCTGTCCTCTCCAGGTCTTACTATTTCCCACTTCTTTCATAAGATTCCCTACATTCTGCCCAAAATTTAGCCATAAGTCTCAATATCTGCTTTGATAGTCTGCAGGGAAGAGCCTTTCAGAGGCCTTCTGTGGGAGGCTCCTAACTTGTTTCGTGTTTTCTTCTTCTTCTGATGTCCAACCTCCTTGCCTTTTGCAATGAGGATTGAGCATTTTAGCCAGACACCTCCCTAGAACCCCTGTAGAGATGTAGCCCATGGCAGTTCAGTGTCCAAGTGGATTCCATACAAATGGGAACAGAGATGGTGTCTCACATGAACTGATTGGCCTGCTCTTTGATCACCTCCCCCTGAGGGGGGAGCAGCCTTACCAGGCCACAGAAGAAGACAATGCAGCCACTCCTGATGAGACCTAACACACTAGGATCAGAAGAAAGGAAAAGAAAGCCTCCCCTACTGGTGGACTTGGGGAGGGGCATGTGTGAAGAAGCAGGAGAAAGGGAGGGATTAGGAGGGGAGGAGGGAGAGAAATGGAGGGGGGAGTAAATAAATTGTAAAGTAAATAAATTGTAAAGTAAAGTAAATAAATTGTAATTAAAAATAAAATAAAATAATTTTTAAAAAGAAGAACAAGAAGTAGGTGTAGACTTCAGTAGTTAAAAATCTAGTACAGTGAATATCTTTCTGTCATCAAAATAAAAAAAAAGATAAATACAGAAATCTACAATTGTCCCCATGATTGTTTGGGTAGATAATACACAGATGACAGCTAAATAACATTCTAGGCATGTATGTGCATATGAAATCCATGCAAGCCTTCTGTGTCAGCTTATATGACACTTTAGGCACATGTTTTCCACCAGCCCCTCCTGCTCTCTTTCTAACAAAAATCCCCCTCACACTCTTTCACTTACCTGCTCCCATGCATGCTGTCCTTGCATAGTAACATCTTTGCTATTTCTTTTCCCCTGTGGGACCACAGCTGGGTGTGCAGCTGGCAGCCTCTCCAGATTTCACAGCTGTCCCGGTGGAGAAAGCCCAAGATTCTTACTGCGTCTGTGCCAACGGGAGGCACACCACTTCCTGGTTGGTGACTCCCAAGTCTCTAGGTGAGTGAAAAGTTTGCAAGGGGACTCTACCCAGAAAGGGTGGGTGTAGGCAGGTCTCCTAGATTGCATCCTTCTCATGGGCCCCCAAAGGACTCTCAGTCACTGCTGCTTCTGGCCCGTACTTAACCCCTTCATGAAGACAGGACAAGCCCTTGAGCTGCTCAGACACTGAGGATACCTTGCAGATCTTGGGGATTTAGCAAACGCTGAGTTCCTGGCACATCTGAGCTCGGCTCTGTGGACCATGTGTTTCAGGGAATGTGAATTTCTCTGTGACTGCAGAGGCGCTGCAGTCCCCAGAGCCCTGTGGTTCTGAGGTGGCCACAGTCCCTGAAACCAGGAGAAAGGACACAGTTGTCAAAGTCCTGATTGTTGAGGTGAGTAACCTCCTCGACTGACAGTGTGCTGAGTCCAGAAAATAAAGCAATGTTGACGATGCCTAGGTGAAAAATAAAAGATGATAACATGTGACCTAGAGATATTTCATGGCACGTGGCAAGCCCATGCTTTTCCATCAGCATGTGTTCTGTTTGTTTGTTTGTTTGTTTGTTTGTTTTTCCCTTTCTATTCTCTGAGCTGAAGCTTGGAGGATAGGCTATGCCAGTTTATCTTCTTAGAGCTATACCTCCTTCTTTCGATCTTATTATGCACCCTCTCTTTTCATTGTTATCTTTCCTTATTACTTTCTTTTTCACCTGTCATGTCCAAATTTAATATTTACACCATTCCTGAAAGGTGGAAAATTAAATTATCAAATTCCAGCCCATGACATCACAGGTAAAGAAACTGTCACTCAAAAAAAAAAAAAAATCTCCAGCATTTTTGTGTTTTCACACTCAGTAATTTCTCGTTTCTGAAACTTTGTGTCTTTCCATCCAAGCCTGAAGGAATTCAGGAGGAGCACACCTTCAGTTCCCTGCTCTGTGCATCAGGTGAGGAGCCCTCAAGACTGCAGTAAGAGAGTGACCTGAGTTGTCTACTTAGATTTCCTGCAATGTTCCTGTAAGAAAACCAAGATCCTATCTACCTTGTAGCCACTAAAAACGTAACAAAACTGAGTCTTAGAAATTATCAAGATTGACGCCTGCCTGATGTAGCTATCAAGAGTATAATCATAGTTCCACCTGGGACTTCAGAGTTCATTGTAGCCTTTTTTTTTAGAACACAGAAATCTTTGCATCTAGCCCATCTCAGTACTTAGAAACTTATAGGTAGGGAATAGCTAAGAAGAGGTCAAAATAAAAATTTTCTAAAAAAAAAAAAATTGGCAGGGGGAGTCGGGGTGGAAATATAAAAAATATCTTTGTAAGGCCAATCTTTGTATTGTTTTAGATCATAAATAAAAACAAAGATTTTTATGGCTGAATTAAATTATACATATAAACCTAGTTCATCATGATGTACACTTAGCTTAACACTTTTCTTTAATGGTTGTTTTTATGACTAGCTCTTTTATCCCTGCTCCTCATTGGAAGCTGACTCTCCCAAAGGAAATACAGCAACATATCATACAAGGCAAAAGGAAAGCTCACTGTCCCCTGTGAAGGACATGCATAAGAGCAGAGGCTGTCCACTCAAAATAATGACTGTGTTGCCAGGACCTCTATTAGTGTGTGGACATAGTGGCTGCTCAAAACATATTTGTCAAAAGGACGTTTTAAATGGAATAATGGTTTAATTTAACCTAAAACCCATTATTATATGAAAGTTAACAAAAGATGAAAGAAGGGAATTTCTCTGTAAAAGGGATAAATTAATGTAACAGTCACTAACACACTGGGTAGGAGAAAATTATCATACACTACTAAAATTCATTAAAAGTTTTCCATGAAAGAGAGAGCAAGAAGGGGGTCACTGGAGATTCTTGGGGAAAAGTGGCCAGGATAAGATAAAAATGCACTGTTCTTCCCACGGGTCAGTTCTGGTTCTCCTGATACTTACACTTCCACAAAGTACTCCATCCATCACCCTGCCACAGAAAAGCCATCCATGACAGCAGTGTAGCCATGATCAGTGAAACCTCCAAAGCCACTCAGGGTACTCAGGAAGAACAAAAGCTGGCTTGGGATTTATCCACCCCTCAATCTGACATACTGGAGTTCATGCACCGAGTGCGTCATTTCAGGTCTCCATGGGTGTGATAAAACACCAAAGCAGCGTGGTGAGGAGAGGTTTATTTCAGCTCTCCTGATCACAATCCGTCAGGAAGGGAAGACAGGACAGGAATCTCAGGATAGGAACTGAAGCAGACGCCGTGGAGGAAAGCAGCTTTCTGGCTTGCTCTCCCTGACTTGCTCAGTTTGCTTTCTTATATACCACAGGACCACCAGCTCAGATGAGGCACCACCCACCCTGGGCCAGGCCCTGCCACATCAATCATTACTAAAGGAAAATGCCCCAAGACTTACCTGCAGGCCAAGGTTATGGGGGCATTTTCGCAGCTGGGGGTCCCTGATTCCCTGAAAACACTAATATTTGTCAAAGTTCACACACACACATACACACACAAGCAGAATTTACCTAAACCAAAATTCAATGAATAAGCACATTTTCGTGTGTTTGTTAAATTAACTGAATAGACGTTGATAGAAGCAGAGGCACACAGATCACAGAGACTCAGACTTTCATTTTGGACAGATGCTTTGCTTCAAAACAATGGGTGATAAAGGGGAGACAATTGACCCTGACAAGCTGGCAGTTCCAGGAAATGTGGATATGTGATATTTACATCAAGATCATTTGTCTAGGGAGGCGAGTATTGAAAGCTTAAGGCAAGGTTCTAATTCAAATGGCCATAGGGGACTCTGGAAATGCAGAGAACAGAAATGATTATCTCCCCTTTTTCCTTTCTTATTAAGATGCTGGGCTATCTGAAAAATTGTCCCTGGTGCTCCCACCAACAGTAGTGAACGATTCAGCCAGAGCCCATTTCTCTGTGCTGGGTGAGTCAGTCCATCCCTGGAGGACTTGGGACAGCAGTCACTACCACTGTCCACCCCACCATGATTCCAAATGCAGCTTCTGAACTATTACCCTTGACCTCTACCATGCTTCTTTGGTCTCTATCCCCTCAATATCCACTGCTTTCCCCCAGGACCCCTCACCCTTGAAACTCTTTCACATCATAGAAGCAATTCTATTGAAGGTGTTATTTTTTTCCTGAAGATAATGGCTATTCTGATGTCACTTCTCTCACCTCCAGGTGATATCCTGAGTTCAGCCATTAAAAACACCCAGAATCTTCTCCACATGCCCTATGGCTGTGGGGAGCAGAACATGGTCCTTTTTGCTCCTAACATCTACGTACTGAAATATCTGATTGAAACTCAGCAGCTGACTCAGAAAATCAAGGAAAAAGCCATTGACTACCTCAATGCTGGTCAGTAAGGCTAACAAACAACAGTTCTTTCTTGTAAATGTTCTCTCTAGAATTGGGCTTAGCATTGGAGGGGGAAGCTGAGCAGGGTTTCCGGGAAATCCTTTAAGACACAGGTATGAGGGTCTCTGGCTTTAGACTTCAATCCTGCTGTTCTCTGATGCATTTATTTCTTTAAAACACACCCAAATCCTTCTATTCCAGGTTATCAGAGGGAGCTGAACTACAAACACAAGGATGGCTCCTACAGTGCCTTCGGGGATCGAAATGGCCGGAGTCAAGGGAACACTTGGTAAGAAGAGTCCACTGTGTGCCAGGCCTTGTTCAATCCTTGGCCCTCATGGCAGCTATACATGCAACTTATTTCATGGAAGCATAACTGATACCTTGGCCTGAGAGGGAAATGTTTGACATAGCACAAAGCATGTATTGCAGAACTGAGACTGTCTCAAGCCTCATCTGCTTTGACTCTGAATCTTGTGTTTTACTGAATTCAATCCACTGATGCTTTCATTTCTCACAAAGATCTTTCATCAGTAAATGCCTGGCTACATATTGCTGAGCTTCAAAAGATGCTCATAACTGAGCCTTGAAAAGCTGTTGACATTCTTTATGTGACCTTGCTTTACATAGGAATGCATTATTGAGAAGGGACACACAGACAGAAAGCAAACAGGTGACAAAGGAAATAGAGACTGGTGGAAACAGGAAGTAAGCCAAGGAGATGGACATCATTTTTGAGGCAGATAATGTGTAGCTGCGGTTGTAGGAGAGGAAAACATTCTTCTCAAGAAAAGAAATTTATTAGCAAGTGGAAAAAGCCACTTAAGATGAGGGTCCAGGCATATTAGAAAAACACAAGAGGGAGCAAGATAGAAGAAATGGGGAAGAAACCAGGAAGCCCCAGGAACCACACTGTGCTGTGTGCACATTCAAGGGAACCAGGAATGGAAGACTGCTTTGCCGTACCTGAGACATTGCCCAGGGTCATGCACTCAGAGACCCTTAGACCGATTAGCACATGTGTGGACACCTGCAAACCCACATATGAGGGTACTGCCTCCCAGCAAAAGCTTCATCTCCCCACTCTCCCTCCCCCACCAGGCTCACAGCCTTTGTGCTCAAGTCTTTTGCCCAAGCTCGAGCCTTCATCTACATCGATGCAGCACACTTAACCCACACCTTCACCTGGCTCTCCCAGCAGCAGCAGGACAATGGCTGTTTCAGGAGCTCCGGATCACTGTTCAACAATGCCATGAAGGTGATCCATTCTGAACATGATAAACATGTTGACCTACTAGCACCTGAGAGTCAGCTCGTAATAATTACCACAGGAATGCGTCTCTAGATTTGGAACGTACTTTTTAATAAGGGGATATGAATGAGAAATAATGAATGAGAACTTCCTTTGAATAAAGTGGACTGGCCATGAGTGCGGGGGGGGGGGGCATTGGGTGGACTGCTGGCTGAATATTTGGCCTTTTTCCCTCCATTTTGTTTGCAGGGGGGAGTAGACGATGAAGTGACCCTCGCTGCCTACATAACCATTGCCCTTCTGGAGAGTTCATTCCCAGCTACAGTAGGTGCCAAGCTGCTTCCCCAGCTTCCCAAACTGCTGCAAAGCTGTGGCTTGCTACCCTCTCTGGACCACATGGCAGCTCTCTGTTTTCACAATGCTTTGTATTTGTCAGATTCCATTAGTGAGCGTCCTGGTACTCAATGAAACCTGGATATTTTTCAAAATTCAACTCGAAAACACAGGCTCTGATACTGTCTCTATTAGTCTGTATTTTAAATGGAACGTAGTTTATGAAAGGAATGGCTCCCCAAAGACAAAAGAGATTGATTGATAATCAATGACAAGTAGAATATAGAAGAGAGGGAGGAAGAGAGGACAAGGGAGGGAAGAGGAAGGATTGATTTGAAAAACACAAATGCCTATAAGCTCTGTGTATGTCCCAGGACCTGCTAGAACCCTTTTCACTTAGTTCATGTTTCATTGTTCTGCCAACAGCATCCTGTTGTCTCCAAAGCCCTGAGCTGCTTAGAGTCATCCTGGAAGACAGCAGAACAAAATGGAAGGAATAACTCTGTGTACACCAAGGCCCTGCTGGCCTATGCTTTCACTCTGGCAGGGAACCAGCAGAAGAGAAATGAAATCCTGGAATCACTTGATAAGGAAGCTATAAAGGAAGGTAAGAATGTGTGTTGTCGTGTTTGTCTCCATCCTGTTCTAGTGAAGGGAAGTAGGGGATTATAAGGAGTGTGGAAATAGTATTACAAGTTAGTCCCATCCCAATGGCACACTGACAGTTCTCCTTGGACTGACCCATTAAGAAATCAGCCTTTCTTCTATACAAAAGCCTTCTCTTTAGTGTTTTCTAAGAGTGGGACCAAAATCAACAATGGACACAGCTGCAGCAAAGGTAAACATAGTGGAGACTTAACTTTTTCTCTCTGATGCACATATACCAGGAAGAGGAGAGCAAAGGCTAGGAAGAACACAAAAAGAAAATAGGCTTCAGGATTTTGCTACTTCATTTGCAACTTTGAAACCAACAGGAAACTTTTCTAAGCCTTTTGGACTGAACACTGAACAAGCCATGTTTTGTTGGGTGTGAAGGAGTTAATGTCTGCTATTGTCTCCTCACCAACTCTGAGACCACACCTTTGAGGATGTAATTTAGTTAAGATCCTTTAAATTTCTGTTCATGGTCTTTCTCAGTCACAACCCATCTGACCAACTGCAGACTTTTACTGAGAAGTACAAATTCTGGGGATTTTGTAATGAAAATATTTAAAACCTACTACAACCTTTTTCATTTCCTTCTCTCTAATGTAGACATATTCATGTACTGACTACTCATACTTTTAATTATTTCTCTATTTTCACCCCAAGGTAACTCTGTCCACTGGGAAAGACCCAAGAAACCCAGGAAAGCAGGGATGTCTCTGTACGAACCCCAGGCTCCCTCTGCTGAAGTGGAGATGAACGCCTATGTCCTCCTCGCTCTCCTCTCTGCTCAGCCAGCACCAACCCCTCAGGACCTGGCTGTGGCAGTGAGAATCGTGAAGTGGCTCACAAAGCAGCAGAATGCCTATGGCGGCTTCTCCTCCACTCAGGTCAGTAACTTTCCTTCAGAGTTCCCTTGCAGTTAGAGGATTTGACAAGAGATGCTGGAACAGTGAAAAAATGAAACAGGAAGAGGAGAAGAAAACAAGGAAGTGTTACTCTTGGGTATGCTGACTCTGTAGGAAGTGAAGGATCATACATTCTATAATAAATGGTCCTAGGTCTGGTGCCCAGCCACAGGAGTTCTCTTCATGCCATAGTGAAATAGGCCTAGGTTCCTCTGAACTTCCAACGCAGACTCAAGACTCAATATAAAGCAACAGCGAAAGTCCTGGAGGTTCCAGAATCCTAGACACAATTCTCTCCCCCTAGAATAGCACGTGGAGTACCTAGGAGATGTTCTTTGTCCAAAATCACAAATTTATTGCCCTGGTGCCCTTACGTACAGTTGTTTCCTTCTCTTGGCAGACTCTCCTAATCTTATGTATGGATACATTGCCCTCAGGTTTACTCCAAGTCCAAGCTCCCCTGATTTCTTCTTGATACTAGAAACAATCAAGACTGTAAACCATTTGTTTTATCATCTGGTCAATATAACTGGTCAATATTCCCTCTCTACAAAAAAATGTTACCACAATATCAGTAATTAATGCTCTGGAAATTCTGGCATATCATGCAGAACTAATCTCCAGAGAAGTTTAGAGACATGTTTATTTCTCTCTAAAGGAGACATAAAATGTTCAAAGGGAAACCATCCATGACACTAGGATCCCTGAAATTGCAATCCAATCCTTTCAGTCTAATTTCCTTTACTGTCCACATTGTGATCCTAAAGCCCTCACTGCCTGTTTCTGCTCCCTCTTTGGGGTCTGTAGTCAGGCAGCATCTGGAGCTGTCTTGGATGAGGAAGGATCCTGGGGGAGAGAGCCTCTCTGGAGTATGCCACCAAGGAGCAAGGCAGCCAAGGACAACACTAGCTCACAGCGTTTTCTATTTGATAAGAGAGTCATGACCAGCACTCAGCCATGGTCTTGGTGTCTCTTGATTCCTCCCCAAGTGCAGAGGAAAGTTTGGGGATGAGAGCAAGAATGTGATTTTGTGAGAAGATGGTGGCACCACCATGGGAATCAGGGACAAAGGGAAAGAAACAGTAAATGCTGGGAGGAAAATCTAATTTGTGTTTCTATTTTCCACTGGCTGGGGGGAGTTTGCATAAGCCAGGGCACTCTCTGTGGGAGACAATTCATGTGAATGTTTTGATTTTCCAATATATCCTGGATTAAAGCCTGAAATAAAGACTAGAGATCAAATAATTAGAGTCAAAACATCATGACACTTTTTCACAGCTGAAATGAACATTGGGAAGAGCTCAAGCCCTTCCCAACTGAAGCTAAACTGAATGTTTTCTTCATCCCTCTCAGGACACTGTGGTGGCCCTCCATGCTTTGTCCAAGTATGGAGCAATTACTTTCTCCAGAAGTCAGAAAACTCCTTTGGTGACCATCCAATCTTCAGGGACGTTTTCCCAAAAGTTCCAAGTAGAGGACAGTAACCGCCTGTTACTGCAGCAGGTCCCTTTACCTGACCTTCCTGGGGACTATGAAATCAGTGTGACAGGAGAAGGATGTGTGTATGCTCAGGTAAGGTTCTGGGCAAGTTGTGGGTGTGCGGTGTGAGCCTCCTCCCCAGAAGGGGAAGTCTCGCATAGTCTACCTGCACATGTGAGGCTCAAATCGGGAGAAATGAATCCAAGGGCCCAGTGCCATGGAGGTAAAAGATTTCTGCTCACTACCTCCCAGACGACGCTGAAATACAACGTGCACTGGGAGAAGCAGCAGTCTGCATTTGCTCTCCGGGTGCAGACAGTACCTCTAACTTGTGATAACCCCGAAGGCCACAACAGCTTCCAGATCTCACTGGAAATCAGGTATGAGCCTCTGTCTCTGTTTATGTCTCCTTCAGCGCTGTCTTCCTAGAACACTTCACAGAGTGGGTTCAGAGGTACCTGAAATGAGTCTCTTCATCAAGAGTTTGCTTTGTCTGTAAAACAAACAAAAATACTTGACTTCAGCAAAGTGATCAATGAAGAATTGTAGAATTATAATTTCTAGTTAGCCTGCTTTAGGATTCCTTTCTTGCCCCTCTCATAATAAAATATACGTTATTATTTTTCATGAAGCCTTCACACAGGTTATTCTTCTTCAAACAAAGAAAAAGCCTTTCTGGTCTTCTAAAATTTTATTTTTCTACAAGAATAAGTTTTTAAAAAAGATATTCAGTTCTTCTGGCATTCATCACAATCTTTGTGTCAAATATAACAAGCAATAGGGTCCAACTGCAAAAACCAAAGGGATCTTGGATGCAAAGAAGACATCCTGAGTGTACCCTATCACCTCGTTTCACCTCAGTGTGTGCGTGTGTCCCTGTGCATGTGTGTATACATGTGTGCATGTGTCCCTGTGCATGTGGTCTGTGCGTGTGCACACACATATGTATATGACACAGGAGAGTCCTCAGGTTCCATAACTACTTGTTTTGAGATTAGCTCTCTTACTGGCCTGGGGCCTGCTACCCAGACTCTGCTGGCTGGCCAGCAAGCCTTAGGGTCCACCTCTTTTTAATGCACTCTCCAGATGATACTGTCATGCAGTCTATTTTCACAACTATTTCTATGACAGTAAAGGCCACGTGTTTTAAGGTATGGAAAAGCCATGCAGGCTGGTTCAGGATTACTGCTAGACCTCAAAAAAGGGCAAGATTCAACCTATTAAAATTGCTCCTTCTGTAACTCTTTGGTCTGCAGTTACACCGGGAGCCGTCCAGCCTCCAACATGGTGATTGCTGATGTGAAGATGATATCTGGTTTCATTCCATTGAAGCCCACAGTGAAGAAGGTGAGCAGACACCACATGTTTGGATACTCTGTGTCCTCAGACTAAGTATGTTTTCATTCTTACTGGAAAAGAAATTTTTGCAATTCATTTAAGTGAATTTGTGACATCTCCTTTTTATCACCCTCAATCCCACCGTTCATGCACCTCTTTCACCCCCGAGGCCTTTGATAACACTGATGTTTTCTCTCATCTTCAGCTTGAACGGTCCGAGCACGTGAGCAGAACAGAAGTGAGCAACACCAATGTCCTGTTATATCTGGATCAGGTGATGATCCTTCCTGCCTCCCTAGACACATCTGGGTTTAAGTCCTTGGTCTGTGTAGGTCAGGGGAGGGTCCTTCCTGCCTCCCTAGACATGCCTGAGTGGACAGTCTTTCTTGGTGCATCTATGTATGGGTAACATATGGCAGGAACAAAGCAATTCTAAAGGAAGTCTTCTGGAAAGCCAACCTCCCTCTGTTCATACTGGATGATGTTTGGAATTCTTTTTCTTTGGCTTGGAGACATGACTCAGCAGGTAGGAGTACTTACTGCTCTTGCAGAAGGCCAGAGTTTAGTTCCCAGGACCCAGGCAACTCACAACTGCTTGGGACTCTAGATCCAGGGAATCTGATGCCCTCTTCTGGTCTCCACCAGTATGGACACCCTATACACCCCTCACATCATCATCATCATCGTCATTATAATTAATAATAATAGTAATACAAATGTTTAAATTCTCATTCCTCATTGCTGGCTTTCCTGGAACTTGCCATAATGTCCCAAGTCATCAAGTCAAAGTGCTTAACTCTCACAATGGAGAAAGTGAACTATCACATATTAAGGAGGAATATGGACTTTTGGAAAAGTTTAATAGACTAGGAAAGTTTCATATTCTCCCTGGAGCCTTGCACTTCAGTTCCTCCGGTCCCTACTCTAAAATCTGTATCACCATCCATGTATGTGGCATCAGGGAACACGGGGACGGTGAGGTTAAATGGATCCAACCCATAACTGTATTTTAAACACCAAGGACTGAGTCCTGCTGAGGAAAAACATTGTCCACCTCCGTGAGTCTGGATCATTAGTCTCTCTTTCCCAGGTCACCAATCAGACCCTGGCCTTCTCCTTCATCATTCAACAAGACATCCCAGTGAAAAACCTACAGCCTGCCATTGTGAAAGTCTATGACTACTATGAGACAGGTGAGCAATTTGATTGGTTTTCCTTTTTCCTTTTTATTCCTTTGTTTTCTTGTTTGTTTAGTTGGTTGGTTTTTCATTGGGGGTGTTTGTTTGTTTGTTTGTTTTCATGGTTTCTCACTATGCAGCTCAGTGTGGCCCCAAAATCTTAAATGTCCTGACTCAGCCCCCTCAAATGTTGATATTAGGGGCACATACCATCACAGCCAGTATTAAAAACAATTGTTTCTCAGACAGTGACATACATGTAGACCAGACTAGCTAAGTCAGTTCTTGATAAAAGAATATGAGTATAATAAATGTTTACAAAATTTCAAACTATTCAGCCACTGATTCCTACCTGTTTGTCCAAACAGTCATGTGGGACCAAACATGTCCAAATAAACCAAGGACCAAATGTTTTACCAAAAAGTGTCTGTGGGCTGAAAGACACACAAATATTCACATGAGTATAGCAATGCAAAGATGAACAATTACACAAATAATTATGGTAGGAATAAAAAGATGAGAAAGAATTGTAGCCTAAGAGGTTGATAATGCTCAAAGAAACTGAGAAGACAGAGATAGAAAATTAAGTGTTGTGTTTTTTTGTTTTTTTGTTTTGTTTTGTTTTGTTTTTTCTGTTGAGGTAAGAGATATATGCCAAATGATTCAGACTAGCAGAATTCAAGAAATATTGAAGGGCTGGGTGGTGACAGCACAAGCCTTCAATCCCAGCAATTGGGGGCAGAGGCAGATGAATCTCTGTGAGTTCAAGAACAGCCTGGTAAACAGAGGGAGTCCTAGGTCAGCCAGGGTTACACAGAGAAACCAGATCTCAAGAAAGGGAGAGAGAGAGAGAGAGAGAGAGAGAGAGAGAGAGAGAGAGAGAGAGAGAAAGGGATTTGGACGGGTACAGCTCTACAAGGATCACTGCTACTCCTCTGCTCAAACCCTATAGATAAGCACACTTTGATTTTCTCCACAGGGTAAATGATTCTGGTGTTGCACTATTGTTCACTTATTGCACAACAGGCACGCACAGCAGCTGTGGAGGTCAGAGGACAATTTGGGGAAAGGGTTCTCTCCTTCTGCAATGTTAATCCTGGAGAGTGAACTCAATACAGTCATCAGACATGGCTCAAGCACCTTTCCGCACTGAGCCATTTATGGTGGCCCAGGATAAAATGGTGGTTGAGGGGAGAAACTCCTTTGCTTGGTTTGTCTGATGTCCACAGAGAGATGACTTTTCAGCAATCATCCGTGTCTTGAACAAGAAAAGTCCTCAGTCCTAACTCATCAGCTGCCCTCCACAGAATCCTCGCTCTTCAAACTCTCATTCTCTCGTTTTTCTCCCCTGTCTTCCAGATGAAGCAGCCTTCGCTGAATACAGCATGCCCTGCGGCACAGGTGAGCACCTGGCACTCCTTGCCACAGCCCACCTCTGACCTCCTTCCCTTCACAACTACCCAGAACTTTGGTTAGATGTGCTCAGACCCCACCACTGTGTGAAAACGCAGAGATGTACACCTCTGGATCAGTGAGCTGACCCTGAAAGATCCTTGTAACTCCCTTACCAAGTATATCGCAGCTTAGGGTAAAAAATCTGATAGATCCCATGTCCCCCATGGACAGTTTGCTTTCCTGCTGAAAACCCTGCAGTCCCCACCCACTTAGAGTATATTCACCCTGTGTGTTTCTTTCCTCTCTCCACATACACAGAGAAACCAAATTTTTGAAACTTGTCACTCATTGAAACTTGGACAAGGCATTGCTGGAATCTCCAAACCCAGGAACCTTCAAGATGGTGATTTTCCTTTGTCTCTGCGATATAAATACTGAACAACCTTGGTAAATAAACACATAGTTCAAAGTGTCTCTGTCTTTAATTCTTTCTTCACTTGATCCAAACTTCCTCCATGCTCCTTCAGGGCCTTGCACTATTCTCCACATTTGCAATGAACAGAAATGACCTTCCAGCTGAAGAACACATACTGTAAAAATGTGAGCACTTTCCAGCTGCTTTAATAATACACACCTCAGAACATGAAGGTGACACAAAGGCAACCTTACTTACCTCCATAAGAGAAACACGATGGGTGCCTCAGTGAAACAGGACCATAGTGCAAGCAAGAAATGGTGATTCAGGCCTGCAGGCAGAGCATTTCTGGAGGAGAGTTGCAAATTGAAGAGCAACCTAGGCTCCTCCGCAAGTACCAGATGAGCCTGGGCTTCACAGCAAAAGCCTGTCAAAAAAAAAAAAATAACAAGAGGCAGGGATCGCAGCTTGATGGTAAAATATTTGACCATTTTCAAGTCTGTGGTTTCAGTTACTTTCTAACAAAGCAGGAAAGGGGGGATATAAAGCATTCAGGTTGAAACAGCTTTTTCAAAGGAAAAGAGAGGCCCTTAGTGCCAGGAAAATGGCTATCTGATGGACTGGAGTTCCACTGTGGTCTGAATGCAAAATGTCCCATCAGGCTGTTAGAGCAATCGGTCGGTCCAAAGCTGGTGCTGTTCTCTGAGGTGTTGAAATCTTTGGAATATGGGCCCTAGCTGGCAGTAGGGATGAAGTTTGAGAATTCTAGCCCAGACAGAACCTCTTGAGCCATGGAGGATGAGGAATCCCTTTCACAAGATTTTGCATACTTGGATGTAAACATCCCTAACCACAATGCTTTACTCACCACTGCATCCCCTTGACATGTAGATCTGAAGTCCCCACCTTGCTGCAGCTGACCCCAAATGGTCCCTTTTATATATCTGAGGGATCGTGGTTTTTGGTAATAAATACTGTTTATTATCAGATTAAAAATTACTTTTCTTTATAAAATTTATTTATTTATTATTAGTTACTGTTTATTCGCTTTGTATCCCAGCTGTAGCCCCCTCCTTTGTCCTATCCCAATCCTACCCTTCCTTCCTCACCTTCTGCCATGTCCCTTCCCAAGTCCACTGATAAGGGAGGTCTTCCCTCCCCTTCCCTCTGACTCAAGCCTATCAGGTCTCATCAGGACTGGCTGCATTGTCTTCCTCTCTGGCCCACCCCCTTAGAGGGAGATGATCAAAGAGCCAGCCACTGAGTTAATGTCAGAGAAAATCCTTGTTCCCATTGCTAGGAAATCCACTTTGATACTGAGCTGCCATGGGCTACATCTATGCAGAGATTCTAGGTTATCTCCATGCATGGCCCTTGGTTGGAGTACCAGTCTCAGAAAAGACCCCTGGGCCCAGATTTTTTGTCTCTGTTGCTCTCCTTGTGGAGGTCAAATGGTGGGAACTAGAAAAGATCATCCTGAGTGAGGTATTCCAGAAGCAGAAAGGCACACATGGTATATACTCATAAGTGGACATTAGACATGTAATATAGGATGTTCATACTAAAATCTGTTCACCTAAAGAAGTTAAGGAAGAAGGACACCCTGGATAAGATGATCAATCGTCACACAGAAAGGTAAATGGGACAGACATCAGAAGAGAAAGAAAACAAGGAACAGGACAGGAGCCAACCACAGAGGGCCTCTGAAAGACTCCACCCAGTAGAGTATCAAAGCAGATGCTAAGACTCATAGCCAAACTTTTGAGTAGAGTGCAGGGAAACTTATGAAAGAAGGGGGAGATAGAAAGACCTGGAGGAGACAGGAGTGCCACAAGGAGAGCAACAGAATGAAAAATTACTTTTCTTAATGACAAAGTCCTTGACAAAAGCAACATAAGCAGAGTTCATTTTGACTCACCCTGAGGACACTGTCTGTAACCTCAGAAGAGACACCGACCACTGCTAATGCCTTAGGTCCTGCAGTTGACCTTCTCTTGTCACACATATCAGACACTCCTGGTGTTAACACTGTCTATGATCCCCAGCTAATGGATATCAAGAGCCCTGGCTTTTACCTGGGGATGTGAGGTTCATGTCAGAGAAGATGTTGCTGGTCACAAGGCTTCTCCCCATCCCTTCCCTGAATCCTTCTTGGAGTCAAAGATAAGAAGGGACCCTGGCTCTGCCATGTAGGCCCAGATTCCTCTCTTTGGTACTCTCACCATGCTGTGGTCCATTGTTGCTAGGCTTCAACTCTCCTCAGAACCTCCACTGTGATGTTGGCTGTCTGTCTGTCTATATATCCATGGAGTCAATGACCCTTCTACTAAACTTCTTCCTGTCTTAGCAATCCATTTCAGTGAACCCCTTGAGTCTGCATCTGAGACCTTTCACAGTTTACCACAATTGGGGAGGCATCTTGGCAGAGTGTCAGGTGGCTTATCACTTCCTGTCTGTCACCAGAAGGCTAAGTACAATGAATACTGGTGCTCCGTTGGTGTTCTCTTTTTTATTCAGTCCAGTATTTCAGGTCATGGGATGGTGCCATATCACATTAGTGTGAGTCTTCCCACTTCATTTAAGCAAAGGTAAAAACATCCCCGTTTTAAGTGCAGATTCCACAGAGTAGACAATATCAAGTGCACTGAACTGTGACTTTTGTTGTTGTTGTTTTTTCATGGTAAAACAGTGAGTTTTGCTCTTCCAGGGCCACCTTGCAAGTCAGGCAAATTAGTCCATATCACCAAGATTCCCTGTGTCTGATATTTTGACTAGACACAAGTTCTTCTTGAAGTTTCTGTGCCTGTAACTTTGCTTCTAGGCTTCAAGAGTCTCCAGTATGCACCAAAAGTCATCTCTGTTCTTCCTGCCATGGAACTTGTCATGGACTTGCTAATCACATAATGCAAGTTCTATTGCTGTGATTTAAAAGAACAAGCCAGACAAGAGCAGCTTAAGGGAAACGTGGTTTCTGCTTGTTCATAGTTCATGGGTGTAGTCCATCATGGTTGGGAGATCAAGGCAGCAGGAGGTCGAAGCAGCTGGTCACATGATATCCACAATGAAGAACCAGGCAGTGATTGTATATATGCCTGTTCAACATGAGGAAGCAATGTGTGCTCTGTGTGCATTTGTGGACAGGCATGAGATAAAATGTGTTGTGCAATCAAACTTGTTACAGTTATTAATCTCTGTACCCATGAGGGTAAGTTGAGCAGTTGGGGAGGAAATGTTACCCACAGACATGAACTTAATTGTGGCCACAGACAAAAATGTGAGGAGAGGAGGATCCAAGCAGTGGCGACCAGCGAGCACCATATCTGAGGGGCAAAGATTCTGAAACCACGAACTTGGTGAGTGGAGGGGCTGCTGAACCAAGAACAGTGACATCTTGGCTTCCAGGGAGAAAGGGGACTAACTGTGAGCTGAGACCATTTAGATTCAGGTAAGCAGCAGACTCTTCTGTGGAATTCCCCTGGGGGCTCAATCCCCAGGCACTTCCTCATATCTACCTCCCTACTCCCTCTTTTTAGAGGCAGCAGAGGAGGCCTACAGATTCCTCCACAGAGCACTGTGCCTGTCCCCAAGTGCCAGTGGCTCCTAGCAAAGAAACCCTGGTTGGAATCTAGGACACAGAATACTCAGTCCTCCCTGCGCCCACACCCTCTGGCACATCCCCAGGGAAAGGTGCCATAATCTTTCCCTGGCAGAGGTGAAGGCTACTGAGGGGACCTGCAGAATCCACCACAGAGCACTGTGCCAGGCCCTAGTGCCAGCAACTCCCAGCACAGGGCACAATGCCAGTGGACACCAAGACCTGCTGTTCTAGCACCACTGAGCTGACTGTTAGCCTACACCTGCATTTGCCCCAGCAGGATAAAACTGGAGAGTAGAGAACAAGGGGAACCCCTGTGCTTTCCAAGTGGTCCTGCTGGAGTGTGAGCGCACCTTCAAGGGAGTGATTGCAGAGGCCCAGATCCAGGGTCTCTCTAAGCACGCAGCCAGACAACAGATCCCTACCATCCACACCCCTATTGTGGGCAACATAGGGATTCCTGGGACAGCGTTCTCAACACTGAAACCCCTGCTCTGTGGGTCTACCAGTGAATTCCAGGCAAACAATTGCTGGAGCCCAGACAGATCTGCATACCAGTGGCCTGTAAGTCACTGAAGCAGTCAGGGATCTGCGCCTGTGCACTGCCCCATAAACAACACCTGGGAATAGTACCAGAGTCACATTCCTCACTTAGGTGCTGATGAAACACCAACACACACTCTCAAACAGTAGACCTCTCTCATCTTAAAAAACATTCCAGAAACCAGAAAAAGGCAGTCTGAAGTACAGACAAACAAACAGTGAGGGTAACAGATGAGCAGATGGCCAGAGGCCTGTGTAAAAACACACCCAACAAAAATCAGGACATCATGGCTTCACCAGCAACCACCAAAATCAATGAACATTTCGATCCATCAGAAACACAAGAAAATGACTTTAAAACTAGGTTTATCCAGTTATTAGAGGCACATAAAGAAGAAATAAACAGATCTCTCAGAGAAATAGCCATAGAAATAGAAGCACATAAAGAGGAAATGAACAACTCTCTCAAAGAAATAACCACACAAGTAGAGGCAAATAGAGAGGAAACGAACAAAGCTCTCAGAGAAATACAGCCAAACAAGTAGAGGCACAATTAGTGGCACATAGAAAGGAAATAAACAAAAAAAGTAGAAGCCATCATCGAAAAACAGGACTACACATTAAAACAGATGAAGGAAATGGTGAAAGACATATAAACAGAATTAGAATCAATAAAGAAAATACAAGCAGAGAAAACCTTGGAGATGGAGAACTTAGAGAAAAGATCAGGAATCACAAAGGTACACATAACCAAAAGAATACAAGAGATGGAAGAGAAAATCTCAGGTGCTGAAGATACACCTGCAGAAATTGACACGTCTATCAGAGAAAAAGGAAAATCACTTTTTCTTCTAAGCAGTTCAGTCTCCAAGTGGGTTCCATAGTAATAGGACAGGGACTGTCTCTGACATGAACTGATTGGCCTGCTCTTTAATTACTTCCCCCTGAGGGGGGAGCAGCATTACCAGGCCACAGAAGAAGACAATGCAGCCACTCCTAATGAGACCTAATTGACTAGGATCAAAAGGAAGGAAAAGAAAACCTCCCCTATCAGTGGACTTGGAGAGGGGCATGAGTGCAGAGGGGGGAGGAAGGGAGGGATTGGAAGTGGAGGAAGGAGGGAACCACAGGGGGGATACAGAGTGAATAAAGCGTAATTAATAAAGAATCTTTTAAAAAAACCAAATTGCCTGATTAATTAATTAATTAAAAGGATATTTAACTTACTCACAAAGTATTTACTCTTGAGATATCAATCAGTCTCAACATTATTGTACTTCCCAAAATATTTTAATGCACCTACTAGTTCTTCCTTTAAAAAAAAAAGAAAGAAAAGGGAGAATCAGAAAACTCCCAAAGAGAAAACATCCAAGAAATCAGGGACACTATGAAAAGACAAAATCTAAGAATAATAGGAGTGAACAAAAGAAATATTCATTGGTCACTAGTACCTATCAACATCAATGGACTCAACTCTCCAATAAAAAGATGCAGACTAACAGAATGGTTGCAGAAACAGGATTCAACATTCTGCTACATCCAAGAAAAACACCTCTGCAACAAAGATAAACACTACCTCAGAGTAAAGGACTGGAAAAAAAAGTGTTTCCAGCAAATGGACCCAGAAAACAAGTTATGGTAGCTATCCTAATATCTAATAAAATAGACTTTCCATGAAAATTAATCAACAAAAGTTGAGGAGGGACACTTCGTTCTCATCAAAGGAAAATTCCACCAGGAGGACATCACAATTCTGAACATCTATGCCCCAAGTACAAGACCGCCTACACTTGTAAAAGAAACATTATTGAAGCTGAAATCACACATCGATCCCAACACCTTAACAGTGGGACACTTCAACACCCCACTCTCACCAAGGGACAGATAATCTAGACAGAAGCAAAATAGGGAAATAAAGGCACTTACAGAGGTCCTAAATCAAATGGACCTAATAGATGTCTACAGAACTTTTCACCCAAACTCAAGAGTATCCCTTCTTTTCAGCACCTCATGGAACCTTCTCCAAAATAGACCATATACTTGGCCACAAAGCAAGCCTAAACAGATACAAAAAAATTGAAATAATACCCTGTATTCTATCTGACCACCATGGACTAAACCTGGACCACAATAACAACAGAAATAGCAAAAAGCCTACACGCACGTGGAAACTGAACAACTTGCTACTCAATGACAGCTGGGTCAAGGAAGAAATAAAGAAAAAAATTAAAGACTTCCTAGAATTCAATGAAAATGAAGGTACAACATACCCAAATTTATGGGACAGAATGAAAGCAGTGCTCAGAGGAAAATCCATAGCACTAAGGGTCTTCAAGAAGAAGTTTGAAAAATCTCATACAAGCTACTTAATGGCCCAACGGAAAGCCCAAGGGGAGAAAAAAAAAAGAAGCACTCTAGAGAAACAGATGGCTGCAAATAATCAAACTCGGGGCTGAAATAAATCAATTCAAAACAAATAAAACTATTCAAAGAATCAAGGAAACCAAGAGCTGGTTCTTTGAAAACATCAACAAGCTAGACAAACTAAAGGCAGAGAGAAACTATGCAAATCAGCAAAATCATAAATAAAAAGGGAGACACACCTACAGACACTTTCCACTTACAGAGGAAATCCAAACAATTATTAGGTCATACTACAAAAGCCTACATGCCACAAAATTTGAAAATCTAAAGGAAATGGACAATTTTCTTGATAAATTCCATCTACCAAAATTAAGGCCAAATCAGGTAGAAGGATTGAATAGTCCTATATTTCCGAAGGAATTGAAGCAGTCATCAACAGTCTCACTTCCAAAACAAGGCCTGAGCGAGATAGTTTCAGTGCAGGATTCTGCCAGACTTTCCAAGAAGTGTTAACTATAATTCTCTTCAAAGTATTCCAAAAAATAGAAACAGAAGGAACATTACCAAACTCATTCTATGAAGCCACAGTCACCTTGATACCTAAACCACACAAAGACCCAACAAAAAATGAAAACTTCAGACCTATCTCTCTTATGAACATTGATGCAAAAATACTCAATAAAATACTGGCAAACCGAATCCAAGAACACATAAAAGATATCATCCACCATGACCAAGTAGGCTTCATCCCAGGCATGCAAGGGTGGTTCAATATATGGAAATCCATCAATGTAATGCACCATATAAACAAACTGAAGGAGAAAAACCACATTATCATCTCCTTAGATGTCTCCTTAGATGACAAAATCCAACACCTATTCAGGTTTAAAGTCTTGCAGAGATCAGGGATACAAGGCACATACCTAAACATAGTAAAGGCAATATACAGCAAGCCTATAGCCAACATCAAACTCAATGGAAAGAAACTTAAATCAATCCCACTGAAGTCAAGGACAAGGCAAGGCTGCCCATTCTCTCCATATCTCGTCAACATAGTACTTGAAGTCTTAGCCAGAGCAATAAGACAACTAAAGGAGATCAAGGGGATACAAATCAGAAAGGAAGAGGTCAAAGTGTCACTATTTGCAGATGATATGATAGTATACATGAGCGACCCCAAAAATTCAACCAGAGAACTCCTTCAGCTGATAAACACCTTCAGCAAAGTGGCAGGATACAAAATCAACTCAAAAAAATCAGAAGCCCTCCTATATACCAGAATTTCCTAAAGGATCCTGTACAACAACCGATCATCTGGAGATTCAATGCAATTCCCATCAAAACACCAACACAATTCTTGCAGACAATGAAAGAAAAATTCTCAACTTCATATAGAATAACAAGAAATCCAGAATTGCTGAAACAATCCTCTACAATAAAAGATCTTCTGGAGGTATCTCCATCCCTGATCACAAGCTGTACTATAAAGCAACAATACTAAAAACTGCATGGTACTTACTGGCCTAGAAACAGACTGGTGGATCAATGGACTCAAATAGAAGACCCTGAAATGAACCCACACGCTTTGGTCACCTAATTTTTGACAAGGATGCCAAAACCATTCAATGGAAAAAAAGACAGCATCTTCAACGAATAGTGCTGGTCTAACTGGATGTCTACATGTAGAAAAATGCAAATAGATCCATACTTATCACCCTGCACAAAACTAAAGTCCAAGTGGATCAAGGACCTCAATATAAAACCAGACACACTAAACCTGTTAGAAGAACAAGAGGGGAAGAGCCTTGAACTCATTGGCACAGGATACAAGTTCCTGAACAGACCACCAACAGCAAAGGCTCTAAGAGCAACAATCAACAAATGGGACCTAATGAAGCTGAAAAGCTTCTGTAAAGCAAAGGACACTGTCATTAAACAAAACGACTGCCTAAAGATTGGGAAATGATCTTCACCAGGCCTATATCTGACAGAGGGCTAATAGCCAGAATATAGAAAGAACTCAAAAAGTTAAACAACAACAAATCAAGCAATCCAATGGAAAAATGGGGTACAGAGCTAAACAGAGAATTCTCAATAGAGGAACATTGAATGACAGAGAAATATTTAAAGAAAGGTTCAACATCCTTAGTCTTCAGGGAAAGGCAAATCAAAATGACCCTGAGAGTTCACCTTACACCCACCAAAGTGGCTAAGATCAAAAACTAAAGTAACAACATATGCTGGAGAGGAGGTGGAGAAAGGGGAACCATCCTCCACTGCTGGTGGGAAGGTAAAATTGTACAACCACTTTGGAAATAAATCTGGCCCTTCTACAGACAATTAGGAATAGTGCTACCTCAAGATCCAGCTATACTACTCCTAGGCATATATCCAAACATGCTCAAGTACACAACAAGGACATTTGCTCAACCATGTTTGTTACAGCTTTATTTGTAAAGAAAATGTAAAGAGAAAATGCCAGAAAGAAAAATGCCAGAACGTGTAAAGAGCCCAGATGTCCCTCAGTTGAAGAACGGATACAGAAATTGTAGTACATCTACACAATGGAATATTACTCAGCAATAAAAAACAAGGAAATGATGAAATTTGCATGAATAAATACTAATAAAGAAGAGATTTTATTAGGATACAGCACCAGGTCCTCATGGAGCCAGGACTGCCCTGGGAGCACTCTCAGGATGCAGCTCCGAATTACATCAATTCCTAAGAGGGTTCCTAAGAGCAAACCTCACAAGGCTCTGTGCTTCCTGCCTTCCTGCAATCCGGGTTAAAATCACAGAGTGGCATACTTTCTGTCTATGTGCAATCAGGCACACATCCTGCCTACCTACAGGAAAGCACACATCCCACGTGCTGGCAGGGGCAAGTAAACTTGTTCACAGGAGTGAAAACACGTGGCTTTTTATCTTACATAAACAAATCAGGCCGTTACAAGAACTGCTCCAGGATTCCTGGAAGCAATCTGTCCTTGGGCACATGGGGCTTACAGGTTAGAGGCATTTTTGTTTACTATTTCTCTTAAGCACATTAATTATTAAGCTTTTAAACATAAAGTTCCTGTCATGACCACAATATTCTGTTTTTTCCTGATTGTTTGTTTTCAGTATGTCTAGGAAATATGTTTTTCTTGAACTATATACATCAGAAATAACCAATATTTTTATGTTAAAATCAGAAAATACCTCGTGTATTCTTCTACTGTTTTTGTTTAAGATACTCACACATACTTTGAATTATAAATCTTAAATAAATCTTAAAGCATATCCGACTTCTGTTTCTGACTTTCGTGGTCACAGAACTGTGGAGTAACTGTATGAGTTGCAGAAAGCTAAGGAAAAGACGAGATACTCATGTCTGCATGGAAATACTGCAGACTGCACTGCAGAGAGGGAGAGAATTATGTGGCTGAATTCATTACACCAACATCTCCAACCTCTGGGTTTGTGATGGCTGAGAAAAACTCCATTGTGTGCTAGGAAGCTATTCTGAGCTTCTAATTTTCTAAAATGTGAGCTCACTGCAAATCTGACTCCTTGCCCATTCCTCAAACTTGTAAAACTAATATAAGTAAAAGATTGCTTCGACTTTCTAAAACCCACTTATCACTGTGAAGTGGGGAGTGCAACAGCTCCTTTCTCAGCGAATACTGGGAGAGAGAGAGAGACAGCTCCTCACAGCTGAGAGGAGTAAAAGCAGTTTCTCACTAGGCTTCACATGTCACTCAAATCAGGTAACTGTAGCGCCCACCTTTGAAACCTTTCCTCTAGCCGGTGCTGCATAACACATCTTCTCTTTGGGATTCAGTCTGTCAGCCTGCTAGTAGTGATTAATACCTTCGTTTGATGATGATCTAAGTCGAGTGTGTCTTCACTTGCCTTGGACTCCATAACAAGGGTCTCCAAGGAAATCCAGGCTTGACCTTCACAGCTTCACATAATGGCCTCTCTGGGCCTCCCAGCTGGGTCATCCCTGACACACCTCTGGCCTTAATAACTCTGCCCAACTATGAAGGTAGATTCCACGCTCCCTTTCTTGTGTCCTTGACTCTAGAGACAGGACCATGTGACTAACACTACCAAATTTGCTCCCTGATGGAGATGGACTGGGTTCTCCTCGTTCACTTACACATGCATTGGCTTCTTGTTAATGTTTTCTATCAGGACTTAAGGTTTTCTTTCATTTCTTTTCACCAGTTGGAAATTTAGTTGGTGGAATATTGCCCTGAGGTCCCTACTCTTCTTATACCATTTAGCATCAGGCTCTTCTTTAAACTTTTTATCTTTTTGAGCACTGGACTTAGTTTCATTACCTTTCCTGGTACACCTCCTCTCCTCAAAGTGCACATTTTGTATTTCTCTTTGTCCAGGTCGCTCCTTTTCCTGATAGAGCTACAGAAGAGTGGCCACCAGTGACCACATGGCAGAGTCAGTACTTGGCTGTCTTCAAAGCTCCTCGGCCATTAATTCAAAACTCTCCAATTTAGCCCCGGGCATATTTAAAACAAGGGCAACACCCAGCCTTATTCTTTTCCAAAATTTGACAAGAATGGTGTCAAGGCTGCCTACTAATGTTCTTCCCCTCTGACACTTCTTGAGCTGGGCTGTCATAGTTACACAGCCCTCAGCATGGCTCTCCCTGTTCCTAGGATGGCCCAGTCAGCCCTGCCTGAAATGTTCAACTGCTTTCTCAATCCAGAGTACAGAAGTCCACATTCTGCCAACAAGCAGCATGGTCAGGCCTGTTCCAGCAGTACCCCAGGCCCTGGTACCAACTTCTGTCTTAGTCACTGCTCTATTGCTGTAAAGAGATACCACAACCAGAACTAGAGAGATGGCTCACCCATTAAAGACTAGGCTCACAACCAAAAATATAAGAGATACCACAACCAAGGGAACTCTTATAAAAGAAAGCATTTAATTGGTAGCTGGCTTACGGTTCCAGAGATTTAGGCCATTGACAACATGGCAGAGAATTTGGCCATATGCATTAAGACATGGTGTAGAAGAAGGAAATGAAGCTACATCCTCCTGACCCACAGGCACAAAGAGGGAAGGAAGAGTAAGAGAGAGAGAGAGGAAGTGACTAACATGGGCTTTTGAAATCTCTAAGCCCACCCACAGTGCCACACTTCCTCCAACAAGGTCACACTTCCAGGCTTTCTCATTCTTTCAAACAGTACCAATCCCTGCTGACTTGGCACTCAAATAAAAGGCCATAGGAGCCAATCTTAGCCAACAACCCCATTAATGAAGAAGACAGTCACGCTAGAGGTTTGACACCTTTTTTGCTTAGGCATTGTTCCTGTCCCTATATGTCTGCCACCAGGAAATCTGTTTGACTCCTTGTCTCTCATCTTGTAACACCATGACAGCATGTTCAGATAACTACACCAGCCATCCATTAGGGTTTCTAGGCCCTTGGTCATTCTCTCAGGCCAACACATGAACTAAACAGTATTCTAAACAGTATTTTTATATGCTTTCATTATTTCAACCATTTCATGTTATACTCCAAGTTTTTGTTTGTCTTATTTCCTGTGGGACCTCTTAAAGCTTGGGCATACCGCAGCACTGTTATTCCAACAAAGTCTTTCCATTTCAGACATGCCTATGTTGCTCTGCTCTCTATACCCATTGCATAAGCTTTCTCAAGACTCAGATCTGTACCCTGCTTTCTCTTTCTACTTTAAAACTTCAAGTAACTAGGATAGCATGTCTGCTTTCTAAAAGGAAGATCTCTGTGAGTTCTGAGCCTGGATTATGCACTATCTCAGATGACATGCCCTGCCATTTGATACTATCCTGCAGTGTTAGAACTTCTTAATGTTTCTGTGTCTATCATTTCTACCATCACCTATCAGAAAGTTAAAGCTATGCATTGTCATGCTCAAAAAAAATAAATAAAATAGAAAATAGGAAGTTAAGAGGAAAAATTGTAATTATTATTTCAGTGGAATTTGGACAAAAGGGGCCAGTTCAGGAGTTGGTGAGACTTCCTATTGATGATTAACTAGGGTTCAGAGGTCAATCAATGAAATACAGAAGTTGTATTTCTTTTTCATCCTTCACATGCTTACCCTAATCCCCTTCTAGCAGGTTTATTCCTTTTACTTAATGTCTCAAGATTATAATTGATTTCTCTTATACTAACCTTAATAAATCAGTGTGGTAGGATCTTCGCAAAAATCAACGTCCCTATGATCTAGAATAGAAATGCTAATGTGCTTCCCAACTCATACCTTAATGTCCTTCCAAAGGAACTGAGTTGCATCCTGAATAATAATCACTTCAGAACTTGAAGCAACCACCGTTAATGCACAGATTGTATTTGGCTTCCTAGTAACCCACAGCAATAAGACTTTGCAAGTGTGTCTCTATATGAAATTTGTGGACTTCTGTTCTGACAAGAAGATTTAGGTACAGTGACTTGTAATAGGTGATATTTTTATCTTTCTCAGTATCCACAGTTTTCCTTTTTACACAAAAGACTAATAAAAACAGATTCTTGAATAATCAGATAAAAAAAACACTGAAAATCTCCAACCTGGACTTCTCCTGTTTACTCTCAAATGAGGAAAGAGAGAAATGGAGAGGTCTCATTCAAAGTAGTGCTAAGAGATTGTAGGTGAGTAGAAGCAGTGAGGTGACAAATGTCACACAATCACAGCACAGTCATGTACTGCAAAGATTTATTGGGCATTAAGGCTGAGAAAGCCTTCTCTAATTCAAACCAAGCAGAGTCTATGTGCATTATGGGTTTGCATGGCCTTGACCCTTTACCAGCACCATCCACCATCTGGCACCTTTCCTGAGACTGTTGTAACTTATTTGAGTTGTCCAGAGGCCAACACTGAATGCAGTTACACTAACAAAGATCTCTTGCAAAAATTCCACTCTTCTATTTAGACACCTTTGGCAAAGCTTCCTGTTTGCACAGAGTACTCATAAATAAGCCAGGGTGGATTGGGGAAATCTCTGGAAACAGGGTTAAGAAAGAGGACACCATAGCCCTGTCCTCCTGTCCTTTCTTCCTACACCATGTGGAAGAACAGACAGGCTCTTCCCTGTCTCATTTCAGTTCTTCTTGTCTTTCTGCCTTCTGCTTCCTCGATCCATTCAGATCCGTGAGTACCGCCAAGGCCTCTCCTATATCATTCCTCCTCCAATCAAAACCATTCCTTTCCTTTCACAGTCCCTTCTCTAAAACACCTCCCCAAAGTCTTTTTTGCTTTAAAATTAACAAATAGGAATTATATGTGTATGTGTGTTTCCCAACTTTAGGATTACATGATTATGTATAATCTTTTTGTTTTTAGAACTCTAAAGCGATCAGTATTATGTGATTTAGAACAGCATTCCTCCTAGATACCAGGAATATCTAAAATCCCAGTGGTCAGAGAAATTCTTATTTGTTGAACCTTCTTACTCACTTGGAAAATGACCATTTAAACTGTTGGGACTCTTGGTTGGAAATGAATAGGCTACAGTCTAACCTTGGTACAGGTGAGACTTTGGGCACACCAGAACTCTGTGGATGTTTGTGTCCTATAACAACACTCCTGTTAGGATCAAGGGCTTGGATTAAACTACCAGTAGAACTTGTTTGGTGTCCAAAGTGTCCACATTATTAGAATTTCATTGTTAGCGAATTTTTCTGTTTTGAGATTAGAAAAATACTTTTATGAACCTGGTGATACTGTGGTACAGCAGTGATCAGATAGATTTTTAGCTATTTTGAAAGAAAATCTGTAATGCTAGGAAAAGAAAGAATGGTTTCTACAGAGAGCTTTTCACTCATGCTCAAGTGTAATATAAGTGAATTATGCAACTCTGAATTTCACAGTCATATTATAAATTTGAGGGTGAAGAGTACCCAAAAATAAAAACAGGGTACTGAGTTCTTTCCCAAGAATTAAAAATTTTAATGAAGAACAGTTCTCATGAATGTTTCTGGAAAATATAAATATTCCCTGCATATCTTCATTTAAAGAAAAGAAAAACCTGCAAGAACTTGAATGCTGGCTACTTAGTTCAGGGACCACCTGTCACTTGAACCTGCCTTGGTGGGTGTCACAGCTGATGCTGAGTTATCACCACTAAAAAATCAATAATCGTCCTGCCACTCTGATGTATCATGCTGTCAACTGCCATCTCAGGCTGTAGAAATATGGAAGGCAGGGGTTACTGTGATGAAACTACACTCTTAAACACTGATATCTGTCCTGGGCTGGCCCAAACTCCTTCCTTTCCAGGAAGTATATGGTGCTAGTCCCTTCCCAGCTCCTCACTGAGACCCCTGAGAAAATCTGCCTCCATCTATACCATCTGAATGAGACGGTGATGGTCAGAGCCACCTTGCAGTCTGGCTGGGGAAACAGAAGCCTGTTCAATGAGCTTGTGGTCGACAAGGACTTGTTCCGCTGTGTTTCCTTTACTGTGAGTACCAGAAACCTGTTCTGATTTGTTTATACATACATGTACATATGTGTGTTGATATGCATCTATAATACACATACAGATTTCTAAAAAAGATCACTCTAGAAACATATCTGTGACTTCAAGACAGTAGAAATTTAGAAATTTACCCAATTAAAAAATACCATAGGTTTTCACACCTAAAATGGGAAGAGCCAATTCTTGTACTTATGCTACTTTCCCAATGAATTTTCTCAAAAGTTTAAGCACCCAGAGAAAGAGACATTTTTCCAATGCATAGTACATTTTGCTAGTGAGTCACGAACTTTCAAGTAACACTCAGCTGATAAGATGATAGATGTCCTATATAGGGCAGTCAGAGGACACTTTGCCAGAATTTGTTCTCTTTTTCTGTGGGTCCTGGAGACCTAACTCAGGTTGTCAGGCTTGCCTTGCAAGCAAGCTTTTATCCAGAGTAATAATAATAATATGTAAGGCTTATTCTTATAATAATAATAATATGTAACACTTATTCTTCTGAATAAGTGTTGGTTTCTTGTTCAGGGCCTATCCTCAAGACACAGTATCTACCACCACTAATATATCATCTCCTAATTTCTACCACCATTAATGTATTGTCTTTCCCTCTACATCAGTTTCAGAGTTAGAGCTAATTTTCAATCAAGACCATATTTACTCCATAAAAATGACTGTTTTTTGTGGCTTCCATTGAATCCCATACAATATTGTGTTTTCCCGTCATCCTTTTTTTCTGACAATTTTCCTCCACATAACACTTAAACAAAAATTAATCTGACCCATCTCCTTCCTGTGATGTGGAAGGAGATGAAATGATAAAGGAAATCTAAGAGCTGCAGAGGGTCAGACGGTGAAGGGTCTTGTCTTCCTCTCTTTCTCAGCTCCCCAGACTTTCCCTTTCTGAGGAGAAGGTGTCCCTTTCTGTCCACATCAAAGGGCCAACACATGAATTCAGCAAAAAGACGGTGGTGCTGGTGAAGAACAAAGAAAGCGTTGTCTTTCTCCAGACAGACAAACCAGTGTACAAGCCAGGACAGTCAGGTACGAAGCTGCAGAGTGGGCAAAGGAATTAAGATGCCCTCCTGAGCATGGCAAGAGAAGACCTGAGTCTCTGGGCCTCACTAGAAAATTCTCTCTCTCTCTCTCTCTTTTTCCAGTCAACTTTAGGGTTGTCTCTGTGGATAAAAATCTACACCCCCTGAGTGAGTTGGTGAGTCTTTTACTAGTGGGTATTGGTGGGTTCATCAAGACAAAATGCTACCTTAATATTCTAATTTCCATCCCCTTTCTAAACTGAGTTAATCTTGTTTTATTCTGATCTTTTACCTATTTACACCCCTTTCTCAGTTAAAACTGGCCACTCTATGTCTTCCCTATACGTGAAAGTCCTAATTTTTCAGTCTGTTCTTGGTTAAGTATCTCTGGATTTTCTTTATACTTCATGGAGACTTTCACTGCACGGAACTTTTGAGCTTGATGGTGTTTTCCAGTCATTTCTTTCGTAGTTTCTGTTAGTTTGTGCCATCCTGAAGAAATCCATTCCTAGTTTTGCAGGAGTATGTCTCACATTGTCTGTATTGTTTTTATTATTTATCATTAAACATTTCATCCTTCCCTAAATGAACTCTTTTAAGAATAAAATTGCATTTTACAGTCACTTGTCCTCTGCATATAGGCAAGTTGTGGGTATCTGTGGCATTTGCCCTCTACTACAAATAGAGGCTTCTCTGATGAGGGGTGAGAAATGCTTCAGACTATAAATGAAATAATAAATCAGTAGCAGTTGGCTTAATGTTATGTCCTTTAGCAGCACAATGATAGTGGGTTATCCCCTGGGGTCTAGCCACAGGCTCTTGTGAGGCCAAGTGTGGGTTTGATCTTAAACCAGGCAGAGAGTGGTTAGTTACTTCCATGACGTTTGTGCTACTATTGCACTGTGGGCATGTCTTCCCAGGCCCGTGGTTCTCACAGTTCATAGGGTTCACAGCTGGGTGAGAGTGGTGATTATTTTCTTCTTCTGGTACCATGCCTACACCTTCCCCCTCTATGAAAGCTAGCCAGTAGAGATGATGGTTCCAGTCACTACCAGTGTGACTGTAGAATGTGAAAGCCTAAATTGGACATCAAAATCACATCCTCTCCTCCAAAGGCACAGAGATAATTGTGTCAGAGAGGGAGGAAAAACTTAAGAGCCAGAGGTGAGTATGGTAAGAGCCAGAATAAATACCAGGGAACAGTCCTCTAAACACGGCATGGCAGACATGGCAGCTGCACGTTTGTACTTACACTTGTGTTAGCAGGCCCAAGCACATGCACTATCAAGCCCGACCAAAGCCTAGCATGGAGAGGGGAGATGTACATGAAGCCCCACTCCTAGCTGAGGAGCTCTTGTTAACTGACAGCTACTGGGAAAAAGTCAGTTGTCTTTAAGAGGACAGACACTGGTAAGTCAACCATATTCCAGTGGAAGTCCACACATCCAAGAATAAATGGGCAGTTCAAATGAAATTAATGGGTAAAAAAAAATAGAGAACCCTAAGTCAGATGAGTAGGGAAGGGAGGTAGATCTGGTACAAGTTGGGGGAGTGTTGACTATCATCTTAAAACACTGTACAAAATCTCAAAGAACTAGTTTAAAATTAAACAAAATAATAATCTACTTTTACGTAACTTGTTCTGTGTTAATAAGAAATTACTATAGACACCATTTGTTAGAAAATCTAAATATTCTATTTATCCCAATAACCTGTTGTGTGATTCCACCAAGGATATTTTTTCTATTTTCTAATATTATTCTTTTCTCATACTAAACATCCCAACTGCAGCATCCTCTTCCTCCATTCCCCCTAGTCTCTCCCCTAAACTCCCTTCTCCTCTAGATGTTTTCCTTCAGGAAAGAACAGCCGGTCCAGTGATAGCAACTGAACACAGCACAACAAGATGCGATAAGAATAGGCCCATGCTATCAAAGCTGAGTAAGACAACCCGTAAAAGGAAAGGGCTCCCAAGAGCAGGCAAAAGAGTCTGAGCCATCCAGTCATCCAGCATCTCATTCCTGGCCACACAGCTCCCTCTCGTGGCATGGGCCCAGTCCTACCACTGGGAGCCTTGACTGGTCACAGAAGATGGCCTTTCAGGCTTCAAATCCTCCATTGCTAGGAGTCCTCAGTAAGGTCACTTTCAAAAGTTCAAGGAAGTTTCCACTGCAATAGATTTCCACACTGTACCCTAAATGCCTCCTATTACCACCACCTCTCTCCATACTCTTCCTTCTTTCCCCCTCTACCCTGCCTGATACTTTCTGCCTCCACTCCCACCCCATTCAAAAGATCCATTCTATTTTCCCTTGCTAGGGAGATCACTGCATCCCCCTAAAGCCCTCCTTGTTACACAGACTCTGTGTGTCTGTGGATGATAGTGTGATTGTGCTTTACTTTACAGCTAATATCCATTTTAAGTGAGTACATATCATGTTTGTCTTTCTGGGTCTGGGTTACCTCACTCACAGTGATTTTTCTAGTTCCATTCTTTATTGTATACACATGTGTATGGTTCTTCTGGATAATCCATTAATCCCTTTATCTATCTCTGTAGGCTTCTGACACTGTAAAATTTCCAGTGTAGGTTGTTCTCTTAGTTAAGGTTTTATTGCTTACTGTGTCAAGACACTATGACTATGGGAACTCATATATTTTAAAAACTAAAAAAATTACTTGGTTCTGGCTTACAGTTAAAGAGATTTAGTCCATTATCCTCATGGCACAAAGCATGGTGGCATGCAGGCAGACATGGTTCTGGAGAAGGAGCTGAGAGTTCTACATCTTGATCTGAAGGCAGCAGGAAAAGACTGTGTGCCACACTGGGTGTAGCTTGAGCATTTGAGACCTCAAAGCCCCACCCCCACAGTGACACATTTCCTCCACCGAGAGGATACCTACTCCAACACAGCCACTCCTCCTAATCATGCCACTCCCTATGGCCAACCAGTCAAACACATGAGTCTATGGAGGCCAAACCCATTCAAACCACCACAGTTGTTGATCACTTCCTAGTTCTTTGTGTGTCTCTGTGTAACACATGTTCATTTGTCTGCACATGTGTGTATACACATGTGTATGCTAGCTAGGAGACAATCTTGGGTGTCAGTTTGGGGTGCCAAAAACCTTGAGTTCTGAGTCAGAGTCTCCCCTAGCCTGGGTTGATGATCCTAGCCTTGATGGTCTGGCTAGGCTACCTGGCCAGTGACCCCTCGAGAGTTGTCTGTCTCTGCTTCTCCAGCTAGGACTACAGCAGGCGCTTGTACCTGCTTTTTATGTAGATTCTGCTGATGAAGCCCAGGTCCTTATGCTCCAGCAGCTCGCATGTGACCAACTGACTCTCTTTCCCGTCTTTCACCTCCTGGATTCATCATAGTTACAACACTTTCATTTTTATATTGAGTAAATTCACTTCCATGAATTAATCCTTTCTTCAGAATTTCATCAACTACTCTGAGATGTTTCATACAGATTTTACTATCAGCTTGCAGTTGTACAATCAGCCTAGAAATTTGATTTGGATTTTAATAACATATATATTGCTTTGGAAATAGTCTGAATCATTTAATAGTACATGTGTCTGCCTACTGCACATATATCTAACCATATTTTAGATTTCCTTTTACAGATTCCCAGGTACTTTGCAATGTCCTTCTTAGGCCTATTCAACTTAATTGACTTATTTCCCAAATCATTGTTTTCATTAATAAATGGAATTTATAGAATTTATAATTTGTTGCCTTCATTTTCAATACAATTAAGATTTTTCTATGTATGTGATTACTTATTTTCCATGTTGATCTTGCTGAATTCTTCAGTCAAAATGACTTATCTTGGATTCCAATAGGTTTTGTGTGCCGTTTATAAAGTGATCTTTCTACTACTGTGTAGGGTTCATTTCTCTTCTGTTAAAGAATTAAAAGACAAGAAAAACCTTTAACACATCAGGCAGAACCAGCCAGTGAAGAATGGATTTTTTTTCCACAGGTGAAGAAACACAGTAACATGATTTCACTATTTAATCCTGGCAAGCGTGGAGCTCTCTATATAGCCCAGGCTGGCCTTCATTCATAGAGCTCAGCCTGCCTCTGCCTTCTGATTGCTGGTATTCAAGTGTATGCCACAATGCCTACCTGGCTCAAGTGATATTTTCACAGTCTGTTAAGTGAACGACTGCCTCTTTCTTTCTTGCTTCATCCTGATCTTATAAAATTCAAACTGTAGTTTGCACCCTCTTCCTCTTCTTCAGAACCTAAAAGTGAGAGTGAGAGCTGGAAAGAGAAAAAGAACCTAAGTGCCAGTTAATTCAGAGGGTCAGGAAATAAAGCACACAGTGAGAGATCAGCAGAAAATGGAGGGTGCCTAGTGTCCTGGACCCAGGTCACATTGCAAATAGTGTTTTAACTTATCTTTCAGTTTATAAAGCAGCAAGTTTCCACATAGCTTTTTCATAGATCCTTAGGTTTGGCTAACCCTCCCACGCTCCCCTCTCTTCTCTCCCATCCACACATCATCCCTGCTTAAGTCCACCTGTACTTTGATGTCACCTCCATCAAGCATCTCTCCTACCTTGAGGAATTTCACACCCCAGTGACCCTCTTCTTTCCTTGTTTCCACGGATACTGCAGGTCAAACACATAACTCTACATGTCTGCAGTGATGAACCACAGATAAGAAAGAACACACACAAAAAGAAAGAAAGAAAGAAAGAAAGAAAGAAAGAAAGAAAGAAAGAAAGAAAGAAAGAAAGAAAGAAAGAAAGAAAGACACAGCTGTTGTCTTTCTGAGCCTGGCTTACAAGTATAATTTTTTCAAGTTTCATCCATTTGCCTGCAAATTTTGTGATGTCACTTTTTCTAGCTGAATAGACCTTCATCGTGTACACCTGTACCACACTTTCACCATCCATTGTCATGACCTATCTTTCCGTACTTTCAGAAACCAGTCCTATATCACTAAATCTCCCTTACAACTGCCTTATCAGCTGCGAGAAATGGCTGTGTTCTGTAAACTTGTGGTCACCTAAAATAAATTTGCCTCTGCAGACAGCTCAGTTACGACAGAATCTTGAATGACCTTGTCAGTGTCTGTCTTTACTGTGTAGACTTCACCCAATCATTCAGAACCAAGCCTCCTGCAAAACCTCTGAAAAGGCCCCTCTTGGCTTGGTCAGCAGCAATTCTCCTTTGAAGCAAGAGCAGCTATTGAGGCTTTTCTTCATTTATATTACTCTGACAACAGTCAGGCATCTGTTAAAGTTCTTCATGAAGACGCATGCTAATCCCTTTGTAGCTCATTAGATGAAGAATGGGAATCAAGTACCTTGCCCAGAACATCCCCAAGTTATACATTTTGATTGTATATATGTTAAAAATTATTAAGATTCATTTATATTTTAGTAAAACAGCAGTTACTCACTAACCAGCTCTATATCCTAATAACCACACAGAGAAACTAGGATTTATTTAAACATTTATTAGCCTAATGCGATACGCTGTACAATAATTACTCCATCCTAAAACTCCAAGCTAGTATAGCTTTCTCCCACTCAGATTTCCCAATTTTACTTGCTTTTTGATCACCTCCTAGGTCTAGTTCATTTCTCTTGATGTTTCTTGGTCCTCTCCCCTTGGATCCATCCTCTCTTCCTGTCTTTTCTCTTCCCCTCATCAGACCTGCTCAGCATTGGCAAGTTGGCTTTTATTGGCAATACTGAGAACAAACAGTGACATGTTTACACAAAATTGAGAAGGAGGTGCTTAGAATTAATGTCATAATGCAATGTCTGGATTGAAAGCAGATAGTGGGATAGAGAAATCAGCATTTGAATGAACAAGGGCAAACTGGACACAAGAACATTATGCCAACAGATATATTTAAAGCTAATAACTCCATTTCACACTGCAAATATCCTCATTTAAACAGTGAACTTATAATCTCCAGACTGTAAAGGCTCAG
This sequence comes from Meriones unguiculatus, assembly GCF_030254825.1. Classification (NCBI taxonomy): domain Eukaryota; kingdom Metazoa; phylum Chordata; class Mammalia; order Rodentia; family Muridae; genus Meriones; species Meriones unguiculatus. Next base: position 112,570,311 of record NC_083353.1, read on the forward strand.
GGTGTGACTCACAGCACATCAGAGAAATCTTACAGATAATGTCCCACAGTTCCATTTCTGAGTCCCTATCGATTGAGTGATTGGAACAACTCAGGTAGTTCTATAATATATACTTAAATTTTCTCTGTGGTGGTTAGTAGGGTTGCAAGCGGCTTTGTAATGGAGATTAAGTCCACCCAATTCTAACTAAAACTACCGTCCTAAGAACCAGTCTATGATTGTATGGAATCTGCTGCCTGTGTGAAATTTCTAGACCAAGGGTTCCCAAACTTCCTAATGCTGTGATCATTTAATACACTTCCTCATGTTGTAGTTACCCACAACCATAAAATTATTTTTGTTGCTACTTCATATGTAATTTTGCTACTGATATGAATCATAATGTTTTGGTGACCCGTTTAACAAAGGGGTCACCACCCTCTGTTCTGAACTAACATTGTTTTCCCTTTTGTTTCAGTTTCCTTTGGTTTACATTGAGGTAAGAAGCTTCAGTGTTTCATATTCAGAGATAACTCAATCCACTGAAAGTACCTTGATGCTGGGGTTTTGTAGAACTACTGTGGGTCAGCAGCCTTCTGCCATTCGAGATAACTGGTTGGTTATGTCCCACCTTTCCTTTATTTCCCTCTCCCCCAGAAGAATATTAGCAGGCTCCCAAATGCTTCCACCATGAGCACAGTGGTCTTAGATGTGTTGTTGTTCTGAATACTTTATTGACTTAGAAAATTTGCAACCTGTTTCACAGGATCCAAAATCGAACCGAATTATGCAGTGGCAGAATATCAGCACAGAGAACGGGCTTAAGCAACTGTCCTTCAGCCTGTCTCTGGAGCCCATTCTGGGCTCCTACAAGATAGTGATACAAAAACAATCAGGAGTGAAGAAAGAGCACTCCTTCACCGTGGAGGAATTCGGTATGCCTGGGAAGACTGTAAAGGGAAATCGGATGTCATAAGTTTCTTCTTATCACAGGATGAATTCTTTTGAACAAACTGAGGTCCAAATGTGCAAGGCTGGGGTTCATCTCAATGAAGCTAAGGCTATCCACCTAGCAACATGGAACTTCCAACAAGTTCTGGGATTTCAGGAGTAAATTACTTGATTTCTCTCATTTAAGTAGATACCACAGTGGTTTGCAAGAAATGATATAATCCGTAACCACTCAGTGTTCTAACTTTATATGAGGGGTGGACTCACCTTAATAATGTGAAATCACCACTTATGTGCAGAGACCTGATCATTTAGGCAACTAGTAAAGTCATTTTCTTCTGGAATTTCTCCTCTCTTTCCCAACAGTGCTTCCCAGATTTGAAGTTCAACTAAAGGTTCCAAAGGCCGTCTCTGTGCAAGATGAAAAAATAAAAGTGACAGCATGTGCAGTGTGAGTTATATCTTTCGATTCTTCTAACTTGAAGGATGTACTTGGGCACGGAATCACCCGGGACAATGTCTCATTGTAGAATATGTAGAAATGTGAAGGCCGTGTCCTTCCCACCTGGAATGGCCCCTGTGGTGTTCCTTTCTCCATTGTGTCTCTTTCTACTCTGCATCACTTCCTGCTCAGTCACTCACTGCATGTGTTGCTGATGGTAATTCTCATGACACCAATGATAAAATCAATTGTATGAGGCAGTAAGGAGTCCCTGTCTTGGAAGACAGAAAGGTACTTAAGAAGAAACAGTGAACCATGTAAAGAGAACACAGACACTAAATTATGGCTCCCAGTCTGTCTCCAGCTCCAGCCGCTGCCACCCAAGTTTAACTATAAAGCATCTGGGTTTTCCACTTGCATTTCAGTACCTCATAAATAAGGATCTTGTACTATAGCAACTAAAACTGCTATTTCAATCTGGGATCCCAGGAAGTCAAAGCCCTGGAGAAATTTGCAAATGTGCCCAAATCAGACAGAAGAGGCACACTTTAGCTCACACTGCTTGTCCTTAAATTAATCATGCTTAGAAAAAAATGATAAGAAAGAAGGTAAAAGATTGAAGTTTGTAAAAATAGTAATTTTCCCATGTTCCCATTCATTTTCAGCTCCATCAGTTGAGGATCCTGATTTGGTTACTTAATCTTTTTAGAACATCAAGGGGGGAAGCATGTCTCCCATAGGTTCTTTTTTTTCTTGTTTTTTTTTTTATATATTAATTACAGTTTATTAACTTTGTATCCTAGCTGTATACCCCTCCCTCATTCTCTCCCTCCTTCATCTCCTCCTTGCCTCTTTCCAAGTCCACTGATAGGGGAGGACCTCCTCCCCTTCTATCTGACCCTGGTTAATCAGGTACAAAGTCCTCTGTGGCCTAGCAGGGATGCTCCTCCCTCAGAGAGGGAAGAGATCAAAGAGCCAGCCATTGAGTTCATGTCAGAAATAGTCCTTGTTCCCCTTACTAGGGTGCCCACTAGGATACTGAGCTACCATGGGCTACATCAGAGAGGGGGTTCTAGGTTATTTCCATACATGATCCTTGGTAATGAGGCTAAATTCTTAATATATATAGTTAGAAAGTGGGCCATATTTGCTGTCATTATAAAACTAGACAGAGTCAGTTTCAATTTGGCAGTGTGGACTATGGGAGGGAAGACAGTGAGTCTCTGCTCTTGGTGTGTGTGCATTTATCTTGTGACAGATATACCTATGGGAAGCCTGTCCCAGGACATGCAAAGATAAGTATATGCCGTAAATATATGTACTTGGGCGTTGAGAGAGAGACTGGATGCAAAGAAGTCAATGACCAGGTGAGTGAAAACTGTTCACAGGCCTATTTTTAATATCCAGGCTAACTGACACAGCAATGCATGCAGCACAGCTGAGAGGAAATGCATAACCAGACATTCAAAGAGGATATTCTGGACCTCGGGGTGTAGCTCAGTGATGGAGCACCAGCCAGGCATGTGTGCAATTCCCAGCAGCCCCTCACTGACAAGAGTGATAGTCCTAGGACCCACTATAATTAGAGGGTTATTTCAACAACTTGAGCTGACCACCAAATTTGTTTTTGTGTATATTCATTGCACAAAATAGTAGGTTTATGACATTTTCATACATGAGAATCACGTATTTTAACCATATTCCCCTGTCCCAATGCCTCCTCTGCTCTCTGTGTCCTCACTCCCATATGGGCTTCTCCTCTTCCTTTATAGCGCCCTCTACTTTCATGCCGTATAGACTGTTCTTTGAAAGTATATTTTTTTTTCAATGCAGTTTATTCAGGAACATTGAACAATCCTCGGACCCCGGGGAAAGCCAGCCCACAGCTTAAATAGCCTCTGGGTAGCCAACCCAGGCGTGCCACGGGGGCAATGCAGATAGGTCCACATACATGGAAGCAAGCCAGATCTTCAGCCTTAGCCAAATGTGGAATTGTTCATGACAGAGAGCACTCACCATCGGTAAGGTGGAAGGCGGAAACCAGCTCCATCTTTAAGGCATAGCATTCCGCAGCTCTCTACAGTTCCCCCTTTTTGTTTTAGACGCATCAGGCAAGAGTAGAGGTCTGATCTCTGATATTAGAAATAAATTGTACAGATGTTCAATTGTACAGATTTTCATTTGTACAGATGTTCATTTAGGTGTCATCCACCCAAAGAGCATCAGACCCGTCTGATACCTTTTTCTCAGAGGCGGGACCTGGGGCATCAACCCGCATGCAATCAGACATGCTCTTCTCTGGGTCCAAAGCGGCTGACCCTGAGTGCAGTGCTTAGCCTCGCATCCTGAGCGTATCATTTTAGCTTTTTATGGTATCCAACCATCTTGGGGAGACTGTCCTGCTTCAATGGCTGTAAAGGCCTGAATGATCATGGCTGCATCACACTGTTGTGAGACTCTAATCTTGCATATATACCACAGGCAAACCAAGGAGACCAACACCAGAAGGCCTGCTAACACTCCCATGCCCGCCCATTCCTTCAGATGATTCATGGCTGCAGCAATCCATGTTGATAATCCTGTGGCTAGTCCTGCGTCCACTCCGGTAGAATTTACTGTGACAATGGCCACTCTCAGCTGCTCCATCGTAGTATCGAATTCTCCAGTCCAATTACCTATAATATAGCTCGACAATTGTTTAGACAGATTTGCAGCACAGGAAAAATTCTCATGTTGTATGCTAGTGACACAAAGTCCAGCATACTTTCATTGACAGCCAGGTTGAGCGATTTGCCATAGGGTATCAATTTGCTCCTGCACGAGGTCAATCCTCTGATTGAACACCATCAAGCTTCCTTTTAGTTGAGCATTAATTCCTTTATGTACAACTAAGGCATGAGCTATATTGGCTAAATTATTATTCAGGGTCTGAGCAGTCTGCCCAGTATGACTCATGGCTAATGCCCTGGTGGTAGCTCCAACAGCCGTCAATGAGATGGTAGTAACAATGGTGGCTGTAGTTCCAAGATCCCTTTTCTGTCTGAAGAGAGTCATAGTGTGAGGGGCATCAATGGGCACAGGCACCCAGTGAGGCATGCGAGTAACCAGGGCATACCTAAATTTACTAGCATTCCAGCATTGGGCAAAAAAGCAAGTATCATTACCACAATTACTTGTATGACTTTCAAAATTGGAGGAAAACATGGAGTTAGTCAATTGGCATGGAGCACGTCTCGCCCCTGGGGGCAATAGTCTCCTGAACCTACTCAGACCTCGGACACCACCACTGCTAGTTCTAGAACTGATGCAGGATGTTCCAACGAGGGGTTAAGGCTTCTCATAATATTTCCTATAAGCCCACACCTGTTTGTCTATATCCCCCATTTTTATTCATTATTAGCCAGATAGAGCCAAGTAATTGTGGTAATGAAAGTATATTTTAATTAGCACATATGAAATGTAAGTAAATTGTGAAAAACCATGGGCTTCCTTGCAATATATTCAATCATGTGTATCATATACTTGATCACCTCATTCATTACCTACCATATTCTCTCCATCCCTCCTCCTGCCAGACTCTTTCTCTTCCCAAAGGGAACAACTTCCATTTTGCCGTCTTTTTCTTTTGTTTTGTTTTACCCTCACATATGACAGGAAACATGCACCTTCGTGTGTCTGGGTCTGGTAAATCTGGTGAAAGGGGATCATCTCTGTGCCCATAAATTCTCCTCTTCAGTTCTGATTATCCATCCATCAGCTGATGGGCTCGCTTGTTTGTGAATCACAGAGATGACAGGCATGCCTGTGAACAGGTGTGGGGATGCTGACCCAGGTTTCGTTTCCGTATTCCCCACCGCTGACCTTGTGGTACTTTGACCTCTCCTTTTCTGAGGAGCTTCTATACTAGGTTGTAGTCTCACCCACAGCACTTGAGGTGTGCAGAGCATTGGTCCTGAGCTCACAGATAAGCATTAGAGAAACCAGGAATGTCAAACACTCCGGGTGTTCTCCTCAACGGAGGAGCTGTTTACCTGTTTACCAACCAAAAGGCTGGGGATGGATGTAGGTAACACCCTGGTTATCTGTGTCTGTAGGGCCAGACCACACCCAAATCTACCCAGACTCACCCTCCAGACCTTCCTCCTGAGCACTGTATCTCAGTCAGTACAACCTTTCCTAATGGGAGATGACACTTGTACTTTACAACAGCCTGGGTGACCTCTGTGCTACCGGCAGGGCCAGGCCACTCCTGACACCCACAGACATTTACAAACATCAGTCATTCTCAGCAGCCAATGACCACCTGTAGCTGTAGCTCTTGATCTAGGAGTGGGGCTCTGAGCAATTTCCCCATTTCACCACCTTGGCAGGTTAACTGGTTCTACCATTATGTCAGTCTTGTTCAGGCAACCACATTGTTGAGAATTTTATGGGTGTTTTTCCTGTTGTGTCTGAAAGACACTATTTTTGCAACAGGCTTTCTGGTCTTTTACAATCTTTCTGATCCTTGTTTCATGATTTTCCCTGATCCTTCAAGGTGGAGGTTATGGTGGAGGTGTATCCATTGGGGCTGCAGACATCATAGGCAATGCTCTGCATTTTGATGAGTGTGGATCTCAATAACAGTTTCTATCTATTGAAAAATGAGTCTTTGATGAGGTGAGACCTACACATATCTGTAAGGGTAACAACAAGTCTCTGCAATGTAGTAAGGAGCTATATTGCTTCAGGAGAATAGTGGGAGCTGTGGGTTGTCCTCTAAGGTCTCTGTGACGGTCAATGTTGTCCATTTCTTCTTGGTTTAACACTTGTGGTTTGGATGAAGGTAAAAATCTGTCCTTTTTGTTTTAGGTTTTCTAAATTAATTCAGTACAGGTTTTTGAAGTATTCCCCTACAGTATTCCAAATTTCTTTAATGTCTGTGTAATGTTTCCCTGTAATTTTTGATTCTGTTAATTTTCTGGTCTTCTTTCCTTCCTTCTTTCTTTTTCTTTCCTTCCTTCTGTTTCTTTCTTTTTGTCTTTCTCTTGGTTTTTGTGCCAAAGGTCTTTTGATCTCATCTTCTCAAATAACCATCTCTTAGACTCATTGATTCTTTGTATTCTTTATTTCTGTTTCGGTAATTGAGTTTTGAGTTTGGTTTGCCCTTTCTTTTTTCCAAATCCTTGACTTGTAATATAGAGTCATTTATTTGTGTTACATCTTTTCTTTTCTTTTTACCATCACTCAGAACTGTAAATGTCCACATGGGACAGCTTTGAATGTGTTCCAGCAGTTTTGTTGTATTGTGTTTTTATTTTCATTTAGTTCAAGATTTTAAATTTTTTATTGAGTTCTTCTTTGATTCATTTTCCTATTCAGTAGTGTGTTGTGTAATTTCTATGAATTTTTGTAATTTTGGAAATTCTTTTGCTGTTGATTTTAAGCTTTATTGCTTTGTGGTCATATAGGACACACTAGGTAATTCCTGTTTTACTGTATTTGTTCAGATTTGTTTTATACCACTATATGGTCTATTTTAGAGAAAATTTCACTCAATACCTCAAAGAATAAAATTCTTTGGTGTTTAGGTGGTATTTTATAGATATTATAGATCCATTTCATGTATGATATCATTTAACTCTGATGACATTCTGTGATTATTTTTACTTTTTTGTTCAGATGTCCTATTGTAGAAATCAGGATACAGAAATCAACTATAATTACTGACTTGGGTTTCCTTTGCATCTTGAAGTCCAGTGGGATGATTTTTATGAAAGTGTGCATGCTAAAGTTTGGTACATATATATTTATAATTGTGGCGTCTTCTCGGTAAATTCTTCCCTTGATCAAAATAAAATGCTCCTTATCTCATCTGATTAATTTTTGTTTGAAATCAATTTTGTCAGATGTTAGACTAGCAATGTCTGCTTGCTTTCTGGTCATTTTCTTTAAATACTTTTTTAATCCTTTCACTCTAAAGTGTGCCTATCTTTGAAGGTAAAATAAGTTTCTTGCAAACAAAAAGACTGATTTTGTTTCTAAACCATTCAACTATGCTATATGTCTTTTAAATTGAGGTCATTAATAGTTAAAATTATCATTGAAACGTGTATGTTGATTGCTGTCATTTTTTGTTGTTGCTGCTGTTTATATTTAATCCTATTTTATGTTTTAATAATTGTAGTTTTTTTTTTCTATAGCATCTTAGCTATGCTTATTCCCATCTTCAGTTCAAAGTATTGTTTCTAGTATTCTCTATAGGGCTGATTTGGTCGACATGGATTCTTTTAACATGCTTATAGCCTTGCAATTTTGTCAGTTTTAGGAACTTTGTGAGCCTTGTGAGTTGTTTACATCCTAAGCTTTATAAGTTTTTATATTTCCTGAATCTTAGTGAGCCTCCTTCCACATGGAATGTTTAATTTAGATGTAATTTCTATACAATACTCTGAAAGTTATTATTTTTTGCCCAGATGATCAATTAATGAGTTTGTAGTACTAAAGTCACCCATTATTATTGTGTCTGGATCTGATTTTTATTTAGTAGTTTTTGATTTTTTTTATTTTGTGAAATTGGATGTACTAATATGTTTACTCCGTATTCTTTTTTGTTTGTTTTTTCATTCCTTTCACTCATTGGTGGTGAGTTTTTTATTTCTTGTCAAAATTTTGGACTGGTTTATGTTATCAGATATTACTATTGATATACTCATTCCTCTTCTCAGCTTGAATTTTCCTAATCTATCCTTTTCTATCCTTTCATTTGTGTATGTGTATATATTGTTATTGTAGTTTAGTTTAATTAGCTCGCCTTGCCTCTTAAAGAGTTAAAATCATTTATACTTAGGGTTATTGTTAATTATTTTCTTATTCCTATGATTTTATTGCATGTTCTGATGCCATTTATATTACTATCTTAGTAACACAAAAGGATTAATACTAATACTAACTAAAGACACAAATAATATGAGTTAAGTCCCATGCTTATAGCCAGAATACCATGCTGTACAGCAGTAAGAACTCATTTTTCTGAAAGTAGTCTTCACATGTGGGTTTGAGTTAATCATCGATCTGACTTGTAATATTACCTTGTTTTTATCTTGCATGTAAGCTGAACAACAAAGGCTGTATCATAAAAGAAGAAAACATCACTGATTTCCACTTAAAGATAGCCGATTATGGCATCCACCATTTTCTTGTGAATGCAAAGGTTATAGAAGAAGGGACAGGTATGTAAGTACACTCAGAATATAAAAAAGGAAGCTGTGAAAATTGATACCTGTTCACACCAAGATGGTGATTTAAAGGATGTAAAACGAAAAATGTAGAAAGCAAGCAATAACCTAACTGGATTGAACTTCCAATGTTCTTACTAATTTCTTTTTCAGGAATCGAGTTCAGTGGATCTGGAATAACTAAAATTGAAAGAGCCACAACCAAATTTGTATTTGTGAAAGCGGACTCACACTTTAGACCTGGGATTCCATTCCTTATGAAAGTAAAGTGCCTTTGAGTCACAGATGCAACCTAGGCCATTCTGCTCAATGTTAAACTTGTCTGACAGCACTGGTTACAAAGCAAGAAGTGTAACTTAGTGGGAGAGCTTGTATTTCACACACATAAGTGTGTAATTTCAATTCCCAGAACTAAACTGAAGACTTAGAAAGGCTATCAAGAAGCCCAGAATCTAAAACATAGGTAGCATAATTTTATTTATAAAAACTATGGACTTGACAACTGTAAACCCCAAGATGTCACTGTGTTTCAATGATGAAGCCACATGTGCTACATATTCGTGATAAATACATGCTCTCCATTAGCCTTGGGTCCCCAACAACTGTTTCTTGTGATTGTGTCAAAGCATCTACTTTCCTTAGTCCACACTGGCTCTGTCAGTGGTTTCTTATGACTAACAGGTACCTACAAAGCACCTACAAAGCATTTATTATGGAGCTAAGAATATGATACTTTCAGCCCCTGTGCTTTCACAGCACAGCCAGTTCTGCTGGTTTAGATCTCAAAGTCTTAGATTTGTGTAAAGCAATGTCTTGTATCCTGAATCAGTTGGTGCAGCTTTTGGGATATTTATAGAATACTGAAACGGGTTTTTCTCTTATAATCTGTATAGTATTACCATTCCTGGGCTATACTTTTCTTCCTTGTTCAATTTAGGTTCGCCTAGTGGATGTCAACGACATTCCTCTCCCAAATGAGCAAGTCTTCCTCAAACTACATCAAGATGACCTTCCCAGTGCTACTATCACTGATCAGCATGGCCTGGCAGAATTCTCCATCAACACCATCAGCATTGAGGATAAATTCCTCACTATCAAAGTAAGTCAAAGATGAGGCCATAAGAAACAAGCTGAGGCTGTGAACAGCTTGGACTCAGTAATGTGTCGCTTACTGAAAAAAAAAAAAAAATATATATATATATATATATATATATATATATATATATATATATATATATATATTAGGCCAAACTTTCTTATTTTAGGGCAAAATAGAATAAGTTTCTGATTATTAATGAATTTATGAGTACAGATACTTCTTAACACAATATTTTCCATAGTCTTTTTTACTTTATTTCATTTTTATATATCACAAATCAGGACCTTCAAGCCAAAATGATTAAAAGTCCATTTGTATCTATTCAAGCAAGGACTTGTGTTGTGTGTCCTCAAATTCATTACCCAAATATGTTGTGTCCATTTTCTAAAACAAGAAACATTTATTTCTTGTGTAACTGAATATGATTGACAGTACACTATTTCCTGCTTTACACACACGTGTGCATGTACACACAGAGAGAGAGAGAGAAAGAGGAAGACAGAGAGACAGAGAGAGACACAGTGATTCAGCAAATACTAGAAATGCAATGCAGAAATACAAAAACATAGGAGATTGCAATCTGAAGTCAACTGGGACTAGACAATGATTCCCTCTGTATATCAGAGCTTAGTCAGATACATGAACAGGGGGAGCCATTTGAAGAGAACCCAACTACATCACTTCCTACCAGAGGTCTCTGAGGCCCTTCAGTCTTTCCCCCTAGCTGGCTCAGCAGGCCCCTCTCTGAGAACCACTGTGGGTATAAGAATTCTAATGGTGTCTTACACACATTTGTGGCTACAAATTTAAATGGTGGAAATTATAATCTACCTTTTAGAAAGAAGTTGAAAACATGTCCCTTTGCAAACAGCAGATGGACCTAGAAGTAAGGATTGAAACTTGGTGTGTGGATTTGGGTGGAGGAAGAAAAGAGCAGTGTAGCATTTGCTAGGAGGTCAGGCAGGGTCACATTGGTCAGATGGCTTCCATTCGGGAGCTTTCTCATGCTCAGAGGCTTAGGGTCATTTAAAATGTCAAGCATTACTACCTCCAACCCTTCACCTCAACACAACATGTGCACAGGTATATGGGTAAACACACACACTTGAAAGCACTCACTCAAGGACACGCACACATGCACTGAGAGGGTTTCTCTGGTGTGAGGAGGAACTCAGTCAGAACAGGTGTAGCTGGCAAGATCAGATCACGTAGCTCATCCTGTCCTTACTTAACCACCCCCCACTTAGGCACATACACAGACTCAGTGACCTGAAGTCAGCCATGCAGTGCAACAGTCATGGTCTTGGCTCTGTTAGCAGCTTAGGTGTGGGCGCTCACTCTTTTGTTTGCCTGTCTCCCTTGGTCTGCTCACCTGGATCTCAGATGGGACAAGTCGTTGTGTACTTATCCTAGGCTTTCTGATGGAGCCTAGCAATAGAGCCTAGGAGAGAGCAATGTCTTCCTAAGTCATGAGAATTCAGTTTCCTTTTTTCTTTCATGGTTTTACTTCAGATTTTCCATTCTTGTTCTCCCTGCTCCTTTGAGTCTGTTATTTTGCTTGCTTGTTTGTTTGTTTGTTTGCTTGTTTGTTTGTTTTTATAATTAGGATAGAAAGTCACAGGTTTCCCTATGGCATTTTCATACATGCTGTTGCTTGGTCCTTCTCCACACAACTACTTCTCCATCCCCTGAGCTGCCCCGCCCCCATTTGTTCTGCCACAGTCATCTTCCTTCCACATCCACATCACATACTTCAGATTTCTACTGTGTTGTCCCTTGATACTCTTTCTCATACTTGGGCCTCATTACCTTTCTCTCTCATCTTGATTATTTTTTTTTCTTTCTCTCAGACTCCCTTTTTGAAACTTTAGTAATAAAGTTTCTCTCAGTTTTTTAACTTAACTGTTTAACTTGCATTGCATTACCCCTTTCTCTTCATTGGAACTGGGGGTATGGAGGGTATCTATAATTATTTTTTTATTATATCATACATGTGATTTGGTTTGGTGTTAATGAAGTCATTGACATTTCCTCTATGCGCCTGAGGTTTATTGGAGATCAAGTCTTTAAAAAGGACTACTCATTAAGAAAATCTATTTATAATAGTAACTGTTCTATATCGATCTCTATAAATATATAAATTGTAACATCAAAATTGAAGAAATATGAAAAATGAAGCAACATAACTTACCCCAGATCTCTTACTTTTCCAGTAACTGAACTCAAAGCTGTTGAAGCACATGAAATGTTATGTAATATAACATATATATACACATATGTCTAACTTTTAAAGTGATTAATGAAAAAATAGGACACACAGATATTGCCCAATGGAATAAAGAAGCAATTATAGAATTTTCTTGATAAATCAGCAAACAGAAATGCTGAAGAAAAATTTTAAAAACTATGATCTGAGAAATAAACAGGTCAATAAGCTAAGTTTAAAACCATAAGTGGAAATTTTTGTTAACAGGCTAGAGATAATGGAAGAAAAAATACTAGGGATTAAAGCCATTCATGACACCAAGCCAGCACTGCAGAAGATACTTCTGCAATAATTCTACTACTCACAGAAAAAGAAGAAAATAGACAATCATGAGAGCTTAGAAAGAATGAATCTATCATAGAAAGATAAATAAGAAAAAAAAAACTTATAAACTCTCTAAGTTAGAAAATTTCTAAGATGAAGAAAGGAGAAAGAAAATGACAGAGACTATCCAAAACCACTATGATGGTTAATATTAATTTCAACTTGGTAAGATGTAAAATCACCTTGGCAAAAACCATTTGAGGGATTATGTAATTAGGTTAGCTTTTAGTCTTGCCTGTGACTACTAGAGAGACTATCCAGATATCCTCCAGGTCTTTAATGTTAGATTGGGACTGCTAAGCACACAGCCTTGTGGTCTAGGCATGTTTACCGCCCCCCCCCAAGCCTCTCCAGTAGTCTAAGATAAGTATTGTTGAACAACCCAGACCACACTGTAAGTCAATCTAATACTCTTCTGATATGTCTTCATTCTATCAGCTCTCTTCCCCTACATAACCATGATACAACCATCAAAAATCATTATAAATAATGTGTTGTATCACTCAATACTAACTGTAAATATATACCAATTTAACTCTCTCCATACAAAATGCAAATGGGAAGACTTAATATAAAAACAATATCCAGCTATTTGCTGTCTACAAGAAACTCACCTCACTGAGAGACTGAATTGGATGGAAGGAAAAACTATATTCCAATCAAATGAAACTCCAAAACAAGAATTAATAATTATGTCAATATCTAACAAGTAGATTTTAAGCCAAAAGAAAATAAAGTCTTTGCATTTTTAAAGTGAATAATTTATCAAGAATATATACATATAAATATATATCTCCTAAAGTTGGTTCAAAAATTTTCATAAAAACAAGCACAAATAAAAAGATAAATAGTACAAATGCAAATTATTATATAAGCTAGTAAACTCAACATGTGATATTTATTAATAAATGAATCCTTGATACAAAGAAGTCAAAAAGAAATCTCAGATTAAATTGCACCTTGTATCACATGGCCTTAAGAGCCATCTACAGAACTCTGTATCCAACAGTGATGGAATTGACATCACCTTAGTAACTGATGAGGGTTTCTTCAAAACGGGTCTCATTTTATATTATAGAGCAAATATTAATTAATTCAAAGAATTTAAATCATTTATAGTACCTTACCATGCCACAAGAGACTATAATTATAAATCAATGACAAGAGAAACAAAAGGGCATACAAGATTATATCAATAACACAGAATATTTCTTGACAGTGATCAGTGGGACACTGACAATATCAGAAGAGTAATTTTTAATTTCTAGATTCAATAAAACACATAAGAATTTCTATGGGCTATCATGCATGCAATTCTAAAAGCTAAGAATCCCTACACTACATAAGCAGATAGCTATCAAATAAAAGACCCTAGGCTGTACTTCAAAGTATTAATATAAGAAAGACAAAACAAATACAAAAATTAATGAAAGGAAAGAAATAATAAATATAGCTGGAAGTGATGATAAGGACAAAAAGAACAGTAAAAAGTACAATGAAACCAAAGTTGATTCTTCCAAAAGATAAATTGATTAGTTCTTACCTAAATCCAAAGAGAGTTAAAACCCAAATTAGAAAAGTAGAGGTGGCTATAACGGCACGTACTATGAAACCCATGACATGCTTAGAGAATAATTTGAAAACTTTCATTCCAATAAATTAGAAAATCCAGAGGAAACAAATGAATTTCTGGATATTTGTATTCTACCAAAAGTGAGATAAAAGAGTATTTAAAAAAAACTAAATAGATCAGCAGTGAAAAATAAAATTGAAGAAACAATTAAAGGGGCCAAAAAATAAAGAGCTGAGACTGGGAAGAGCTCAATGCTGAATTGAACAAAACTTCAAAAACAAAATATTATTGTGTAAAACTTCAGAAGACGGAATGCTTTCTTAGGTCCTTCTATGAGTCTAGAATAACTCTAATACCAAAACTAGATGAGGATAAAGTATCTAGAAACCTCAGAGTAATTCACCCAACTGTCATAAAAAGAAAGTCCTTACTGAAATACTTCCATGTCAGAATCAATAACACATGAAACAAATCAAGTACCAAGATCAAATTGATTTCCTACTAAGAATACAGGTACGGCTTCACACTTGAAAGCTGATAACTGTAAAACAGCATATAAGTAGAACCAAGAGTTAAAAATCACACAATCATCTCAGAAGATGCAAGAGATAGTCCATTTTCAAGACATCAATTACAGATGGTCAAGGAACACGTGCTCAACACAATCGGCTATCAAGAAAACGCAGGTTAACACTGTTGAAATTCCATCACACCAATCAAAATAACAGCCATCAGGAAAACAGATGTTGGCAAGGCTAAGGGAATAAAGGAACCTATATGCACAGCTGCTGTGAGGGAAAAAAGAGTATGACTATTAAGTTCAGAGCTTCTACAAAAATCCGAAAAGAAACCAGTACACAGGCCAGGGGTACCACTTCCGTGTATGTGCCCATGGCATCAACACTGACATATGATAGACACGCCTACATTACCATGCTGACCTCAGAAGTACTCATCAGAGGGGCTGTAGAGCCGACTTCAATGCACATCAGTGGAGGAGTGAGAAAAGAAGAGTGGAAATATGCGTACACGGGACTTTTACTCAGATATTTAGAAGAGACTCTTCTTGTCTATAAAGAAATGGGTGGATTTAGAAAGTGTCAACCAAGAGGAAATGATAAGACTGGGAGAAAAAAGCTTTGCATGCTGTCCCTCATTTGTGGAAAGAATAGACATGAAAGCAGAGAGGGCCTAGAGAGTCGGGAGGAAACATAGGACTGGGTGGTACGGTGGATAAGTGTGATCAGGGTACATTATATTAATATATGAAAATGTTTCAGTCAGCCTATCACTTTGCAAATTTATTATGCCCTAAAATTCCTATCTGTAAACATTCTTTCATATGTATTAGGTGCTCAATAAATGCTTTCTTTGTCTCAAAATATAATATTCTTGCCCTTCCTCTCCTCGTTGGTATAAATATTTCCCTCAATTTGGAAAATTTGGGGTGTGAGACAATTCATTTCATGAACCTCCCTTCCATTTTTACTAAGATGTACAAAATATTCTATCACTGAAAGTATGCGGATTCTCAGAAGAGAGACTCTGCCTAGCAGGCAATCTACAGCACAGTTTTTGTTGTTTCTCCAGGTCTACCACAAGGAAGAAGATCCGTGTTTTTCTTTCCCTTGCATGGAAGAAGAATACGCAGAAGCACAGCATGTGGCCTACAGAAGTTATACCATCAGCAAGAGCAATGTCTACCTTGAGACAGAGCCTGGCATCTTGCCCTGCAGCCAGATTCACACAGTTCAGGCACATTTTATTCTGAAGGGGCGGGTCCTGTTGTTGCTGAAAGAGCTCAATTTTTACTACCTGGTGAGTTCAAAAAATCCTCTTATCTCCTGACCATGTCCCCCTGATACTCTGGGTTCTGGGCTGCGTGTTTCTGCCTGGGTCTCAAACAGTAGATTCATCAGTTACAAGAGATCCTGGTAAATATAGATGTAAGCTTGGAAAATCCTTTTTGTTTTAGGTCATGGCCCAGGGCAAAATCGTCCATACAGGAAGCCACACTCACCACAGGAAACCAAGCGAACGTGAGTGTTTCTCATCCACTACCATGTGTCCAACTGAGTTCCCCACATCCTCACCAGTGGGATCTCACCACTGAGTAGCTAAGGCTTCCATGGGGCTTGTATGTCTCCATAACTCTCTCCTCAATAGGAACTCAAGGTTGTGCCATCTAATGAAGGTTATCACTCACACCATGGCCTTCAGGAAGAAGTCTCAGATTCCCAAACTTAGTGTCATTCAACATGGTAAAATAGCTATTCTCAAGATGTAACACCTGAAAACACACAGTACTCCAAGATACACCCCAAGAGAGCAATCTATGCATTCATTCACATATAGATTATCCACAAGGCAAAATGTGTTATCTTGGTGTCTGTCCAAAAATATATGGAGAATGCCAGCCTAGGTCCTTAAACCATTCTAGCTGCACCAATTTTCAAGTAATTGACTCTTTTTTATCATTTCAAATTACATGTGTGGTGCTTGTGGGTACATATGTGCATGTCAGTACAGGTGCTGTCAGGGTCAGAGGCATCAGATGCCCTGGATATCTCAGAGCTGGAATTTCAGAGAGTTTTGAGCAGCCTGGTGTGGGTGCTGGGAATCAAATTTGGGCCCTCTAGAAGAGCATCAAGTGGTCTTAACTTCTGAGCTGTCTCTCCAGTCTCTTTATCTTTATTTTTAAAGACATTTTACCTATTCTCTGGAAGTTACATATATGTATGCAATGTCTTTTAATCATACCAACTCCCAACTAATCTCCTCCCTCCCAGTCCTTCCTGAGTACCCCCACAGGCCTCCTCCCTACTCTGTCTTTTTACTTTTTAACCTATTGAGTTCAGAAAGCATTACCCATAGATGCAAGTGATACAGGGCCATCCCTGAAACAATCCACTAGGGGCCCTGAAGAATCTGACTCTTCCTCCCCTCGGCAGCCATCAGCTCTCAATCGCTCCTCTGCTAAGAGTGAGTCTTCATGTCCCCCTTCCCATCCATGCTCCAGTGTTGACCGGCTTGATGTTGAAGGTCTAGAACAGGGAATCATAGCTGCAGTGACTTTATGAGTGAAATCACCCTGTCATATCCTGATGATATCTGCTCAGTTCTACCATGAATTGACTCAACTGTGACTCTCCCGATCAGACCTCTTCCACCTGCTCCTATTTAAATCCCCAGTAACTACTGAATCCTGGCATTTTCGGTGCACACTTTCTTGACATCCTTTCCTTCCCGAGTAGCACTTACCTCATGCAAACATATTTTCTATAATGTACCTATGTATTATCCACTTCTCCTCCTGCATTATCAACTGCATTAAGCACACAGATTTACATTTGTAGTTTCACAAATATTTTCCAAGTAATTTCTAGAAGTGGCAGGTACTTACTACATGCTCAACAAATTGACTTTAACAGTGGCTTTTTTGTCATTGACCAATTATAAACACTGTTTACGTATTTCATAAAATATCCAGTCAGTTCTTCTAGTTATTTCTTCTGCAAACACGAAATGGGACAATAATAGAGACTTCAAAAACTGCATAATTTTCTCTCAAGAAGTGTAAATACTGTGAACATTTCATTGAGAAAAAGTTTAACAACACTGATACATTTGGTATTATCAAATGTGGTTTGCTCTTCTGAGATAATCATTAATTATCAGCACCGTAAGCACCAGGCTATCATCTCTATTATCCTTCCTCTTATCTCATTAATAAATGAAACATCAATCTAGGCTGTTTCATCTCTTTTTATAACAGGAATATCTTTTTTTCCATAATTTTATTTTTCACATTAGTTACATTTTGTTAATTCTGTATCCCAGTTGTATCCCTCATTCCCTCCCCAATCCCACCCTCCCTCCCTCATCTCCTCCCTGCCCCTTTCCAGGTCCACTAATAGGGGAGGACCTCCTCCCCTTTCATATGACTCCCTTTTGTCAGGTATTTTCAGGACTGGCTGCAAAGTCCTCCTCTGTGACCTAACAGTACTGCTCCTCCCTTGGGAGGTGGGGAGGTCAAAGAGCCAGTCATTGAGTTCCTGTTAGAAATAGTCCTTGTTCCCCTTACTATGGGAAACCAATTGATTACTGAGCTATCACAGGTCACATCCGAGCAGAGGTTCTAGGTTTTATCCTCTCATGGACTTTGGTTGAGTGTCCATCTCAGAAAAGACCCTGTGCCCAGATACCTTTGGTCCTTGTAGAGCTCCTATCCTTTCCACATCAAACTCCCCTTCTTTCATATGATTCCCTGCACTCTGCCAAAGGTTTGGTTGTGAGTCTTAGTATCTATTTTGGAGCACTGCTAGGTAGAGTCTTTCAGATGCTTTCTGCGGTAGACTCCATAACAGGAATATCTTAACGGGTGCTTTTGGGATGTTGAGATGTAGAAGAGACAAAAGGATAGAATGTGATTAGCTATAAATAAGCAATATAACTTTTTACAATGAACATCTTCCTGGAAGCGATCTTAAGTGAGCTTCCTGTGCCCTCCTGAGATATTAGCATGCCAACAATTGCCCACAGAGCAGCAGGAATGTCTTCACATGCAGGCAGTCCTCAGAATCTCTGTTTCCTGTCAGGATTCTGACCCAACACCATCTCTTCCCAGTCCCTCCAGGTCCAGTGAAAGGCCACTTCACCTTGGAGATCCCCGTGGAGTTTGGCATGGCCCCTGTGGCTAAAATGCTCATCTACGCCATCTTGCCTGATGGAGAAGTGATTGCAGACTCTGCAAAATTTGAGATTGAAAAGTGTCTTCTCAACAAAGTGAGGAGTTTATTTTCTGAAATTTCTATTCAGAAAGGTGGAAATTGTATTAAGGACACAGATTTCAAACGTGTGCCCCAGTGGCAAAGATGGAGGCAGCACCAGAGGACCAGATTTCAATTCACCAATCCCCAAACTGGTTGGAGGTTGAAGAGAAAAGAAGCAAGGAAGTAGGGAGCAAGAAAGGGAACTGAATCCTTAATAACTTACTAATTCAAAGTCGTTGGACTTAAAATATTTATTGTATTTATCTACATGTGCACATGTGCAAATGAACATAAACAGCAATTTTGAGAAGTCTGTTTTCTCTTTCACATGAGTTCAGAAGATCAAGCTCAGGTCACCAGGCTTGACAGCAGCTGCCTTTACCCACTGAGCCATCTTAATGTCACAGTGGAAGAACAGTAGTAACCCGTCCCCTTTCAATACAGCCCAGCTCACAGTTATTTGTGTCACTCCCCTGGAAGTGTTGAGAGATGAATGATAGATGATAGATAGCGAGACAGAGAGGGAGATGAGATGAAGAGAGAAATATAGACATACCTCCAATTAGAATACTGATTTTTCCACCCCAGGCGTTAGACTTATCATGGAAAGGCCCTTAAAATTGGGCAACTTCCAGGCTGCAGAGATGGCTCAGTGGGTGTAGGCACCTGCTGTGCTGACTTCAGCTCCCAGCACTCATGTGACAGTGAGGAATGACTGGAGGCTCCTACAACCCCAATGTGTGGAGGTCAGAGGCAGGAGAATTCCTGGATTTGTAGCTGCGGGATTACCTCCAGAGGTCTCAAGAGAATAAGGAGAATGAGCAGGACACCCACACCCTTACCGGCCTCTGCTAGGTGCATGGGTACAAGCACCTGCACACACATGGGCATACCACACGCACATACATGTGCACACATATCACACTCACATATATGTGCACACATGCCAAACATGAGCTATTTGCACAACTTTTAGGAAGCTGAAATGGTCACTAGTTGCCTCAGACTTTGACTGACACATCTCCTGTTTTCCTCCATCAGTGGAGAAAGGGGAAGCAAAGAGCCTCAGTTCAGCTTCCCATAGTTCTCACAATCTGGAAACACAGATGTGTGTGCAGAGTTACACAGTGGTTCCACGTGGCAGGCTTCAGGGCTGCAAGAGCTGGAAGACCCACTAAGCTTGATTTCCCTTCCCACAGGTGGACCTGAGCTTCAACCCAGCCCGAAGTCTCCCTGCCTCACAGGCCCATCTGCGTGTCACAGCTTCTCCTCAGTCCCTCTGTGGCCTGAGAGCAGTGGACCAAAGCGTGTTGCTCCTGAGGCCTGAAGCTGAGCTCTCCCCTTCCTGGGTGAGTCCCCATCAGCCTCTGCCCAAGGGAGGCCAACAAGAGGCTCTGAGCAGGAGGAGGCCCTGGTTTTGATAAAGCAGCCATCAGCCACCAGGGCTCTTTATGTACATACACTGCGTTTGATTCTAAGGGTGTCTCTAGGGAATCCTTCATTGTACAACCAGAGGAACACGTCAGAAAACATGATCCGGTAAACCAAGACAAACCAGGAAGTAAGGCAGTCAGTGAGTTGCAAAGCTTGTGTGTGACCCAGGCCCTCTGTGTCAGGACTGCATCCTCCTAGCCTAGGAGTGGCTTGTGCCCTTCACAAGCTCATGATGAGGTGACACTGCCTGTGGGAGCTGAATGAAAGTGTATACACATGGAATCTTGTACATCTCAAGAGTTTACCAATGAGAAAAAGATATAATGACTTAAACTTTTAAATTTTGTAATACAAGGTTCTCAACTTGCTTTGAAAAATCTCAGAAGCACAAATGAAACCATAAACTATGTCCAGGAGTCTTGCCAACTAAATGCTAGTAAAGCTCTTCTCTATATTGAAATAAGAATAGGATTTATTAGGAATAGTTACATGATGTCTGTAATAGCTTAAAATTTTGATTGATTCTGCCTAATAGCATGTTTTCAAAACTAAGAGACATACTTGAATTTAAAAACAGAATCTTTAGTCCAGATAATGGTGGAAACTTACCAGTTTTAAACTAATATGTAAGTTAAACTGGAATCTAATTTTATTTACATTGAGATTTTATGACTCACATGCAGAAAATGCTTTAGAAAGAATACTGCTTAAATGTTTTTCTTTTTGATTCTGACTCTCCCCAAATCTATTAGATAAGAGATTTCTGGAGCAAATTGTTTCAGCTGACAAACATGGGCAGTTAGTTAAAAAATGTACATACTGCCTGAAGGGTTATGACAAAAAACAAGGTGGTGTTCCCTTGCTCCCTGCACTCTGCCCTATCCATACTTTGGGCGCCTGTCCTTTCAATGATTACAGCCATTTCTTGAGCAGTCACGTGATTTGCAGTGAGCACACTAATCGCGTTCTTTTCATGTCTACCAAGAAAGAGGGCCTCCATGTCTCCTGTGTCTTTCAGATCTACAATCTGCCAGAGATGCAGCACAAGGACCTTACTCCAAGATCCCACCAGTTTTCTCCAGGCTATATTTGTTCTAAGGTTAGAGATAGGACTGTTGATGATGTCACATACTCAAAACCAAGCATAAATGACAAGGAAGTTTATGACCACATAGAGGTAAGCCATATTATCCATAAACATGCTGTCTGTGAATTATTTAGGTTTAATGAAATGCTTTATTGGTAAAGAATTTTAGAGTCAGGCTGGGATGTAAGTCACTGTCAGGCCACCCACCTTACCTGTGGGCCATGGGTTCAATCCCAAGCATTCCAAAAACTGCATTTGGAAAGTGCCCGTTCGAGGCTAACTCTTTCTCTCTATTGACAAAAGTGGCACAGAGTGGGTGAGTGAGTTTTTCTTTTTGTTACTCTGGCTTTTTGAGACAAGCTCTCACTTGTGGCTCTAGCTGTCCTAGAATTGACTTTGTTGACCAGGCTGACCTCAAATGACAGAGATCCGCCTTCCTATGCCTCTGCTTCTGCCTCCCAAATGGTGGAATTGAAGACATGCACCACCATGCTTGACTGAGTGACTTTTTAAAGTAACACATTGTATCAGAAAGAAGGCCCACATTCAGGCCTCACTGTGAATTCTGTGTTCCTCGATGCGCTCTCTAAAGAGCAAGAAAAGCACAATTGGAATAGAAATTCTACGTGAACACGTAAAACTATATCTGGTTTAGTTACTGTAGTTTTATAATCACTATTTATTTTTCAGAAATTTGAGATATTTTGCTTAATTAACAATTTCCTTTCTAGGACACAGGTTTAGAGGCCTTCACCAACTTGAAGATCAGACATCCTATAGAATGTAGTCGTGTTGCATATTATTTAACAAAAGGTAAAGTAACAAATTTCTTGTATTTCAAGAAAAAGTAAATGTGAATTATATGTCAAAGATGGGAAAATAAAATTGTTGCGCACATAGAGCATCCAAATAAGAAAGAACACAAACTTACCTGAGCAAAATGTGCCCAGTTGTCTGCTGGTACTATAAGGAAGTTAAAGGCTGGAGGCCCTTCCTTCAGTGTGGAAAAACAGACAAAGTGCAGTAGTTCCTATAATACAGAATCGTTGCATCTGAAGAAGTTTTGTAGGACTGTCATGAGAGGTAAAGAGAATTTCCTAAGTATTAGGGATGAAGAAGAGAAGGAAAAATCAGGCATTGCAAATAAATGTGAGGAGGATAGTAAAAAAATAAAATAAAATAAAAATAAAAATAAATAAATAAATAAATAAATGCACCTGAGTCAAAGGCACATTCTCACTCCAATCGTCAACCAACTAACCATTTCAAGGCTTTCCCTCTTCCCTCATGGGAATCACTTCCAGGGTGGCCACACCATTTGCATTACCACATCAGCAAATGAGGGTCCCCCACACACACATACCTGCCTGAAACCTCCTTACTTCGCCCCTCCCCTCCCCCAATCTCCATGCATCCTCCCCAGCACTAGCTGACAGTTTTTTGTTTTTGTGGTTTGTTTTTTTTTTTTTTTTTTTTTTTTTTTTTTTTTTTTTTTTTGCTGCTCTTTGCTATTTTGACTGGGATGAGATGAAATCTCAAACTTGTTTTAACTTGCATTTCCCTGATCGCCTGCAAGATGAACACTTTTAAAAGATATTTCTTGCTATTACAAATAAAGCTGCTACAAACATGGTTGAGCAAACATCCTTGTTGTGTATTTGAGCATCTTCTGGATATATGCCTAGGAGTAGTATAACTGGAACTTGAGGTAGCACTATTCCCAACTGTCTGAAAAAAGCACCAGATTGATTTCCAGAGTGGTTGTACAAGTTTACATTCCCACCAGCAGTGGAGGAGGGTTCCCCTTTCTCCACATCCTCTCCAGCATGTGTTGTTACTTGAGTCTTTGATCTTAGCCATTCTGATGGGTGAAAGGTGAAATCTCAGGGTCGTTTTGATTTGCATTTCCCTAATGACTAAGGACGTTGAACATTTCTTTGTTTCTCTGCCATTCGATATTCTTCTATTGAGAATTCTCTGTTTAGCTCTGTACACCATGTTTTAATTGGATTAATTGATTTGTTGTTAACTTCTTGAGTTCTTTATATATTCTGGATATTAGCCCTCTGTCAGATATAGGGTTGGTGAAGATCCTTTCCCAGTCTGTAGGCTGTCGTTTTGTTGTGACAACAGTGTCCTTTGCTTTATAGAAGCTTTTCAGTTTCATGAGGTCCCATTTATTGATTGTTGCTCTTAGAGCCTGTGCTGTTGGTGTTCTGTTCAGGAACTTGTCTTCTGTGCCAATGAGTTCTGTCGCCAGCTTTAAATCTTTATATTTCTTTTCAATAGAAATTCAAACCAATGCTTTGAATAATAAACTTCCTAGTTCCGATCCAAGAGTTTGTACTTATATCTCTTTCAGTTTTTATATAAATTGAAAACCTATTAAAATAATGAGTTAATCCTACCGGTCCAGAGGAAGAAAAACCACTGCAAGAATATCTCTGCTGATAATGTAGACACCATTCAGCTCTTGCCCAGAGTGATTCTCATTATAGCCACAGGACCTGTTTCCTGGGAGATAGTAGTATGGCTCTTCATTACTCCTAGGGGGAACATTGTATTTGTAAACATTCCCTGACTATGCAACCCAAGATAAGATGCATCAAACTCCAACTACACTCGCTGATGTTTTCTCCAAGATTCCATAATTCCTGCTTTTGACAAAGATGTTGCCCACTCCCCCAAAATGAGCAGTTCAGTGCATTATTTCCAGTGTAACTGTAATAGTATTTAGCAGCCGAGAAGAAACTGAAAATTAAGCTACATTCACACTGCACATTGGTTCCCATTGATCCAAGTACAATGTTCATTTTGTCCATTGCACCTTCCGAGGGTCTTTTACAATGTATGATCTTGTAGGTTCCAGTGATAACAGAGTCATGATGACAAGTGAAAAGCCATTCCATACAGATTCACCACGTGAAGATCCAACTACAGAGACCTTTCGAAACTATTTCCCTGAAACCTGGATCTGGGATTTAGTCACAGTAAAGTAAGTATTTTCCATTTGTATCCTTTGGGCTGGGTATGAAATTTTTTCTTTGTTTTCTAGTATTTCTCTAATAATTTCTGTCATAACCAGAGGAAATGACTAACTTAAAAAACACAGCATATCAACCCATCAATCATGAGATTTACATATTTCCATCACTCCTAGAAAATACACATGAAAATTATCATGTAACTTTTTGATGCTCAAAACCATTCAGGAACACCATGTTGAGTAGGAAGTGAGGCAGTCCTTCATGGAGTAGGCTACTAGACTCAAATATAGAGTAGACCATGTAAGCCATGAAGTTGTTGTATGGTATTTCGGAGATGGAAGTTCCGAGACAACTTCAAATCTATGTTCAGATTTCCACTAACACACAGATTTTTAAGGTGATATGAGCCTATGATCTGAATTGAAATATTGAGACTACAGAAAGTCCTTTTATTTTCCATCTGGAGTCCTGTTTGCACTGTTCACATCCTATCACTCCTTTGAAGGAGTCGAGGTATGGTATTTTATCACAACCATTGGTTACCATCTGAGAAATACCTAATACACATGCTCCCTTTCTGTGCTTCACATTCTCGCTCTCCCAGCTCCTCAGGTGTGGCTGAAATGGAAGTGACAGTCCCTGACACCATCACTGAGTGGAAGGCCGGGGTATTCTGCCTGTCCAATGACACTGGACTTGGGCTCTCTCCTGTGGTTTCTCTCCAAGCCTTCCAGCCCTTCTTCCTGGAGCTCACGATGCCCTACTCTGTGATCCGAGGAGAAGCCTTCACGCTCAAGGCCACTGTGCTGAACTACCTTCCTACCTGCATCAGGGTGAACACCTTTCTCAATTAAGCATGTCTACAGGGGAAGAGGCAACTGATGCATGTAAACTGTAACAAGGAATTACATGAAAAGAAGGAAGAAAGTGAGAAAGGGACTGTACTGGAGCCAGCAACACCTGGTTCCAAATGCTTAATCTCCAGACTCAAGCTAAATGCATACAGCAGAGTTTACCAAAATGGACACTAAATAAGATATATTAGGTGATTTCTCCAGTATTTACACAGTACATTCTGTACTGACAGAGACAGGACACTCCATGTGGCCTCTGTATACAGTCAAAAGACACAGTCCACATAAGTCTATAAGGTTCTTGCAGGATACCCTATTACAATGGATTTTGCTCTTCTTAGAAGTAGGTGAAGATTTCAGAAGTACAATGAATATTTCTAGTACAGTGAATATTTCTGTCATCAAAATAAAACAAAGATGAATACAGAAATATATAATTGTCTCCATAATTGTTTGGGTAGATAATACACAGATGACAGCAAAATAACTTTCTAGGCATGTATGTGCATATGAAATTCATGCAAGCCTTCTGTGTCAGCTTATATGACACTTTAGGCACATGTTTTCCACCAGCCCCTCCTGCTCTCTTTCTAACACAAGTCCCCCTCACACAATTTCACCTACCTCCTCCATGCATGCTGTCCTTGCATAGTAACATCTTTGCTATTTCTTTTCCCTGTGGGACCACAGCTGGGTGTGCAGCTGGCAGCCTCTCAAGATTTCACAGCTGTCCCAGTGGAGAAAGCCCAAGATTCTTACTGCGTCTGTGCCAACGGGAGGCACACCACGTCCTGGTTGGTGACTCCCAAGTCTCTAGGTGAGTGAAAAGTTTGCAAGGGGACTCTACCCAGGAAGGGTGGGTGTAGGCAGGTCTCCTAGATTGCATCCTTCTCATGGGCCCCCAAAGGACTCTCAGTCACTGCTGCTTCTGGCCCGTACTTAACCCCTTCATGAAGACAGGACAAGCCCTTGAGCTGCTCAGACACTGAGGATACCTTGCAGATCTTGGGGATTTAGCAAACGCTGAGTTCCTGGCACATCTGAGCTCAGCTCTATGGACCATGTGTTTCAGGGAATGTGAATTTCTCTGTGACTGCAGAGGCGCTGCAGTCCCCAGAGCCCTGTGGTTCTCAGGTGGCCACAGTCCCTGACACCGGGAGAAAGGACACAGTTGTCAAAGTCCTGATTGTTGAGGTGAGTAACCTCCTCGACTGACAGTGTGCTGAGTCCAGAAAGTGAAGCAATGTTGACAATGTCTAGGTGAAAAATAAAAGATGATAACATGTGACCTAGAGATATTTCATGGCACCTGGCAAGCCCATGCTTTTCCATCAGCATGTGTTCTGTTTGTTTGTTTGTTTGTTTGTTTGTTTGTTTTTCCCTTTCTATTCTCTGAGCTGAAGCTTGGGGGATGGTCTATGCCAGTTTACCTTCTTAGAGCTCTAACTCCTTCTTTCAATCTTATCATGCACCCTCTCTTTTCACTGTTATCATTTCTATTACTTTATTTTTAATCTGGCATGGCCAAATTTTCCCATTTATGCCATTCCTGAAAGGTGGAAAGTTAAATCATCTAATTCCAGCCCATGACCTCACATGTAAAGAAACTGTCACTCAAAAAAAAAAGTCTCCAGCATTTTTGTGTTTTCACACTCAGTATTTTCTCGTGTCTGAACTTTGTGTCTTTCCATCCAAGCCTGAAGGAATTCAGGAGGAGCACACCTTCAGTTCCCTGCTCTGTGCATCAGGTGAGGAGCCCTCAAGACGGCAGTAAGAGAGTAACCTGGGTTGTCTACTTAGGTCCCCGGCAATATTCCTGTAAGAAAACCAAGATCTTATGTTCCTTATAACCACTAAAGAATCAACAAAATTGAGTCTCAGAAATTATCACGATCGTCACCTGCCTGATGTAGCTATCAAGAGTATACTCATAGTTCCACCTGGGACTTCAGAGTTCATTGTAGCCTTTTTCTTTAGAACACAGAGATCTTTTCATCTAGCCCATCTCAGTACTTAGAAACTTACATGTAGGGAATATCTAAGAAGAGGTCACAGTCACATATTTCTTAAAATGGGGAAGGGCTGGGGTGGAAATACGAAGGATATCTTTGGAAGGACCGTCTTTGTTTTGTTTTAGATCATAAATAAAAACAAGGACTTTTATGACTCAATTATATTTCACTTACAAACTAAGCTTCATCATGATGTACCGTTAGCATGCACTTTTCTGTAATGGTTGTTTTTATGACCAGTTTTTTTAACCCTGCTCCTCACTGGAAGCTGATTTCAAAGGAAATACAGAAACATATCACACAAGGAGAAGCTCACTGCCCCTGTAAAGGAAAAGCTGAAGAGTAGAGGCTGTCCACTCACAATAATGACTGTGTTCCCAGGACCTCTATTAGTGTGTAGACATGGTGCCTGCTCAAAACATATTAGCCAGAAGAATTTTTTAAATGGAATAATAGTTTAATTTAATGCAAAATCCATTATTTTATGAAAGTTAACAAAAGAGATGAAATAAAGAAAATTTCTTTGTAAAAGGGATGAACTAAAGTGACAGTTACTAACACACTGGTTAGAAGAAAATCATCATACACTACTAAAATTCATTAAATATTTTCCAATATTTTCCCTGGAGATTGTTGAAAAAAGTGGCCAGGATAGGATAACAAATGCCCTATTCTTCCCACAGGTCATTCTGGCTCTCCTGATACTTATGTTTTCACAAAGTGATCCATACATCACCTGACCATAGAAAAGCCATCCTGGACAGCAGTGTAGCCGTAAACAGTGAAACCTCCCAAAGCAACTCAGGATACTCAGGAAGAACAAAAGCTGGCTTGGGATTTATCCACTCCCCTAATTTTGACATAGTGGAGTTTATTCATCCAGTGCATCATTTAAAGTTCCATCACTGATAAAACACCATGACCAAAAGCAGCTTGGGGAGGAGAGGTTTATTTCAGCTCTCATGATCACAGTCCATCACAAAGGGAAGGTAGGGCAGGAACTGAAGCAGAAGCCATGGAGGAAAGCAGCTTACTGGCTTGCTCTCCCTGACTTGCTCAGTTTGCTTTCCTATACTCCACAGGACCACCAGCTCACATGAGAGACCCCCCACCCTGGGCTGGACCCTGCCACATCAATCATTACGAAAGGAAAATGTCCCAAGGCTTGCCAATGAGCCAAGGTTATGGGGGAGTTTTCTAATTCCCAGAAAACACACACAAGCAGGATTTACCTAAACCAAAATTCAATAAATAAGAACATTTTCATGTGTTTGTTAAATTAACTAAATAGACATTGATAGAAGCAGAGGCACACAGATCACAGAGACTCAGACTTTCATTTTGGACAGGTGCTTTGCTTGAAAACAATGGGTGATAGAGGGGGAGCCACGGAGCCTGACAAACCAGTAGTTCCAGGCAATGTGGAGTTGTGATATTTACATCAAGATCATTTGTCTAGGGAGGCAAGTATTGAAAGCTTAAGGCAAGGTTCTAATTCGAATGGCCATAGGGGACTCTGGAAATGCAGAGAACAGAGATGATTATCTCCCCTTTTTCCTTTCTTATTAAGATGCTGAGCTATCTGAAAAATTGTCCCTGGTGCTCCCACCAACAGTAGTGAACGATTCAGCCAGAGCCCATTTCTCTGTGTTGGGTGAGTCAGTCCGTCCCTGGAGGACTTGGGACAGCAGTCACTACCACTGTCCTGCCCCACCGTGATTCCAAATGCAGCTTCTGAACTATTACCCTTGACCTCTACCATGCTTCTTTGGTCTCTATCCCCTCAATATCCACTGCTTTCCCCCAGGACCCCTCACCCTTGAAACTCCTTCACATCATAGAAGCAATTCTATTGAAGGTGTTATTTTGTTCTTGAAGATAATGGCTATTCTGATGTCACTTCTCTCATCTCCAGGTGATATCTTGAGTTCAGCCATTAAAAACACCCAAAATCTTCTCCACATGCCCTATGGCTGTGGGGAGCAGAACATGGTCCTTTTTGCTCCTAACATCTATGTACTGAAATATCTGAATGAAACTCAGCAGCTGACTCAGAAGATCAAGACCAAGGCCATTGATTACCTCAATGCTGGTCAGTAAGGCTAACAAACCCCACTTTTTTCTTGCAAATGTTCTCACTAGAATTGGGCTTAGCCTTGGAGGGGGAAGCTGAGCAGGATTCCAAGGAAATTCTTTAAGCCACAGTTCATGAAGGTCTCAGGTTTCAGAATTACATCCTGCTGTTCTCTTCTGCATTACTTTCTTTAAAACACACACTTCTATTCCAGGTTATCAGAGGGAGCTGAACTACAAACACAAAGATGGCTCCTATAGTGCCTTCGGGGATCGAAATGGCCAGAATCAAGGGAACACTTGGTAAGAAGAGTCCACTGTGTGCCAGGCCTTGTTCAACCCTTGGTCCTTATGGCAGCTATACATGCAACTTATCTCATGGAAGCATAACTGATACCTTGGCCTGAGAGGGAAATGTTTGACGTAGCACAAATCATGTATTGCAGAACTGAGACTGTCTCAAGCCTCATCTGCTTTGACTCTGAATCTTGTGTTTTACTGAATTCAATCCACTGGTGCTTTCATTTCTCACAAAGATCTTTCATCATTAAATGCCTGGTTACATATTACTGAGCTTCAAAAGATGATCATAACTGAGCCTTGAAAAGCTGTTGACATTCTTCATGTGACCTTGCATTACATAGGAATGTATTATTGAGAAGGGACACACAGACAGAAAGCAAACAGGTGACAAAGGGAATAGCGACTGGTGGAAACAGGAAGTAAGCCAAGGAGAAGGACACCATTTTTGAGGCAGATAATGTGTAGCTGCGGTTGTAGGAGAGGAGAGTTTTCTTAATAATGAAAGAAAATCATTGGCAAGTGGAAAAACAAACTTAATATGAGGGTGCACGCATATTAGGAAAACACCAGAGGGAGCAAGATAGAAGAAATGGGAAAGAAACCAGGAAGCCCCAGGAACCACACTGTGCTGTGTTCACATCCAAGGGAACCAGGAATGGAAGACTGCTTTGCCGTACCTGAGATATTGCCCAGGGTCATGCACTCAGAGACCCTTAGACCAATTAGTACATGTGTGGACACCTGTAAACCCACATTTGAGGGTACTGCCTCCCAGCAAAAGCTTCATCTCCCCACTCTCCCTCCCCCACCAGGCTCACAGCCTTTGTGCTCAAGTCTTTTGCCCAAGCTCGAGCCTTCATCTTCATCGATGAAGCACACATCACCCATGCCTTCAACTGGCTCTCCCAGCAGCAGCAGGACAATGGCTGTTTCAGGAGCTCTGGATCACTGTTCAACAATGCCATGAAGGTGATCTTCTGAACATGATAAACACGGCGACCTACTAACACCTGAGAGTCAGCTCCTACTAATTACCACAGGAATGCATCTCTAGTTGGGAATGTACTTTTTAATAAGGGGATATGAATGAGAACTTCCTTTGAATACAGTGGACTGGCCATGAGCAGGGAGACATTTGGTGGACTGCTGGGTGAATATTTTGCCTTTTTCCCTCCATTTTGTTTGCAGGGGGGAGTAGACGATGAAGTGACCCTCACTGCCTACATAACCATTGCCCTTCTGGAGAGTTCATTCCCAGCTACAGTAGGTACCAAGGTACTTCCCCAGCGTCCCAAACTGCTGCAAAGCCTGTGGCTTGCTACCCTCTCTGGACCACATGGCAGCTCTCTGTTTACACAATGCTTTGTATTTCAGATTGCATTAATGAGCGTCCTGGTATTCAATGAAACATGGATATGTTCCAAGAACCAACCTGAGAACATGGCCTCTAATACTGTCCCTAATAGTCTGTGCTTTAAATGGAACACAGTTTATAAAAAGGAATCACTTCCAAAGTTAGAGAATAGATAGACAGATTATTAATGACAAGTAGAAGACACAAGGCAAGAAGAGAGGACAAGGGAGGGAAGAGGAAGGATTGATTTGAAAAACACAAATGCCTATAAGCTCTGTGTATGTCCCAGGACCTGCTAGAACCCTTTTCACGTAGTTTGGGTATCATTGTTCTGCCAACAGCATCCTGTTGTCTCCAAAGCCCTGAGCTGCCTAGAGTCATCCTGGAAGACAGCAGAACAAAATGGAAGGAATAACTCTGTGTACACCAAGGCCCTGCTGGCCTATGCTTTCACTCTGGCAGGGAACCAGCAGAAGAGAAATGAAATCCTGGAATCACTTGATAATGAAGCTATAAAGGAAGGTAAGACTGTGTGTTGTCATGTTTGTCTCCATCCTGTTCTAGTGAAAGGAAGGGGGGAATATACAGAGTGTGGAAATAGTATTACAGGTTAGTCCCATCCCTATGACACACTGACGGTTCTCCTTGGACTGATACATCAAGAAATTAGCCTTTCTTCTATACAAAAGCCTTCTCTTATTAACTTCTAATAGTGTGACAAAAATCAACAAATGTACACAGTTCCAGCAAAGGTAAATGAAGTTGAAACTTAATTTTTTCCCTCTGATGCATGTATACCTAGGAGAAGGAACAGCAAAGACTATGAAGAACACAAAAAAAGAAAATATGCTTCAGGGTTTTGCTACTTCACTTCAACTTTGATATCAATGGGAAATTTGCTAAGTCTTTTGGACTGAACAATAAACAAGCCATGTTTTTCTGGGTGTGAAGGAGTTAATCTCTGCTATTCTCTCCTCACCAACTATGATAAAGTACCAATGAGAACATAATTTAGAGATTTATTTGTTTCCTCTTTAACTGTTTGAATCTGTATGTCTATTTCTCTGAGAGATTTGTTGGGTTCCTCTTTATGTGCCTCAAATAACTGGATAATCATAGCTTTAAAATCATTTTCTGTGTTTCTGATGATTTGGAGTGTCCAATAATTTTGGCAGTTGACGGTGAAGCAATGATATCCTGATTGTTGTTGGGAGTGTTCCTACACAGGCCTCTGGCCATGTGCTTATCTGTCACCCTCACTGTTTCTGGAGTCTGTACTTCAGACTGGGTCTGACTTTTTCTGCTTTCTGGAATGTTTTTCAAGAAGATGAGAGAGGTCCACTGAGAGTGTATGCGGTGTTTCATCTGCACCTAAGTGAGGAATGTGATGCTGGTACTCTTTGCAGGTGTTGCATATGGGGGCAGTGCACAGGAACAGATCCCTGACTGCTTCAGTGGCCTTAGGCCACGGGTATGCAGATCTGTCTGGGCTCCAGGAATTGTTTGGCCTCCCAAATGGAAACAAAGAAAAATGAAGTGAACGAAATTCTTAAAGAAACACAGGCAAATATAGCCAAACAAGTAGAGGCAAGAGTAGTGGCATTAAGAGAGGAAACAAACAAAAAAAATAGAGACTGTCTTGGAGAAACAGGAATCCACATTCAAACAGATGAAAGAAATGTTGCAAGACATGAAAACAGAATTAGAATCAATAAAGAAAACACAAACTGAGAAAACCCTGGAATTGGAGAAAAGAGAAGGGATCACAAAGGTAAGCATCACTAATAGAATACAAGTCATGGAAGAGAGAATCTCGGGTGCTGAATATACACTCGCAGAAAAGGATACTTCTCTCAAAGAAAAAGGAAAATCAGAAAATCCCCAAACACAAACCATCCAAGAAATCAAAGACACCATGAACAGGCAAAATCTAAGAATAATAGGAATTGACGAAGAAGAGGATTCCAGGCTCCAACATCCAGAAAATATTTTCAAGAAAATCATAGAGGAAAATTTTTCCAACCTAAAGAAAGAGATAGTCCACAAACCTACAAGAGGGCTACAGGACACCAAATGGACTAGACCAGAAAAGAAACTCCTCATGCCACATCATAGTTAAAATACTTAATCTACAGAACAAAGAAAAGATACTAAAAGCATCAAGGGAAAAAGGCCAAGTAACATATAAAGGTAGACCTATCAGAATCACACCAGACGTCTCATCAGATACTATGAAAGCCAGAAGGGCCTGGGGAGATATCATGCAGGTTCTAAGGGACCACAGATGCCAACCTAGACTACTATACCCAACAAAGCTTTCAATCAACATAGATGGAGAAAGCAAAATATTCCACAACAAAACTAAATTTAAGCAATATTTGAACAGCAAACCAGCCCTACAGAAGATACTAGAAAGAAAACCCCAGTCCAACGAAAACAACTACACCCAAGAAAACGTAGGTTATAGATAATTTCCCAACAAAAATCAAAAGAAAACAAGCAATGAATCACAGTAACACCATCAACTCCACAATAATAGAAAATAACATCCAATTTTCACTATTATCTATCAACATCAATGGACTCAACTTTCCAATAAGACGCAGACTAACAGAATGGGTTCGGAAACAGTATCCAACATTCTGCTGCATCCAAGAAACACACCTATGTAACAAAGATAAACACTACCTCAGAGTAAAGGGCTGGAAAATAGTTTTTTCAAGCAAATGGACCCAAAAAATAATCAGGAGTGGCTATCCTAATCTCTAATAAAATAGATTTTCAACCAAAACTAATCAAAAAAGACATAGAGGGACACTACATTCTCATCAAAGGAAAAATCTACCAAGAAGACATCACAATTCTGAACATCTATGCCCCAAATACAAGAGCACCTACATTCATAAATGAAACATTATTAAAGCTTAAATCACACATCAACCCCAACACCTTAATAGTGGGAGACTTCAACAGCCCACTGTCACCAAGAGACAGATCATCTAGACAGAAGTCAAACAGGGAAATAAAGGCACTTACAAACATCATAAATCAAATGGACCTAATAGATGTCTACAGGACTTTTCACCCAAACTCAAAAGAGTATACATTCTTTTCAGCACCTCATGGAACGTTCTCCAAAATAGACCATATAGTTGGTCACAAAGCAAGCCTCAACAGATACAAGAAGATTGAAATAATCCCCTGTATACTATCTGACCTCGATGGACTAAAGCTGGACCTTAACAACAATGGAAATAGAAAAAAAAGCCTGCACGCACATGGAAACTTAACAACTTACTTCTCAATGACAGCTGGGGTTAGGATGAAATAAAGAAAGAAATTAAAGACTTCCTAGAATTCAATGAAAATGAAGGTACAACATACCCAAATTTATAGGACACAATGTAAGCAATACTTAGAGGAAAACTCATAGCACTAAGTGTCTTTAAGAAGAAATTTGTAACATCTCATATAAACAATTTAATGGCACAACTGAAAGCCCTAGAAAAAAAGAAGCAGAAACACCCAAGAGGAGCAGATGGCTGGAAATAATCAAACTCAGGGCTGAAATCAACCAATTAGAAACAAATAAAACAATTCAAAGAATCAATGAAACCAAGAGCTGGTTCTTTGAGAAAATTAACAAGATAGACAAACCCTTAGCCAAACTAACTACAAGGCAAAGAGAAACTATCCAATCAGCAAAATCAGAAATGAAAAGGGGGACATAACTACAGACAAAGAAGAAATCCAAACAATCATTAGGTTGTACTACAAAAGCCTATATGCCACAAAGTTGGAAAATCTAAATGAAATGGACAATTTTCTTGATAGATTTCATCTACCAAAATTGAGTCAAGACCAGGTAGAAAGATTGAACAGTCCTACATCCCCCAAGGAAATTGAAGCAGCCATCAACAGCCTCCCTTCCAAAAAAAAGCCCAGGGCCAGATGGTTTCAGTGCAGAATTCTACCAGACCTTCAAAGAAGTACTAACTCCAATTCTCTCCAAATTATTCCACAAAATAGAAACAGAAGGAACATTACCAAACTCATTCTATGAAGCCACAGTCACCTTAATACCTAAACCACACAAAGATTCAACAAAAATGTGTACTTCAGACCTAGCTCTCTTATGAACATTGATGCAAAGATATTCAATTAAATATTTGCAAACCGAATCCAAGAACACATAAAAGATGTCATCCACTATGACCAAGTAGGGTTCATCCCAGGCATGCAAGGGTAGTTCAGTATATGGAAATCCATCGATGCAATTCACTACATAAACAAACTGAAGGAGAAAAACCATATGGTCATCTTCCTAGATGCCGAAAAAGCATTTGACAAAATCCAACCACCTGTTCATGTTTAAAGTCTTGGAGCGATCAGGGATACAAGGAACATACCTAAACATAGTAAATGCAATATACAACAAGCCTATAGCCAACATCAAACTCAACGGAAAGAAACTTAAATCAATCCCACTGAAATCAGGGCAAGGCTGCCCATTGTCTCCATATCTCTTCAACATAGTACTTGAAGTCCTACCTAGAACAATAAGACAAGTAAGGGAGATCAACGGGATACAAAATGGAAATGAAGAAGTCAAATTATCACTATTTGCAGATGATATGATAGTATACCTGAGTGACCCCAAAAACTCAACCAGAGAACTCCTTCAGATGATAAACACCTTCAGCAAAGTGGCTGGATACAAAATTAACTCAAAAAAATCAGAAGCCTCCTGTATACCCAAGACAAAAGGGCCGAGAAAGAAATCAGGGAAGCAACACCTTGTACCTTGGGGTGACTCTAACCAAGCAGGTGAAAGACCTGTTTAAAAAAACTTCAAGTCTCTGAAGAAAGAAATCGAAGAAGACATCAGAAGATGGAAAGATCTCCCATGCTCATGGATCAGTAGGATTAACATAGTGAAAATGGCCATTCTGCCAAAAGCAATCTACAGATTCAATGCAATTCTATCAAAATACCAACACAATTCTTTACAGACCTTGAAAGAAATATTCTCAACTTCATATGGAGAAACAAAAAAAACCCAGAATTTCCAAAACAATCCTGTACAACAACAGATCCTCTGAAGGTATCTCCATCCCTGATCTCAAGTTGTACTACAGAGCAATAATAATAAAAACTGCTTGGTACTGGCAGAGGAAGAGAAAGGTGGATAAATGGAACTGAATAGAAGACCCAGAAATAAACCCACACACCTATGAATACTTTATTTTTTACAAAGAAGCCAAAACCATTCCATAGAAAAAAGACAGCATCTTCAACAAATGGTACTGGTCCAACTGGATGTCTACATGCAAAAAAAAAAAAAAAAATGAAACTAGATCCATATTTATCACCCTGCAAAAACTAAAGTCCAAGTGGATCAAAGATCTCAATATAAAACTAGACACAATAAACCTGTTAGAAGAAAAAGTTGGGAACAGCCTAGAACTCATTGGCACAAGAGACAACTTCCTGACCAGAACACCATCAGCACAGGCCCTAAGAGCAACAGTCAATAAATGGGACCTCATGAAACTGAAAAGCTTCTGTAAAGCAAAAGACACTGTCGTTAGAACAAAACGACAGCCTACAGATTGGGAAAGGATCTTCACCAATCCAACATCTGACAGAGGGCTGATATCTGGAATATATAAAGAACGAAAGAAGTTAAAAGGCAATAATCAAGTAACCCAATTAAAAAATAGGGTATGGAGCAAAACAGAGAATTCCCTGTAGAAGAATATAGAATGGTAGAGAAACACATAAGGAGATGTTCAACATCCCTAGCCATCAGAGAGATGCAAATCAAAACGACCCTGAGATTTCACCTTATATCCACCAGAATGGCTAAGATAAAAAAAAAAAAAAAACTCAAGAGATAACACATGCTGGAGAGGATGTGGAGAAAGAGAGACCCTCCTACATTGCTGGTGGGAATGTCAACTGGTACAACCACTATGAAAATCAATCTGGCACTTTCTCAGATAATTAGGAATAGTGCTACCTCAAGATCCAGTTATACCACTCCTAGGCATATATCCAAAAGATGCTCAAGTACACAACAAGGACATTTGCTCAACCATGTTTGTAGCAGCCTTATTCGTAATAGCCAGAACCTGGAAACAACCCAAATGTCCATCAACAAAGGAATGGATACAGAAATTGTGCTATTTTACACAATGGAATACTACTCAGCAATTAAAAACAAGGAAATCATGAATTTTGCAGGCAAATGGTGGAATCTAGAAAAAATTATCCTGAGTAAGGTATCTCAAAAGCAGAGGGACACACATGGTATATACTCACTTATATCCCCTATAAGATAGGATAAACATACTAAAATATGTACAACTAAAGAACATAAACAAGAAAGAGATCCAGAGGTAAAATGATCGATCCTCATCTAGAAAGACAAAGGGGATGGACATTGGAAATAGGAGAAAACAAGTAACAGCACAGTAGCCTACCACAGAAGGCACCTGAAAGACTCTACCTAACAGTGTATCAAAGCAGATGCTGAGACCCATAACCAAGCCTTCGGCAGAGTGTAGGGAATCATATGAAGGAAGGAGGAATTACTATATCCTAGAGGGGACAGGAAGCCCCACAAGGTCCAAATATATCTGAGCACAGGGGTCTTCTATGAGACTGTTTATCTAACCAAGGACCATGCATGGATATAACCTACAACCCCTGCTCAGACACAGCCCATGTAGCTCAGTATCCAAGTGGGTTCCATAGTAAGGGGGACAGGAATTGTTTCTGACATGAACTCATGAGCTTCCCCTCCCCAGTGAGGAAGGAGTAGCTTTGCTAGGCAACAGATAAGGACATTGCAACCACCCTGAAGATACCTGATAAGCTAGGGCCAGACAGAAGGAGAGGAGGACACCCCCTCTCAGAGGACTCAGAAGGGGACAGGGAGGAGATGAGGGAGGGAGGGGAGGATTGGGAGGGAAAGAGGGAGTGGGCTACAGCTGGGATACAAGTGAATGTATAAAATTATTTAAAAATAAAAAATATTAATTTAAAAAAGAGAACATAATTTAGTTAACATCTTGTAAATTTCTGTCCATGGTCTTTCTCAATCACGCCCCATCTGACCAACTGCAGACTTTTACAGAGAATTACTAATCCTGATGATTCTGTGATGGAAAAATTTAAAACCTACTACAACCTTTTTCATTTCCTTCTCTCTAATGTAGACATAGTCATGTACTGACTACTCATACTTTTAATTATTTCTCTATTTTCACCCCAAGGTAACTCTGTCCATTGGGAAAGACCTGAGAAACCCAGGAAAGCAGGGATGTCTCTGTACGAACCCCAGGCTCCCTCTGCTGAAGTGGAGATGAACGCCTATGTCCTCCTCGCTCTCCTCTCTGCTCAGCCAGCACCAACCCCTAAGGACCTGGCTGTGGCAGTGAGAATCGTGAAGTGGCTCACAAAGCAGCAGAACTCCTATGGCGGCTTCTCCTCCACTCAGGTCAGTGACTTTCCTTCAGAGTTCCCTTGCAGTTAGAGGATTTGAACAAGAGATACAGGAATAGTTAAAAAAAAAAAAAAAAAAAAAAAAAAAAAAAAAAAACAGAAGAGGAGAGGAAAACAAGGAAGTGTTACTCTTGGGGATGCTGACTCTGTAGAAAGTGAAGGATCACACATTCTATAATAAATTGTCCTAGGTCTGGTGTGCAGCCACAGGAGTTCTCTTCATGCCATAGTGAAATAGGCCTATGTTGCTCAGAACTTCCAACTCAGACCCAGGCCTTGATATAAAATTATGGGAAAAGTGCTGCAGTTTCCAAGATCCTAGACATAATTCTCCCCCCTTGAATAGTACATGGAGTACCTAGGAGATGCTGTATGGATCAAAATGTCCTTTTTATTGCCCCACTGCCCTTACATACAGCTGTTTCCCTTCTCCTGGCAGACTCTCCTAATCTTCTGTGTGGATACATTGCCCTCAGGTTTACCCCAAGCTAGCAGGAGCTCCTGCTGCCCTGCTTCACCTCTTGACATTGGAAACTATTAGGACTGTAAACCATATGTCTTATCATGTGGTCACTATAACTCTCAGGAGATAATATTCCCCCTCTACAAAAAAACATATCTACCATAATATCAATGATTTATGTTCCAGGTATTTTGGGCACATATGTCAGAACTAATCTCCAGAGAAGTTTAGTGAGATGGTAGGTTTCTCTAAAGGAGAAATAAAATGTACAAAGGGAAACCTTCCATGACACTAGGAACCCTACAATTTTAATTCAATTCTTTCAGTCCTTAATTTCCTTTACTGTCCGCATTGTGATGCTAAAGCCCTCACTGCCTGTTTCTGCTCCCTATTTGGGCTCTGTAGTCAGGCAGCATCTGGAGCTGTCTTGGATGAGGAAGGATCCTGGGGGAGAGAGCCTCTCTGGAGTATGCCACCAAGGAGCAAGGCAGCCAAGGACAACACTAGCTCACAGCGTTTTCTATTTGATAAGAGAGTCATGACCAGCACTCGGCCATGGTGTTGGTGTCTCTTGATTCCTCCCCAAGTGCAGAGGAAAGTTTGGGGATGAGAGCAGGAATGTGATTTTGTGAGAAGATGGTGGCACCACCATGGGAATCAGGGACAAAGGGAGAGAAACAGTAAATGCTGGGAGGAAAATCTAATTTGTGTTTCTATTTTCCACTGGCTGGGGGAGTTTGCATAAGCCAGGACACTCTGTGTGGGAGACAATTCATAGGAATGTTTTGATTTTCCAATATATCCTGAATTAAAGTCTGAAATAAAGACTAGAGATCAAATGATTAGAGACAAAAACTCATGAGACTTTTGTCACAGCTAAAATGAACATTGGGAAGAACTCAAGCCCTTCCCAACTGAAGCTAAACTGAATGTTTTCTTCATCCCTCTCAGGACACTGTGGTGGCCCTCCATGCTTTGTCCAAGTATGGAGCAGTTACTTTCTCCAGAAGTCAGAAAATTCCTTTGGTGACCATCCAATCTTCAGGGACATTTTCCCAAAAGTTCCAAGTAGAGGAGAGTAAACGCCTGTTACTGCAGCAGGTCCCTTTACCTGACCTTCCTGGGGACTATGAAATCAGTGTGACAGGAGAAGGATGCGTGTATGCTCAGGTAAGGTTCTGGGCAAGTTGTGGGTGTGTGGTGTGAGCCTCCTCCCCAGAAGGGGAAGTCTCCTTAGCCTGCCTGCACACGTGGGGCTCAGATCGGGAGAAATGGATCCAAGGGCCCAGTGCCATGGAGGTAAAGGATTTCTGCTCACTACCTCCCAGACGATGCTGAAATACAACGTGCACTGGGAGAAGCAGCAGTCTACATTTGCTCTCCGGGTGCAGACAGTACCTCTAACTTGTGATAACCCCGAAGGCCACAACAGCTTCCAGATCTCACTGGAAATCAGGTATGAGCCTCTGTCTCTGGCTCTGTCTCTGTTTATGTCTCCTTCAGCACTGTCTTCCTAGAACACTTCACAGAGTGGGTTCAGAGGTACCTGAAATTAGTCTCTTCATTAAGAGTTCGCTTTGTCTGTAAAACAAACAAAAATACTTGACTTCAGCAAAGTGATCAATGAAGAATTGTAGAATTATAATTTCTAGTTAGCCTGCTTTAGGATTCCTTTCTTGCCCCTCTCATAATAAAATATACGTTATTATTTTCCATGAAGCCTTCACACAGGTTATTCTTCTTCAAACAAAGAAAAAGCCTTTCTGCTCTTCTAAAATTTTATTTTTCCACAAGAATAATTTTTAAAACAAGATATTCAGTTCTTCTGGCATTCATCACAATCTTTGTGTCAAATATAACAAGTAATAGGGTCCAACTAGAAACACCAAAGGGATCTTGGATGCAAAGAAGACATCCTGAGTGTACCCTATCACCTCGTTTCACCTCAGTGTGTGCGTGTGTCCCTGTGCATGTGTGTATACATGTGTGCATGTGTCCCTGTGCATGTGGTCTGTGCGTGTGCACACACATATGTATATGACACAGGAGAGTCCTCAGGTTCCATAACTACTTGTTTTGAGATTAGCTCTCTTACTGGCCTGGGGCCTGCTACCCAAACTCTGCTGGCTGGCCAGCAAGCCTTAAGGTCCACCTCTTTTTAATGCACTCTCCAGATGATACTGTCATGCAGTCTATTTTCACAACTATTTCTATGACAGTAAAGGCCACCTGTTTTAAGGTATGGAAAAGCCATGCAGGCTGTGTCAAGATTACTGCTAGACCTCAAAAAAGGGCAAGACTCGACCTATTAAAATTGCTCCTTCTGTAATTCTTTGGTTTGCAGTTACACCGGGAGCCGACCAGCCTCCAACATGGTGATTGCTGATGTGAAGATGATGTCTGGTTTCATCCCACTGAAGCCAACAGTGAAGAAGGTGAGCAGACACCACATGTTTGGATACTCTGTGTCCTCAGACTAGGAGCTTACCACTTCATCACAATAATGTCAACCCATGTCACAGCACTGTAAGTACTAACACAGGTATGGGTGTGACAGCAGCCAGCAGAAGAAACAAAAGGGGCTGAGTTCACTGAGTCCACAATCTGGCTAACAACAACCTTTAAAGTGTAATAATGGACCTGGTCAATAATTATTCAGGGGAAACATTAGTACATGCCAAAATTGTAGATGTAGTTTCAGAGGTTCTAAGAAGTAAGAAAATTAGCAACAACCTAAGATCAATAGGAGAGTACAGAGAAAGATGTTTGCAGGCAGCCGGGCATGGTGGCACATGCCTTTAATGCTAGCATTCAGGGAGGCAGAAGCAAGAGGACCACAGTGAGTTTTAGGCCATCCTGGTCTACAAAGTTAGTCCAGCACAGCCAAGGCTGCACAGAGAAACCCTTTCTCAAATAGACAAAAAATGCTTTCACAGAGAATGTGGGATAGGTACTAAAAGTATAGGAGCATTTTTACCTACTAATGATTCAGACAATATTGAGTCAGGCCTTCAGTAGAGGGCACTCACAATTTACTAAGTATATTTTCATTCTTACTGGAAAAGAAATTTTTGCAATTCATTTAAGTGAATTTGTGACATCTCCTTTTTATCACCCTCAATTCCACTGTTCATGCACCTCTTTCACCCCTGAGGCCTTTGATAACACTGATGTTTTCTCTCATTTTCAGCTGGAACGGTCCCAGCACGTGAGCAGAACAGAAGTGAGCAACACCAATGTCCTGTTATATCTGGATCAGGTGAGGATCCTTCCTGCCT
Source organism: Meriones unguiculatus (assembly GCF_030254825.1). Classification (NCBI taxonomy): domain Eukaryota; kingdom Metazoa; phylum Chordata; class Mammalia; order Rodentia; family Muridae; genus Meriones; species Meriones unguiculatus. The sequence continues at coordinate 112,612,288 of NC_083353.1, forward strand.
CCCTAGACATGCCTGAGTGGACAGTCTTTCTTGGTGCATCTATGTATGGGTAACATATGGCAGGAACAAAGCAATTCTAAAGGAAGTCTTCTGGAAAGCCAACCTCCCTCTGTTCATACTGGATGATGTTTGGAATTCTTTTTCTTTGGCTTGGAGACATGACTCAGCAGTTAGGAGCACTTACTGCTCTTGCAGAAGGCCAGAGTTTAGTTTCCAGGACCCAGTCAACTCACAACTGCTTGGGACTCTAGATCCAGGGAATCTGATGCCCTCTTCTGGTCTCCACCAGTATGGACACCCTATACACCCCTCACATCATCATCATCATTGTCATTATAATTAATAATAATAGTAATAGAGACATTTAAATTCTCATTCCTCATTGCTGGCTTTCCTGGAACTTGCCATAATGTCCCAAGTCATCAAGTCAAAGTGCTTAACACTCACAATGGAGAAGTGAACTATCACATATTAAAGAGGAATATGGATTTTTGGAAAGGTTTAATAGACTAGGAAAGTTTCATATTCTCCCCAGAGCCTTGCACTTCAGTTCCTTGGTTCCCCACTCTAAAACCTGTATCACCATCCACATATGTGGCATCAGGGAACACAGTGACTATGAGGTTAAATGGATCCAACCCATAACTGAGTTTTAAACACCAAGAAGTGAGTCCTGCTGAGGAAAAACAGTGTCCACCTCCGTGAGTCTGGATCATTAGTCTCTCTTTCCCAGGTCACCAATCAGACCCTGGCCTTCTCCTTCATCATTCAACAAGACATCCCAGTGAAAAACCTACAGCCTGCCGTTGTGAAAGTCTATGACTACTATGAGACAGGTGAGCAATTTGATTGGTTTTCCTTTTTCCTTTTTATTCCTTTGTTTTCTTGTTTGTTTAGTTGGTTGGTTTTTCATTGGGGGTGTTTGTTGGTTTGTTTGTTTGTTTTTATGGCTTCTCACTATGCAGCTAAGTGTGGCCCCAAACTCTTAAATGTCCTGACTCAGCCCCCTCAAATGTTGATATTAGGGGCACATACCATCACAGCCAGTATTAAAAACAAGTGTTTCTCAGGCAGTGACATACATGTAGGCCAAACTAGCTAAGTCAGTTCTTGATAAAAGAATATGACTATAATAAATGTTTACAAAATTTCAAATTATTCAGCCATTGATTCCTACCTGTTTGTCCAAACAGTCATGTGGGACCAAACATGTCCAAATAAACCAAGGACCAAATGTTTTACCAAAAAGTGTCTGTGGGCTGAAAGACACACAAATATTCTCATGAGTATAGCAATGCAAAGATGAACAATTACACAAATAATTATGGTAGGAATAAAAAGATGAGAGAGAATTGTAGCCTGAGAGGTTGATGATGCTCAAAGAAAGTGAGAAGACAGAGATAGAAAATTAAGTGTTGTGTTTTTTTGTTTTTTTGTTTTGTTTTGTTTTGTTTTTTCTGTTGAGGTAAGAGATATATGCCAAATGATTCAGACTAGCAGAATTCAAGAAATATTGAAGGGCTGGGTGATAGTAGCACACACCTTCAATCCCAGCAATTGGGGGCAGAGGCAGATGAATCTCTGTGAGTTCAAGAACAGCCTGGTAAACAGAGGGAGTCCTAGGTCAGCCAGGGTTACACAGAGAAACCAGGTCTCAAGAAAGGGAGAGAGAGAGAGAGAGAGAGAGGGATTTGGACGGGTACAGCTCTACAAGGATCACTGCTACTCCTCTGCTCAAACCCTATAGATAAGCACACTTTGATTTTCTCCACAGGGTAAATGATTCTGGTGTTGCACTATTGTTCACTTATTGCACAACAGGCACGCACAGCAGCTGTGGAGGTCAGAGGACAATTTGGGGAAAGGGTTCTCTCCTTCTGCAATGTTAATCCTGGAGAGTGAACTCAATACAGTCATCACATATGGCTCAAGCACCTTTCCGCACTGAGCCATTTACGGTGGCCCAGGATAAAATGGTGGTTGAGGGGAGAAACTCCTTTGCTTGGTTTGTCTGATGTCCACAGAGAGATGACTTTTCAGCAATCATCCATGTCCTGAACAAGAAAAATCCTCAGTCCTAACTCATCAGCTGCCCTCCACAGAATCCTCTCTCTTCTAACTCTCATTCTCTCGTTTTTCTCCCTTCTTCCAGATGAAGCAGCCTTCGCTGAATACAGCATGCCCTGCGGCACAGGTGAGCACCTGGCACTCCTTGCCACAGCCCGCCTCTGACCTCCTTCCCTTCACAACTACCCAGAACTTTGGTTAGGTGTGCTCAGACCCCACCACTGTGTGAAAACGCAGAGATGTACACCTCTGGATCAGTGAGCTGACTCTGGAAGATCCTTGAAACTCCCTTACCAAGTATATCGCAGCTTATGGGAAAAAATCTGATAGATCCCATGTCCCCCATGGACAGTTTGCTTTCCTGCTGAAAACCCTGCTGTCTCCACCCACTTAGAGTATATTCACCCTGTGTGTTTCTTTCCTCTCTCCACATACACAGAGAAACCAAATTTTTGAAACTTGTCACTCATTGAAACTTGGACAAGGCATTGCTGGAATCTCCAAACCCAGGAACCTTCAAGATGGTGATTTTCCTTTGTCTCTGCGATATAAATACTGAACAACCTTGGTAAATAAACACATAGTTCAAAGTGTCTCTGTCTTTGATTCTTTCTTCACTTGATCCAAACTTCCTCCATGCTCCTTCAGGGCCTTGCACTATTCTCCACATTTGCAATGAACAGAAATGACCTTCCAGCTGAAGAACACATACTGTAAAAATGTGAGCACTTTCCAGCTGCTTTAATAATACACACCTCAGAGCATGAAGGTGACACAAAGGCAACCTTACCTCCATAAGAGAAACACGATGGGTGCCTCAGTGAAACAGGACCATAGTGCAAGCAAGAAATGGTGATTCAGGCCTGCAGGCAGAGCATTTCTGGAGGAGAGTTGCAAAGTGAAGAGCAACCTAGGCTCCTCGGCAAGTACCAGATGAGCCTGGGCTTCACAGCAAAAGCCTGTCAAAAAAAATAAATAAATAACAAGAGGCAGGGATCGCAGCTTGATGGTAAAATATTTGACCATTTTCAAGTCTGTGGTTTCAGTTTCTAACACAGCAGGAAAGGGGGGATATAAAGCATTCAGGTTGAAACAGCTTTTTCAAAGGAATAGACAGGCCCTTAGTGCCAGGAAAATGGCTATCTGATGGACTGGAGTTCCACTGTGGTCTGAATGCAAAATGTCCCATCAGGCTGTTAGAGCAATCGGTCGGTCCAAAGCTGGTACTGTTCTGTGAGGTTGTGATATATGTGGAATATGGGTCCTAGCTGGCAGTAGGGGTGAAGTTTGAGAATTCTAGCCCAGACAAGTCCTGTCTGCCTCTTGAGCCATGGAGGATGAGGAATCCCTTTCACAAGATTTTGCATCCCTGGATGTAAACATCGCTAGCGACCATGCTCCCTTCACCAGGTTGGGCTGAATCCCCCTGCCCTGGGAAAGACCAGCTGATGACCAGGTGTCTGCACACATGAGCCAGGGGGACATTTGAGATTCACATCCCAACAGTTATTCAGCCTTCTATTCTGGAGCCTGTGGCAAGGCAGACGGCACAGGGGAAACTGCTCACTTCAGGACCAGCATTCAAAGAGGGAAAAAATGTCCCATACTCCCCTTTCTCCCACTGGTCAGCCCTGTTTTAAAGTTCCACCACCTGCCAGTACCAGCACAGGCTGAGGGCCAAGCCTTTAGCACAAAGGCCGAGGTGTAAAAGCCTTCATTCCTAATGTGGCCTTTTTTTTTTTTTTTAATGATGGAAACTGTAAGAGCTGGATGGTGTCTTCACAGGGCGTGGGGGACCTGGCTCTCCCTCACTGGCTTACTGTTTTGTTTTCTTTTCTTTCATGGCTGTAAGGCAAGAACCTCACTTTGCTTTGCTCTGCACCTCTATGGTCCCTCATCCCAGAGCCTAAGGCAGCAGGAACAGCCAATGAATCAAAATGAAGCTTGCCCTTTCTTAGCTTACAGCTGCAGGTATGTGGTCCCAGCAGAAGCATGATGGCAGTGTTTATCCACTAGGAGACTGGAGTTGAGTTGGGACTCTTTTATCACAGTTGTTGTGTAATCAGATCTGGCTCAGGAGGGCAACACACAGGACAGAGCTGTGGTAGGAAGATTACGACAGATCTGTCTCATCTAGACTTTGGAAGACACGAGGGTTTCTCTGGGTAGCCTTGGCTGTCCTGGACTCACTTTGTAGAGCAGGCTGGCCTCAAACTCAAATCGATCAGCCTGCCTTTGTTGATACCTCCCTGAGTGCTGGGATTAAAGGCGTGCGCCACTGTGCCCGGCTGCTATATTACACTTCTTAAAAACATTTTTATATAATTTTTATGGAAAGCCAAAGCTGCTCAGGCAAATACAGTAAGTTCTAGGACAAAATGAAAGTCTCCTTAAAGATTTTAACACTGGAAGTTATGTGTCTTCTTCTGAAGTAGAATTAGGAGTGGGAAACTATTCAAATTAGGTTAGGTGCAGATGAATTGGATTTTAAATAATAAATAGCATTATGACAGACATAGGAACTATGCTGGGTGTGTGTCTCTTATCCTTCGCTGTGCTGTTATTTATTGCGTGTGCCCTGTTTGCCCACTTTCTGCTCAAAAGTGGGGGGGGGAATCCTTTAGATTCCCCAAGTGCAGTAATACAAGATTACCACATGGAGGCAGCAAATGTTAAAAAATATAAGTATGGCGATTTTATTAAAACCATGCAAAAAAATAATTGAAACTGGGCAACACGTTCCAGCGGGTGGGCCTAGACCCACAGGTAGGCAGACAGCTCTAACTGGGCTCGGTGCATTACAAAAGAGGAAAAGGGAGAAAGAAAAGAAAAACGAGGAAGACGGAAAGGAGAAGATGAAGTTGGGAAAGGAACATTAGGTGGGTAATATGATCAAAATATATTGTATAAATATATGGAATTCTCAAAGAACAAAAATAAATAAAAAGGGCACAAGAGAGAGAGAAAGATGAGAAAAAGAAAATAACTCTGGAAAACTAAATTGTAAAATACAAAAATAAAGTATCTACCATAATATTCAGTTCTCTTTAACCCATAGTTTCACCTTCCAAGGCAGATCCATGTGGACAGAAGGACTAAATTCCATAGTGGAGCAGGAGCCGGGAGTCAGGCCCGGGGCTTCAGGAAACGCTCCGCCAGCCCTCCCATCCATGACCTTTGGTAACTGGCTGATCTGCTGAAATGTAGAAATGGTCTTCTTCAAAGGAGGTCTCTGGGCTTTTCCTAAGTGGACATCAATTATGTGGGTGAAAGGTCTACCCCCACTATCTAGCAATTTCCTAAATGTCCCCATCTCTGAATAGCACCATATTCAGAATCAGGGCTTCCAATTTTTGAAGGCTCAGAACCATTGACTCCATGGCAAACCAGCTATCATAATCAAAAGCAAAGTCAAAGTGACAGAAGGAATAGTGTGACTCCCACAGACCCGCTGGATTGGCTAATTATTGACCATGTCCACAAATAAAATAAATAAACCTGTTGAGTCAGCACTTGATCTTTATAACCGGAAAGCTTTCAGATCAAATATATAAAACTCCAGAGGGAATTATGAAACTGTCATCCCAGGCATGAGCTAGTTTACAGAGAAGGGGAGGGGGTCTGTTTACAGAGACGGGGAGGGGGTCTTCCATGAAGAAACACCCGGATGATGAACCAAACATGTACATATTCAATGGTTCCTTCCCTAAAAGGGCCTCCGGGAGTTTATCAGTGTGGGGCAGTAATTGCATCATTAGAGAACAAACGGATGCAGACTTTAAACATTAATTCTCGTAAACATAAAATATCAGTATAGTCCTCCAGTCAAAGGAAGGGTTAATGGGGTTGGGGGATGGCAGGAAATATTCTAAAAAAATTAAGCTCCAGTAAGCCAGAAAGTCTAAAGGAAATAAATTTCTAATTATGTAACATGACTGAGAAAGCATATACATTTCTAGACATATATATGGTTTAACAAGACAACATCAACCATGAAAACAACCTAGTGAAATGATCCACGGGAGATAGTTATTGGCAACCATGCTAATTAAGCCAATTAAAAATATATGAATCCTTTTATTAGCGGGTGACCAAGGGCAGATTCATGCCTCAAGGTCTCTTGGTGCCAAAGCTGGGGGGTGGGGGGTGAGGAACAACAGTGTTTTTAAAGACAAAAACTACAATCACGTCAGTGTTTGAAGGGGCTAGAGCAATATCTGTCTTTTTGCAGAGCTTAGTGGTACTTCCCAGACACCACATGACAATTATTTTTTACTTACACTTCCTCTTAGTTATTTTAGTTTTATGTTTTAGCCTGCACAAACATTCATCGTCCAGGTTAACAGGTAGAAGGGGTCACATCATCAAGGAGGATGTGTCAACTGGGGTTGTCGGGAGTGGAAGGCTGAGCAGTGTCCACACAGAAATGAAATGGAGTCAGGACAAGATGGTGTCACCTTAACCTCTTCGCTCTACAATGAGCAATGAAATCGAAGCAGCAGTCATCTAAGAAGAGCTGAAAACCAAACAGATCCACTTCTGAATTCTATAAAACCTCAAGGAAGGGACTAATGTAAATATCCCTCAGACCATTCCATAAGCTAGAGAGGGAAGGAATGCTTCCTAACTCATGTGAATGAAAAGAAAATGCTCAAATACAACACTTCTACAATCGGTATTGCCCTGACACCAAAACCAGAAAAGGATACACACAAAAGGTAACAAAAGTTCACAAATTTAATATCACTCTTTGGACATCATGCACTAAGACCAAATTGTTCCACTTTAGAACATCATACGCTAAGATCAAGTTGTCTCTTGCTCTTGAACGCAAGGCTGACTTGACAAACGAGTAAGTTACTGAAGCGCAGGATTGTTGGGGTAGGTTGTGTGACGGTGTGTCTCTTTATAGCCAGTCGTTGGTTGCTAAACTGGAAGGGGGCCAAGTACTAGCCGGATGTTGGTCTAGTTATTTCTATGACACATCACTGCTCTTATATCTTGTCAATATTCGTCCTTCCTCACTTGTTTACTGGTTGCAATAACGGACAAGATCTGGGCAGGAAGTGGAGGAACTTCTGAGGTGGGGAGGAGGGAAGACGGGAAGGAAGATGCTGGGAAAAGAAAAGATTCCCTAGTGGATGTGTAAGTGGACGGACATAACAGAGTGGAGCAGAGGGGTAGAGCTAGCCACGTGGTGAGAGGTAAAGCCAGAATTAGCCGGGCTAAACTAGATCGCTGGCCGGAGACTAGCTGCAAAGGCCCTGTGTCATTATTTATAGCTCTGGCCGGTCCGGAAGTCTGGCCATACATGTTCAATTCATGTAAAAACCCTTGGACAAAATTAGGTGTGCCTCGATTGTAAAAGACCTGAAGAAACTAAAAACAGAAAGAATAGCTCCGCGTAATAAAGACTATCTACAACAAACTAAAAGACAAATATTTGCTTAATAAAGAAAAAAAGGAAAAGAAAAACATTTTCCCTAACATCAAGAATGAGACAAACTACACAGACAAGCCCTGTCTCGAAAAACAAAAACAAAAAATCCCAAAACAAAAACAAACAAACAAAAGAATGAGACAAAGATGCCCATTCTGGCCATTCTTATTGAATATAATACTTGAACTCCATTGGGTGTGGTGGTGCATGCCTTTAATCCCAGCACTTGGGAGGTAGTTGCAGGTGGATCTCTGTACTTTTGAGGCCACATCATGAGACGCCATGTTGAAAGAAAAAGGAAAGGTATTTAAAATTCTAGCATGAGCAAATTAGAGGAATACAAACAGGAATCAAAGGGGTCAAATTACCCTTTTTGCAGATGATAATGGTCTCAAAAGACCCTAAAGACTACCTCAGAAGACCCTCGTATCTGATACTGTCAGAAAAGTAGCAGGATTTTAAAAAATAAAAAATAAAAAAAAAAAATCAGTATTCAGTATTCAAATATTACATTCACGACAGCCTCGAGGACTGAAAAAAAAAAAAAAACTACGTAGAAAGATAATCAAAGGACCCCCGTGAAGAAAGTCATCAGTCCCTAAAGGAAGAAGCTCAAGAAGACGCTGAAAGACAGAACGACCAAAAAAAAAAAAAAAAGGGCCAAACGGTGGCGGAACCCATCTCGCTCCCGACGGCGCTCGCCGGCCGCTCCCCGCGCCGCCTCCCCGCGGCCTGCTCCGCCCTACATGGGGGCGGTCCTCGGCGGCTCGGGCGCGGCTTCCTGTTCAGAGGCGGCCCGGCGCCAGGCGGCGGCCGCTCTGCCCGCGCCCGCCTCGGGCCGCTCGCCCAGCCCGGGCAGAGGCTGCAGGGCCGCGTCGCGGGCGGTCGCGCCAGGCCAGGCCGCCATGGCCCCAGTGCAGCTGGAGAACCACCAGCAGGTCCCTCCCGGCGGCTGCGGCGGTAGCGGTGGTGGTGGTAGTGGTGGCGGCGGCGGCTCCTCGGCGCCTGCCCCTGCTCCCCCGCCGCCGGGAGCCCCCGTAGCGGCGGCAGCTGCGGCCAGCCCTGGTTACCGGCTTAGCGCGCTCGTCGAATTCCTGCTGCACCGGGCCTACTCGGAGCTGATGGTGTTGACGGACCTACTGCCGAGGAAATCTGATGTGGAGAGGAAGATAGAACTTGTACAGTTTGCCAGCCGGACGCGCCAGCTCTTCGTTCGATTATTGGCCTTAGTGAAATGGGCTAACGATGCTGGCAAAGTTGAGAAGTGTGCGATGATCTCAGGCTTTTTGGATCAGCAAGCCATCTTGTTTGTGGACACCGCTGACCGCCTGGCCTTCCTAGCCAGAGACGCCCTGGTCCATGCACGCCTGCCTACCTTTGCTATCCCATATGCCATTGATGTACTGACTACTGGCTCTTATCCACGGCTCCCAACCTGCATCAGGGATAAAATTATTCCTCCAGACCCAATTACCAAAACTGAGAAACAAGACACGCTTCATCAGCTTAATCTGATTCTCAGACACAGGCTTGTGACGACAGATCTTCCTCCACAGCTAGCAAATCTTACTGTGGCAAATGGCCGTGTGAAGTTTCGAGTTGAAGGAGAATTTGAAGCAACCTTGACGGTGATGGGTGATGACCCAGAAGTTCCATGGCGCCTTCTCAAGCTAAAAATTCTGGTTGAGGATAAGGAAGCAGGAGATGGGCGAGCTTTGGTTCATAGTATGCAAGTCGACTTTATCCATCAACTGGTGCAGTCTCGGCTCTTCGCTGATGAGAAACCTCTTCAGGACATGTACAACTGCCTGCATTATTTCTGCTTGTCACTTCAATTAGAAGTGTTGCATTCCCAGACCCTAATGTTAATCCGAGAGAGGTGGGGAGACCTTGTACAGGTGGAAAGATACCATGCTGGAAAGTGCCTCTCACTCTCAGTTTGTAATCAACAGGTTCTAGGGAGAAAAACAGGCACAGCATCTATTCACAAAGTTACAATTAAAATCGATGAGAATGATGTCGCCAAGCCTTTGCAGATTTTACATGATCCTCCTTTGCAAGCTTCTGATTCTAAATTAGTAGAAAGAGCCATGAAGATTGACCACTTATCAGTAGAAAAGCTCCTGATTGACAGTGTACATGCAGGAGCCCACCAGAAGCTGCAGGAACTGAAGGCCATTCTTATAAACTTCAATGCAAATGAAAACTGTAGGTGTTTTTAATTGATGTTCATATTATTCTTTTATTTAAGGGTTTTTCTCATAACTTTCCCTTGATAATGTTTTTTGTTGAGGATGGTGGGCATTTGTTGCATTTAGCCTGAAACCTACCAAACCTGTCCTAGTTTTCACTTTTCTCTCTCTCCATCCACCGACCCACCCATCTATCAACCTACCCAACTTAGGTTGTCTTTATTTTTGAAATGTTTGCACATTGTCTCTCCTTTAAAAATTGTACTTATTGAAACAGAAATATTGTAACATGACTCATAATTTAGTGTTTGTTTTCCTGACAAAGCAGCACTGCAAGTGCTTTTTATAGTGTATTTATAAAATATGGTTGAGTAAAGCAGAATTCATTCCGTGTCTTCAGTTTTATAAAATAATAATAATAATCTATAGAACTAATACATCCTTCCACTTGCCCTCTTCATAGAAATAGAAAAAAAGTTAAACATTATAAAGAAACATGTATGCACACGCAAGCGCAGAGGGGGATGAAGGGAGAGAGAGAGAACACTGTAGAGCAAGAGAAATAGCCGTAGAGATAAAAGAAATCCTGAGGGAATAGACAATGCTGGAGGTGTCACAATAGCTGACTTCAAAATGCACTACTGAGCCACAGAAATAAAGCCACGCAGCTTACAGTCATCAGGTTATTCCTAAAGGTGCCAAAAGCACACACAGAGGAAGCTGTATTAACAAGTGGTGCTGGGAAAACTGGATGTCCACATCTTGAAGACTAAAAATAGTGCCCTATCGCTCACCTGGAAAAAAAAGCTCATAACAGTCAAAGACTTTAACTTTTAAATGTCTAGAAGAAAACATGGGAAAATACATAAAGGTCTTAATAGGATTCTAATATCTCAGGAAATAATATTAGAAATTGACAAACAGGATTCTATGAAGTGGAAAAAAAGTGGCAGAAAGGCCACCAAAAGTTGGAGGCCAGCCTGTGTACATAATGAAATCCAATGCACCTTGATCATGTCAATTTTTTAAAAAGAGGTCTCACTGTGTCCCGGAGTGGCCTTTGGTGCAGGGGCTCAAGTAACCCTTAAGCCTCCACTGGGAGAAGAAGCTTATACCACCTTGACTGGTTAAATCCATTAGGGAAAGCATCATTCACCAGTGTTTTGTTGCTGTTGTTGTTTTGTTTTGTTTTTAAGACAAAGGCTCTGTTAACTGTTCGCAGAAAAAGAAATACAGATAGCTCTTTAGTATGTGAAATGATGCTGTCGTTCTTAACAGGAGAGAAACCCCTTTTACTTCTTTAGCAAAGATTGAACATTTGATTAAAAACTATGCTGTTTTGGTCTGCAAGACCAGGCTATCAATTATCAGTTAAGGAAGGGAAGAGAACATGGGAACCTACTCCTCAGCACTGAGCTACAGCCTATTGATAGATTCCAGGAATAGGGGTATCAATGTCTATTCATGTACTATAAATAAATAAATAAATAAATAAATAAATAATAAATAAATAAACTGCTGGGCCCACCAGGCTCCAATAGATGGTTCCAAATGCGCAGTCATGGGGATGGTTCTGGTTATGTTCTGTGGGTCACAAAGCAAAGATAACAAAATGAACAGGAGGTCGAGTTGGGGTCAGAGGAAGAAGCAAGGTGAGAATGGTCAGTAAGCATTGTGAACACGTGTGGATTTGCCTACAAAGAAAGTTAATTATTAATAAAAATCTAACATAATAAAACTGCTGGAGGGCTGGAGAAACAACTCAACCATTAAGAGCTGGGACATAAGTTTGGTTCCAAGCACCCACGTCAGGCAGCTCACAACTGCCTGTAACCCCAGCTCAGGGGATCTGATGTCCTCTTCTTCCTTCTGCAGACACTGCACTCCTGTGTGTGCATGATGCACACACACGCACACACACCCTCACTGTACAGAACTATCCTCCCTGCCAAATAATCACTACCTTCAGTAGTTAAGCTGTGTCTGCTTGCAAAAGATCCCAGCAGGCTGGCAAAAAAGCAAGCAAGCTTTTCTTTTCTCTTTCCTTTCTTTCTGTTTTTTCAAGGCAAGGTCTACCCTCTGTGTAGTCCTGGCTGTCCTGGAACTCACTCTGTAGATCAGAGCCCTGGCTGGCCTTAAACTCACAGAGATTCAACCGCTTCTGCCTGCCAAGTGCTGGGATTAAAGACATGGGCCACCAGCACCCGGCTTCTTGACCATTAAATTTCCCTCATAGAAAGAGAGGACAGGATGGGCATGGGGGCCTCATTTGAATACCCAATCATTCCAGCCCTAACTGCACTCTACTGGAAGGTACCGGTGGCCAGGGAGAGCTAGAGCATTTAATCTGGCAAGCACTAGGGGAAGGGACTCATCAGCACAGCCATGTGGAAGCCATCATCCATGCTGGGCACACGCCTTCCTGGGCCGCTGCATTAGGCTCACCCACCTTCTAAGTAAACCCACACTCCAGCTCACTAGTTCCCAGGGGAAACTTGGCAGAATGGAACTTTGATTTGTCATTGACACCTTAGGAGAGGGAAATAGATGTTGCTTAGTCCTTCCCAGGGGATAATTTTTTTTTTTTTGCAATGTATACATAAGTGTGTGTCTGTGTGTGTGTGTTTATATTTCTTAACTGTGTGTAAAAAGGTGGACAGAAGATGAATTCTCATTCATTGATGCTGTGAGCTTGATTTTCAGAGAGAACAGTTCAGCAACTTTTACAAGCACTAGAAATATACAAAACTACATCTTGGAAAACTGAGTCATAACAAACCTCTTTGTAAAGGCCACAGAGGAAAAGGTCTAAGACAGATTGATACATACATAAAATACACTTTAATCCAGCCACATAAATGAGCTAGAGAAGCAGACAGGCACAGCGACACCAAATTACAATCCCACTTACATAGGAGGCTGAGGTAGAATATCTTGAGTCCAGCCTGGGGAACGTTGAAAATGTTGAAGATACCACTGAAAAGTGACAAAACAAGATGAAATGAGGCCATTTTGATAATTATAAACAAAGAAAAATACTCTGTTGAACTTCCAGAGAACTAGGTAATGCTCCAGGCGGTTTTACACATGTTAACCATTTTGCTTAGCAACTGGCAACAGGTTTTTGTTTGTTTCCCTGTTTGTTTAAGGGTTGTGGTTTTATCTCTTGGTTTGAGGCTTTTTGTTTTGTTTTGCAGTGTGAGTATTGAACCTGTGACTTCACACACTCTCACTGAACTCTACTGCCACACCCTCCCCCCAAGACTCCCTGCTTGAACCCAGCATGGTTCTGACCACACTCTATCCAAGCTGCTTTCAAAGAAGGGACAAGGCATTTTCTAAAGAAAATTCAAGAAGTAAAGAATTCCACACATAAATAACAAAAACTAAATTGTCATGTGTTACCAGTGGCTGGCTTGGATTTCATCCGTGTACAAACATTACAGGTATGCTTATGCAAATGTCCACGCTATAGGTCAACCACGGTGGCCTCTCTAGTTGTAGCTGTTAACACATTTCGGGCTCTTAGACTCCCTCTTCCACGTTCAGCCCATCACGGACTTTCTTTATCTTCCACATCTGAGAAGAAACACATCACACTTGTGTTTCTGTACCTGGCTTATTGTGCTTTCCATCCTGTCCTTCAGTTTTACTCATTTTCCTGAAAGTCACAGGATTTCATTCCTCTTCATGGCAGAACAGCACTCGGTGTGTGTGTGTGTGTGTGTGTGTGTGCACCAAGGAGTTGGGCCTGTTTAGCAGAGCACAAGTGAAATGTTCAGCCTCAGCCTCCTATGTAAGTGGGATTGTAATTTGGTGTCGCTGTGCCTGTCTGCTTCTCTAGCTCATTTATGTGGCTGGATTAAAGTGTATTTTATGTATGTATCAGCCTTGGTGATAGGGTATGGGTAGTTTATATAGGCCCATTCAAGGAACATAACAACCTCTTATTCTCAGGATTTTGACTACTTATGAGTCTCTGTGCTAACCACTGCCCACTACAGAAAACCGTCTAAGTTTGAGAGCAGCACAGGTATGAACAAGTATTTAGAGAGCAATTTGTAACTGTGACCATTTAACAAAACAACAGTGGGTTCTTCCTTGTAGCCTATGATTTCCCTAGGTACAAGTTATTAAACAAGTTTACAATGCCAGGCATCATTTCCTGGGACGCAGGCCTAATACCTAGTCAGAAAGTGGTGGGTTGGTAGAATTCACCAGCATAAACATCTGGGCTTGGGTTTGTTTTAATTGAGAAATTTAAAATTATCACTTCGGGCTGGAGAGACTGAGGTTAAGAGCACTGTCTGCTCTTCCAGAGGTCCTGAGTTCAATTCCCAGCAATCACATGGTGGCTCACAACCATCTAGAATGAGATCTGGTGCCCTCTTCTGGCGTGCAGGTGTACATTCAGGCAGGACACTGTATACATAAAAAATAAATAAATCTTTTTAAAAAAATTATCACTTCAATCTCACTGCTTGTCATAAATAGGTTTAGCTCATTTTGGTCCCTTTTAGATATTACAATTTAGGAAACAGGAATGTTAAAGCCATCGCCTAATATTTTTCTGAATTTCGCTGATACCTGTTGTTGTTCTTTTCCCATCTTTCCTTTGTAACCTGGGCCCTCTTTCCTTCTCTTTCTCTTGGGTATCATGGCTAAGGGTTTGTCTGTCTCACTTGTCTTTTCAAAGAACCACCTCTTCGTTTAATTGATTCTTCGTATTGATTTTTATTGTTTTGTTTCCACTTCGCCAGTTTCTGCTCTGATCTGAAGTTCTTTCCAGTTTGGTGTGTTCTTCTCTGTAAAAGAACTCTAAGTTTTATCATTATTTATATTATTGATTTGACATTTTTATGATTTATTAGTGGGGGGACCTGGATATTTAGACCGTTCTCTTAGGACTGCTTTCATTGTAGCCCATAAGTTTTGGAATGTTTCCTTTTCATTTGCATTTGGTTATAAAAATGTTTTAATCCTTGCTTAATTTCTTAAAGGACTTATTTCTCATCTAATAGCATGGTGTTTAATCTCCACATAGCCTAGGGTTTCTTTTGCGGTTAATTTGTAGACTTTCTGTATTGCAACCAGATAGAACTTAAGACTTATTTCAGGTTTCCTGTATTTGTTGGGATTTATGTCCAAATATATGATAGATTTTAGAGAAAGTTACAGAGATGTAAACGATGTGCATTCTGCAATGTTTGAGTGGCATGTTCTGCAGATGTCTGCTGAGTTCATTTGCTCTATGATATAATTTAATTTTTTCATTTGTCTGTTCATTTAGGGAGAGTTATTTAAGTTTATTTTTACCTATTAATTGTGTGTGTGTGTGTGTGTAAATACAGAATATGTGTTAATGTGCATACCACAACATGAGTGAAGGCTAAAGGACAATTTTGTGGAGTCGCTTCTCTCCTTCCACTTTTATAGGTGTTGTCAGAGTCAGGTTGCTCAGCTTGCACAGCAAGGACCTTTGCCTGCTGGACCTTCTCCATCCTGTTGAGGAAACATGCCTTCACTCATGTAATGGCAAGAGAGAAATATTAAGTCATATATAAAGGCAAACCCCACAGAATAATGAGAGATTTGTCAGTACAGGTGTGCCTGTTGCTGATTATTAATATTTATCATTTATTTATCTTTTAGTTATAATATAATAACAGCCGTTATTCCTAACCCAGCTGTATACCCAAATCACCACACAGAGACTAGGATTTACTTAATTAACCTAGAGCACAATGCTGGACAATGATTACTACATCCTAAACCTCCAAGCCCACATTCACATTCCTCCCAATCTCCCTCTTCCACTATCCCCACTCACTTCTTTCTCCCCCCTCTAGACCAGGATGTCCCACCCTCTTCTCTCCATTGCACAGCATTGGCTGGTTGGTTGTTTTATTGACAATACAGAGAACAACTGGTGGCATGTTGACACAAACTTGAGACAGGTGATGCTTAGAATAAACATCACAAATGCAATGTCTGGATTGAAACCAGATAGTGTGGTAAAGAAATCAGCATTTGAATAAACAAGGGTAAATTGTATAACATTCCACAAGAACATTATACCAACAGTTCCCTATTTAAGTCCAATAAAAGGCTCATTTTCTTTTAATACAATAATAATTATAATACAGTCATGAAAACTATTAGGTAAGATTTACATGTCTAGTCCATGTGCATTTGGCAACTTGGGGAAAAAGTATTTGATTATCCTATGTTGACAAGTTTAGAGTTCTATATCTAAATTAACTTTTGTCCTTATTGTTATTACCTATATGAAAACATTTTCTTAAATTCCAAACAACTTAAGCTTAATTGTGGAACTATAACTATTTGGTCTCCAACCCCACCAGAGACTTGAGAAGGAATAAAATTAGTTACTGGAGTAAATAAGAAGTGAATGTTAGCAGCTTCCAAAAATAAAAAATTGACAGAGACAGATTGCTACCTGAACAGTCACCCAAAATTCTCTATAATGTTGGAGCATCATCTTCAGCTTTCTGGCTCAGTATATTTGACAGACATATATGTGAAGCAGGAACTATTTAGGACTTGCTTACCTGTCTTGCCAGAGTTCAGCAGTCGACTTGTCCTGAATTTAAGCCTGCCCATTTTTGGCAGAATTCTGTCTGTCAAGAAACAAGGGCATTTTCTTTTTCCTGGGTGGCTTGTTTGCCACATTTGAAGCCATCTCCATATGGAGGTTCTTCGATACCCATCATCTTCTTTGAGGTAGGCTGGGTGCTGCCAGAGATGACCTGTCTCATTGTCAAAGAATCTTTAAAATAATAAAGACATTTTTAAATGGCATATTCTATAGGTCTCTTAAGTTTTTAAAGACTTACCTATCTTCATGCAATTGACCTGCCTATAAAGTCATATCTGTCTGTTAACGCTAGGATGTATACTCCTGTGATAAATTAGACTAGTGTCTGACATAGCTATGAGTTGATTAACTAGCAATTAATTTGTTTTACCTAATACCCTAAATAGTTTATACTAGCAGTTTAAAAGTATTGGAAGTAACCTTGAATTTGTATCAATATACTAAAATTTACCAATGTATTAAAAATGGACTTATTTTTGCATAACTATACAAAATCCTATACCAGAGTTTAAAAAAAAAAAATCCTTACTTGAGAATAACAAATAAAGCCTTAAGTTGAGTAGATTCAATAATCTACCTTTCGTCTTCTTATTTCTATAAAATACCCCTGTATTTCCCTGTCTTTCTTTTCAACCTCTTTTCTCCTTATCTAAGAAAAAAAGAGAAAAAAGGAAAAGAGAGAAATCCCCGAATCTAACCTTAATAGTTTATAACTACCTCCCAATGAAATAAACTTTCATAACCACATAAAACAAGCAAAAACCTACCCAACCCCCCTTCATGGAAATTGGATGTTGTTTTCATTAATTTTTTTCTAGCTTACTTTTTGGACACGGAGAAATCCTGTTAGGGGAGCCCAAAGGAAATTGGGGAAATAGTTAATTAAGCAAGCATAACACTTGTAATCCAGTCTTTGAATGTTGAGCAATTTCAGGCTTAATAGAAGTCCTGTTTGGAACTGTCTAAAATGCTGGGCCAATTGAGATTAGTAGCTTTCTTCAAAGCTCTCTTGGGAACAGGCTTTGGTGAGAAACAGCAATTGAAGCAGTTGAGGCAGGAACAAGCAGAATGCTGGAACATGCAAGATGCTGGAATAGATGTGTCAATGTCTCAGCATGCTGGAAGGATGAATTCTATCAGGTTAGATCCAGCGTCTCTGGTGTCCAGTCCTTTTGTTCTGCAAACATATAAATTCTCACAAGCATTTTACAGTCCTGAAATTATAAATGTATGAGATGTGCAGGATGAAACTAAACTGTAAACCAATTTTATCTATGCCAATTAAAAGTGGCATAATAAATTTTGAGGATATTGTAGCCAATGATTTATTGGCCATGTATTGTTGGAGTTCTGGTTAGAGACATTTTTTATGTCCCAGTCAGTTTTAAAGTTGTTCCCGTGTGAAGGGATCATCAATTTGTGTTACCTGCTCTGGTTAGTCTTTGTGATTTCTCTCCTCTTGTGTGTGGCCAAGATCTTCAGGTGGTCTTCTTCTGTCATATCTGTTTTTTATTAGTTTTGATGAAACCATAATTTCTCTTCTCTGGTATGAACATATGCAACCTCTTCCCCAGCATAGCATATTCCTTGTTCTCCATTTTGGAATTAGGACCTTTATATCTGCTCTAATTCAGCAGTCCTTTCTAAATTCCACTGTGTCTTAGCAGGTGTGCTACTTATCTCATTTAAACATTTTAAAATTGATAAACCATTATTTAATCTATTTTGTGGGAATATTACATTTCCCTTCTGTTTTATGGCCATCTTTTAAAATTATTGTTAGATATTTTCATAATTGTTTGCCTATAGGATTATAAGTTATATCTGTAACAGGTTTCATGTCAGGTCTAAAATATTGTTGAATTTCAATCGATACACATGTTGAATCAGCCCCACTTTGCAAGGGCATCTCAAAAACATTTACCATCTCTAACAAATGTTGCTCTCCAAAATTTAAGGCAAAAGCCCACTGGAATTCTGAATATGAATCTATGGCATGGTGCATCTATTTTAGTTCTCCAAACTCTGTGAAATGGAGCACACCACCCACTGTAAAACCTGTTCCAAGACAGCACTAAACAGGGTCAGCATTTCTACTTTAGCATATAGACCTTCATCTAGTAATTGAACCTTAACAATAAACACACAATCTCCAGTCTGACCAAGTTGGCCTATGGCTGAAGGCGTTCTCTCCAGCATCTCAATGGGCTACTGTCTTGCAATATCTTCAAGCCTCTCTGGACTTTTCTCGTCTGGAACCACCTCTTTTGCTGTTATTGTAAATACTAGATTGGATTACTCCAACCTCTATTCTATGGCCTTTAATTTGGCATCTATTTTCTCAGTCTCTTCTTTCTCTAAGTCTGTCATATCTTGATCTCTCCCAAAGAGGACATATAAAACTAAAATTATTTGTATGCTAAGAGAAACAAACTTGAATGGTTTCCGGAAGCACTGTGTCGTTGTGTCTTCCTCCATTTTCAACATAGAAAATTATCTTTTTTAATCTCAAAACCTTTCCCTAAGAACTTTACTTTCTTAGACTTGTTAGGCTCAAATCATAAGCCCAATACCAGAGAGAAAGTTGAAGAAAAACCCGGAGACGGAGCACTGCAACAGCAAGAGGTTTATTCCAACCACTGTGCAATGGGGCCACTCTATAAATCAGCAAAGAGCGGCCCCAAGAAACAAAAGCCTTGGGTCTTTAAAGGAAAAAAATGAGGGAAAGTTCATGGGTTTTAGTCTTGGCAACTCGGGATTGGATGAAGAAGCTATAAGGTAATTGGCTTTTAAGATATTTGGTTAGTCTGAGGTGCTCAAGTTTGGCCTGTCCTGCTAAGTGTAGATGTGGCTGCAATTAAAGGTGGGGGTGGGGAGTGATTAGCTCATCCTTGAAGATAGGGGCTTCAGGCTTTTGACTGGAGATCAGGGGCAATTCAGAAGAAGGATTGAGGCCATCTGGGTTGGTTACTAAGAAACGCTATCTCGAAGACAAAAGGTCTGATCATTCTTTTTGCTGAGTGAAGGTCGTTGCTTGCTCGCTTTCTTATCTCTGTCCTCACAGATGGCCAGTGTCACATTCCTCTGTTCTCTGGAAAAGTACTAAGAGGCTTTAGCTTAACCTGGGCCTAAAACTCAAAAATATAGGTTTTAGAAGACAGGTAGGTTACAAAGTTAATCTGATCCTTTCAGACCCAGCTTTCCTTTCAGATCTTACCAGTTCAGATGCTTGAGGCTTCTCTGTCTTTCTCTGGCTCCTGCTTCCAGAGAGAGGTATTTTTCTCTGCCTCCCTCACTGGCTCCTGACCCCTTCCTCATTCTGGCAAATTATTGGGTCCAGAAATGTTTGCTCCTCAGACTGGCAAGAACCCCCTTGGGATTTCACTTTCTGCTAGCAAAGTCTGCTTTGAAAAGCTTTCTGGTTAAAGAGCCACTTTTCCTAAAGAAACTACCTCTCTGGGGTTTGTAGTATTTCTGCAACCTGCTAGAGGTCTTGCTGCTCTGCAGGAGGTCTGTCTAACAAGGCATCCGTGAGCTCCTAGTATAGGAACTGCCTTTGCTTTGTTTTTAAGGAACAGAACTGAAAAACTGCTCTATAGTTTTACTTTCTATGTAAGTTCTTGCAAGATTACTGTAAATTCTGCTACACGTTGGTATGCCACTTGTTGTTGATTATTAACATTTATCATTGATTTATCTTTTAGTTAAAGCAACGGTTATTCCTAACCCAGCTGTATACCCAAATCACCACACAGAGACTAGGATTTACTTAATTAACCTAGAGCACAACGTTGGGCAATGATTACTCCATCATAAACCTCCAAGCCCACATAGCTTCCTCCCATTCAGAACTTCCAACATTATACTTGCTTTTAGTCATATCTTAAGCCTGATTCATCTCTCCTCATGGTTCCAAGTCCTCACCTCCCTATCTCCTTCTCTTACTCCCCCCTCCCTCTTCCTTCTCCTCCCCTCTAGACCAGGTTGTCCCACCCTATTCTCTCCATTGCACAGCACTGGCTGTTGTTTTATTAAAAATACAGACAAAAAATGGTGGCATGTATATGCAAACTTGAGACAGGTGATGCTTAGAATTAAGCATCACAATGCAATGCCTGGATTAAAACCAGATCGTGGGGTAGAAAAAATCAGCATTTGAATGAACAAGGGGAAATTGTACACATTCCACAAGAACATGAAACCAAGAGACTCCCAATTTCACAAAACAAATACCATTTTATGTAAATTCATTGTTTAAGACAAGCACCCAGCAGTGAGGAATTCAATGCCCTGTGCTCAGCAATTGGCATGTTAAAGTTTCAGTTGCCAAATCTCTCATTATTCTGTTGGGTTTGCCTTTATATGTGACTTCGTATGTCTCTCTTGCCCCTTTCAATATACCGTCTTTCTTCTGAATATTTAATGTTCTGATTATAATGTAGTGAATCATGAGCCATCATGCCGAGCTAAACTGTTTTAAACATTATCTTTTAAAAATCAGAATGCCAGTCAGTAGTGGCACATGCCTTTAATCCCAGCACTTGGGAGGCAGAGGCAGGTAGATCTTTCAGTTCCAGGCCAGCCTGTTCTATAAAGCAAGTTTCAGGACATCCAGGGCTACACAAAGAAACCCTGTCTTGAATAAAAACAACAACAACAACAAAAAGATAAAAAGCTGTTACTTTGTGTGCTAACCTTAAAATATAATTTTAAAAGCGTAAAAAAATAAGAGAAATCTATCACAGAGAAGTAATAGGGCATGTGTAGAAAGTGGTTTTACTCTATGCCCTACACTCAAATCTTTTTCTATGCAGCACACCCCTCCCTCCCAGCCTCCTACTTGTTCACTTCTGTCTCTTTCTATTCCCTAGACTTTTTTCCTTCCTCCAAACCACCCTGTAAGCTCTCCACCTCCCACTTCACCATTGCTACCCTCTGACTTGTCAGTTATGACAAGCTGATGAAGGCCACTGCCCAAAGTATACCATAGGGCAGATTAAAGTAGACAGCCCCCTGCCTCTACCGGTATCACCATGGCTCAGTGACACTGTCTCTGAGCAGATGGCTAGCTTTCCCCGGTCTAATTATTCCTATCGCTTCCTCCCTTGTCCATGATGCATGATTTTATCACATTTGTCTCACTGAGAAGACAGACTCACCAGGCAAGAAGAGTGTGCACTCTCTTTGCAATCACCCGGTCTTCTTCCTTCAACAGGAAAATGGATGCTTCTTCTACACAGATCATCTCCTCAGCTGCCTCTTGGGATTGAAACAGTCTTCCTCTTGCGTGCACTTTTAATCTCCTTTTACCTGAATTTTTCACCTCCAGTCATCACGTATTCTTGTCTTTCTTATCCACACTTGGCCTCACTTGTGGCTACTTAGAGATCTCCTTCCTTCCTGTCACCAGCTATTTCATGAGTTGTTTCCACTTCCTAACCTCCCTGTCATCCGCCAGCTCACTGAAACTGCACATCTGTCACCATCACGCCAATAAAGAATAACAAACAATGGCTTCCCTATTGCCAAATTCTCTTTCACTAATGTACTTTACAGCTCATTAACATTTCATACTGATGGTTTCTCCGTGTGCTTTAAAAAGCACCCCTTCCTTGACTTGATTTAACTTTAATACCCTCCCCATGGGCCAGAACGAAAGTCTTCTTTCCTCCTCTTTATTTCTTTCTCCATCTGGGTACTAATATGGAAACAAAGACTTTATCATCATCAAAGCTTTGCTCATAAAGAGATGACTGCCAGCACAGGATGTGTGTATTAGGGTTCTCTAGGGCCACAGAACTTATGAAATAAGTGTGTGTGTGTGTGTGTGTGTGTGTGTGTGTGTGTGTGTGTGTTGCTCAGCCCCACAAGGCTGGGTATCTCAGCTGGTCTTCTATTTATGCTGGAACCCCAAAGAAGCAGGCTCCAATGCCAGTGAAAGAATGGATATGCTAGCAAGGTGAGGGCAAGCAGGCAAAGAACAAAACCTTCCTTCTTCCATGTCCTTACATAAGCTTCCAGCAGAAAGTGTGGCCCCGATTAAAGGTGTGTCATTCCGCCTCAAGATCCAGATCAGATCAGAGGTATACCTTCCTACCTCAAAGGTCCAGACCAGAAGTGATCCACCCACTTCACACCTCTCACAGAGGTGCCCTCCATTTCTGGATCATCATTCCAGATGTAGTCAAGTTGACAAGCAAGAACAGCCATCACAAGTTGTGCACGTTCTGATGCAAAGGATCTGAAGCGTCTCCATCTAGTAAAAACTCACCACTGCCCTTCAAGAACAAAGCCAGGAGTGAAAAACCTCTTGAGCGTGAGGAGTTTGTGGCTTACATTACCTCTGCCTTGTTAAGGTATAAATAAGCACGTGGATTCGCGGTGCTGGGAAGTTTAAGTTGGTAGGACCCTTGGAAAAGTTGAACCAAATTTCAAGTGCACGTTTTCTGATATATTCATATGAAAAAAAAATTTTTTTTAAATCATAGGATATTTACCTAAAATCTATAGGAAAGACTATAGGGCCTAGAACAGCAAAAACATTTTTAAAGAAAGTGACAGAGGACCTGGTTTGAAGATTGCTAAGACTATTATGAGCAAGATGGTAAAAGAACAATCATAAATAACTGAGACAAAAGAGAAATAGAGAAATTGACTTTTTTTTCCCACTGATTTTGAACAAAAGCTCTAAAGGGAAATCGTCAAAGAAAGAGTAGTTGCTTAACAAGTAGTGCTGAGGGCTGAGGAGATGGCGCGTGGTAAATGCCTAATGAACAAGCGTGAGAAGCTGGGCCTATCCCGAAAGCCCACAGGAAACAGTGCATGCCTGTGACTCCAGCAATGAGTGAAGACAGCGCATGCCTGTGACTCCAGCAATGAGTGAAGACAGCGTGTGCCTGTGAGTCCAGCAATGAGTGAAGACAGCGCGTGCCTGTGAGTCCAGCAATGAGTGAAGACAGTGCGTGCCTGTGACTCCAGCAATGAGTGAAGACGGGCAGAGACAGGAAGACCCCTGAATCTCACTAGCCAGGCAGCCTAGGCAAATTGATGAACCTCACCTTCAATGAGAGACCCCATCTTGAAAAGAAAGCTGTAGAACAAATAAGAAAGAAAAAACAAAAAAACCTGGTGGTACCCTGGCCTATGCACACATACGTGCACATGCGTGCACATGCAAACATGCACATACCTACTGTCTAAGTTACTTTTATATTGCTGCGATAAAACGCCATGAGCAAGGCAACTTATACAAGGAAGCATTTGCCAGGTGAGGTAGGGCGCGTCTTTAATTCCAGCACTTGGGAGACAAAGACAGGTGAATCTCTGAGTCTGAGACCCAGCCTGGTCTACACAGTCCAGGACAGCCAGGACGACACGGAGAGACCCTGCCTCAAAAATTAGTTTGTTTGTTTATTTATTTTTAAAAAGTATTTCATTTGGGGCTTACAGGTTCAAAGGTTACAGTCCATGACCATAATGGCGGAGAGCATGGCAGCAGGTTGGCACAGTGACGGAGCAGAAGTTGAGATATCACACCTGAAGACACAATCACGAGGCAGAAAGAGCTGGCTGGAAATGGCACGAGCTTCTGAAATCTCAAAGACCATCCCCAGTGTCACACCTCCTCCGAAAAGACCCCTTAACCCTTCCCAAAAAGTTCCACACACTGGAAACCAGCCATCCAAATATACAAGCCTAGGGGAACCATTCTCATTCAAACCAGCACACCTACACTAACAAGTAGATATAGCCTATACACAGGACAGCACATGCAAAATAAAATGGTGCTGAAATCATTGGGCATCTGTAAGAAAAAAATTAATTTCAACACATTCCTAAAGAATTATTATACGTATTATCATATACTGAATCTAAAGCAGATCACAGACTTAAACGCAAAATCTAAAACTATTTTTTTTTTTAAGTTAAAAGAAGCCGGGAGGTGGCAGCACAGGGCCTTTTATCACAGCACTTGGGAGACAGAGGCAGGTGGATTTCTGTGTGTCTGAGGCCAGCCTAGTCTACAGAGATAGATACAGGGCAGCCAGGACTACACAGGGAAACCCTGTCTCAAACCCCCTCCCCACAAAAGAGAAAAAAAAAACATAAAGGTGATCTTTGTGGACCAGGCAAATATTTTAGACACTATAAGAAAAGTGCAAGCTGCAATACAGAAGGCTGACTACAAAAACGATAAAATGTGTCTCTTCCAGGAACAAACTTTTGCACACACTATTTTTGTGACTTAAAATCAGAAATCCGTAAATGGTGCAAAATAAAATTGATCTTGCTGAAGATTCTTTAATGGACACTAGCTGCACGTTGTCTGGCGTGCTTCTGATATAATCTACCTAGATATTTACAGGTTGATGGCCCAATCCCACTCGGCAGTTTCCGGTGGCGGATGCCAATTTGTGGCCTGACCTGGTGAACTGATTTTAAATTCAGGGTCCCAGAATCCCCTCCTTGGGTTTGTTCCATTTGCTAATGGCTCACAGAACTCAGGAAACCACTTGCTTGCATATAATCATTGGTTACAACAGATGCTGTAAAGGATACAGAAGAAGACCCAGATGGAAAAGGTACTCAAAACAAGTCATGTACGAAGGAACGGGAACACCCACACCCTTCCTGGATCTCTACCCTTCAGAACCCGGTCCTTCTGAGGTTTTATGAAACTCTCTTATGTACATACAATTTGTTAAATCATTAGCCTGTGGTGACCTAAATCAATTTTCAGCCTCCCCCTCTCCACCATCTGGAGATGGGGCAATCCAGTTGAAAGTCCCAAGCCTTGACTGAATTGGTGAACTGCCTAAAGCTAGAAAACCTGAAGCTAGGGAGCTTAAAGCTATCTAAGAGCCACCAGTAACCCCACTAGTAAACAGAAGCCATCACTCAGGAGGCGACCAAATCTGAGGAGCTGTATTTCAGGGGGAAAAGAATGAGATCGAATACATATTTTCTAATATACATTAATAAACTGTACTTCATCAAAATTAAGAATTTCTATTCTTTGGGGCTGGAGAGAGTACCTGCTGCTCTTCAGAGGATCTGGGATTGGCTCCCAGCACCTAGATGGCAGCTCACAATAGTCTGTAGCTTTAGTTCCAGGGGTTCTGACGCCCTCTTCTGGCCTCCATGGGGCCTGCACACATCTCGTACGCAGACATACATGGAAGATAAACACTTGTACACGTAAAAATAAATTTTCTTTTTCTTTTTCTTTTTGAAACATTACAGCAGAATTTCAGCAGAGCGATTGTATCTGGCATGAATTCCAGAGTGATGGCACCCAGGCTTTGAAGTAGCCTTTTGTAAATAGTCAGTGACTGTTACCTGAGCTTTATAACGTTGCTCTTCCAAAGGATTCACAGAGCCTTCACATAACTTCATCCCAAGACATATCAGGTCAACCAGGAAGTCTTGTATGGCTGAGAATTACTTAAGTAATGGTTCCTTTGGACAACTCATAGATCAAATAAAAGGTTTCAGTATACAGAGATGGACTTGCTAAAATGCCTTTGGTGTAACTATAAAGAGGATTCTGCAAAGCAGGTTCAGAGTTCAGTACATGAGAGTCTGAGCCCCCTGCCAGTGAGGTGCCTAAATTCATCCTGCCATGCCCCTCTTTCCTCAATCATCCCAGAACACCGACAAAACATAGTTCAGAGAATTAGAAGGCAAGACACAGACTGAAAGGGCATTTACAAAGTCTGTCTAAGAAGAGCTATACAGAGAATACATTAGGAACTTCAGCTGGGCATGGTTCAGGCATTTGGGAGGTAAAGCTAGGAGAATTAGGAGTTCAAAGTCACAGTCTGCTGCATAGTGAGTTCAAGGCCAAGCTCAGCCACGTGGGAATCTATCTGTTAGCATGCTGGCCTGCCCTCAGGGTCTCCAAGGTGTTGTAAAAAATCGGCTATTAATAATCTACTATTATTCTATATAATTATTACAGTGCTTATTTTTTTAATCTGCTACCATAGCAACAAAGACACAGACACCTGTTGTGTTTTTAATATGTCTTAAACCCGGGGCTAGGCAAATATAAACCCTAAGCTACCTTGTTACCTCCCAGCCCCACATCCCATGTAGTTTGCTTTCATCGTTCCGATCTGGGCTTCCTCCCGGCGTTAATTCCATAAATGCTTGCGTATGCTTTTTGTCTGCACTGCTCCTTTCCAGCATCGATAGACAGAGTAACCTGGTGAGAAGAAGCCGAGGCACCATAGGACAGAGTAAAGAAGAACGATGAGGGCCGGGAGGAGTTCACTCCAATTGAACTGGGCCAGGTGGTAGTGACGCATGCTTTTAATCCCAGCTCTCTGTGAGTTCGGGCCCAGTCTGGTCCACAAAACAAGTCCAGGACTGCCAGGGCTACATAGAGAAACCCTGCCTCGGGGGGTAGGGGATTGAACTGATGGCCAGAAGTACCTCTGTCAAGCTCAGATTTCTTTAGAGACAGTTTAAAGGTGTGTCAAGAGTTGACTCTAAAGATGTCTGCCTCACTCAGCATCTAAAGGTACTTTTGTGAGTCGCCCATGTACACGGTATCTTGATGTTGCTGCTCATTCCATGCCACATAGATATAATTTGGCCCCATTTATGAACCAGATTTTGCCCTTAAACATGTCCCAATGATTGCATGTCAAATGAGCCTCAATCAAACTGGTTTTTAGTTTTGCTTTGTTCGAGTTTAGGTTTTTTTGTTTTTCAGGTGTGGGTACGTGTTGTTTGGTTTGGCTTTCGTTCTTCTTTTGGAACTGAAGCTCCGCCTTCTCACATGCCAGGAAGCCACATTCTTTTTACTTCTTACATTGAGACAAGGTCTAAGGCCCACAGACTGGCCTGGAACTCACTTTGGAGCCTAACATTCTTCTTGAACTTTCAATCCCCCAGCCTCAGTGTCTCAAGTAGCTGAGATTACAGGTCTGTACCGCCAGGCCTGGCGTTCACACTGGTTTTAAAGGGTGGGAGGGACCACCAAGCCATCACAGGAATTAATGCAAGTAAACAGCAGTCGCAGTACTGCAGTTAAACAATCAGGAGAGGAGCGGTGAGGGGTCACAGCTCTCGTTAGCATAGACAGGAAAACCGGCCGAAGCCCCAACAAGAAAACAGAATGGAAGAAATTGGGAAATTCTTCTGATGCCAAAGAACTCACCACAGTGAGGTGGCCTGAGGTCAAGGACACCTGTCCTCCAACATGGTCCCAGACCATGAACCAAAGAGAGACCAGAAGAAATTTTAAGAGTGATTTAATGAAACCAGAGTTGCAGAAGGAGGCTTGGCAGACAAGCTAGGAAAAGTAGAAACTGGGATCCTTGAGTCTGCCCATTGAGACAGTTTATGAATGAAAACTGCATTCTGCCCAGGATGGCTTGAACCTTAGGCATGAAACCCATGCTCTGCTTACTCAGGCCAACAGAGAAGAAATGATTAACCTCATTCTGCTACAGTCACTTTCACTTTGAGGTCTGCCCTCTGTGCCTTAAAACTTTGGATGGGTGTTAAAGACAGGAGCTAGCTGACCTCATTTACTACCAGGAGTTTATCCTTTAGTTTTGGCCCAGGGAGAAAAAAAAAAAAAAACAACTAATTGTATTTGCTGTCATCAGTTTATCCTGTAGCTTTGTGGCTAGTACCTGGACCAGCTGCTCTTTCCCCAAGGTGCTCTTTTGGGTCATGTTTAATTCATTGCTGACAAGTGGTCTGAGGACTGCTTGCTGAAATGCCAGAGTTTGTTTGTTCGTCTCTGACTGTGAGCAAACCCAGGACTGGCACACGTCCCTTTGAGTATCTGCCTCTTCTCTCAGTCGCCTCTTTGCCAATTCCAACACTCCAACCTGAAATCTAAACAATAGATTGTAGGGTCATTTCCTAAGTCGAGAAAGAACAGGGTTATGTAGAGATATTCATCCTGGCTT
Organism: Meriones unguiculatus; assembly: GCF_030254825.1. Taxonomy (NCBI): domain Eukaryota; kingdom Metazoa; phylum Chordata; class Mammalia; order Rodentia; family Muridae; genus Meriones; species Meriones unguiculatus. Next base: position 112,640,536 of record NC_083353.1, read on the forward strand.
AAAAAAAAAAAAAACTATGGAGAGTCAGAGGCAAACTAGAGATACACCATTAAGTCAATGGATACACCAGCAACGAACAGGAGCAGATGCAGAGACCCACAGTCAAACAGTAGGTGGTGCCAGGGAAACCTATAGAAAAGGGGAAGGAAGAATTATAGGAGCCACAGGTATTCAGGACACTAGGAAAACACCCCACAAAATAAACTAAGCAGGGCACATAGGGGCTCACAGAAACTGAAATGGCAAACACAGAACCTGTGTAGGTCTTAGCTAGGTTCTCTGCATATAGCTTATTGGTTGAATAGCTGCCAACAATGGGAATGTGGGACGTCTCTAACTCTTTTGCCTGCTCTTGGGACCCATTTCCTCCTCCTGGGTTGCCACATCCAGCCACAATATGAGGGTTAGTGCCGGTCTTATTGTAGCTTGTTTAGTGGCTATCTCTGGGAGGCCTGCTCTTTTTTTGTTTGTTTGTTTTTGGTTTGGGGGTTTTTGTTTGTTTGTTTTTGTCTTGTTTTATTTTTGGAGGAGAAACAGAGGAAGAGTTTATCTGGAGGAGAGGAGAGGTGGGGGATGGGCTAGGAGGACTAGAGGGAGGGGAAATTGCAGTCAGGATGTGATTAATGAGAGAAGAATAAATGAAACAAACAAACAAAGACAATGTATACAGCCAAAGGATGAATTAATTGCACACAGGAGTGGATAGGTCTCAACAATATAACATCACAGAAAACAGTAAAACGACAGGGAGGTGTATTTTGAAAACCACTGAGCTACATATAAAGCAAAGGCCAAACCTGTCCACTTCCTAAAGATAGGAGCAGACAAAAGGAACGCCCCAGAGGGAAGGTGGATGGCTGTGGGCATCGCTGAGAAGGGAAAACAGACATGAGAAACACATGTGGCCTAATAAAGACGCTGATACACACTGAGGAGTTTCATTCTGCTAATACCTGTACTCGAGGTCCAAAAAAATTATGTCTTCATTTACCAAAGTAAAAGAAAATGATAAAAACACAAAGAGACAAAAGCCTTGTTTCCTGCAACTGTCTAAAAAATATGCAGTTGTGTTTCCATTTTTAACTGTTGTCTCAGATGCCTGCTACAAAGGTTTCTCCCTCCCTTGACTATCTTAATCTCATTAATATTCTGGTAGTATCCTAAGTAAATGTGTTATTCCAAGCTGGAGAGAAGGCCCAGCAAACAGAGATGCCTGCCACCAAACCTGGTTCTATCCCTAGGCCCCACCTGGCGGGAGGAGCAAACAGCTCAACAAGTTGAGCTGACTTCAACACACACTGTGCCATGTGTGTGGCACAAATTAAATAAATTAAATTCAATATAAAGAAATGAAATGTTTTTTTTCTATGCCTGGCAAGTGCTGGATAATATGTGCACATACTGTCTGTCCATCAAAGTCATTGATCGGCCACAGGATTTAAGCTTCTCCTGCAAGAGTTAGTTTGAGTCTTTCCAGACTTCCTTACACCCAGGAAGGTAAAAGAACTGAGTCAGTAACAAGCAAGTCTGAAGAATAACAAATGACGAAGATGTGAGCTTTTGTCGTTTCATTTTGGTTTTATGAGACAGGATCTCTATGTAGTCCAGGTTGGCCATGAACCTACTACTTAACTGAGGCTAGCCTTGAACTCTTGATCCTCTTGCCTTCACCTCCCAGATGCTGGGATTACAGGAGGGCATGACCACCATGCCCAGCTGGAAATGAGCAATTTCTATACTAACACCTCCGGGGGACGAGGTGGTGAAAGCTGACACTTAGTACTGGAAACCGTGAGAAATCAGCGCAGGTCAACCAAACTCTTCGTACAGGAAACTGTACGCTTCCTGCCTGCTCAACGCGAGCTCACAGGCCTGCTGTCCCCCTCCATTTATCTTTGAATAAATAACTGAAACTGCACACCTTCCAGGAGTCAAGCCATGGCCCAGGTGGAGTCACCATAATCACCTTAACAAAGTGGGAGAAAATAGCCACACCCATAAACTGCCAGCACCCCCACCCTGGGGCAAAGCTGAGGGACTGGGTAATGACGGGTGTGATTCTCCACCACTTCCTTCTATGAACATAAAATCCAAATTGAAGTAGCTGTTGTCTTTAGGGTATTAGCTTCTTACAGCTCACTTGGGTGGGCCAGGAGGACAGAATACACTGCTCTTCTTGCCCTCAACCCCCCTAATTCATGGGCTAGCAGAAATAACTAGAATAAATATCATTAAATTATTTACATTATATATATATAAAGTATAAGTATATAAAATTTATATATATCGTATATATGATGTATATAATATATTTTAAATATATTCTAAAACAACCTCTCTTATTTCATTCACCAGTTTATTTATTAAGTATTTGCTGAGGTTAAGTATTATCTTAGATACTGAAATAGAGTGGTGAAAAGGTGAACTATGAAAACAAACGTGGCAATCATAGCATTGCCAAAAGACAAAGATTTACTTCAGTTTTTTTTTTTCTTTGTGTGTGTGTGTGTGTGTGTGTGTGTGTCTGTGTGTGTGTCTGTGTGTGTGTGTAGCCTCAAAGGGTACCTTTTCTCCTCACCTGTATCCAAACTCTCCTAAAAAGAAATAACGAAGTCCCCTCACTTTTGAGAAATTAGAACAAGACTCAACCACACGAATGACCTCTGTAAAGTTTCCTCTCTAACAACTCACTATCCGATTAATGACTGTCACCAAGCCGATGCATGGCTCACGTTCACTGTGGAGGACAGAAACCGTCACACGCTGGCTCCTTCAACCACACTCATGTAAGCCTATTTCAAACACTAGGTTAAGCGCGGATCACTGTGTAAGTGTGAAGAGCTGAGGCAGAGGAAAGCATCACCCTGTCCTTGTCTGCTTTCCACCCCTTACAGTCAGATCTTCTCGCGGCAAGCAGTGTTTTAGAGCAAAGCTTCACGCACGAGCCGCTGTTAGGACAGAACCCACAGAGGAGGAGGCCACCATCGTCTCCCACGCTGTGTGTTTGACACCAGCACACGGAAACACGAAAAGGGCTTCCCAAAACTACAGGCATGTGCGTGTCTTCGGATTAGCTCAGGATATAAAATGGATATGTAACAGAAATGAATTTTTTATTTTAACGGTGACTTTTTTGACTTTGACTTTCCATCGATACACAGTAAGCACACACATTGATGGGTACGGCGTAATTTTTCAGTACAGGTGCAAGATGACCGACACAGGGCCCTCATCACATGTATCCTCCAGGCCTTAGAAAACATCCATCGTCTTTTCGCCTCGCTATTTTGAAATTCACAATAAATTGGTAGCCATACGATGACTGTTGATCATTATTGCCACCTCGCTGAGCTACAGAGCAGTCTGGCCAAAACGTTAATCAACCTCTCCCATCCTCTCACTCTTCCTGTACTCTGGTGACATGGCGTGAGTGCTTTTCTGTGTCTAGTTGATCTCTGTGTAACATGTTACTGAACATGGCAGGGTTTCATTCCCCTGTGGATGAATAGAGATGGAGGGGATGAGAGTTTCTACAGTGAGACCCGTTAAAACTGTCTATTTCATTTGCCCAGATCTAGGCTTTAAATGGCTAACAAAATACTTCAGCAGTCTCTGAGAAAGCCCAGCAGGAAAATGCCAACCTCAGGAGGCTATGCTAATTCTCTGTCTAACAGCAGCATGTCATAGCAGGTTTGGCATTTGTTAAACACACATTTGTGGACAAAGATTCACGGAGCCGGTTCCCCCCTCTTTCTAAAGACACGGGGCAGATCCAAGGCTCAGCATGTGGCAGCGTCCATCAGCAAATGACCTTCTCACAGATCCACGGCAAAGGGACTTCGCAGCTGGAGGCCTGAAGGCCAGCTCGGTGGATGACACCACACCTCTGTATCAGGCTGTTGGAAAGAATCCTGTGGGAAACCAGAGGAGTCCGTCGCTTTTGGTTACATGCACAGTAGAAGACTTAAAAGGGGTGAGAGAAAAACATTGAACAAAAACCATCTCCTCCTAGATTCCCTCAGGTCCCCAAACGGCAGGAGAATAAACGGTTTATTGGCCTCTTGAAAATGTCCCCACATTTCTGTCCCCTCCTGTGAACACCACTGTTCAATTCCTGTCTGTTTATCATCTCTCCCTTCCAGTCTTTGCTGTCTGCCGTTTTCCTTCTGTTTCCAGAGCCCCAGGTCTTCCCACCCCCCTTTTCCTCTTCTTTCACTGTCCTCACTCTTCAAACAACTTACCTTAAGCTTAGAGCTGAGCCACCTTCCCATCTCCAGCCATCATTGTTCCTCAAGCCAATCCAGTAAAAGTCCGGGCCCAGGTACTCTCGGAACAGGTTCTGAGGGAGAGACTGAAGACGGTGAATAAAGATAACAAAGACGCAGAATGCCAGAGACCCCTTGAGGGAATTGCATCGTCACCATTCTTAAACTTTCTCTCAAAACTGGGAGAGGACCGGATACTTAAGTACCTCAAAATTCATATGTTGAAACCCAAACTTCCAATCTGATGGTGTCTGAAAGTAGAGAGCTAGGAATTGATTAGGCGTAGGTGAGGTCGTAAGGATGATGCCCCCCAAATAAGGAGGGACCAGAGATGAAGCTCTCTCTAAAGTGAGGACACAAGGAAAGACAGCCTTGAGTGAGCTGGAAAGGGCTCTGAGCAACAACCTTGGCTTCAGAGCCCAGTCTCCAAAGCTGTTAAGTGTCTGCTGTTCAAGCCATCCGCTCTAGGGGATTTTATTGAAGTGAGGGAGTTGAGGCAAACAGCCACTCCAGATAACTAACCCCTCTTTCGCTTCTAATTCTAATGGGGCTCTGAGTTCTAATAGAAATCTGTTTATCTCAAGGAGCCACTTTCCAGAGCTGACCTTTAGTTTACAAGCACACTCTCACAGTATAACAGATAAGATCCCAGGGGCAGCTCCACCTTCCAGTGCTACTTCCTTTCTGACGAGATGGAGCCTGATAGGTATTCAGCAAAAAAGAAGCTCAACCCTGCCGCAGAAGCACTCATTTTACTCATCATCCAAAACACCAGGCTCAGTTACCCTCAAAGAGACATGCTTGTGTAGCCACACAAGACTCTTACTTTCCTTTCCTTCCCCTTCCACCCCCCAGGACAGGGTTTCTCTGTGTAGCCTTGACTGTCCTGAACTCCCTTTGTAGACCAGGCTGGCCTCGAACTCACAGAGACACACCTGCCTCTGCCTCCCAGAGTGCTGGGATTAAAGGTGTGCACTACCATGGAGCCCAGCTGGCTCTCATTTTTCAATGGTCCATAATATAGAGTTAAACTCAGTATACCCATATCTGTGCTGTGCTACCCATTAGGGTGGGATAAAGGATGCTTTGTTCTGCACACTGGTACAATCAAATGAAGATGTTTCTGCCCTCAGGGACACGCCCAACACAATAAACAGAACAAAGAAAAAGATCCAAGAAGACTAATTTTGTTGTAAGGTTGAGCATTCATAGAATGACTAATTGCATTTTTAGTGTTTTCCAGTGACAGCTTAACTAATTGAATTTGGACCAGATTACTTTTTATGGCATTTTAGATTAGCCTTTGTTGAACAATTTCTTTTGGAGAAAATTATCCAGAATTATTCAGAAAGCGGGAAAACCCAATAAAATTTCAACTCTATTGTTATCATGATGCTACTAAGTGTCCCATTTGGCTGTCATTTTTATTCTATTCCTGGAAGATGGTGGCTGAAGAGAAAAAAAGTTCTAGGCTCCGCTGTTGATGGCCTTCCTTTGTCTGCCTGCATCCTCACCACAAGAAGAAAGTCAAGTGAAGAATAAACTCTCTCCGCACACCCAGGGGCAGCAGACAGTTGAAAATTCCTCTGTGCTATTTACTAAGGCCAGAATCACCTCCATTTTCTCTTCTTGGGGTTTCAAAACCTAAACTCTTTGCTACACATATGAAGGCTTGCATGGTCTGGGCCTTGCCAACCATTTATTCACCAGCTTTCAGCCCCATCTACCTTTTTTCTGGTTTTTGTAACAGGCCAAGACCATTCTTGCATTAGGGTTTTGCACAGCTTTTACTCCGTTACAATGCCCTTCCCCTCGACTGTCGCTGGCTGTCATTGTGCTGGTCTCAGACCTACTCCTGATGGGTCCTCAGGACCCCCCCATGCTGCCCACAGTCACTATACATTAAACTGAGCATCGTCTCCAAAGCACGAATTACCATATTTATTTATGACTGTAGTTGTCTGTCCCCTCTAACAGACAACTATAATGGCAAGAACTCCTGTTTACAAGCTTCCTGGAACCTTGAAAAAATATAGGACACTATATCCAATAAGTATTTATGGAACTATAAACTGTGGAGTCAGGCAAAATCCTCCTAAACACAAATCTCCACGCCCTTTGCCTCTTACGATTATTAAGTGTGCATGCTGGGGTAGCAAGAAAGAATGAAGGAGAAAGAGACTGGGAAGAAGTGACATTCCAGTGTGCGGGATGGCCTGAAACTTCATGCATTTCTAAACCCACTTGCTAAAAAGAGAATGTGTATTGGCTGGTTTCTTCCCTGGCTCTCTAAGAAAGCCTTGCATTTCTTGGGCTGGGGTTGCGGTTCAGTGGTAAATCGATCACATATGTGTGTGTCTGTGTGTGTGTGAATAGGTTGATGGATAATAATCTATATGTAAATATGTATTTTTATATACACACAACTTATAGATAATTTAGATGAAGCTACCATTAAGGCACAAAAGTACACTCCTTAAGTTTTCAAATTAATATGGTCCATGGAGTGCATCTGAGGTGTTTCAATACATACTGAGGAGAGCCAGTTACACAACAGAACTATTAAATAGTAAGATCTTTTGGTGAATCAGCACAGTTTTAATGACTAAAACATAACCAAGTTACCCAAAGAAAAATAATTGATGTGAATATAATCATGGCTCGTAATAATTAAACATAGGTAAAATTTTATCTTAAGATTTTGAAAAGATTTAAGCAATATTAGGATAAATCAGGATTTTAAATAATCTCTAAAACTTAAATATTTCACAAATTTTAACGATTACCTAGAGTAATTTAGCATGAAATGGAAGAAAAGAAATGAAACAGTGTTAATGTGCTGACGGCACAACAGAAAGCACAAGGTGCCAATGAACCCCAGACACACAGGATGTGTGTTTTTAAACAGAACGCCTTCTGTTTCCGAAAAACACACAAAAAATGTTTTTCTTCATGTGAAATGTTTTTCTTCAAACACTTTTAAAGGTAAAGAGCTTAAAGCAATGCATATAAGTATTAACTTGAAGAGCAATAAGGAGTCCTCCTGAGATCTAGAAACAGTTGGATTTTCTACTTTAAGTGAGCCTTAAGTAAACTCAAAAGGACATCGGGAGTCAAAACAAACAAACAAACAAATAATCGAAACAGATTGTTCACATGATTCTAAATAGCTGTAACCAGGCTCAGGACAGGGCTGAAAAGAAGTTAACTACGTAGTTTTTTGGTGTGTGTGTGTGTGTGTGTGTGTGTGTGTGTGTATGTGTGTGTATGTGTTTGGGGGGGGTTGATAATAACCATCTAGCCTCTGTTTATAGCAAATTAATTCTTTGGGAGTATTTTACACCAAGAAACGTCAGTTTAAAACTTTTAACCTTTTCAATTGCACTTATTTGCTTATTTGTGTCAGGGAATGTGGGGCAAGCCACAGCGAGCATGTGTGGAAGGCGGAGGACAACGTGCAGGAGCCAGTTCTATCCCTCTACCGTGTGGGTTCCAGGAACCGAACTCAGGTTGTCAGGTTTGGTGGCAAGCACCCCTGAACCATCTGGCTGGCCTGAAACTGTTCTATTTTAACAGACTTGCATAGCTGCACAGAGGTTCACCGTGTAGCCCAGGTTGACCCGGAACACATGCTCCTGCTTCAGCCACCTCTATGGTAGAATTACAGACACGTGTCACCATGCCCAGGTTTTCATTTTTAAATCTGACTCTTCCAGACCTATGCATGAAACTGGGAATATTGCTCATTCCATGATACAGTAAGTCTTGCCTGGAGAACAAGAGAGTAACAATAGTGGGACAATGGACTCTACCGATTGGAACAGGTCATTTTGGTTTTATAGACTTTGACAAAAGATGAAAAAAAGAGAGAGAGAGAGAATCAAGCAAGAGTCCACAAGGATGTGGACTTACTAGTAGTTGTTATTAAATACAAGCACTAGACATCCTCCAACGCTGACTGGAACCAAGGGCTCTGGGTTCAAAAGCAAACAGTCTAATTTTGGAAACGCGGCCGATTTAGGTCGATTGAGTATTTTCCACAGTGGGCACATGACCCAGAAATCATAAGAAAAGAAAAACACAGTCCCTCTAGAGCCCTGCCCTCCTCCAGGCACACAGAAACACAGAGATAGCCCCAACGCCCAGACACCTCTCGGTCCATGGTGTCATGGCTGCTGTAGCCAATTCTCTGGGCCGCTGTCTTGTACCATGACTTGCTGCTGCTGTGTCTGTAGTTTGGCGGCAAATCCTTGTCCTTGTGCCCTGTCTCCTTCCCCCACCTCCCAAGTTCCTGTGACTCCTGTATAGAAGCCACTGCCTCTTTGCTGGACCTGTGTGTTTCAGGACTTCAGGCCTCTTTTAACTAGGTCTGTGTTCTCGGCCCAGTTCTTTTCTGAAATGCTTACCATCCTCTCACCTCATACATGCACACACACATATAGACAAACACACACAGAAATAAAAAATACATAAATGTTCAAATACACACACCACAGCCAGGCGTAGTGGCACACACCTTTAATCCCAGCACTCAGGGAGGCAGAGGCAGGTGGATCGCTGTTAGTTCGAGACAGCCTGGTTTACAGAGTGAGTCCAAGACAGCCAAGGCCGCATAGAGAAACCCTGTCTCAAACACACACACACACACACACACACACACACACACACACTTATAAACACAAATAAATATCTAAGCACACACACATACAAAGAGCACACACACACACAAAGAGCTAGGAAGCTGAGGCAGGAAGATTACAAGTTCAAAGCCAGCCTGGGCTACATAGCAAGATGTCACGTAAAAGGAGGGAAAGAATGGGTAAGGGTAGAGGAAGGAAGGAGGGAGAAATAGCTCTCTATTTTCTACATGTTTTTATTTACCACTTCCTGGTTGTCGAGAAGCGTAAGCAGATGTGAGCCTTGGTCTGCACAGAATTTTAGACTAGAATTCCAGTCCCTTTTCTCCAGGGAGAAATAGTAACAGTGGCTGCCATTCCTCATCCAGAAGTTGGGGCATCTGGGGCAGCGGGCACACGCAGAGTCCTTGGAGCCTAGAAGAAGAGAGGATACACAGTTCACATCTCGATGGACCAGTGATCCGGGCAAGTAAAGAAAACACGGCACCTCCACTGTCCACCTTGCCTTGCCCTTTTCAAGCTAAGGTTTAGGGAGGCCTAGAACATCCGGCCTGGAACTGAATGTCATCTGTATGCAGCGATACACAGCACACTGCAGAAAGGACTGCACCCGTTTTGTGCTGCAGATCTCGGAACTGAGTTCTCTGAGTTCATGAGGTCACATGTTCAGAATCATTCAAGGAAACAAACCAGAAGGAGCCAACAGATGCGATCATCTGGAACCAATAGAAGTTGGGGAGTTGGGGAGGAATCCTTCCGTTCGGCAAAAATGACTTAGCTGAACACAATTTGTTTCTGCCAGAAAAGCGCATTAGACGGTAAGTGAAAAGTGAGAGAATTCTCCTTGCCGGGTCCCCCCGGAAGATAGGGTCCTCACAGCTTTAAAGTGCTTGAAATGAGTGGGCACTGTGGAAACATCTCGGGAAATAAGGCCCCACAATCCATCCATTTTCTCCGTCCTTGAGACACATCCGCACACTATCAGCATACGCCGATCCGCCGCAGCAGACGCACGGATGTACAGCTGCGGTGTCGCTGCACATTCTGGATGGGGAACTAGGAAGTGGAGCGAGCCTTCCTCGTCACATGAAGATTAGGTCACTTCCTGAGGGAAGGCTGCCCACGGCACCCTGGTGAGGCTCTCCAGGCTCTCAATGGCGTTTTGTGGTCATTTCTCTGCCAAGAGTTAGGACTCAACTAGGAAGCGGAGAGTGGGGCTGAAGCCTGAGAATCCTCTAGCAGTCTGTGAAACCCTGTCATCTCGCCTTATACTGTAAGGTGAAAGGTTAATCGGGGGGGGGGGGGCGCTTACCGCAGCACTGGATCCGCTGGTACAACAGTAAACTCACGAGGATGGCAGTCAAAAGCCCCAAAGCCACCATCATGAGGCAGGGAAAGCGGCGCCCGTGTAAGACAGCTGCACAATCCAAAGCAAGACCTTGGCGTCAGACCCAGACACTCAGGTGTCTTGAAGCAATTCTGCCTGGAGGGACCGAGACCCAGGCCACGCGGGTTCCTCTCGTGGTCTCGCAGGACACTTCCTCAAGTTGAAGGGAACACTTGCCTTTGCAACTGTGCCTTGCCTGTTCTCACACACAGACAGTGAGCTAGTGACAGTCTCTGCCTTTAAGGGACCGAAGGACAATTTGGCATTATTTACCGGAGCTGCAAAACATTTTGCCTTTTGGCCCAGCAATTGCTGGTCAGGAAACGTTTTTCTAGATACTCACACATGTACAAAATATCCTGCTCATATGGCTGCTTGTGGCAGCAGCGTCTATAGAAAGAAAAGGCCAGATGTCTAATTTTATTGACCAAATATCTAAAGTTTATCAACAAAGGACCAGCAGAATATATTGATATCCATTAAATTTGTGGCTTCTCAAGAGGGATTTTCTTTTAATACAATGCGAAGTGATTTTATTTTTCTTAATATATACTTAAGAGAAAGACACATTCCTCAGAACAGGAGCTGCTTAATATCACAAAAGTCTATCCAAGACCACCTCTCAGCCTTTGCGCCAAGATCAAATACAGAAGTCCATCCAGGCATTTGATACTGTTTTCCCTTTTGAAAAGGAAATGGGTGCTTATGAGCAAAAACAGAAGGAAGAGATTGTTAACCTTTTTTTTTAATCGTTCAAATCTAAACCCCAAGCTCAAATTTTAAGTAAATAAAATATAAACTGAAATAGAATAACCTTTGTCTCAGAAGTACTTGATAAGACTGACCTTGTTTTGCAAGAAACTATTGGACATATAGTGAGGTTAGGTTGGCCTTGGCATTAAGGCTAAAGCATTGTGCCATGGTAATTATGTGGCATGCCTCCTCTGAGAATACTGAATTTCTAGTTTTAAAATGAAAGTATTTTTCTCAAATGTTTGTTTAAAAACCATAGGCACATTATGGTGTGATGGTGTGAAAATCATGTGTGAAGAAGAATTGTAAAGACTTTTGGTTAGCTTTAAATAAAACAATTATTCTGAAGCTGGGTGTGATAGCCCACGCCTGTAATGGTGGCCCTTGGGATGCAGAAGCAAAAGAATCAGTGATTCTAGGCCATCCTTGCATCTGAGCGAATGCAAGGCCAGCTTGGGCTACCTGAGATTCTGTCTCAGAAAGAAAGAGAATTTATATAGGAAAATCAGAAAAATATTATTAAAAATAAAATTTTTTATATTATTAAAATTTAAATTTAATATTTAATATTTTTCTATTATTAAAAATAGAATTTTCCTATTTTAGTCTCATGTGCCTACTCAAATTTCAGATAGATTTATTCTTATACATTTGTATCTATGAAAAAGTCCTCAAGTTCTTAAGGTGATTTCATAGTGAGCGAACCTTCATAAAGAGTTCAGCATGATAAATATTTTGACTCATGAATCCCAATTCTCTAGTATTATAGTGGAACAAACAACAAAAATAGATTTCACCTTTAACCCCAGCATTCAGGAGGCAGAGGCAGGTGGATTTCTGTGAGTCTGAGGCCAGCCCAATCTACAGAGCAAGTTCCAGTATAGCCAGGACTATATAGAGAAACCCTGCCTTAAAAAAATAAAATTAAAATTAAAAATACACCAGACTTGTAGTGTAGATGACATTTTCATTATTTATTATTATCTCCTGTCTCTAAGACAGGGAGGGTTTCTCCGCCTTTAATCCAAGCACTCATGGAGGCAGAGGCAGGCACATCTCTGTGAGTTTGAGGCCAGCCTGGCCTACAAAGTGAGTCCAGGACAGGCAAGGCTACACAGAAAAACCCTGTCTCGAAAAAAAGCAAACAAAACAAAACAACAACAAATGTTGCTTTCTTCACTCTATGGTTAGGGAAACAGAGATGGTGAGATTTCAACAGTTAAAGTAGATTGCTCCAAGCCTGACTTCAGACAAAATTCTCTTGCAAAGCTCCGACTTCAGATAGATCAGGATCAAGAGAGAACAACGTGCTTGCCTAAGTGTCCAAAAATCCTCAAGAATAAAGGGGAAAAAATGAACAACAACAAAAAGATAGCTTTGCCATTGCTGGGCATTAGGTGGGCTCCCAGAGTGAGAGCCTAGGGGGGAATTATCTGAGACCCAATCACAGCTCCACTCCACGCCAACAGTCCCTAACAGCACTGCGCACTGAACCCCAAGGATTTCTTCACATGGTCCCCAACTGTCTGCACCCTTCCCTCCCGATTATTCTCCTCTCCTCTCATCCCTGGCACAGGCTTCAGGGCTGATGTGGTCACCTCACCTCTGGGCTTCGGTGTGGAGTCATCTTGGTGTTGAGGTGCGGCAGGCTGCTCTAGTGTGTAATAGACAGAACTGTCAGCCATCTCTCCCAGACGCCTTGGGCGCTCAGCGCAGAGGGCTGAGTGCCAGCAGGGTGAGAAGCCCGGGTGAGGAAGGAGCCCGCCCTGTGAAACAGAAGCACTTGGACAGGAAATGATTCAGGTTCTAGGGCTGTGACAGAAATCAGTACTCGAATCGTTCTTTATGGGTCCACGGGCTGGGCAGCCCTTAGACGCTCGGGACTCCCAGGCTCGTCTTGCTCTGCTTGGGATGGCGGTGCTTAAGCCCAGAAGTTTCTAAACGGATTCTGCAGCGAAAGAGGATAGCTCCTAGACTCCATCGCAGGGTCTGTTTCCCTTCTAAAGGAGACAGACACCAGCCGGAGCTGATTTCATCACCTCCTGGACCGTCCAAGCAGCGATAAGGGGGAGTGTGATGGACGGCTGGCTGTGTGGGCCTGTATCATGGAAGAGACAGGCTCCCACGTACTTTGGGAGCGTGGCGTAACACTGCCTTGCCCAGAGCTTTCTCCGGGGTACGTGTTTCCCCTTTATTCCTCACAGCGGCGAACACACCGCCATCTTTTCTTGTTGCTTTGCCTTTCTACGCGAAGGCAATTATAAAGAGAAACAAATTCAAAAGCGTCACAACTTACTTCTAGTAGGAGAAAGGCCAATAAAAACTCGAGTAAGAAAAAAACATGAAAGGAAGTGAAAAACGTAGATGAGATCACTGTCCTGACTAGTTTATTATCAATTTGACACAGGTCAGAGTCATTTGGAAAAGGGGCCTCCCAGCTGAGAAAAAAAAAAAAAAAAAAAAAAGCCTCCTTGAGATTGGCCTGTCACAGGGCAAAATTTTAGTGGTGAGTATTGGAAGGAGTAGCCCATTGTGTGGGGTGCTGTCCCTGGGCTCCGGGTCCTGAGGTGTAAGCGGAAACTGGATGAGCAAGCCAGGAGGAACCAGGCAGTAAGCAGCCCTGTCCACATCAGCTGGACACAATGTTTTAGCACAGCAATGGAAACCTAAGACAATCACCAAGTTAGAGTGAATAAAGACAGAAGAGGGGAGAGAAAGGAGAACCAGGGCCTGTTAGTGAAAACTAATAGAGTTGTTTGAAGCCATGATAGAGAGGTCCTGGACTTGCCTTCCAACAAAAAAAGACACCTACAAGTACATAGGACACACACACAAACACACATACATACCCCTAGGAAAATACCGAAAAGGGCCACCAGTGACTTAGTCACACACATTTGGACAAATACTGACACCCTTAAAAGGAAGAAAGTATCAAATTTAGCTTATACTTGTAATAATGTAAATAAAGTGCCACCCACATCAGATCTAGAAGGAAGAGATGTGGTGTGCAGGGGGGTGGAGAGAGAGAGACATAGAGAGAGAGTGGGAGAGCATAGGAGAAGAAAGGGGGATGGGGTGAGGCACCTCAAGGAGGGGAAGAGAAAGCAAAGCAGAGTGGACAAGACAGGAGAGAGAGAAAGAACGGGGGAGTCTCTTATCACCCCGGCCCCTGGCTGGTGACGGCTGATGAGGTCACAGGTTGCTAAGCAACCAAGAGGCAGGCTGCCTATATTCCCCAACGTTAGAGGAGGGTTCCATCTTATGCTGTGACTGGTGCGGTGAGGCATGCCTGCAGTTCCAGCACTGAGAAGGGTGAGGCGGGAGGACCATGAGTTCAAGGCCAGCCCGGCCCCACAGTGAGACTTGGGGGCATCAGTTGATTTTCTTATTGCCACGACCAGCTACCTGACAGACGCACGCTGACGGAGGAGGGTTTGTTCAGGCTCACAGACATGCGATCTGTCACCATGGAAAGTTCTGGTGACAGGAGCTGAGACGGCTGGGCTCGTTGAATCTGCGAGTCAGGACACAGAGAGAGAGATGACCGCTGACGCTCTGCCCATGTTTTTGTTTTTACTGGGTCTAGGAGCACACACCGTGGATGGTGCTGACCACATTTTGGGTGGGCCCTCCTCCCACCTCAGGAACTCCCTCACAGCCACGTTCAAAGATGGGCCTCCGAGGTAACTCTAGAGCAGTGGTCTCAACCTTCCTCACACTACGACTCTTTAGCACAGCGCCTCACGTTGTGGTGACCCCCAAGCATAAGATTACTTTTGTTGCTACCTCATCGCTGCAATTTTGCTACTGTTATGAATCGTAATACAAATATCTGATGTATGGGATAGTTGATAGGCGACTACTGTGAGGAGTCACGACCCACAGGTTGAGAATCAGCTTTAAGCATCCCAAGTCCACCCCTTGTCACACTGACACCCAGGCATAACACTTCTAAACCACAGTCTAGCGGAGGGAAAAGTACATAGCAAGCAACTTGTGTGAGCTGGAGACTCTAGAGTCTGCAAACAAGAACTGTCACAATTACAAAAAAAAAAAACAAACTAGAATTAGAATGAATAAAAGGTTGAAGAACCTCATCAGGGAAATGGAAAGTATTAAAAAAAAAATCAATCAAATGTCCTTCGGTGAACCTGAAGAGCCTGCAGGAAAATATCAAATGATATAAGTAAGACTGAGAGGCTGAGGAGGTGGATTATCGGGACAGTTCTTGCCGTGCAAGCATCGGGACCCGAGTGCAGATTCCCAGGAACCACAGAAAAGGCCAGCCATGATGCCGTGCACCTGCAATCCCTGACAGGAGGGGCAGGAGGATCCCGGCAGGTCCCTGGCCAACCAGCCTAGCCAAACGGATGACCTCCGGGTTCTCAAAATGATGATGATGACGGACAACTACAGAAGATACCCAACATTGACCTCTGGCCTCTACCTACACATACACACATATGCAAACCTATACATGAGCACAGGGGAAAGTGGGGGCAGATGACTGGGGCAGATGATGAATGTCACCAGACGAAAAAAAAGCAGATTACAAAATATGCACTGTGGCTCAATGGTAAGAGCACTTGTCACACAAGCAGGAGGCGAGGAGTCCGTCCCCGTAAAATTCCAGGCAGAGCAGCACACACCTACAACCCCAGACTTGTGCTGCGTGGTGACGGGAGAATTGCTGGGGTTTGCTGGCTGCCAGCCCAGCTCAGATGCAGAGAGACGCCCTCCAAGGGATAAAGTGGAGAGTGATACGGTAGGGCCCAACATCCTCCTCTGGCCTCCATATGCACGCACCAGCCCTACACTACACACACTCACACATACATGCTACATGCGAGAGAGAGAGAGAGAGAGAGAGAGAGAGAGAGAGAGAGAGAGAGAGAGAGAGTAAAGAAAGGAAGAAACCAATGAATGGTAAACAAAAGAAAGCTGAAATGGTGTATTGCTTTCTTATCATTGCTGCATAAAAACACCTACCACACACTTACGAGCCACAAAATGACATAAATTTATTTTCTTAATGTTCTAGGGGTCAGAATCTGAACACACTCTCACACACAGTCAGTCAGTCAGTCATTATTACTAAGCCCATCACAAATGGTCAGATTAATATAAAACAAAATAGACCTATACAAAGATTGTTGTTTTGTTTGTTTGTTTGTTTGTTTGTTTTGGTATTTTGAGCCAAGGTTTCTTTTGACTGTCCTGGACTCACTTTGTAGACCAGGCTGGCCTCGAACTCACAGAGATCCACCTGCCCCTGTCTCCCTGAGTGTTGGGATTACAGGCGTGTGCCACCGTGCCCAGCACAAAAATATCTTTCTTTCCTGATTATATTAGTCATGGTGCTGAGCCTGTCTAACAACTGTAAGTGAACACCTGCACCCATTTCAGAATTTCAAAATATTAGAAGCAAAAGCTGACTGAACTAAACTGAAATCAACAAGTACATAATTATGTAAAAAAAATTAATTTCTTTCTTCAGTAACTGGTAAAACTACTACACACACAAAAAAAAAAGTCATTTTAGAAAACTATTTCTCACTAACCATTTTCTTCTTGATGTGGACATTTTCAAAATTTGGGTTTTTCTCTGCCTAGGGCTTGTAATGATGTACTCTCCTTCCCTTTACCTCTCTCTCTCTCTCTCTCTCTCTCTCTCTCTCTCTCTTTCTCTCTCTCTCTCCTTACAGGCTCAGTCACTTCTCTAAACTACTCAGAAAAGTGTAACTTCTTTTCTGCCTCTTCTGTGGACGTGCTTTCCCTAACCTAGTATTCTGGGCTTCCTCACTCTCTCTAGCTCCTCACCATGTAGATGATTTCCTCTCTGACCTCCATGTTTAAAAGCCAGTTTAAACACTACGGCTTTTCCCCCCTTCTTTCTCCCATTCTTTTCCCACCAACAGCTGCGGAGATTTACGGCTGCCTGCCCTGGGGGTTTTCCTTTGGCTGCTAATAAAATTGTCCTTGAGCCTCAAAAGAATCGGTAGTAATATAAAGCATTTCAACCACACCGTTGCCCACCTTGAGCCAATTAAAATTTACCCTGAAGATTGAATTGAACAAGAAGAGAACACGAGTTTTGTTTGGTTTTTGAGCTCTGAAGAAAAAGATGTTCCTAAAATACAGATGGTATATTGGGCTATAATATGCATATCAATAAATCTGAAATACTGGGAGACTTTCATCTGTATTTACTTCTATTGTGTGTGAGAGAAAGAGAGAGAAGAAGGAGAGATTGGAAGCACATACATGTCACATGGTGCATGTGTAGGCCAGAGAACAATTTTGAGGAGGTAATTCTCTCCTTCCACTTTTATGTGCATTCTGGGACTCAAACTCAGGTCCTTCCACTTACACAGAAAACACGTCATCACCTGAGCCATCTCACATGCCTCGTATCAGGATATTAGACATACAACCTATAGCTGCAAAGGAATCAACAAAGAAAAAAGGTCTCAACGAGTATGTAAGTATTTGGAAAGTAAAACCCACTTCTAAATGACTCATAGGTCAAAGGAAACAAACGAAGAATAAATGCTTCAAACTGAGTGAGGCAGATTGTGAACATTTGTTAAACAACTAGATGGATGCTTTGAAGAACTATCACGGCCAGAGAGATTCAAATAATCTGAGTTAAAATTCAACAATAGAGAGACAGCAGCAAATTAAGAAGTGGAGTAAACAGAAGAACGATCAGAAGAGCGATCAGAAGAGGTACAAGGCCAGAGCCATGTTCTCCACACTGGCCAGAGTCCCCTCACTGAGTCCCCTCTCTGCAGAGATTTACTTATTGTTATGTCTAGGAGGGGTTTTGCCTGCATTTATATACACCACAAATAGGTATTCCCTTAATAATTCTTCAACTTTTGCGGTCCCAACAGCTGAAGAATCAGCATTCCAGTATAAAAAAAGAGTCACTTATCTTTTAGCAGTTGATCATTTCACCAGAAAACAAGTCTTTACAATTACCATGTTAAAGGAGAAATGAAAACAAAGTGAGGCATTCTATAGAATGAGTGATCAATACTCTCAAAGCTTAAAGGCCAAATAAGGCAATTAATAGCAACCTGTCTCTTGCTCCGCTCTGAGAGTTGGGGCCCGGGAGGCAATTGTAAGAAACGTTTATTGGAACAATTGGTGAAATGTTGCGTGATACTGTAAATTAGATAAAAATATTGAGTTCGTTTTATAGCTCCTGATTTTTATAACCAGACTGTTTCTACTAAAAAAAAAAAAAAAAAAAAAAAAAGTACTGTTCTCAGGAAATACACCCTGGTGTGTTTAATGGTTATGGGGGCAGTATTCAATAAATTGTTCAAAATGAACAAATGTGGATGCAAAGGGGAAAGAAAATAAAATAAATGGAACAACATATATACAGTTGAACCTAAGTAGAGTGCTTTTTTTCTTTTCTTCTTCTTCTTTCTTCATTTTCTTTTTTTTAGGGTCTCACTACATAACCCAAACACTCTCTTTTGAACCTCTCCATTGCTGGGATGTAGCCATGTGCCACCACACCCACCACCTTCGTATTTATTCTTACATCATTTCCATAAATGTTAAACCATAGTAAAACTGAAGAAGACCAAAAGCATGTTTATCCTTTAAAATATGTTCAGCGTCATCAGTTTGACGACAGTTAAAAATATCAAAATTAAAATCTGGTTTAAGGTGGCAAATAAAATACCTGCATAACAAGAAAACACCGGTTTCCAAAAACACCTAGGCAGACCACACGCTGTGATCAGGAAGGATGCTTTTGACCGTGAAACAGCAAACTCTGCTAACACAGTCGAGGTGGAATGTCCAGAGGTGAAAATACCACTCCCAACAAGGCTCGTGGCTCTCTCGGTGCCACTGTCTATCTCTGGAACCTTGAAGTCTGCTCTGTGAGGTAGAAATTTAGTCATTCAAAGTCCTTAGAGCTGGCACAAACACCCTGGACTGAGAAGGAAAGTCCCCACCTCCACTCCCACAGAAGGCCCGTCACCCAGCCTACTCATTCAAGGTCCTAGTTTCCAACACGCTGGCCTCTCTGCAGCCCAATTGCTCCTTCAGACAACAGCCTAGGAGCAAGATTTCTGATGTGGAACTTGAAGTTATCAGCAAAGCAGGTGGGGACCTTAGGAGCTAAAGGGGTAAGAACAGATGGGACAAGGGGATAGAGAAAGGAAGATGAGGAGAGCCTGAAAGAAACTCAGGGTGCATACTGAAGCTTATAAAACCCCAGTAGATGGTAAGCTTAAAAAAAAAATTTTTTAAGGGGTTTGAACAGATGTGCCCTATGTGGGTGAGCAATGACACTCTCAGAAGACCTGAGTCCTTAAATGAGAACATCGATGCCAGGCATGAGTTATTTTCCTATGAATTACTGCTCAGTAGGGCACCTGAAACACTATACTGCCTTCGGATGCCCATCACAACTAGATGGTAAGGCCCTACTGGTGAAGAAAACACAGCATACTTAGCTCGCAAGACATAAAGAAACCGATCTTGGACTGACCAGGAACCCCCTGCTGGCTAGCATTCACAGCGCTGGAAGGCGCCATGCAGGCTGCTGGGGGAGAGAAGACATCGTTAGTTTTGCCGGGAGCTAGACTCTGCATGCTACACTACTGATCTAGCAGACAAGATGGGCCCACTGGTTCATGGCAGGTGACAGAACTGTCCTAGAGAGACACAACACACACACACACGTACACGCCATGACCCACCCCAGAAAGGAAGCCTGTGACAGACCAAAATAACGCACCAATGTCCAATCTGGTGAACCAATGAGGAGTTTTTAACTGGGGTTACAACAGGAATATAGGTGAGGGGTCACTTACAAGGAGCAGGGATAATTCAAAAGCAGCTCCATCATCAGAAAGCCTACCTCAACATAGGTGACGACTCCTAAAACCTACAGCCCTGGAGCTCCCTACCTAGTCAATCCAAACCTCTCTCTTACCTTAATTTGGCTGGTCAGAGTCTACCCCAGCAACTGTCTACTTCTTTTCACGCTATTGGTACAGGGCCCCCATGAATCTTCCAAGTTTGCGTTCTATGGTACATGGGACCTTTTGCTTACCTCCTGAGTCGCCTGGGTCTTCGCTTCTCTCCTGGAAGAAATGTTTCCTTTTGGAGGGAATGTTACCAAGGTAAGAAACATGTCACACAGCAGTGTAGTAGTGGCAAAGCTGATGAAGGGGATAAGAAATGCTCTCTGGATTGGATGTGAGGCCTGTCCCACAGGAGGGAATTAAGGTCTGATACTGAAAACATTGTTGAAACCCACAGCTGGGAAAAGCACAGGCCCTAGGGGAGAACCTGATGAAATCTTTTTACTAAATAGTAGTGCTGTCAAACTGCCTTCCAAATATTTATGTTTATATTCCTAGAGTTGCGTTGCTCTCAACTTTAGAAAAGCTTCTTATTGAATTAGCTAGAGGTCAATGCAGAAACTCATAACTGTCAAAATGCTGAGAATAAGTGGCTGAATATTCAATCATGGGTGGGATATCTGTGTCAACCCTTGCCTCCTAAACTTGGGGAACATTTTGGAAGAAGGAGGTGGCAAAAAGTCGGGGAATGTGGCTGGTTATGGCATATGCTTTTAATACTAGCACTCTAGAGGCAGGGGCAGTAGGATACCTGTGGGTTCAAGGCCAGCTTGGTCTATGGAATGCGTTCAGGACAGCCAAGGCTACACAGAGAAACCCTGTCTAAAAAAAAAAAAAAAAGAAGAGGAGGACAAGAAGGAGGAGGAGGAAAAAGAAGAGGAAGAAGAAAGAGAAAGAAGAGGAGGAGGAAAAATGATTTGAAAGGCTGTCCTTTGGAAATGGCATAGTTATTGAACATGAACTCACAACAACTGTGGTTAACAGCATAAAATCACACTAATTAAAAATTACAGTGTGAGAGGAATGCACGGGAGACCCACCCCTACCTGAGGACCTAATGGCCGTTGATAGCTGGCAGGAAAGGGAGAGTTGTTTTTCCTCAGAGCAGTTGGCTGCTGTTAGATTGTCAGTGATAGAAGAATTACTTCATACCCACGTGCATCTGAATATCCCTAATTAGACTCAGTGAATTATTGGGGGGATTATATAGGTTGGGAGACAGATATTTTGGAAGTGATCCTAAGGGAAGTTGGAAGGGCCTAAGATACATTGTATACATGTACAAAAAAATTCAAACATTAAAAAAAAGAAGAATATCAGTTCTCAAATGGAAGCTCATTGTAACAAGGATTGTTCTGCACTTGTCATCAAATTGTGGCATATAGTAATTGCTCCCTAAGTATTTGCCGGGTGACTGATTAAAGCAAGCAAGTCAGAAATAATTCAGACACACAACTTATAAGTACCATTGGTTAAACAGTAATCTATGAAGCTAAATGACAGGTAACTATTAAAAAGTTTATTTGTGGGCCAGGCGATGTAGAAGTAACTGTCTGGCATGTGAAGACCCAGAATATGAATGCCAAAATTGAAGAAAAAAATTTTACTTGTAAAGTTAAAGATATGGAGAATTTAAAAAAAAATAACTTTATCTTTTAAGGAAATATACAACTTTTGGGGGAGTTATTGTATGTTTGCTATTTTGTTTGTTCTATTTTTGAATACCAAACTACTTTTGATTGGACTGGAGAGATGGCTCAAAGGTTAAGAGCACTGGCTGCTCTTCCAAAGGTCCTGAGTTCAATTCCCAGAAACCACATGGTGGCTCACAACCATCTATAATGTCAGAAAGCACACATGCAAGCAGAATACTGTATAAATAATAAATAAATCTTAAAAAACCAAACTACTTTTGTTATTACAAATTCAGTGGGTTCTTTTCCCCCACATATTTTCACTCCTGAGAAAATATCCAGTGCCCAGCCCGCGTACCTCCCAAGCCTAAAATGAATGTACCAATTAATAATGTGAGCCAGCTCTGAGATGCATGCCTGTAATCTCAGCACTCAGGAGGGAAGAAAGATCTCAAACTCCCAGTCCCCCTGGGCTACATAGCAAAAACAAAAGGAACAAAATAATTTTAACAAAACAAATACCAATACAGACAAATACACATATGCGCACTTGCCTCTATCTGGTTTAGCTTCCTCATCTGTAAAACAAGACACTTCCTCATAAAGTTGGTGTGAAGATTTAAGTGAAGACTCCAGTAAGTACTTATTTAAAAATGTGGTTGGGAGGCAGAGCAGGCAGGGCTCTATAATTTTAAGGCCAGCCTGGTCTAGCTAGTGAGTCCCAGGCCAACCAGGTCTACACAGTGACTATATGTCTACATATCTCAATAAGTAAACCAACACCCAATGAACAAACCAACACCCAAGCCATATGAGCGAGCTACACGACTGCTTGGCAGATGCCCAAGTGACTCAGCATTCTGCTTCACTGGTACTCGCACAGCCATGTCAGCTGCTGCTCTGTTCACAATGGATGAAACAACCTAAATGTCCTTCATCAGGGGAATGGATAGTGAAAATGTGGTACATATACACTGTGAAATACTATTCTGCTGTAAAGAAAAAGGAGAGCAGAAAGTTCGAAGGTAAATGGGTGGATCTAGAAAAGATGGTGTTTAGCAAGTAAACCAGACTCAGAAAGTCAAAGGCTGCATTTCTTTTATTTGTGGTTCCTAGCTCCATATCTTCAGATGTGAGCCTACACATGACAAAGCAGCAGGAAACTCTAAAAGGACCATGGAGTGGGGGAGGGATGCCTGAGACTGGAACAGGGTTCGGGTGATACAATGTGGGAAATGGAAAAACGGGAAGGAGGTTTCAGTTGAGTGGAGGGGGGAGTTCTGTCTCTCTGAAGGAGACAGAAGGAGAAGGAACAGATAACACCAAGGCTTTTAAATAAACCCTCATGGAATTGCATTATTTTAT
This sequence comes from Meriones unguiculatus, assembly GCF_030254825.1. NCBI lineage: Eukaryota > Metazoa > Chordata > Mammalia > Rodentia > Muridae > Meriones > Meriones unguiculatus. Next base: position 112,663,477 of record NC_083353.1, read on the forward strand.
ATTTACCTAAAATTATACGTAATACACACATACTTACACACATTACACATATGGAAGTTACGCCACTTGGGCTGACAATGCTCCCCACAAGAACCACAGACTAACAAAAGCCCCCAGTAGAAAGCATGAATGGTTGGTCAGAGCAGTCCTAGGGACTCCCAAAACAATATAGACTACACTGTGGCCCTGAGGTTGAAGGTAAGCCCCTACTGCTGAAGACACACCCTCAGGACACAGGGTTCAGACTATCTGAGCTGGACTTGACCTGAAAGCCTCCTTCCTGAGGTCGAATTTCCGTGGTTCCAGAAAACACTACGCAAGCTGCCATTAACAGTTCCTCCCAGCTGTGACACCTATAAATCACGACAACAACCAGCATAGCAAGAAATCCATGAAGGCACAGTAAGCGCCATTTACACATTGGTGGTAATCAACGGCTGTCTAGTTAGAAGACTCACACCCACTCAGCAGGAGGGAAATCGTGCTGGTACTAGAACCCTATCCAACTTCCCAGGGCTAGTGAGACCACAGATCACAGAAGAAGATGTACAGCTGGGCTCGGTGGCGCACGCCATGATCCCAGCACTCAGGGAGGCAGAGGCAATCCGATCTCTGTGAGTTCAAGCCTAGTCTACAAAGTGAGTACAGGACAACAAAGGCTACACAGAGAAACCCCGTCTTGAAAAACCAAAAGGAAAAAAAAAAAAAAAAAAGGAAAGAAAACAGAAAAGAAAGAAAATTTGCTACCACTTTGTGAAGTAGGCATAACTCCTATCTGCACTCTAAATTGTATCCATATGCCCAAAGATAAACGTAGTCTTGCCCCAAGTCAATTAAGCTCTTCTTGACAGGGCATCACGGAAAACCATGACAGGACACAAAGCAGAGACTGACAAGCCCCAGGGGATACCTCTGCATAACAGCTCCTGCATCTTTGGCTCAGGGACCAGGAGGAAAAGGGGGACTGGAAAGACCGTCAGAGCTGGAATACCAGGAAGTGTGATGTGAAACAGTCTATCATAGAAACGGCCGCATAAGCAAGATCTGAACCCCCAGCGTTATCAACAGAAATGCTAACATGAGAAGGAGAAAGCTTACACAGCCCCACTCCTAAACAAGGAACCACAGGAAATTAATGACTGTGGAAGAGATGAGCCCCCAAGTGGCTATCTCATATGAAGCGATCATCCTCAAAACCATAGACACACAAACAACAAAAATAGACTCAGCAGGTTGTAATGTATTTGCTCATGTAATATGTAACACTAATTACTAAAGAAAAAGAGGCTATCACTCTGAGGAAGGACACGGAAAGGCCAGGTCTTTGGAAGAACTGAAGACAGGAAGGAAAGGGAAGTCATTATATTTTAATTAATTAAAATGTATTGAAATTCTTAAGTTAACTTTTATTTTTTTAAAAAAAAAAAAAAGTACGGGACATGACAGCAGTTTCAAACACAATACTGCTTATTTAAGCAGAAGGAAGTGCAGACAAGAGGTCTGTAAGAGTCAAAAGCCGAAAGAACCTTCAGAGGAAGAAATTAGGAACCTGGGGAGTGACTCCGGGAAGCCATAATAATTAAGTTTCAGACGGAGTTCTAAGAACAAGTAGGGCTTCAGACGGCGGCTAATAAATCCAAGGAGCCCGTGAAGAACCTTAGAGGATCGGCACCCCCAAGGAGGGCGGGCACCTTTGATAAAGAGAGTGTGCTTCTGTAGCAAGGTGCTACCAGAGGACAGAGTCATTGCGGAGGTGACGGTAACCATAGCACGTCCCGACATGACAAGAAAACCAGGACAGGACACGCAGGACCCTGACGTTCCGGGGTCCCGGTGGCTGAGTCAACTGCAGACCCGGAGCGACCCCAGGCGGCGGACGGCGGAACAGCACCTCACCGGAGCGCCCCACGGCCGCAGAAGAGCCCTAGGAACTACAATTCCCAGAGAGCCCTGCGCGCAGGGACAGTTGGCGCGTGACCCCCGCGTGAGCGGCGGGGGGCGGGGGGGTGCCAGCCGGGTGTCTGTGGAGGCGGGGCTCGAGCCCCATTGGTAGAAAGGCGACCCCCAAAAGGAGAAACTGATCTTCGTGACCTCGGAGGACTTGGGGTTGACGGGACGGGGGCAGAGCGAACTAGGCTGCTGACCAATCAGCGTTGGGAGGGAAGAACGGAGCGCGGAGGTTCTGCGGTCACATGCCGCGGGGTCCGGTGGGAGGAGCAGTTGCTCAGCAGCCTCCCGCCGCTTCCTGTTTCCGGTTTCTGGAGCGGGGCGCAGCGCGGCACTGAGGGGAGCGCTGGCCGCCGACAGGAACCGAGGGACTGGGGTCCGCGCCCCCCGAGCCCCGCTCTCCGGCTGCGTTTCCCAGCCCCAGAGGCACATCCTTGGGGCCTTCTGAGCTTCGGCTGCTGCGTTCTCCCCAGACACGTGAGTGTGGGGGGCGTGGAGGAGGCGGGCTGGGGTCCTTGCACGCTTCTCCGCGGACGGAGAGGAGACCAGGAGGCTCACTTGGCCCTGGTTCTAGCTTGGAGGTCCTGCTAGGGAGCCCTAGGGCCGAATGGAGGCGAAAGGCGTGAGGACGCAGAGCGTCAGGCTGCTGGGAGTGAGGAGGAGGACTTCGAGACCAGAGAGGAATTTAAGATGTTGTGAAGATGAGGGGGGAAGTGCCCACTTGTGGAAACATGCGAAGTGTTACTGAATGCTTGTGGAGAGAATTTTGACCTGTATCGTGGGGGTAAAAGGGCATCGTGGCGTCGTTTGGGGGAAGGTGTGGCTTGGAGCAGATGGAAGGCGAGGATTTCCAGAATTCTGGAAGAAGTTTCGGGGAAAGTATATTAGCTTGGTATGGAAAAAGAGTAACTGAGTTTCTTGTGTTTCTTCTTGTGAGGAGTTTGAAGCATAGAACTACCTCCTTGAGGCACTTTCAGCACTGGGCCTCTCTGCCAGTTGAGACCGATCTTTAAGAAGTGTTGACCCGGGAGGAAGAAAATAAAGCCCTCCGTTAGAACATGGAAAATGGCCGTGAGTGCAAGGCTAAGTGATGTCAGCCGTTTCCCAGTCCCTAACTTAGTCGTTGGCCCTCCCGTGAAGAAGGAGGTTTCAGCATTGCCAGTTGATCTGTCTCTGTAGAATTAGAAAGTTGAAGGGGAATTGTCAAGATCATAAGATCCTGTTTCACAACATCGAGACAAGTGCTTGCGCTTTGAGGATCTGTTTGACCACATTAAAAAGGGACTGCCCAACTTCAGCTTCATACTGTCCTCTCCTTGGGCCCGCATTTATCAGAAGTTCGCCGACAAATGCCTTCGTGTCCTTAGTCATCCAGGTTGCTCCAGGGACTGCACTCGTTTCATATTTGTGTGACCTGGGACAAGTAACTCCATAGGCAACTCTTGTCAGTCCCCTCATCTTCATTTTTCTCGGATACGGAGCAGTTCAGGGCTTACACCACACCAAATCAAAGAGAAGCCGCTCAAACTTACAGTCAGGTCTTAGGCTGGAAAGAATGGAGAAGTATTTATTCTTCCAACTTTCCGAACAAACGAGCAGATGGCAAGCGGCGCAGCTCCACTGAAGCCCACCGCAGCTTGTTTTAAATTCTTCGTTCCTGTCCCCGGTTTTGTGAAATTCTTTTTCCCTGTTTTGGGAAGAGAAAGCAGCAACAGTTAACGAACGAGGAACAAACTTTCAGGCCAGACTGCACAGCCTTCATTCCCTGAGAGCATCCCTCCAGAATTCGTTCCCCGGGAGAAGTCTTCAGAGCCCAGGATGTTAACATTTTAAGTTAGACCCTGAGAGAGCTTGAGGAAGATGGCAGCCAGCCAGTCCACAAAGGCGCCCTCAGTGAGTTGACTGGTTAAGCTGCATGTTGAGCAACAAGTGAGCTTAGGGAAGGCCAGAGCTTAAGTCTTAGGTACACTCCAGTTAACCCCATGAGGAGCCTACTTCCCCTTCCTGCCTTGTTTTGAAGAGAAGAAAGGCAGCTCTGCTGTGGATCTTCCCCCCCACCCCCCCGCATCCCAGAAAATTACGATGAAAGTTGTAGGTGACAGTGACACATGGGCCTTGAGCTCTGCAGCCAGCTGTCTTGCTTATGCGTTAACGTTGTCAGTGGTATTTGTTTTGTTGTTTGGTTTTTATTTGTGATATAGAGGCAGTTCACTTTTACTGTATAAGGTTTGGGGAGGATTGGTTAGTTAACGTAAATTAAGTATTTCAGGCAGTGCCTGGCTGAAGACTGTCACTCTACTAGGTCCTGTCTCATATTTGAGATGTATCAGAAGAGCCTTTCACCCCTCCACTACCTGTAATTACTGTGTGGAAATGCCTTGTTTTGTATTACTGTAGTGAATTGATGCTTGGGGTCTGTGAAGTCAGGTGGGTAAGCTCCCAAGCATGTGTTGCCCTCTTTGCATGTGGGAAACAGAAGCTCAGATGTAAGTTTCAGGGAGAAGGAAAATGCACTTAGATCACAGACTTTGAGCTTTCATTTTCTTGTTGTGAGGGAGTCCAGAAGAGTAAAATGTCTCGGAAAAAAAACTGTGAAACCATTAGAAAATAACAGTGTCCTAAAGTGTTACTAATGGATAGGAGATGGGGATACCCAACTTTTCAACATTGTCATCCATAAATATGTTGGGTTGCATTCACAGCTATCTGGGGATATATGTGTCCCATGCGCCATAGGGTGGATAGGGCTGTTAGAATAACACACAGTGAACCCACGGGGAACTTTAGAGTATAGAAAGACAGCCAACTTACCCAGAGTCTAGAAGCCCTTGAGATCTGTGACTTGGGAGAGGCTGAGGTAGATTTTGGAAGACTTGTGATCCCTCATTTTGACCCAGTGAGTTTTCATCTATGATTGGGTGGGGGTTTTGTTTTTATTTTATTTTATTTTTTCAGAGAAGTGGTGCTTAAGTAATTGAGGTGAGTGAAGGAGCTGAGGGCGTTTCACACTGCTCCACGGTGCTTCCAGTGGATGTGAAGAAAGGTTATTGGATAATCCCAGGATACTGACGTGTCAGGGCCCAACACAGTCTGTCTTCTCTCTCTACCTCACATCTTTCATAATAACTTCAAGCTAGACATGGTCAAGGATCTGTGTAAATCATGATTGAAATGTTTTAGGGAAGGCCACTGACTTAAGCTTTATTTGTAAACTAGTATGTAACTTTGAAAAATGGGATACTCCTATATATAGCCAGGCATGGTGGCACATGCCTGTAATCCCAGCACTTAGGAAGGCAGCCGGATCTCCATGAGTTTGAGGCCAGCCTGGTCTACAAAGCAAGTCCAGGACAACCAAGGCTACACAGAGAAACCCTGTCTCAAACAAATAAAAATAAAAATGGAGTACTACAATGTAAATTTTCATCAAATAATAACAAAGCAAAGATGGTTGCATCCTAGCTATCATAATTCTTTTCTTCTTCTTTCCCCCACAGTTTGTTTTGTTGGGTTTTTGTGTTTTAGAGGTTATTGAGACGGTCACTGTCCTCAAACTCCCTAAGATCCAACTGCCTCTGAGTCTGACAGTACTAGGCCCCATAGTTTGTTTTGAAACAGATTCATGCTTTCGTATAATCAAAATACCATTACTTTTTGTAAGGTAGTGTGATTCATCTGTTTTCTCTCTCTTGATCCTGCCTTCACCTCCAACACACTCTGTAAAAGGATGTTCCCCTTCTCCGGCTGCTGGAGGACTGAACTGTTGTTGCTACTCCTAGCTGTGGCTGTGAGAGAATCCTGGCAAGCAGAAGAAAAATCTTGTGACCTGGTAGGAGAAAAGGATAAGGAGTCAGAGAGAGAGGTGGCTCTCCTGGAGAGGTTACGGCCGCTGTTTAACAAAAGGTAGATGAGAAGAACCTGCAAGTGTTTAAGAAACTGTCTTTATTAAGGGTCTTTTCCTCTTACTGACTTTGCTTCAGCTTAATGTGGCAGGAGTGCATAAATGATACGGGTTCTGACATGAACTTCAGCGGCATTAGTTTTATTTGGCTGTAATACATTGCCCTCTTTAATGATAGCAAATTTACAGCCATGTGATCATGTATGTTTCTCTTATCTTTTCCACAGAAAAGTATCAGTTTCTAAAGGCTGGGTCTAAAACACCAGCTTGTAGAAACCAGAACATTACTTGATAGCTTCATATAATCAGACTTTAGAGTCATCACACAGACACATTTAAATATATACATGTCTAAGTATGTCTTCCTCAGTTCCGGGAACTTTCAGGTATATAAACATGAAAATGACCCTTCAACATGGGACTGTCCCGTGAACACAGACAGACCCTTGCTGTGGAGAAACAGCCAGCATTTTTGCATAACTAGAATAGGTACTCTAGAATGTATTGCTGTCTTGGGTGGTATATTTGAACTTCCTATAATCAACAAGTAGGACAGTCTGTGGGACCATAAATAACTCATAATTCAACAAATGTGCCTTTGATGAGAAGGAGGGGTCTGCTTTTTCCTGAGCATGAAAAGTAGTAATACTGTTCTTTTCCTCTGTAGTTTTGAGAGTACTGTGGGCCAGGGCTCAGACATATACAGCTACAAATTCCGAGTATGCCGGGAAGCTGGCAACCACTCCTCTGGAGCAGGCCTGGTGCAGATCAGCAAAAACAATGGGAAAGAGACGGTGGTTGGGCGAATCAACGAGACTCACGTCTTCAATGGAAGTAAGATATTTCCTGCTGACTAATCCAAGTCAGTCCTCCATTAATCCTGCATGTGTTGGCCTTCCCCCGCTTTATGAGGATGGCATGTTGTGTGGAGTCTGGGCCACTGAAGACTGTAACGCACAGTGCCTCGTTGCACAGCCGCTCAGGCCACCGCTGTTTGAAGATAGTACAAAGCTTTCACAAAAAGAATATAGCGTAGGGGATACAATTCAAGGTGGAACATTTGCCCACAAGCATAAAGTTCTGACGTTCTGACTTTGATCCTTGGTGCCACAAAAAGAAAGGCAGGGGATGGAAAAAGAGAATATGAAAGACTGAGAATGAAAAATGAATCTGAATCTAGCCAGAATTTTACATAGCCTGGAGTCCTTCTATTTACCCAAATACTTGAGTTCCACACCAGCCACCACCATCTCTCATCAAATTAATCATTTTGCCAATACTGAATTTTAAGATTTCTTTTTTGGGGCCAGTAAGTCTATTTAAGGGGGAAATTTTTCTCCTCCTACTCATACTAACGGTTATATTTTTCAATGTAATGAAAGCATATGCTGGAAGAGAATACCTGTGGTACAGTTTCTTCCCATAAACAGATAAATTATTCAATCTAGATATTCACTATGTAAAGAATAAAATAAAACACGAGTGCATTCTGTACCCAACTTACCATTTTTCTAATGTGATGGTGTCTTAGTTACTGTTCTAGTGCTGTGAAGAGACACCGTGACCGAGGTAATGTTATGAAGGAAAGCGTTTAATTGGACCCTTATAGTGTCAGAGGTTTGTCTGCTATCACCGCGGGGATAGTTGAGCCTGTGGGGACCATTCTTATTTGGACCACTACAGATGGTTCTGAGGTACCAGCTCACTGATTTTAAAATCTTATTTTCTCATATACAAAAGTTGAAAGAATCCTTACTCACTCATTTCACATGGTTGTCAGTCAAACAATATTTTGCGAAGAATTTTTAACATAGTAAATGCTAAGAGAAATGTATTCCCAACTCAATAAACCATCCACTTTGAATTTATCTATGCCATCTTGGGCTTCTCCCTTTGCTTTGTGTTGAAAAAATGTTCATCAGTGTTAAAAGTGTGGATAGCAACTGTTTTTACACATTCTGTTGCCCACCTTTAATGAAAAAAGAAGATTAATCTTAAATATCTGGTTCTTCACTGTATAAAACAAGAGACCACAAAGTTTTGTTAAGAAACAAGTTTTAAGGCCAGGCATGGTGGCTCATGCCTATAACCCCAAACCTTGGGAGGCTAAGGCAGGAAGATCACAAGTCTGAGACCAGCCTGGTTTGTATGATTAGTTAAGGCCAGCCAGAGCTATAGAGGAAAGCTCTTTTGTCTTTTAAGAGAGAAAGTTTTTAGCTTACCATTCAGGTACAGAGATCCTACCAGGTAGCAGTTTCGGTGGCTCGTTCCACTCTGCCCTGCTACCCATTGTTGCCTCTGCCTCCCCTGCACTCCGTAGTGCTATTATTCTCGTCCTTCCTCAGGTAATTGGATCATGCTGATATATAAAGGGGGTGACGAATACGACAACCACTGTGGCAAAGAGCAGCGGCGTGCAGTGGTGATGATCTCCTGCAATCGGCACACGCTAGCGGTAAGATATCCTGGGGTGTAGAAGATTCAAAGAACTGACCAGAGGGAAGGGAATTAACAGGACAGTTCTGTGGAGCGGACATGAGAAAACTAATTCAGATTTTCACTGTGCCAGAGTCTCCTTACAAGGAGAATAGGCTACTGAACCAGGAGCAGCAAGGGTTTGGTATTCATTTATTTATTGAGGGGTAGTCTTGTTTGTTGGATGCCAGTTGAAAGAAAACATCTTATACATAATTACTATTTGGACCTCTCCTCATCAGGACAATTTTAACCCAGTGTCTGAAGAACGAGGCAAAGTTCAAGATTGTTTCTACCTCTTTGAAATGGATAGCAGCCTAGCCTGTTCACCAGAGGCCTCACACCTCAGTGTGGGCTCCATCTTACTTGTCATGTGAGTACTTTCTACCTTCTCAGTACCATCCATGTGTTTGCATATACGAAATTAAAGCTGACTGACTCGAAAATAACAGACCATACAAGTTGAAAGAAATTAAGCTGGGGGATGTAGCTTGGTGGCAGTGTTTGATCAGTCTATGTTCAATGCTCTCAACTGTGTAGCTACAGCTGATCTCAAACTCAAGAAATATTACCTGCCTTTGCCTCTCAGACCGGACTTTTTAAAAATGAAAGGAATTAAAGTGTTTAGTGCAAATAAATAGTTGCATTTGGAGATGCTTTTTTCTTTTCTTACTGTATAGTTCTGTCTGGCCCGGCCTAGAATTCACTGTGTGGACTTGGCCTCTGCCTCCCAAGTGCTGGAATTAAAGGCGTCCACCACCACACCCTGCTTGTGCTTTTCCCAGGGAGGGCGGACAGTTTTCAGTACTGTCCAACTTATTACTTCAGTAGAATTAGGAAACAATCCTGTTTATTAATTCCAGGCTACTAGACTCATTGTCTTTCTGACTGATAGCACTCCGAGCAGGTTTTTTGAGGAGCTGAGTCCTTTTGCTTGTGTTTCTGGCATACAGCTTAGGACAGCTAATGCTGAATATAAAGGTTGGCCTTAGCCTTCTAAATGGCTATTATAAATAAATATGTGGTGCTGCTTCAGGGTTGATAAGTCTTAAGTGTCTTTTTTTTTTTTTCCTTCCTCTCCAGATTTGCATCACTGGTTGCTGTCTACATCATTGGGGGTTTCTTATACCAGCGACTGGTAGTGGGAGCCAAGGGAATGGAGCAGTTTCCTCATTTGGCTTTCTGGCAAGATCTTGGCAACCTGGTAGCTGTAAGTAGCAGTTAATTTGGGTTAAGCCTTGAACTTCGGGTGCTTTTTTAATGGTCCCTGGAGAAAACCAGTTGGCACAGTCTGAAACCTTATCATGTTTCACTCTGAAATAGATAATTAAGATTATCTTATGGTTGTTTTTTTTCCCTACAGGATGGCTGTGACTTTGTGTGCCGCTCAAAACCCCGTAATGTACCTGCTGCGTATCGTGGAGTTGGGGATGACCAGCTGGGGGAAGAGTCAGAAGAAAGGGATGATCATTTGCTACCAATGTGATTGCACTTTTAATGTCCAACCACCTCTTCGGTCCCCAAACCAAAGCATTCTCAGCCAGACTTCTCAAGCGCCGCTTCTCATCTCTTGCTTTGCCATTAATATTCTTGCTTTCCAACTGGCTTTTGATTTGTCCCTAAATTGCCTCCCTCTTCTCCTATTAATTTTCCTCTGCACAGGTGTGGAAGGTAGACATAGGGCTTGGGGGGCATACTTTTGCACCCCAGGAAGAGCAAGGACAGTTAAATAGGCAGAAAGGCACAGGCCCTAGCTGTCACACAATAATTAAAAAACATTTTCACAAGTTAAGACACTGGATTTCTTTAATTAAAAAAGCAAAGATTACTTGTACCTTTGCTTGCTTCATGTTGTTTCTGCCCTACAGCAGTCTCATGAGAATGATTGTGTAGAGCTGCTTTGCAGTGCTTGCCTGACTGTAACCCAATAACTCCTGTTTGCGTTGAGCCTGGAGTCAGTCACCTGATTGTCCTTTGTGTGGGATTAGAACAGGAAAAAAATGTGAAACTTCCCAACTGAGGGGCCATCACATTGTTTATATGTCTTTGGGCGACTTAACAGCTTGAATTGGGCCCTGGACTGAGGTGGTAAGTCTGTGTTAGGCCCAATCTGTATGTATATTAGGCCCAAATGCCTAATCAAGCAGCCCTAAAGGAAACAGACTATGCTCTGGAGGTCCTCGAACCTGTCAGCTTGTGTTGGGATCTCCTTGGTTTTCCTGTTTGTAGTAAAAGCTGGCAAACCTGTTTTTGCTCATTTCCTCTACTAGTACTAAAGTTGTTTTGCACTTTTCTCACAGGTCTGTAGTTTGGCTTTTTGTATTTTTCCCAATCTTAAAGAAAGGGAACGGGAGCAGAAGTGGACGCCGAGGGCTCTGCAGTTCCCTACTGTGGGTGGGGAACACTGCTGTGCCTGTCCCTCCTGCTGGCTCAGGGAAGTGTCTTACTTTCTCACCTAGGGGAAAAGGTTTTAATCCTCTCCTCCTTTCTGTTTAGACCATGTGCCCAGAATCACAAGCTGATCTCTCTATAATACTGAACTCCTAGGCCATTAAGTAAGAACACAGCTAATCTGAACACAGGAGATGTGGAAAAGGCAGGACCATTTGTTACCTTTAAAGAAGAAAGTGAAATGGTGTCATTCTAACTTCTCAATACTTTTGCAATGGTAGTGGGGTTTTTGTTTTCTTTCTATACAGAAAAATAATGTTATTTTTAAAAACCGTATCTCATTTGTTGTTTGCATCCTTCCCCCATGTTTTAAATGAAAATAATATACCACTTTTTGTACAAAAACACAATAATTAAAAAACATACAAAACATGTTGGCTTTGTCATTTGTGTCGAGAGTGGAATGCAATAAGACTGAGACCAATTTTCATCCTTTTACTAAGGAAGAAAAAATATTTAATATTTTCGTTGTACAAGGAATAGTGCCTAAGGCAGGTGCTTACAATCCTGACCTCAGCTCCACACACTCCTGTTTTGTAAAGCTATAGGACAGAGCAGAGTTGAATGGAAAAGAAAGGTAGGGTTGAAGATGGTAACAAATTGGAAGGGAGCAGGGATGCAGAAAGATATGACAACAGCCACACATGTGCCAGCCAAACACTTTAGTCCCTGCAGCAAATCAGATACCAACCAAGTGTCCACACGGGCTGGTGATCCTGCCATGGATGCAGGAAGAAATATTCAGTACTCGGGGAAAACATGGTAACAGAAGACTGAGCTACAGTACAATGAGACAGTGCAGAGAAGGAAAGCACCAGGTTTTGCTATTTGTGTCACATAAGCTAGGAAAAGCGACTTCTCCCACTGGGGAGGCAAGTCTACAGTTCACCCATTTCCTTGCCTTCCCATATGAGACATTCCTCCTCGGATAGGTGAGATCCTTGCTAGTCAGTCCACTCCAGGGTAAGGCCGAGCAGTCCTAGTCTGTACTCTGCCTGCTTAGAAACTACATTAGGGTAGGTGTGAAGAGTGAGAAGGGTTTTGTGTGTTGTTTTTGTTTTGTTTTTAAGTGAAACCCAGAGAAAATGTCAAAGCTGCCACCATGTAGCACCAGCAACCAATTCTTGAAGTTGTCTCCATAATCCCCATAAGAGGTTAACACAATAGGAACAGCTCCTCCCTGCAAAGTCTGCTGCCCCAGGTTATAACCTGGATAGTCAGGGCATCTGCTTCAGGCTGATTTGTGGCCACCTTAAGTCTCCTTGAGGACATTGATCTTGGCACAGATCTTGAGGGCAGGACCTAACTTGAGGTTCATGGCACTCATAAGATGTTCTTCTTTAAGTAATAAAAGGGCCTGTCCATCAATCTCCTGGGAACGAAACTCTTCTGCAATCTCTTGGCAGCCTAAAAGGAAAGGGTGGGAACACATGAGAAACTGCACCATCAGAAGACACAGGAAGAAATTAAAATGGGCCAAGTGATGGCTAATCCCAAAACACTGTCCTAAGTTCAATAGCAGAAAGGTCTGAGGCAAACTTTAGCAAGTGAAATCATCTGCTGGCTACTCTACAGGATCAAGCAAGGGACAAGCCATTCAGCATAGAAATAACTTCTTGAGGGGCTGAAGAGATGGCTCAGTGGTTAAGAGCACTGGCTGTTCTGTCAGAGGACAGGGGTTCATTTCCCAGCACCCACATGGCAACTCACTGTCTAACTCCTGCTCCAGGAGATCCGACACTCACAGAGACATGTAAGCAAAACACCAATGCACATAAAATAAAAATAAACTTAAAAAAAACAAAACTTCATGACTCCATTAGAGATAAAAACTACATGCATGGCTTAACACTGCAACATTTTCTTTTGAGAACTCAGAATTCAAACAAATACCAAAGAGTAATGGTGTTTGTTTAGTGAGGGCAGCCCTGCCTTGAATGTGAATCACGAAAGTCTTCTCTAATGTACTCCTTTGGAAAAGTCATGTATGCTCAGTTGCTCACATATACTAGTGATATCCAAAAACTCCAAGTGACAAATACGATTCATTCAAGGTAAAAACAAATACCAAAAAGCTACAGACACTATAATCAATGGTGTTGGCCCAGAAGGAAGTCAGTGAACTACACTGTAGGAAAGCAGGTGGCCTGATGACCTAGGGAACCAGGTCCTGGTTCCATTGAAGACCCCCCACCCCCCACCGCAGCCAGTACCTTGCAGAGAAGCAATAAACTCATAGACCTCCTCAACACTCCATCGGCTAGGATTACTGGACAAGAACACAGGGTTGATGCCATGTAATTCTGGGGTGGGTGGGGCTGTAATGGTATTTCCGAGGTCACGTTCTCCATGCCCAGCTCTGACTGACAGTGGCCCAGGAGATGTTGGGGAGAGTGCTTCATCATAGCTGGAATTATCCGAGCCCCGGCTGGAGTCCTCTTGACCCTTGAGAGAAACAAACCAGCGAACCCAGTGAGAGCACCACCATGATTTCCTTCTCTCTCAACTGCACTAGGCTAATGGAAACGTTTATCTGAATAGGTGACCTAAAGCTGTGCTTCATCTACAGGTGCACAACTACTCTAAACCACCATTCACGTATGAACAGTGTCACTGCCTTGACTGTGCCCCTCAATTATTAAGTACAGTGAAGGATTCATGGATGCATAGACTTGCAGTCAGGACAGTCTCTTACAATATGGATCAACAGAGTCAGGCAAACTGAGTTCTGAGAGTTCTGTATCCAGAACTTTTACCTAAGCAAAGAACTCTGGGGGGAGGGGAATCATTGTACAGGCCAGCTGGCTCTGCAACAGCAGCTCACCCGGTGGCGCTTGCCCTGGATCTTAGCACGAGCAATGTCAGATGAGCTGCGGCGGGGTCCGCGCCTCCGAACACGCGCATAGCTGGCTTCCTGAAACTCTTTTATCTTTTTCCTCTTCAGGCGGAACTGGTGGCTACAGCTCACATTGTACCTACAGGTCAGGGCACACACAAGATGTCACAGTGCTGTGGAAACAACATACTGACTTGGGGGACACAATGAAAAACAAAGAGGGATACAGAAAGTATCAGCTATGAGAAGGGTCAGGGGCTGGAGGAATGGCTCAGAGATTCCAAAGGTCCTGAGTTCAATTCCCAGCAACCACATGGTGGCTCACAACCATCTATAATGAGATCTGGTGCCCTCTTCTGGCACGCAGGTGAGCATGCAGACAGAACACTGTATAAATAAATAAATAAATCTTTTTTAAAAAATTAAAAGAAAAAAAAAAGGATCAGAACACTGAACAGGAAATCCAATGAGGGTGAACTGACTGGTGCCCACAGTACCTCTTTGCACATGTCATGGAGCAGAACCTCTTGGAGCCTCGGAACTGCTCTGCTGGGGCATACTTCCCACAGTACTCGCATTTGAGGAGATTTGCCTTCTTATCTAACTCTGAAAAACAAGGCATTCTTCAGTTACCACAGACTTCTCCTACCCCTCACTTGTTATTAGGCCCCAAGCTATGTACTTATTTTCTTTAGGGTTTTCTGCAAAGACCTACGCAACCTAACTGAAAATCCCTAAAACCAAACACCCTAAAGGCTTGTCCCTCACGAAGTATATAGGTTGGCATAAGAGTACAGGCCTGTAATCCCAGCACAGGAAACTGAGGCAGGAAGCCGAACATCAGCTTGGGCTACATATACAGCGAGCCAGAGACTGACAGGGATGCATAGCAAGACTCTGGAGGAGAGACAGAGACTTAACATCTTTTTTTTCCTCTTTTTAAGATTTATTTATTTATTATGTATACAGTGTTCTGTCTGCACACCAGAAGAGGGCACCAGATCTCATTATAGATGGTTGGGACCTACCACCATGTGGTTGCTGGGAATTGAACTCAGGACCTCTGGAAGAGCAGCCAGTGCTCTTAACCTCTGAGCCATCTCTCCAGCCCCTTTAAAATCTTCTTAACCTTAAGTCATCAGATTATTTCCAGGTTAGCTCTCTTATTCATTTTATTCTGGTTCAACTCAGATTTCAGATGGGATTCTGTTCTGAATATGGAAAGGAACTGACTAATACATAGAAAGCCTCAACAGCCTTCTTGACAAAGCCTAAAAGCATGGGCAAGGGCTATAGAGATGGCTCAGAGGTTAAGAGCACTGTCTGCTCTTCCAGAGGGTCTGAGTTCAATTCCCAGCAACCACATGGTGGCTCACAACCATCTGTAATGATATCTGGTGCTGTCTTCTGGCGTGCAGATATATATGCAGATAGAGCGCTCATTCATAAAAATAATTCTTTGAAAAAAGCTTTTTAAAAAAACATGGGGGACTGGAGAGATGGCTCAGTGGTCAAGAGCACCGTCTGCTCTTCCAAAGGACCTGGGTTCAATTCCCAGCACCCACATGGCAGCTCATAACTGTAACTCCAATTCCAAGGGATCTGACACCTTCACACTAATGCACATAAAATAAAATTTTAAAAAATAAATTTTTAAAGAAATTGAATTTTAAAAAAGCATGGGCAAGGGGTTTTTTACTCTACAGTAAGTTCTAGAAACTAATAATTTGTCTGCACACACACATACATACACAGTCATTTAATGCTGAAGATCAAACCCAGGACTTCACAACTGTTACCCTACAGTGTCTTCTGAAGAATATGTCCTTTTTGTTTTGTTTTGAGACAGGGTTTCTCCATGTATAGCCCTGGCTGTCCTGGAATCACTCTGTAGACCAGGAACTCAGAGAACCACCTGCCTCTGCCTCCCGAGTGCTGGGATTAAAGACTGAAGAATATATCCTTAAGACAGTATAAAATAAGCCACGCCATTCCTATTGCTTGGTAAAGCTCCCTTACAGTCCTTCCGTACGACTCCACATACTCAGCAGAACACATCTGTGCAGACAGACCTTATTTAATTTCTTCTCTAAGTTCACAAGAACTGACTGGGTAGGCGTGGTAGTGTGGGTAGTGGTGTGGTTGCCCTTGCCTATCATTCCCAGACTCAGGAAGAGTCTGAAGTTACAGGGCAGCCTAGGCTGCATGGTGAGACCTTGTCTAAAAGAATTCAATCTAGGGATGCAGCTCAGCTGTGGAACTGCTGCATATCTTCCAATCCCCACCCCCACCAAGCAGCTGCATGGGCATCCAATACTTACCTATGGAGGGGCTGTCTCCGCCCAAGGGCCCACTTGACTGGCTCTCATTCAGCCCTGTTGGAAGGCCAGTCTGCAGTGGCTTCTCAGATTCCTTCAGTAACTGAGAACATCCCACCTGTCCCAGAGAAAGACCAGTTAAAGCCTTTGCCCTCGACAGCCTTTCAAATTCCCCATGTCCCTGCCTGGGTAAGCTCTGAGTTGAAAATCAAATCTGGTTCATAAGGGATCTCTTCCTTTTTTACTTTAAGACTTTTTTTGAAGGGCGAGGGCTGTTGCGGCAAAGACTCATTATATGGCCCTAGCTATCCTAGAAGTTGCTATGTAGACCAGGCTGGCCTTGAATTCAGAGCTCTGCCTGTTCTTCTGCCACCTACAGACTCAAATGAGAAGTGTGCACCACCATGCCCAGGCAGGGGTGTGTGTGTGTGTGTGTGTGTGTATGTGTGTGTGTGTGTGTGCAGTCAGATTCTCAAGCACTGGAGTTGGTGTGATTAGTTGCAAGCCTGTGACATGAGTGCTGGGAATGCAACTCAGGACCCCCGCAACAACAAGTACGTGCTGTTAACTGCTGAGGCGTCTCTCCAGCCCCAGGCTCTGTCACTGGCTTTTCCATCTAAGTCACCTACACTTGTGCCCTCACATCATGTCCTTTAATCCACAAAGGAGCGAGGAGTCCAAGAGTCAAGATCATTGGGTTTTGGTCCTGGCTTCCTTCATTATAAAACCACCTTACAGACTCAACTACACACTATAGTTTTAAAAGCTTCCTCCTTTTCTTCTGTTCCCAATATTTTCACTTTGTAGCCCACAAACTCCGCTTGTGTTCCTTCACCTTTCTGTAACTAGTAAGCAGCATAATGAACCACTCTCTAATGATGAAACAGTTCTGTACTCTCCCGTCCCAGTCCCACTTCCAGGCGCTGCCCTCACCGGGAAGGGCTCTGCTCCTTCCTGGATAACAAAGCCTTCAATGATGTGCGTGAGGATCTGCGGCTTTACAATAGCCTGTGGGGGTTTTGAGTCACCCATCTGCCTGGACACCAAGGCTAGAGTAGGAGGCGGTGCTGACAGGGTAGGGGCCAAGGCCACTAGGTCACTGCTTGGAAGATTAGCATTCAAACTGGCCACTGGCTCAGCTTTCTCTGAAAAACAAACACACACAAGGTATTTGACACAACTGCTTATCCTCCTAGTGAGCCAGCCTGATCGTCCACAAAGTACTCATGGTGAGCCTTCACCATGGAGCCCACGATTCTGGATTATTTACTGCTCACCAAGTTCAGGCCCATTTTATACTGAACTAGATTTAGCTTTCAGCTCACTTCTCAGTTCTCTGGCACCACTAAGGTTTCGGAAGCTGGTTACTCACCTCCAAGACTGTTCTTCTCCTCCATTACCTTTGGGCTCTCTGCTGCCGGTGACACCTTTGCAGGGAGCACAGAGGCCAGTGTGGAGCCGTCATCTCTCTCCTCCTCAGACTCAGCTTTGCGTTTCACGGCCAAGGTCTGGGCTTTACTCTAGAAGATGAATGCACAAGAAAGTACCTAAGATTTAGGTGTGAAAGGAAAACTGTAATTGCATACTTCCTTAGATAACTGCCAGTTCCAGATTTCCAGATTTGTTCGCACCCTTTGATACACTAAACTTCTTGGCCATTCCCAATTAGCATGACTTCTGCACTAAAACAAGAAAGACATCACTGAGTCCTGACTTGGACTGAAAGACTCATTGTAGACCAACTAAGAACTGCTGCTTTACAAAGACAAATCTGATTAAGGTGCTCTTGATTCAATTAGTGTATATATAAAAACCTTAAGATCTTAGTAACAAATTTAGGAATTTGAAGTTTAGACATTTTATATGTGTGTTTGTGTATGTGTACATATGCATATATATATTTAACATATAAACATGGGTATATATGTGCATCTATATATGCACATATATATCCATGTATATATATAAATATACGTATATATTTAACATATATATATAGACTTCTTACTCTTTTAAAACAGAGCACATTCACCTTCTCAACTCTTCATTCTCCTGTTAAGTTCTATTTCCACTCAGTCCCCAGCCCATTCGGATATGGATGGGTAGTAATAATACCTTCAAAATAATCAAACATCACTTACCGGCAGGTGCACAGACTGCATGTAGAAAGCAGCAGGGACTTGGGCCACCACAGGGGAGGAGGCTGTAGGTCCTCCCTTTACCACATGTGCTGTTCCCTGCACAGGAGCAAGGGTCATCCCAGGGGCCAATGCGGGAGGACACTCCTGAAGTGCACCAGGAGCCTGCGATGAAGGTGGCGAGGTGGCCAGGTGGGCCTGGCTAGGCTGGACTGCCCCTGGCATTCCCCGGGAAGTAGGTACAGCAGCTGCCAGCTGTGCTAATCCCAAAGCCTGCGCCTGCGCTGTACCTGGCTGCCGGGTACCGACAACTTGCACAGGGATATGTGGTGGTGGCTGCTGCGTAGCTGACATCTTAGCGGCTCCTAGTTGAGGAGGTTTGATAGGTGCTACAGGAGGCTTGGACTGAATGGGGATGGGTGGTTTGGGGGTTGGGTCAGGTGGAAGAGACAGGGGTGAAGACTGAAGCATGGGTTGGACCACCAGGGTCTGGGCTTGCTGTTGCGACTGGGAAGGTGGGACCTGCTGAGTAGGTGGGACCTGGGGTGCCTGCGGGGCAGTGAGGGTTGTCGCTTGCTGCTGCTGCTGCTGCTGCTGCTGCTGCTGCTGCTGCTGCTGCTGCTGCTGCGACAACTGAAGGTGTGTGGCTGTGTGAAGCAGCTGGGACTGGCGGTGCTGGAACTGTTGCTGGTGGTGGATGGCAATCTGCTGCTGGATCACCACCTGCTTCTGCTGGAGGTGGATCTGCTGCTGTTGCTGAATCAGCGAATGGGGCTGGATCTGTGTGTATGTGGCTATGCGTGAAACAAGCCAGAATGGAACAAAGGAGAAAAAGCAGAAAATGACAATCCTTGTAAATTAAAAACAAAACCCTCTTTGTAAGATGTATCTAATGTTAGAATCAATGAATGCAAATTGATCTCATTACTTGGGAACTAGACAGTGAATGGAAATTTGAACTGCACGGAATCTGAACTTTATTCACACTCTTTCCACTCAGTCAGACATCACTGACAACCTCCAGGACAAAGATCTCAGGGCAAAAACTAAGGGCACAGCCTGGAAGCTTAAGTACTCAGGAGAACTCAGGCAAGTCCAAGGCCTGCCTAAGCAACTGTTTCTCAAAATACAAAGTTAAAAAATTAAGACATGACTAGAGTGTAGCTCTGTGATAGAAACTTGGCTCAGCATGTTCAGGGCCTAGATTCAACCCCAAGTAGTGAAAGAAAGAGAGAAAAAGAGAGAGATAAGGGAGAAAAGAAGGAAGAGAGGGAGGAAGGGAGGGAGGGAGGGAGGAAAAGCTGCGTGGAGGGAACCACTTAAACCAGCAATCACCTTCAGTCATTTCTGCTCTTTTCTTTGCTATAACCACCCTACCCTTTCACTCAGGACTGAGCTAAAAATGGCTGACCCCTTCTTCATTATTTCAAGGCTGAATACATGTTTTATTCATTTTGACATCCCTAGAACCCATTCCAGTGGTTGACACATAAGATGCATTTAGTATTCACTGAAATAATAAATATCTAGACTTAAAGGTGTCAACATCCTTTATGAATGCCTCCACTTTTAAAGTTCATCACATTAGGTCACCATCTAAAAAGTCTTAAGAGATCAAACAGAGGTTCTGACTACCGTGTCCTCTGCTGCAGACTAGAGTTGGTAGTCTCTGCATATCACAGACTATCCAAAGAACACACAAAATATGGAACTTAAGTATCTAAGATTGGTAATTTTTATGATTAAATTATTCAAATATATCAATGGTTAGGGTGATGGGAAACAAACAAAAAACAATACCAAGTATAGACAGTAACTCTATCTGAGCTAGTCTCAGGGCAAGCACCAACTAGAGTTAAGATTATTCTAAATTCCTGTTTGCCCTTATCGTTGTTACAGATAACCACAAGTCAGCCACACTAGGCCACAGCTCCACTTGCTGGTCTTATGTGTCCTTAGATCTTTACACTATAGCTGCTTGAACCACCCACCGACAAGAGGTGAGGATTCAGCTTTTAGGCAACACTGTAAGTAACATGAGAACAGAGAAACCACCTTTCAAAGGTGTATTTGTCAATTTCATCAGCATTAAGTGAAAATAATAAACTAAAAAAAAGAAAGAAAGAAAGCAGACAGTGCCTGGCATTGGTGGTGCAAGCCTTTAATACCAGCACTAAGGGAGGCAGAAGCAGTTGAATCTCTGTGAGTTCAAGGCCAGCCTGGTCTACAAAGGGAGTTCCAGGACAGCCAAAGCTACACAGAGAAACCCTGTCTCGTAAAAGCAGAAACAAATGACAACAACATAAAGAAAGCAGACAGTACTTTGTAAGTAGTGCGCTCTTAGAGGAAACTGGTAAGATCTTCATCTGCTCATTACCCTGTCTCTGCGCTAGCACCTTCAAGACCGACAAGATTCTCTTCTGCCATTCCACGGCCAAGAGTTTTAGAACTACTGGAGGAGGGGGGTGTTCTCCAAGTATTTTAAATTGCTTCTGAGTGGTGACATGAAGGGCGGCACCTTACCTGAGCTAATAAGCGTCTGGCTGGGGGCGGGTGGGGCCGTTCGCGTCAGGTTCATGCCTACACTCTGCTGGCCGCTCCCATCTGCATCTGCCTTCTTGGCCGCCGCACTTTCTGCCTCTGTTTGGCTGCCCTGGCTCACAGTCACTGTTTGAGCTGTAGGTAAGGGCTGCACCACGCCTGTGCCCTTCCTGGGACAGCTTCCACCCAATCCTGAAGAAGGCAACTGACCCAAACCCCCAGGCACCTGGCCACCTCCGCCAGGACCCGTGGAGCCTGGGAGGCTATTCCCGCTGCCTCCACCAGCTTGGCTAAGGTTGAGTGACTGGCCTGAGGCCCCAGAAGAAGCCTGTGCCACAGCTAAGGCCTGGCTAGATGCCTGGGAGAGGCCAGAAACAGGAGAAGTTCCAGGAGGGATGGCCTTCTGAGTAGAGCCTGGCATTTGGGGTCCTTGAGCTGAGGCCTGTTGGTTCCTCACTGCCAAGTTCTGCACCTGGAAGATATAATATATGTGTGTGTGTGTGTAGATTCCTGTGACTGATTCATAAGCAGAAAACCAGCGACATTGTAATTTCCCACAGCCTACCTGACTTAGCCCTGACTTCTGCACCAGTAACTCAATTCCCTCCAGCTTCCCAAGGAGCTTTTTTGTAAACACATCTGAATTTTTAGTTTCTGTCATTTACTATCAAGTCTATCATCAAATTTTAACAAAATTCCTACAAAATGTGCCTCCAACTTTCTCTTTCTCCATATCCACTTAGCACCTACACTTAGCACCTCCTGCACTTCGGGTACTGCCTTGGATGTGAGAGCGTAACAGCTGTGTGCTCCTGCTGCATGGCTTCTGTCCCAGTAGAAAATCAGCAAACATAACACAGCAACACAGACACAAATACAGACCAAGTTTACAGGACTACAGAGGACAAAATCAACTCTGACTGGGAAACAAGTCTTCCTAAACAGGTGATGTCTGTCCTGACGCTCAGAGGGGAACAGTGAAGAAAAAAGACATACTTAAAACATCTGGCAAGGCCACAAAACCAAAAAAATAATATCACGCTTTTACATAAACAACTCATTGTGTTGAGTTACAGGCAGCAGAAAAATGAAAAACAAGAAAGGTAGCTGGGGTTAGGGAGAAACAAAGGCTCTATACTAAGTCACTAAGGGCCTGGAGTGTTAAAATAACCAGTCTGAATTGTAACTTACAAACACAAATTTAATCTGTCTTGTCTATTATTAACAGCCCCAGAATGTGCTAGGCATAAACAGAGTGAAAGGAAAACAGCTACCTCGTTGATTCTATTAATCAGAATACTATCACAATTACTCTTAACAATAATCAGAATAAACATGATAGAATCTACAGCTGAAGCCATTTCTTCTATTTGAGGAAGAAATTGTCGTCATATCCTAATGACTGTTCACACATTTACCCACATGGGCACATGCACGCTAGAGTTCTACAAGAGAGACTGCCACACAGCAGGAGAGACCATGCAGAGAGACCAAAGCCTGGAAACAACCCGAACACCAACCACAGAAGAAGACTACTACATTCAGACAGCAGGACATTATATAAAAATTAAAATTATAAATAATGACTACAAAAACAATGTGTCTTAAAAGTATGCTATGAAGAAAGCATTCTCAGACCAAGCACAGAGGCATGCTGCTGTTGTCCATGTTACTGAGCTTAGGCAAAAGAAAAACACATGTAGTCTGGCCAACACAACAAAACTATATTCTCAAAAAGACTACATATCGTTAAGTTTCTTATAAATTTAAATACAAATAAAATGTCATACATATCTTATATATTGCTTTTTATAGTTACATATTACATTATATATTGTACACATATGCGAATATAAACACCTGGTAGCTAGAATCTGGTTCAAATTAATCCATTATCAGAGGGCAAGAGCCCGAATAGAATGGTCACCTATTGGTGGTTACTCAATCTCAATGATACATACACTGATTAAGCTTTGTGCATATATTTGAATCTCCCATTTCAAAGTAAATTTGAAGCAATAAACCTATATTAAAGGGGACCAAGGGAATGATCACGGAAATCAGCACATGCAATCGATACCGCAGATGAGGACGGTGGGAGACAGCAGGGAACTTCTCCTTACGTTGTTTTTGGTTTGCAGCACTGGGGGTCCAACCAGGGCATCTTTCACATACGAGGCAAGCACTCCACCACTGAGCTCCACCCCCAGCCTGCTTGCTACTTCCATTAAAAACAACTGCGTACCCGAGAGGAAGGCCAGGGGGATGGCTCAGGGCACTGACTGACCTGGCAGGTACCCACGTTCAGTTCCCAGACCCTACATGGCGGTTCATGCCCTCCAAAGAGATCCAGCAGCCTGCGCAAGGTCCTGCATGTGCTGCACATAAATTCATGCAGGCACATGCATATGTACAAAGACACACATTTACTTAAAACTTAACTTTTTAAGAAGTGAGCCACGAGAGGAACAGTGACAAGACAGTGATAAATCACATCACTAGAACTGATCAAATTCTGTGTACTAGAGGGACAAGGTTCTTAAAAGTCTGTAACAAAATGTCTTTCTTGTTTTCTCATCTATATTTGAGTGTTTATGTATTTGCAGGTGCTCGTATGTGTGTGAGTACAGGTACACACGTGTATATGTGCATATGTAGATCAAAAGATACCACTGTGCAATTCCACCAGCACTACCTTTTCTGACACAAGGTCTCTCTATCCTGGAACTCAGCTACTGGACTAGGCTCACCGGCCAGGGAGTCAAGGATCCATCTGTTTTTCTCACTATCACCGAGATTCCAAGCAAGCACCACCATGACTGGGTGGGTTGTTTTGTTTTTTTTATAAAATGGGTTGTGAATATGGAACTCAGGTCCTCATGCTTCCAGGGTGAGCACTCTACCTGAGTTATCCCGAGGTTCTTCACTATTGTTTTGACGTCATCTTGACAGAAACATGGAAGAGGACTACAAATAGTCATGACAAACGCCAGGCAAATCAGGAACTGGAATCCGGAACAGCGGGAGAGAAGGCCAGCTCTGCAGAGGTGCCTGAACTCTCCTCAAGAGTGAGAACTAGACAGGTCACACAGCTTCCCTTCCACAACGGCCATTGCACTTCCCTTCTCTCCCTATACCTCAGAACCACATTCTCTCTTCTCCTCTCTCTCTTTGGACTCCACAATCTATGCACGCAATTACCAGCATGTGGCTCCATCACTCTTTTTCTCATTATTCTTCCTCTGTTCTGGATCCTCTTCCTCCTGCTTTTCTAAAGAGCTTATCATTACAACTCCCTCTTATTCTTTGCTCTATCAGCCACTCCAGCCTGTGTGAGCTGCCTGTGCCCTTCTCCCTGTTCTTCCTCGCTCAGCTTCATCCTATTCCCCCACTACTAAATAAATACTTGTACATCCACTATACCACCCATTCACTCTCTCCACATGTGCTTCGAACTCAATACCTCAAGTTCAATCCCCCTCCAACTCCTCTAAGTATCTCTACCAATACATTAACAAATCCATCCTTGTTTTCCTCTTTTACACGAGTGGTCCCTACTCATACCACCATACCACCCATATCACCCCAGTCTCCTTTGTCTTCATGATACTACGAAGTCTAAATTTTTTTCCTGTCTCTTTGTTGTTCTTTCCTGCGTCCACCAGTCAGCCCGTCACCTTCAACTTTTCTAAAGACTTATCGCAACCCTTAGAGTTCTACTAAACATTCTCTTCTACCCATCCACTCTCCAAAAACAATTTTAAACACCTCCTTAACTTTAACAGACCCATCATCTGTGTCCACCATTTTCACATGTTTAGCTCCAAGCTAGCTCTAAGCTCGAGGAGCACGCACAGGGCTGCCGTCTCAAGCAGGTCTCAAAACATCTCTAACGTGGTGTGCCCAAACCCGAGCTGCAACCCAATTCCACTTCTCCAGTGCTCACCTCATAAGCAGCACCAAAAACCCGACGATGCTGCTTCAGACCTCATACCTGGCGCCTCCTCCAATTCCTCCACTCTGATCAGTACTTCACCCTCAATAACTCTTGCTAATCTCAAATCCATGCATTCCTGTCCATCTTCATTGCTATGCACCCAAATACCTTCTTTCTCCTAAATTATTCATTTCCCTGTTAACATATACAGCACAGCCTTTAAGCTGAAGAAGAAGAAAAACTGTCCTTGTATGTTGAAAGCCTTTCTAGAGCTTCCCATTTCATTTGACATGAGGCCTAAAACCCTAAGCCAGCCTCCAAAGCCCTGTGAAGTGCGGCTCCTCCAATGGTCTCATCTACCGGGGAAATATGCCATCTTGTAATCCCTCAAGCAAACCATCTTCTTTCCTCAAGATCTTTAGACATGGTTGTCAGACATTCAACATCTCCTTACATCTTAAAGTTCAGATATGATTCAAGCACTTATAATCAACTCAATCAGTCCTCACAACACACTGCATTAAGTCTACTCTATTTAATCAACTCAATTAGTCCTCACAAAACATCACGCATTAGGTGTACTCTATTGTAGAGATGAAGAGACCACAACAGAAAGACTTTACATCACTTGCCCAAGGTGCTACAGTTCAATGCAGAGCTGGAGCCTAACCAGACACCAGGTGCACATTCTAGCCACTTCGATCATATTGTCAGCTGATGAATGATTAGAAGGATGGATGGACAGACTGATGATGGATGATGGGTGGAGAGGTGGATGGATGGATAAACTGAAGAACTGTTATGAAAGCACAATCAGTCTCCTCTTTGCTTCCACTGCTAGAACAGCCTACAAAGGTATTTTGTAAATAGATGACCCCAAGGGTCTCTTAGCAGTTCCCCTCCCCGGATTCTTGATTTTTTTCTGAAGTATTTTTCTTATCTTGTTCATTTGCTATCCATAGTTCGTTGTTTTACTTTGTTGTTTGTTTTTTTGGGGGGTGGGGGGAGGGTTGTTTTATTTTGGTTTGGTTTTTGAGACAGGGTTTCTCTGTATAGCCCTGGCTGTCCCAGAACTCTCTTTGCAGACCAGACTAACTTTGAGCTCACAGAGGTCTGCCTGCTTCTGCCTCCTGAGTCCTGGAATAAAAGGTGTGCACCTTTAAAGCACCACTGCCCGGCTGCCAAGTTAACTACAACCTCGTTTCCTTGGCTTTGAGTCTCCTTCCTAATAATGTCATCTTCTTCCATGAGGCCCATTATCTCTGTGCTTTGTTTTTGACAAAACAACCCAACATATATTGCAGGCTCTGCTACAGAACATCAGAGCCCCGCTGTCTCCAGTACCCACCCCTCCCACAGGAGTCTAATTTAGGTAAATGAACAGTGCCCTCACGCTTGCTCTTCTTTTTCAGTTTCCTCCTCACTCCAAATCAAATCAGCCTATCCCTTTAGGACTCCACTCAAGCATCCTGCAAAGTAACATAGCCAGTTCCTAAAACTCTGGGGTCACTCAAGAGTTAGTAGCATTTGGCACAACACTGCTGCCCCTCTAAGCTCTCTGAATATGTGGCTCATCTCTTTAGTGTTCCAAAGCTCTAAATACATATCCAAGCACAGTATATTTATATAGTTTTTTAGAGACTAGACAAATGAGACAACCATTATAAGGCCCCAGTATATACTCATCCATATGTTAAAAATTAAAATATATGTTTTGGTAAAAAGTCACAAAAAGCAATGGGAAGAAAGACTTTACTGAGGAAACATGAACAGACACAGGAGACTGAAAGTTGAAAACTATAGGAAGTCAAGAACAGAAGGAACCAAATATCCTACCAGCAACTCAGCCAGGAGGGAATTAAGAAACTCAATAAAACTAAGCTACAGAGGACAAAAGGATGCCTTAAAAAAAAATCAACTTGTATTGTAAGACTTCCAGATCCATGGGGATCCTCTTAGGTGACTCTACTTCTTTCTTTAGCTCAAATCAACTTAGTAGTTTTAAGGGACTTGGAGTTGAGGAAAGGGAAGCTGAAACACACACAAAATAAGAATTATAAAAATCACTAAAGGGGCAGAGTGTGGGGCCTGGCCTGCGGTCATCCCCTGCATGCTCCCAGGCTTCTCCACAGTAAGTGGTTGCCACTGACCTGATCTGCATCTGCATGAACTCCAGGAGACTGAGCGGGTGGCACCTCCTGCTGGACTGCAGCCACTGCCCCATTAGGCATCAGGATGAGTTGAGAGGCTAGAGGCACATTCCGGCCCAAGGTCCGGTTAACCTGCAATAGGTTTCCCAGCTGTGGCTGGCGAAGAGAGGAGGAAGGAGAGTAAAAGAAGAAAAGAGGAGACAGAAGAAATGGAAGGAAAGGACCACAAGACAAAATAAACAGCAGATATTAAACAACTGAGCCTGCCCCTTTCCACACCAACCACTCATTCTCCAAATGTGATGAATCATCCAGAGAAAACCTAGACTGCAGAAGAAGACGAATGATAACAAGAGTGACATGACGACATTTAGACAAGGATTTTAGAGCACACAGTTCTACACAGAAACAGATAAGCGGAGAGATGCCTAGAATTTGTGGACACAGTCGCACATTTAGAGGCTAGACTACATGACCACTGGCTAATCAAGTATCAATGCCACCTCTTCCAGCAAAGGATTTCAATGCTATCTAAAGCTCTGTTCTAGCCTAGGTAGGCATGGGGAGCAGATCAGTTCGTCTTAAAACATGTTGATGACCAGAATTAAACAAAACAGCTTTCAGTCTAAAGGTATCGCTCAAGGACCGAGCACTTGCCTGGTATGCATGAGGCTCTGAGTTCCCTCCCTAGCACCACAAAAATAAATATATAAAATACTTTCACTCTTCGCCAGGGAAGACAAATTATGAACGCTGCCCCTAGGACAATGGCGCTTGCGGCTGTGGCTTACACGCAGATACATCTGGGCCTGGGACTGGTTGAGAGGTGGGGAAGTGGTGTTCCCCAGTAACACGGACTGGGTCAAGGTGGTGGCACTGGGAGAGCTCACACTCTGGGATCGGCTGATGAGCTGGGCAGCTGATGTGGTCGCCAGGTTGATCTGTACAGTACAGAAAGAAACCGGGACTGAGGATTTGAGGAGAAATCGAAGAAAGCATATACAACTGACAACTTCAGAGTGGCACCATCAAGAACAGGATATTACTTTCATGTAGTCAAGGGACATAAATAATAATGTCCTATCCAAAACTGTCATCTTAGCTACTCTGGAGTATTGCCAAAGGAAACAGACAATCAAAAAGAAGGCAAGCCCACAATCACCGATTTTAATGCTTGAGCAGGCAAAGGAAAGAAATGGAACAGGTTTTCTTTCTCTCTGAAAAAGCAACCTTTCATTTGTTATTTCTTCCCTGAGACTTTCTCCGTCATCTTTAGGCTAACCCACTTAAAGACTCTTAAAAAGTCATACACAGTAGTACATGTCCATAATCCCAAGGCTAACCCACTTAAAGACTCTTAAAAAGTCATACACAGTAGTACATGTCCATAATCCCAGCACTCAAGAGACAGAGGCAGGAGGAT
Organism: Meriones unguiculatus; assembly: GCF_030254825.1. Taxonomy (NCBI): domain Eukaryota; kingdom Metazoa; phylum Chordata; class Mammalia; order Rodentia; family Muridae; genus Meriones; species Meriones unguiculatus. Next base: position 112,691,594 of record NC_083353.1, read on the forward strand.
CACTGTAAGCACAAAGCCAGGAAGGACTAGCTAGGGAAAGCCTGTCTGAAAACAAAGACTCCTACACAGATTCAGACAGGTTCCCTGTTGTTTGTTTGTTTTTGCCAAACTCTACTTAGGAGCAATAAAAAGCCACTGAGGACACGATAAACTTTCTCAGATCCTTGCAAAACTCAGACCTTGACAGATAGCACTCACCGAGGCCTGGGTGGTAGCCGTCTGCTGCTGCGCACTGCTGCTGTTTGGAGAGCTTGCCTGCCGACTGGCAGCAATCGTGGCCTGGTCAAGGGGAAGCAGAACAGAAACTGTGAAAAGGCTGTGTCTCCCTGTGTTCTAGTACCAACTCATTCCGCAAAATGGAGATTTCAGGTGAGAACTGAGACTCAATTCTGGAGTAAGAAGAGAATACATCACTGTCTGTGTAATGTCACATGACCATACAAGCCTGCCTAGAAACATCAGGGCAGACGGCACCCTGTCCTACTCCATGAGTCACTGATAAATCTAATGAAGACTTGTCCAATACAACATCAAATGAGCCACATACATAATTTCCTACTACGCATACTTAGAAAGTAGTAAGCAGGATGATATAAGCTTCACTAACTTATGTAATACAATACAAACAAATAAATATTATCATTTGGAAAGGGATGAGGGCTGGGACTGAACCCAGAGTTTTATACATTTATAGTTCATGCTCTTACCTCAGAGATCCACCTCTTCCCCAAATATCATCTCAGCATTAAGCTAATATAGGAATTACTGAAATTTCTTACCTTCTTTTGGCAATGGGCATCTTCTAAAATCTTACAGTGTCACCTCAATTTGAACTAGCCACATTTCAACTAACTCAATAACTACATAAGGTTGGCAGCTAACATATTAGACAGAACAAGTCCACAACACAGCTATTCCATCTCTAAAGTCTCCCACAGTTCCCCCTGCAACCCCAGAATCTAAGAACCATCTTTACTCCTTTCCTATAAGAAAACAGGAGGCAAAGAAAACCTTGGTGTAGGATGCAGTTTGCCCCAAACTGCTCCCCTAAACTAAATCTTCAGTGCCTGACCCCTCCCTCTTGTCCCAGCTGGCTGCTGACCTCTCACCTGCTGGACAGCTGCCAGGCTGTGTAGCTGGGCATTACTGAGCTGCTGCTGGAGCATAAACTGGTGGAAATATTGAGCTGCATTGGGTTGCCGCTGCAGTGCTTGCAAAGCCTAGAAGATAGGACACAACACTCAGAACAATCGCTCTAACTCCTATGTGCATGCATCGCTGTAGCTGTCGAGAAAGGAGTCAGGAAAGGAGACAGAGGCTGAAAGATCATCATCATCTAATTCGTCATTACTATGCTGGAGGCCTGCCAAGGTAAGAGTAAGTCTTGTCTATATATATATAAAAAAAAAGACACAAATTAATAGTAAAAGGTGTGTAGCCTAGAGATACAGATCTGTCAGTGTCTAGAGACAGATGACAGAAAAGCAGTAATGATTTCTGAACAAATCTATCAGGCAGAACTCAACTGATTGACATTTTCAAATATCTATGTACAACATCAACGGCTAGTTGTAAAAATGACAGCGATCATCTTAATGTCAACTGGATTTTGCTATGTTCTTATTCATTAATTATTACAATTGTTCTACAAAATATTTTAAGAAAAATAGTTCAATCCCAAACAGGATATTTGAAGTAAGGAATTTGCTATCTGTCTGAAAATAAATGTCTTCAAAAGGTCCATAATACTTCTATTACTCAGAGCAGTTTAGATGGCTCAAACCTAAAAGCTTGACAGCTGGAGCAGGAGAGAGAGCTGTGGGAAAGAACACTTGCAGCACAAGCCTGTGCTAAAGCCTCAGAACAACCAAAAACAAAAGGCCAGCTGCAGCGGTGCACATCTGTAATCCCAGCACTCCTAAAAAAAAAAAAAATGAGCCAGGCACGGTGGTGGCTCACGCTTATAATCCCAGCACTCAGGGAGGCAGAGACAGGTGGTTCTCTGGAGGCCAGCCTGGTCTATAAAGTGAGTCCAGGACAGTCAGGGATTCACAGAGAAACCCTATCTTGAAAAACCATAAAAAAGACCGAGATGGAGACAGAAGCTCCAGGGCCAACTGGACCTGTATATACTGCACAGCAGAAACAAAACCCAAAAGTTGTTCTCTGACCTCCACATCGCCAACATTACAGACGCACACACAAATAGTAAATAAGTAAATAAACGCTTTTACCCGATGAACAGAAGCGGTTAATTAAAACCGCGTTAACAGACTGAACCTTATTTATTCATGTGTGAACTACAGTATTTGAATTCAGTCAATGAACCACACTCTCCAGCTCTATCTTTTTGTAGTTTTATTCCAAGGCAGGTTCCCACAAGTCGCCCAAGCTGGCTTTGAACTTGGTACATAGCTAAAAACAAAACAAAACGACCGAATTTCATTCTGGGTTTGCTGTAACTCTGTCAACTGCTAAGATTCTGACTGAAGTGGAAGAAAGCTCATTTTCTACCAACTCAGAAAAAACTTGAGGGTGACGCCCTTCTGGCATCGTTGCCTACCCCAAGCCAATACTCACAGACCTTGGCCATTCAACTGAGCCTCACCTGCACAGCTTGCCGTTCATACAGGGACATCTGCGCTATCTGGGGCCGAGAGCTGCCCCCTGAGCTGGAACTCCCATTGGTGGAGCTAGAGTTCTGCTCGCTCTCAGTCTCCATGATAGCGTTCCAGGGTCCCCAAGAATGGTGTTCTGACTCAAGCCCTAGACGGGAATCAGCAAAGGATTAAAGTTATGCCTCGAACCTAAAATGTCATTTCATGTTATTATCTTTCAAAACCACAGTAAGTTCACAAAGTTTCTAAGAATCTTCCTCTGAGGTCTTAGAACTCTCAAATCTGTAATCGTATCTTCCTTACTCTACCATCTTTTCAATCTAGCCACTGTCTCAAAAGAAAAAAGAAAAAAAAAAAAAAAAAAACCTTTACACACCCCTCCTGGCTACTGTTAAATAAAATGACCAGACTATAGCAAGCCACCTTACAATACTTAAGCCAGCTTATGGCCCCCAGCACTTTTCAACACATTTAAAATGACCCATTGAAAACTTAACTCTTATTTTTACCTTCATCATATCATTATCATTGTAACAATAGACACCTCCCCCCCCCCCCCCAAGCCTCTAGCTGCCTCCTTTCCTTTGGTCTAAGCCCTTCACCTGTACTATGTTTTTTACAGTGCTGTCTGGTAAATGTTATTGTCCCCATTTTATAACAGTGGAAACAAGGACTTTGTGTATCAAGTCTTTACACTACTGTGTCTCTTCCCAAAACAAAAAAGCAACAACAACAACAACAATCTGTCATTAAAGCAGTGTCACTCCGTGTGGGTGCTCATTATCTTCATGTCTTGGAGGAGAGCCCTGAGATACTGATGAGGTAGACACAGTGGACAGGATGGAAGAGGAAAAAATGCTGGGGACAGAGGAGCTAGGCCACGGGCCACATATCCAAAGTAGCTGACTGGCTGGCTGCAGGCCAAGCTACTAATTAAAGCCTCCGGTGTTGTCACTTCTCCTTATATAACTTCAGTGTCCCTACTAGCAAATAAGGTAACAAACAATGTGTTACATACTCCCAAGTAACATTAAGCAACATTCTAACAAAAAAAAAAAAAAAAAAAGGAAAAAAAATTTTCAACTTTACTAAGATATAAAACTTTACTCTCTGGAAGCTACAATATAATTAGCAAAAACAAATAAAATACATATGAGTCAAAAAAGAATCATTAAGAAGCAAATAGAAACATTTTTCTAATGCAATGCTACAATGACATTTTTCTCATTTTTCCTTCTTTTGCTACACTGTATATTACAATGACATTATTTTTCTCCTCATTTTTTCTTTCTTTTGTTACACTATATGCTTTACTTTTGAAACACTGGGCTACTAGAAATATCAGGTTATCAAGCACTCCATGGCTTAGGAATACAAATGTCCGACCAAAATTTCTGCTGTCTATAGTTTCATTGGATGAATTTATCTCAGGAATGCATCCCAAACAAGGAAAGAATAAAAGTCAAACTCTTGGCCTTGGTACTTAAAAAGTTGAGTTCTCTCCTAATTCTTCTCCAGGCATGAATCACCTCATCGCATCAAACTCTCCCCATTTTAGGAAAGAACAAATGCCACACATGGATATAATGGAAGAGGTACATAGAGGATAGTTTATCAGTTCCAACTTCAGTCTACCTTTCTCCCCACACCTTTTGCCAAAATATCAAAGCACTAAACAGATACAGACCCATGAATCCTCAATATCAGCATGTGAAGAAAAAAAGCGGGTAAGGATTAGAGGCAGCATGGCACAGTTGTATCGATTACTGGACTTATCTCACTGGACTCACACATAAGATCCTGTTACTTGCAATAGAGGATTGTCTCAAAAATGTTCATAAATTCGATGACCCCCACATTTTCCCCAGATCGTGAAACAGAAAAGGACCCACTGTAAAGACTTTCCACCAGGAAAACTGCATCAAAAACCTCACAGGCAAAAACCAATCTATATATATTTTTTTAATTTTTCATTTTTTTTCAATTAATGTTGTGAGTCCCAGATTAAATATGAGAAGTGAAGATAACAAGCAGTTTAGGAGGTAAACTGACTTAAAAAGTAGAAACGAGGAGAAGAGTGGAAGGCCAGCCTACAAGGTACCACCCACCATTGGATGTGGGTGTGTAGGGATTCAACCGGGATAGAGGCACACCGATGGGAGGGAACTCAACAGTAATACTGAGGTGGACACAGTATCGGGCCTGTTGGGTCAGGTGTTGGAAGTCAGGATCCCCGAGTGTAAAACTCTGTTGCAGTAAGAATGGAGCGAGAAGCAGGGGTTGGGGGTGCCTAGGGAAGCCTCCCAGGGGTTGTTGTTCTACAGAACCGTGATGAAAACGCAGAACCAGCGAGAAATCAAACACACGGGGGGAAGGGGGTGGATACAGTGCCGTGCCCGGAGCGAACGGGAAATGGACATTCTAAGAGTAGGGAGCCAAGCAGGAGGGGGCACCGAAGTCAAGGAACTGGGGAGCCCGGCGGAGCGCGAGAAGCAGGGAGGTAACCAGACAGCATGCTCGGATGGAAGGACCCAAGTCGGGGAAGGGAGAAATGAATGAGAAGACGAGCGGTCGGAGGCAGCGGGGTGACGGACGGACGGCAACCGAGCACAGCGAGCGCAAAGCACGGAGACCGGGGCGCGCGGCACCGAAGCACCGCAGAGCGCAGCGGAGCGGGAGGCAGGAGCGCGGCTGGGGGAGGTACCTGGGCGTTGCACACGCCGAGGCGGCTGAGGAAACATCCCCGCGCCGCCGAGCCCCCGGGATGCGGCCCCTCCCCGGCCCGCGGCCGCCCGGTTACCTTCGCGCCGGGCTCCGCACCCGAGTCCTCGCGGGGGGCGTCCACCTCGGGGGCGGGGGAGGGGGGGTCGCTCGGCCTCGGCGGCGCGCCGCCTCCTCCCCTTCCTGGAGGGGCGGGGGCCCCGGCGCGGTGGGAGGTGCCCGGCGCGGCCGCCGCTCCCCGCCCCTCCCGCCGTCCGGGTGCCGGCCGCGCCGCGCCTCCGCCGGGCCGGGGGGCTCGCGCGGGCCTGGCACTTCCTGCCCCACCGCCGCGAGGGTGGGGGCCGAGGCCGGGGGGCGGGGAGCCGCGGGCCGGCGGGGAGGGGGCTGCGGGGAGGTGCTTCCGGGGCAGCCGACCCCTCCCCCGGCCCGCCCCCTCCCCGCGCCCGCCCTCGCGCGCGTCCCTCGCTTCCTGCCGGCGCCCGTTGCCATGGCGATGCCGCTCCTGGGCCTCCGCGCTGTAGGCCCGAGTGTGGGGGTGGTTTTTTTGGGGAAGGGTTCGGTTTTTTGTTTCCTCCTCCCCGGCTCTGGCTCTCTTCCTCCTCCTTCCTTCCCCCCTTCTTTCTCTCTGAATCCCGCTCGCCGTCGCGAAAGGACGGAGCGAAGAAGGCGCTGGCCTCTAGAGGGGGGGACTCACCTCCGAGAAGAGAGGGAGAGGGGAGAGGGGAGGGAAGTGACGTGAAAGGGGGGGAAAAAGAAGGTATTTTCTGCAGCTTCTGGGAATAGGGGCTCCAAAGAAAGGATCAAAGGGACTAAGCAGGCGGAGAGGGAGGAAGCGGAGCCGAGACCCTTGAGAAACGAAGGCCTGTGAAAGAAAGTGGAGGGAAGGAGAGAGGAGGAGAGGAAAACTTCGAGGGATTGAGGGAAGGGCGAGAGAATGCCGATTGTTTAATCCCTCGCCTCAACTCCAAGAAGGCGGGAAAGAACGCCGCACAGACACTGAACCCGTTAAACGGAGCTGCGGTTCATTTAAAAGCAGGATACCCGAGGCAGCTCGCCTGGAATCACGCTTAAGTCTCCGATTTCAGGGTTGATGGTGTGCTTGTGACTCTCCACAGTCTCGTGCACATGTGAAAGAATCAGCACGCCCAAAACAATGGGAAAGGCGGGGTGTTGAGGGATGAACAATGGTGCTGCCTTGGGGAAGACTGAGCAAGGACTCGTTGTATTTGTGCCACAGATTTCTCAGGATTGAGTTATTCTCAGCCTTGCGGGGTTCTCGGACACCTACTGTGTGCCGGCCGCCCTTGGAAGCTTGAATCTTAGCGCTGCACAGATAGCAAAGATAACTGTTCTTAAGCTTTCCCTGCCGTGGGGTGTTCCCTGGGATAGGATAGCTGGGATTTGTGCCTTAACTGTTGTCATAGTCTTGCTAACCTCAGCGTTAATTAGTTGTTTTCCCGAGCCCGCTCTGTATTGAAAGCCCATCTATAATTTGTATTTAGAGAGAGAGAAAAATGAAGCATTCTCGTTATAAATTAAGAGCCATTTGTTTTTGTATCGCCTCCCACTCTTAATTTGTATAGCCACATCTATGGAAAGTAAGATCTCTGCTTGGCTTCCGGGGACCAGTTAAACAAGTATGCAAACCCCAAAGGGCAGCCAAAGGACTGGGGAGGCAGAAATACGGGTGTGGAGAGGTGAAAGGGTTTGCTGCCAGGCTGTGGATGATGGGTGTTGGCTGGGGATGAATGGAAACATTCTGGCAAGGAGATCTAGTGGTTAAAAAGCAGGTGGAGCATTACCCACTTAATTCAAACCTAGACCTCTGGCGGGTCAAAGAAGGTGAAAGCTTTCTTGCAGAGACTTACAAATGGCTTATTGAGCCTAAAGGGTAATTTAATGCCAACGAAGAACGATCTAGAGATGGTTTTCAGATTCATATCCTTTCAGGACAAGAAACAGCTCCTATTGAACACTAATGAATCTGGACGTGGCCCGTAAGAAGGCAGATGCCATAGGTTATATCCTTATTCTCCCAATAACCTATAGGATATGTATAGATTATCAAGACCCTTAAGACCCTTTCCCGTTGTGTTTCAGCCCCCTTGACAGTGAAGAATTGATAACTGCTTAGAGCTACATTCCACCTGAAGATTATTTATTTATTTATTTTGAACCCCAATAGCTTTGGTTTCATCATCTACTGGATAATAGTAGGGGATTCAAAAGTGACATACTTCTCTTGATCTTCAGATTTGACTTTAGCCCAGGAGTAATCTATGGCAGCACATTCTGTGTTGATTATGGGCCAGGAGTTCAATTCTCGTGTAAAGATCTCCAAAACACCAAGTCAGTTTTCTGGGTCATAGGTCTAAGTAATTTCCACCAGAAGAAATTTAAGTTAGTTTTAAAAAAAAAAAATGTATCGACAACAAACTGAATTTAAGGGAAAGCCTCTGTCCATAATAAAATCATTTTCAAACCCTGCGTTACCTGGAGAACAGTTCACCCCCACATAAACAAGGCAAAACAATTTTGTTCCCTGGAGGATCTTCAGCTGGCTTTCCTTGATTCTCTTGGAATTCGTCTTTTCTCTTTCAAAACAAATTGACTGGGGGCTAGACACTTTCTTTGCTCTACATGACACTGAAGGTCATTAGCCTAAACACATGAAAAGGAAATGCATTCAACCTGTTTTGCAGAAAACAGAGCCCTCCTGCAAACTTAGCTACCTCAAGAAGGGCGGGGATTTGCAAGGTGATTTGGCCGCAACTAAAGGAAATAGAAGGTAAGATAATGGACTCTTGCTGGTCCACTGATTACAGAGCAGCGTCCGTTAAGCCGATCTATGAAAATAATGAACTTTATTTGTATGACAAGAGCATTCCTCGAGGCACTAAATTTACATTGATAAGGCCTCAAATGTGCTTTTCTGATCAGCATTTCTGAAGTTAGAATACAGACTCAAGATGAGCTCCAACACTAGACGACCAAGCTTTATTATCTACAACTAACCAAGTGAAAATGAGACACATTTTTATGCAGAAATGGGGAGGATGTAGTAGAGAGAAGGCAAGGACCACCTGTATTCTAAACTTATCACATCACCCACCATACACCCACCTCCGCCCCATCTTGTGGCAGTTCTCCTTAAGGTTTACCTGGAAGAAAGAAAGATGCCTATTAAGAGCATTTTGAGACTCCGATGTTTAAAGCAAAGTGCCGCCCCTTGGTTTTCAGCAGAGAGAGAAAAAAAAAGCATTTCAAGGACTGAGGTAGAGCTAACCCAAGAAATGTTTGTCATTCTCCCGGTGTATATAACCCATTCTTTGTAGCTTATTTAGCTGACACCACTGCTTGGTCACAATTTCGTGAACAAGTTTATGCATCGATGAATTTAATTAATGAACTTATTTATATGACTTATTTATAGCATTCCTTTGGGCACTAAATTTACTTTTATAAGGCTTCACATGTGCATTTCAGAAGTTAGACTACAGATTCATGCTGAGCTCCCACACCAGACTTATACCCTGTGGGGTTATGTTCCCTAGGCCAAGAAAGCTCGGCATCTGGGAAGACATCTAAAGGGAAAAACAATTCAAAATACACATTTAGCCTCTGCTGCCTCATCAGAGACCCCCTTGAATTCAGCCCTCTAGACAGTTGTTTCGAGTCAATTAGAATGTTTAAAGATGAAGAACAAAAAGCTTGCGAAAGTTAAATTGATCAAGGTTCACGGGGCCTTAAGTTCTGGAGTAAGAATTTTATGTGTGTGTGACGCCACAGCTCAGAACCGCCTCAGAGCTACAGCGTGAAGGAGACTGCTGGGGGTCCTCCTCAGGTGCTTAGCTTTGAGTATTTGCAGAGAAGCTCGGCATTTGCCATTTTAAAAACGCCTGCAATGGAAGGTCTGACTTGACCCTCTGACTTAGCTAAGATCTCCAGTTAACGATCCAAAAGACACTGTGTGGGTCAGAACTGGGGGAATGTCTTAGCAAATAAGAAAGAGAAAAAATGTATACCCGGTTTCCCTAAAATGTATTTCTTGTGCTGTCTACTTGTAACTGGGATAAGAATAATAGAGCCTAGTTTTTGGGTTTTTTTTCCATGAAACCTGAGTGTGCTTCCTTACACAGCAAAGGAGGGTTAAAGCTGTTTATCAGCTGCTCTTTAAACAAAAGAAGATTCCAATGCACCAGCTGAACAACTCCCTTAATATGGATGGGTATGTGTGAAAGTGCAGGTAGGAAGCAGAAGACACAGAGTGGCTGGCATGACCTGAGAGGTACTCAGCCTGGCCTTGCTGGCTTTGAGGACGCCAGGCAGCAAGCAATGAGTCAAGCAATGTAGGAAGCCTCTAGAACAGCAGTTCACAACCTTTGGAGCTGGACTGCACAGGGGCGTATCAGATGTTTATATTACAATTCAGAAATTACAGTTATGAAGTAACAACGAAATAATTTTATGGTTGGGGGGTCACCACAACATGAGGAACTGTATTAAAGAATCCCAGCATTAGAAAAGTTGAGAAAGACTTCTAGAAGCTTAAAAAAATAATAATTAATTAAATGAACCCCCCCCCCCCCCAGTTGTGGATGTAAACCTACTTTTGTTTTAATCCCAGGTGTAGGATATGGGACCCATTGAGATTGTCCACAGCAACAAACTATTCACCTCCTCGAGCAGGCTCTGAGAGGGAATAAAGGTGAGGGCCCAGAGAGTGTTGAGAGAGCTCAGAGAGAGGCTGCTGGTGCTTCCCCCTGCTGCTCTTGATTGCTGTGGAGAAGTTGGAGATATCCTGAAATGAAGATTAAACTTTCCACAAAGGACCCCATGACCCTGACCAGCAGGAAATAGCTAAAGAAAACTCTGCCCCTTGTCCCCACTAACCTCCTTTCTCTCCTACCCAGTATTGGGGTGTTGGAAGAGATTGGGATGGAGAAGAAAAAGGACATAAGAAACCCAAATAAAATAGGTTTGAAAAGTACACCAACACTCCACCAAGCTCTGACAAAGGAGGACACAGCCTTCCTAAAAATTGACTTCTACCGAGTGAAATGCATGTCAAATTTCCAACCTAGAGAACTGTAAAGTAATACATGTGTCAGTTTAAGCCAGGAAATTTGTAACAGAATATTACAGTAGCAGCCAAAAGCTAGCATTCAAACTAATCTCTGAAAGGAAGCTTCCCTTCTATTTTCTTAGGTTCCATGATTCCCCTAAGAAGTAAAGCAACAATAAACAGATTAACAGGAAAAACATGTGACAGTTTTACATATTCATAGGAATCTTGAGGAGGAGAAGGAGACCTTCAAGAAGTGGTTTGATCCAAAACGTTTTACCTTATTACACAAAGAGTGATAAATCACGGGGATGAGAAAGACAAATGGGCTTTCACTCCAAGGCAGTAACTCCTGGTGCACTGACTAGAAAAATGTACTGAGAAAAATAGTTTGGGGGATTCTCTTAGTAAGTTTATACATGTCCATTAGAATATCAAGTCTCAAGAAATGGGCCAGAGAGGTGGGTCGCAAGCCTGGCAACCTGAGTTCAATCCCCAGAGCCCACCCATGTCCAGATAGGAACCGAGAGCTGATCCCAAAGGGCTGTCCACAAATGCACTGTACTATGAACAGTCGTGCACACGCACACACGCAATAATAATAAAATATTTTTTAAATGTTCTTTTTCTGGTGTGGTAATCATCCCTTATCTGAGATGTTGCTTTCTATGTTTCCAGTTACCTAAAGTAACCCATGTTCAAAAATATGTAATAGAAACATGTATTCCACAAATAACACTGAAGCTTTCAATTGTGTGACATTCTGAGTAGCGCAAGGCAGTCTTGCACCATTAACCATCTTGTTTCATCCCACCCTGGATATGAATCATCTGTCAGGTGTACCACAGTGTACTACCCACCTGTCAGGTAATGGTTTTCTCAAGGAATTCAGGGATCTCCTTCATGAGTTATTAGTCTCTTTAATAAGAAAAGAAAAGAAAAGAAAAGAAAAGCAGTCTCAAAAGGAAGCTCAAGTACCATCTTAGTAGAATTTGAAAGAAAAACAAGGTGGGCAAGGTGTAAATTGCTGTGGATGCTGGAAAGGAGGGAGGTAGAGAAAGAGCAAGGCGTGCTTTTGAGTTAGGGTGAAGAAAGCCAGCATGCTCAGCATGGAGGTCGGTGAGAGGCTTCTTGGTGGAAGGGGAAGAGTGAGGAGTCTCGGAGAACAAGCAAGAAGCCTAGAATGTCAGGAATAGTGGGGTAGAACAGGGAAACTGTATTTAGGCCTTTGGGAAAAGACAGAGAAGAAAAAAATTACGCTTTTTAAATTTAGAACTCAAAAAGCTGGCATACGGAGGCAGGGACAGGTGGATCTCTGTGAGTTCCAGGACAGTCAGGGCTACAGAGAGAAGAAACCTTAAACAAAACAACACACACAAAGCTAGAAGGCTTAGCAGTGAAGTTCCATTCAGCCAAAAGCTACTGCTTTGAGGAAGGGCTTTTGACAAGTCTAAGTAAACATTTTATCTCATTAAGAAGATAATTCTTCCCATCTTCATAGCATATCTTCATGTGAATCAGCTTTCCCGGGGCTTAGACTTCTCAGGTAACTGACAGGTCCTGCTGGATTAACATTTTTGGGTTTTGAGACATGTTCTAACTTTGCAGCCCTCGCCTAGAGCCTGCTGTGTAAATCAGGATTGCCTAGAGCACACAGAGATATGCCTGCCTCTGCCTACTGAGTGCTAGGATTAAAGGTGTACACAAGAATGCTCAGAGAAGAATTAACTCTCAGGGAGAAGACATATTTTCTAATCTTTGGAGCAGATAAGAATCTCAGGGCTAGAAAGTACTTTTTTTTTTTTTTTTTTTAAAGAAAGGGAACTAAGGAGGGACAGTTTTGTGGTGTTTTCCTTTCTAGCGTTACTAGAGAAATAGAAGGTGGAGTCCAAAGTAAGAGTATTTATCCTCAGTGGCCTTCAAGGCTATCAATCCCTATGTAGAGACCCAGAATTCCCCCTCCAAGAACTGAGAACCTAAAATCACTTTAGAGATGGGCTGAGACAAGGGAACGGCTATCACCAATTTCACCATGAAAATCCAGAGCTCGGATGTCAAAGCTGTCATTGAAGGGATAGTGGTGTCTGGCTGTGAGCGTCAGCAAAGCTTTAGGGCAGCTGTGTCCACATGGGAGAAGAAAGTGACTCTTCCTGGCGTTCCTGTCTCTGGCCAGGACAGAGCCAAGGGCATTTCCAGCTTCTGGACGAGGACTGAAATGGAACTGGCCTGACCAGTGTCACTGTCCTCTCCACGCCCCTGGTTACAGTCCCTGTCTTCATGTAACCCTTACACCGTCACCTAACACCGGCCACAGTGTATACATCTTAGGTCACATCTTATTATATTGTCTCCCGTCATCCGAAACAAGTGAGCATAGTAAAGTAAGGCATGTCCACCTACATTTGCATGACTTTTCTTGCAGTAAGTGGTTATAACTGACCTGTTTTATAGGGATTAATCTCTTCCTTATTCAGTAAGTGAAACTTTATCATATTATGAGTGTATCAGAAAAAAAAAAAAAACATAGTGTATATAGAGTTCCGTATTATCTGCAGTTTATTTCAGGTGTGTGTGAGATGTCAGAGCTCATGTCCCCTATGGATTAGAGAGCCAGAGTTTATTTTCAGAAGCAAGAGTTAGGGCTAGGTGCGGCTCATTGGTAGAGTGCTTGCTTGACAAGACCCTGGGTTTGATATTCCCCTGCACCATAAAAAATAAAATAAATACTAGGCAACCATATTTTTTATTTATTCGACAGCGTCAAGGGTCCTCCTTGGGTCATATATTTGTGCTAATCTGTAAGCTTTCAGAAATCATCTTCTATGGCAGCTTTCCGTTTTGTGAAATAATTCTAAAGCATTATTTTTAAAAAGATAGACTCATGCAAATTTAAAATGAAGTTCAAAGATCTTCTAAGAGTCAGTTGTGTCTTTGTTGTGGACGTCCATCATGGTAGATGAAGCACAAAGATCCCTGCACTTCCAGAGTTTGCAGTGAGGTAGGAACGGCAGAAATTACAAACAGAACCCCAGATCTACTGGCCGTTAGATGATGGCCAGCGCAACAGGAGAAAACTTTAAGGGAGGTTGTTGGCTACGTCTTAGTGTTTAAAAGAAGTGGTCAGGAAAGACCTCACAGAGAAAGTGGCCTCTGAGAAAAGATGTGACAAGGGGCTGGGAAGACTGTTCATCAGTTAAGAGCACTTGCTCTTTCCAGAGGGCCTGGGCTCAATACCCTGCACCCTCATGGAGGCTCAAAACCATCTGTACCCCTCTTAGTATTTGGACAGCCTGCTTCTGGGTTGCCTAGTAACCTATGGTGTCATCATGTCACCGGCCAGGTAGGAGCATCTGACAGGTGTGGTTCAGCTACGCAGGAGCTATAAATGGACCCCTGCTTCTTACCTCTCTCTTGCTCTTGCTCTCTCCCCTTTCTTTGTCAAGGCACCTCTTCCCCTCCCCTTATCATGTCTCTCTCTCTCTCTCTCTCCATCTCCATCCAATAAGCCTCTTTCATATATATCTATCTGTTTTGCGCCTCATCACTTCACCTCCAGTTCCAGATGATCCAGGGCCCTCTTCTAACTTCTGAGGGCTCCAGGCACACACGTCGTGCACAGACATACAGGCAAATAAAACTCTCATACATACGAAAGTAAATAAATACATCTAGAAAGGACTTTTTAAAGAAGGTACATGGCAAGACTGAGAGGGAGGCCTGTGTCTCAGGCAGAGGGACATATTCAGTGGGCTAAAAGAACAAAAAGCAATGTGGCCACACCAAACCAAGTGCAGCGGGAAACACTGGAGATGAGCCGGAGGAAAAGAAAGTTTATACCAAGAGTCACTAGCTAGACTCACTGTTCCAAGAAGTGCCTGAGCCTAGACACTCACGGGATGAAGGATTAGCACGAGGAGTAATAATGAGAGATGCACAGAGATGTGGCTGACTTGACCTGAGGAACAAGAAAGAGCTCTGGAAGGACTGAGTGTGCTTGCTAAAGGTCATCCCTATTCCCCATGACCCTCACCTCACTTTTCTCCTGCCTGAAATGGGATGAAAACCATTCTTTAGAGTGTTAGCATCCCACCTTCTCAGACCCCTGGCTCTCTGAATGAAAGTCACCCTTAAGATTGAATTTGTGGGGCTGGAGACATGGCTCACTGGTTAAGAGCACTGGCTGTTATTCCAGAGGACCCGGATTCCGGTCCTGGCACATACTGTTCATTGGCCCCTGGTAAGGGCAACAGGAGCTTTTGGTGTCCCCATAAAATCCTAGGCACAGTACAGTGTCTGTCCCCTAAAGAACAGGTCAGCTAGCACTGCTCAGAACAATTTACTCTCCCGGTGTACACAGATAGTGTGGTTTGTTTATATGTTTATAAGGCCTGACTTTTTAACTTCATATTCACCAGCCATAAAGCCTGGATTCATATACCTCTTAGTGCAAACATGGTGTCCTCTTGAGAGTTAATAAATATTTCTCCTGAATGATTTACCTTAAGGTGTGTTCCAGGCATTATAGCTGTACTAAGATAAAGGGAAATATTCATCCCTTGAATCTGCTATTATAGTTTAGAGCATGAACTGTAAGATCTTAGATGGACTCCCACTTTCCTGCTTGTTTATTCTGCCTCCTAATGTTGGACATGTCACAACCTCAGAGTTCTGTTAAAATGAGAGTAACATCTAGCAGGGTGGTTGTGAGAAATAAGTAACGTCTAGAATTTACTTTGTCTGCTGATTTTCCTCTGTAAGCATTCCATAAATGGTTGTTTTTGTTGTTGTTGTTGTGAAATAACTAGTGTTAAGAGCAGATATGAAACAGGTTTGCTGAGAAAGATCTACCTCTTCAGGTGCCCAATGTCTTCAGCTGATCTCTAAAACAACTGCTTATGGCCAAGGGTTCAGCCCAGAATACATACTAAGAATGTGTGAGGCCCTGGATTCCATCTCCAACCCCCAGCCACCAGTCCAACAAAACAGTTGCCAGCCATAGAAGAAGAGAAAATGGAGCTGGAGACACGGTTCCTTGTAGAGTGCTTCTTTGCTCCCTGGCGGGTTGTCCACCGTCGTATTCCTCCTGGCCACAGATCCGTAACCAACAGAGCCAACCAGCCATGAACCCAAATAAGCCTTTTTAGTGTTTTGTTGCTGTGAAGAGACACATGACCAAGGCAACTCTTACAAAGGCAAACATTTAATTGGAGCTGGCTTACCGTTTCAGAGGTTCAGTCCATTATCCTCATGGAGGGAAGCGTGGCAGTGTGCAGGCAGACATGGTGCTGGAGGAGCTGAGAGTTCCACATCTTGATCCAAAGGCAGCAGGAGGAGACTGTGTGTCACACCAGGTGGGGCTTGAGCATGTATAAGACCTCAAAGCCCTCCTTCCCAGTGATACACTTCCTCCAGCAATGCCACACTTCCTAATAGTGCCACTACCCATGGGCCAAGCATTCAAACACAAGAGTCTCTACCGCACCTTCTCTCCTCAAAGTTGATTTTATCAATTATAGTTGTCATGACAACATAAACCTACATACTAACATTTGAGACTATTCACTCAGATTTTTGCTAGTTTGTTTTGTTGGCTTTCTGACATGAGATCTTCCCATGGAATCTAGGTTGGCCTTCACTTCTGTATGGCACAAAATGGCCTTGAACTAGCAATCCCCTCACGTCAGCTTCTCAGCTTCATGAGCGCTGAGATGACTCGCATAATCACTAAACTCTACTTATTTTAATAACTTAAAGCAACCAACCTTGACTTGTTGGGACTAGAAATAAGATACTTGTGCTGGCTTAGTTATTTTGTTTGTTTGTTTGTTAACTTGACACAAGCGAGACTTGTGTCTCAACAGGCCTCTGTAAGATTGAGCTTGGGGAAGTCTCTTGATTAAAGCTCGGTATGTAAGGGCCCAGAGCATTGCACCTGGGGTTACCCCTCTGCAGTGTTAGGTCTCAGGCTCTAAGACCTAATGCACGTAGTCCCAGGCTGTGTAACTAAACAAACTGCACAAAGGCAGGAGAAGCAAGCCAGTAAGCATCACTGCTTCAGCTCCTGCCTTGAGTTCCCGCCCTGACTTTTTTCAGTGATGGACTGTGATATAGAAATGTAAGCTGAAATAAACACTTTCCACCTCGAGTTGCTTTTTTTTTTTTTAACCGCAGCAATGGACACCCTAACAAAGGCAATGCTGCTGTCACTGCCGGGTGAATCATTCTTTAAAATGACTCAGTGTAGACCTTCTATCAGAGTTTGTGGGCCTCAAGCACCTGTAATAAAAATGAGAGATAAGTGTTAGCTAAGGACCAGGAGGATGCAACAAGGAAACTCATTGGAGACTAAAACTCTGGGAAAAGACTTGTATTATGTTTGTCTTAACTTGTAAGGCAGCCATTGTACTTTATGATCTTACAACTCTAGACAAAGGTAAGAAATAAGATTTTAGGCTTATATGGCTGGAGTCGATAAGGACTACAATAAAGAAGTGTGCTGGAAGGAACCTGCTATTTGAGGTTGCAGTTCTCCCAGGCCGTAGCCGTTCTGAGCTCTGGTAAGATTCAGGACTCCCTCTTTCCAGCAGGGCCTCCTGCTCTCTGCCTGGTTTCATCTGGAGAGTGTCTTTAGACACAGGCGCCCCTAACTACATTTGATATATGGCCTTTGACACAGCTCGCTGCTAGCTCTCCACTTCCCTTGCCTATGTGATCATTAGGCGCTACGTCGCCATTCATATGATAGGAGCATGCCGTTTAATGCAAATCAAGCATCCTTGAAGTGCCTAGTTCCAACTAATTATGTTCACCTATATATCCCATCTCCCAAGGGGTAGATAGCCTTTGTTCTCCGGGATTAAAGTTGAACTAGTTTCCTGAAGCGGTTCCAGGGCGTGTGATTCCTGTACAGTGCTCGCTGATCATCCTGGGCATGCTCCTCAATCCTCATCTCGTGCTCACCCTGACTTCGTGGGCTGGTGGGAGACAGCCCCCCAGCAGGACAGATGGAGAACCCCAGAAGTGAGCTTGGCAAAGACTAGTTCAGTTTGTTTTGTTTTGATCTTGTTTAGTTTGGACTTGATCTTTCAAGATAAGATCTCATGGCCTCAAACTCCTGATCCTCCTGCCTCTATCTCCCCAGTGTTAGAATTACAATTGTGCAACACCATAGCTGTCCACAGGGTGAGTTTGAGGGAGAACAAAAAGGGGTTAAGATCACATATTTGGAGATTTATAGGCAACTTCGTAGAGAAGGACTTAATGAATAAAGTTTAACTAGACTGCAGCCTCGTGGTAAGATCAAATCACAGTGCAATCACTATGCTGCGTGTTGTAACATCAGAGTGGGTTCATATATTGCTCAAAGATCCTTTCACTTAGATACTTAGATAAAATGACTTAAGGAATAGCTTTTCCACATAGCTTGATAAGCCTGACATGCCCATGACTAAATTGAGAAAGAGCAAAGTGGTGAAAGAAATATGGACACACAGACCTGAGAAGCATAAAACAGACTAGAGTCTGACTATATTTTGAAATGATGGGACTAGACTAAGAAATCTAAGGCTAAAATAATGACTGTTGCGTTCTTAATCTTCTATAGTATAAAAACTGTTCAGTAGTCCCAGTTCCCAGTAATAAATCAGCATGGCACCCTAAAATATGCTACTCTAGCATAAGGGTTATTTTGAGCTGAAGACAGTTGAGGGAAATCAAGCAAAGAACAATCTCTCCTCCTCCCCCAACTCCAAGGAAAGAGAGCATTAGTTCTTGTCCTTTTCTATAGCAGAAGGAGAATAACCCTCATCATCAGAGATAAACATAGTCAACATGACAAGACTCCCAAACAACCAAAACTACAGAAAGAGTGCAATAAGAAAGAATTACACATGAAAAATTAATGAAACACTGTATATATTTCAAATTAACGGATTAAAAATAATTTGATAATGCCAAGTCTTAACATGAAGTGGAGTGTGACTCATTTTCTTTGATGGTGGTAGTGTGAAATGTTTTAAAAACATTTTTTAAGAGTCTGGCATTATCTAGCAAAATCAGATTCGAGGATCTGGTCCAGCCAATGAAATAAGATCACATGAGCAGAAAATAATGCATAATGACATGCAGCAATATGAATGAACATTGAAGTGAATCACAAGAAATAAAACCCAGAACAAAAGATACAGTACCGGAGTGTTGTTGTTCAGTGATTGTCGCTCTCACCCATGCCCAAGGGCCTTGACCCAATCCCTAGCACTGTAAAGAATACACAGAATCAAAGAATATGGTATCATCTCTAAGATCTACCTGTCGACACCAAGTTCAAAACCATAAAAATCTTTCATATTTGGAAACACATATGTGGATACTATAGTTATAAAGGAGCCAAGGACACAATTCAGGGTAATGTCATGATAGTGGCTACCTCTGAGGCCTGGGAGGGGTAAAACAAACCAACCAACCAACAAACAAACAAACCAAAAAACACCTTTTATTGATTCTTTGTGAGTTTTACATCAGGCAGCCCAATCCCACTCATCTCCTAGTCCCTTCCCCCCAACGTCCCCCCCCAACAAAAGAAAATAAAGAACAAGAAATTTAAAAAAAATAAATAAACAAAGCAAAACAAAATATAAGAAAAGAAAATCTCGTGGAAGCTGCAGCTTTAAATCTGCAGAACGGATGGCCCTTTCACAAGCTCCAAAAGTTAATAGGTGAGATGGGCCAACTCAAAGCCCTGGATCTGCACCTGTATGGTAGCTGAGTTGGTCAGCCTGCCAGCTCTCCTGTGCTCAACACCACCAGGGCAAGCTCCCCAGCACTGTTCCAACTAGCTCACGCCAATAAAACAGCCAGCAAAGGGCAGGTGCTGCTCTCCCACTCTCACATCCTTGGGCTCAGCTCCACTGCGCTGCCCAGGCCAGGTGCAGGGTTCACTCTCCCAAGTGCTGAGGCTGGTGAGGGTCAGGGACAGCTCTCCCTCTCTCATGACCCAGGGGCCAGCTCCCCCAACTGCTGCAGGTGGTGAGGGGTAGGGGAAGAAAGGATGGGGGAGAGATGAGAGACACACAGGGATATGGGTCACCTGCCATCTCTGTAGATGTAAGGAGTTAGTTGCTTTCCAAATATTCTCTTTACATGGCCAAATCAGTGTTCAGGCACTCTTTCTTCAAAAAAGTAAACTCTGGCTAACAGCCTTAGAACTCTGGTTGTGAGTAATGTCTACTCACTAGTTGCATTTGTGGCAAAAGTCTATGAGCATTTTTGAGATCACAATAGGAAGAAAAAAGGGAAACGAACACACACTCAGCTGTTTGTATGACAACTTTGCTTCTTAAGGTGAAGTTCTTTGGTTTGTAACACATTTCCCTTAAGGGAAGTAATGTTAACATAAAAACCCAGAGAATACGTATGAACATGACCTTGGGGTAGTTAGGAATCCAAAGCGTAGGCCAAGCTGGCCTCAAATTCATGACTTTTTCTGTCTCAGCCTTCCAGGGCATGAACTCAGGGCCTCATCGAAGTACAAACTTTAACACTGAGCTGTATCCCAGCCCTTAGTGGAAAAGCTTTTACTCGTAAAACGCTACGTCATTTTCTCCTTTTTCTCACTTACATTTCATTTTCTCCCATTGGGAATGGAAGGTATTTTATACAGTTAAGTGGAATTACTTAGTTCTCATGCCCCATGTGTGTGGGAGAAGTGAGCACCTCAGGATCTTACTGAGCAGTAGATTTTGTAGCATCCATTGTCTTTCCTGAGGTTGGCTCTTTGGGGTAAGGTTCAGGGGTCATTAGAAGTTAGGCTATAGATGTTCGTAGGAGACCTCACATGTCACTAGAGTAAGACTCCTCCAAGTGGGCTGGTCAGGTTGTTAAAGTGTGGGAATTCTGGCTTTTGTTTTTAGATCTTCTGGCTCTACTTTCACTTCCCCCTTCTCTGACACATCAACAAAGACAAATAACCTACAAGGAGCAAACATCATCTTCTAAAGTTTCATAAGAGTCATAAGTGGGTAGTGACATTGCTGATCTGTCATAATGCTGTTGGATGGTAAAATATAAAAGCTTCCAATGCCATTTTGGAGAGTGGAGGGAATAGTTATTATAAGAGGTTCAAGGTCAGACTGTGACATCACTTTTTAAGAGGTCTGCTGTCGTGGACATTTTGATTTATGATATGTAAACATGTTAAAATTCCAAGTTGGGGGGTTTTAGTTTGCCCATTCCTGTTAAGTGTCTTATGCAGAGCCTGGTCTTTGCCAGGTGGAATTAGTTGAATTCTGAGGACTATGAGGGGTATAAATACGGCAGCCCAGAGGAAGAAGGCACGACTGCTTGGAGGAGGACTGCTTGCTGCTGGTTCGTCCTGCTGCTGCATTTGCTGTTTGCTGATTTTCTGGTCACCTGGACTTCTGAATTTCTGGACCACTGATATTGGTATTGCCCTCAAAAATAATTTTATAACCCTACCCAACAGGAAGTAGCAGAGAGAACTCTGGCCCCTGTTCCCACTAACCTTCTTTTTCTTCATACCAAGTGTTGAGGGGTTGGAAGGGAGGTAGAAGCATTTAATAACCCTAAATAAAGTAGGTTTGTTTAAAAAAAAAAAATCAGATCAACAGTCTGTCTTAGTTACTATTCTATTGCTATGAAAAGACATCACGACCAAGGCAATTTATAAGAGAAAGCATTTAATTGGAGTTTTGCTTTCAGTTTCTAAGGGTTAGTACGTGATCTTCATGGCAGAAAGCATGGCAGGCAGTTGGGCATAGCACTGGAACAATAGCTGTGAGCTCCTATCTGATCTGAAAGTTGCAGGCCGAGTGAAAGCCCTGGGAACCAAACATTCAAACCAAACATCCCTGTGAGCCTTTCACAGGGCTGAAAAGAAGGAGAATTGAGCCAACAGATAGACCAAGAGAGTTAGTAACCAGAAAACAAAGTATGGACAGCGCTAAGGTCCAATTTGGTGATCCGGTGAGCTTTATTGTGGGTTACTTATAGGAATACGGTGAGGGACTGCCTACAAGAGCAGAAACGACTCGTAGACAGCTGCATCATCAAAGCCACCCCAGCATCCGGAGCACACTGTACAACCTCTAGGCAGCTCAGCTCGGACAACGTTTCATTCAGGAAATTCATGTAATCAGATCCTCTTCCGGGCAGCTCGGTTTGTCTGGGAGTGTTTTTCACGGTACTTACAACTTACTTTCACTTAGGGAGGAGGCCTAGCATATTTAGTCAGTTTCAGGGACTTCCCAAAGCTATAGAGTTGTTTGCTTCCTGAACATAACCAGCTTCCCTATAATATTGTTTCCCTTCCCTTTAGAATATCTTGTGTCCCAAGGGGCTTCTTTCTGAGTAGAAGATTTTTATGTCAGAGGAAACTACTACACAACAGAAGCCAATCTGAGCTGGCTTATTCCAGTTCCTGTGCCTGCTATAATCCATTAGGAGGGATATTAGCTGAACACCCACCCACCCCCCTCCGCCTTAGGAACTTTGTTGTGTAACACAGTCTGTAGAAGAGACTACAGAGGGGAAGTTGAAGGCCAGTGTATGGCAGGGAATTCCATGCAGGACAGAAAAGCAGGGAAAACTAAGGGACATGGAGAGAAAAAGAGGCCCTCGCTCAAGAGTCTGGTAAATCGCTCAGCAACTAACAGTCAAGAATGACAGCATAGGGCTTTCTCTTTGAGACAGTCAGACCCATACTTTTAGGTGAGTCTTCCCAAGTGTATCTTTCCCATTCCCTTGACCTTCATGCTTAAAATCTATAGTAAACATTTAAATGTGCTCTCTCTCTCTCTCTCTCTCTCACACGCACAAAGCAAAAGAAAACAACAAAAAAAAAACCCAAAATTACAGCACAAATTTTTGCTGTGAAGTTACATACACAAAAAAAAAAAAAATAATCATTTTCTATAGTTCAGAAAGAATGTTAAAATAGTAAATATGCTTGAACCCTAAGCACACAGGATATTTCTCCTTTCCCAGATATAAGCCTGCAGTTTTTAGGACTCACACAAGAACCCCTTTTTCAGTGGTAGACATTCCTTGACCCCCTTAAGCAGCCTTATGCCCCATACTTTTACCTTAGTGGCTTGTAATCCAAAGCACACCAGGAAAACACCTACTATCTCATTTACCAAAAAAGAGGAAAAGGGGACAGGTTCCTTAGAAACCCTTTGAGACTTAATTTGAGAGCTACCAACATTCCTATAATCGCCATGTATACATGGCTCTCTTCGAAAAGTTCATACCACACTGGGTTGGTGTTAACCTTCCTGGAGAGCTTCCTCTGCTAAGAATCTCAAATCTATGTTAAACGCTTATCCTAATAAATACCCAACTATGCTTCTTATTGGCTCGCTCTAAAACTCTTGTCCCCGGCAAAGTCAAGAGTCACGTCCTCGTGTGAGCAGACATCTCAGAGAAGACTCAGACCGCTGCTGCAGATGGCCACACGGAGCTATGTCTATGGCCTCTCCCACAGCTAGGAAGGGTCAGAACAGAACAGCTGAAAGGATGTTACTGGATAGTAAGTGTGCTGGTTGAGCTTGCCATAGATGTCAGTGAGGAGGAACAGGGACCTGAAGATCAAACCAGAGATGGCAGTATAGGCAGGAAAAGTCACTCCACGTCAAGAAGGAATGTGATTTTGGTCCCTGTCACATCTCAGCTTATCCGAGTCTCATCCGTAGAGATGGAGGCATCTCCATGGGATTCTGTATAGCACTGGGGTCTAATCATTCAAAGGGACCAAGACCGCAGATCTCATTCCATGCTGGGCTACTCGTAAGTCCAGGAATAATGGAAAGGCATTTGTCCTTTCTCAGGTTGGATCTGAGTTTGGGGTACTTAAATGGATTTTGGCATTTCCCCTTGAGAAAAGGAGGGGGATTCGTACTCCCAGTGGACCCCAGTTCTGCAGTTGGACATGGCCCTCAGGGACACGTCCTAGCCACTTGGGACGTTTCACACTGAAATGTCGTGGCTGACTACAACTATAACAGAACGGAGGTTAGGGGGCCCGAGACTGAGTTAGCTTGAATTAACGGGGTGGCCAGTAGATGAAGCCTCACCCAGGTAGGGAGGTTGCCACTTAATCTCCTTTCCTCTTGCTGTTTGGCCCTTTCCTGTTCAGGAAGTCATCTGGTTATCACAGACTTCACATTTTAATTACTGCTTCTCTGTCTTTAGATTTTATAGATTCAGTTCGTCTCGTTTTAACTTTGGTGGGTCATTTGCATTTAGAAGCTCATTTGTTTCTCTTAGATTTTCAAACTTAGTACAAAAGAAAATTTAAAGACTCATACCCTCATGAGTCTCTGAATTTCTGTGAATTATGTCTCCTTTTAATCTTTTCTAAGTTTAAATGTTTTCTGTAGCTTCTCTTGTTGATTTCTAGCTTTATCTCATTGTGATCAGATAGGATAAAGAATAGTGTTTACATTTTTCTGTTTTGTTTTGTTTCTTTTTTTCAAGAAAGGGTTTCTCTGTGTAGCCCTGACTGTCCTGGAACTCTTTCTGTAGACCAGCTTGTTCTCAAATTCAGAGATCTGCCTGTCCCTGCCTCCTGAATACTGGGATTTAAAGGCATGTGCCACCATATATTTTTGTATTTTGACAGAACTGCAGATGTCAGTTAATTCTATTTGATTTATTTATTGATTTACTGGAATCATTTAATTCCTGTGTTTCCTTATTCCTTTTTTGTGCATTTGATCTGTTTAATGATGACAGGGTAGAATCGAAGTCACCAACTATTACTGTGTTGACATTAATGTGTAATTTTAAACCTAGTATTCATTGCCTTATAAAGTTAGATGAGCCTATATCCAGATCATATATCTTTAGAATTGTAATTTACTCTTGATGATTGTTCCCTTGATCAGTGTGAAATAACCCTCTTTATTTGAATCCTGTTTTGTCAGATATTAGAATAACAGCACCTGTTTGTTTCCTGGCTCTGCTTGACTGTAACACCTTTTCTCATCCTTTTGCGTTTAAATAGTGTTTGTCTTTGCTGTGTTTCTAGAGGCAGCAAAAGAAGGGATTCTGTTTTCTAACTCAATATGTTAGTCTGTGTCTTTTGATGGGTAAATTGAGAGCATTTATACTCAGAGCTATTATTGAAAGATGTGCATCGCTCCCTGTCATCTTATAGCGTTTGGGACTTTCTTAGTCCTCTTTTGGTTAGTGAGTATCTTCAGATCATTCGGGTCTTTCCTGCTGTCATCTCTTGAGTATGTTTCTCTTTACACTGTAGTATTTCTTCCAATATCCTCCATAGGGCTGGCTTGGTGGTTATAATCGTCCTGGTTTTATTATGAAAAGTTTTCCTTTCACCTTGCATTTTGACAGTTTTGCTGGGTGTATTAGACTGGGTTGGCAATTTTGATTTTCCAGAGTTTGAAAGACATCAGTCCAAGACTCTCTTGTTTACGTGGTTTAAATAAAAAGTCAGCAATTATTCTGATGGACCTGCCTTTGTCTCCACCTTGGTCCTTCTCTTCTGCAACTTTCAACATACTTTCTTTGTACATTTAGTGTTTTAAGTATAACTGACATCGAAGTTTTCTATTCTGGTCCCGTCTGTTTGGTCTTCTGTATGATTCTTATATCTAAATGGGTTTTTCTTTCCCTATAGTTGGGAAATTTTTAATATATTTTGTAAAAAAGTATTTTCTGTCTGTCATATGAATTTTTTCTCCCTCTTGTATATCTATAGCTTGTGTGTTTTGCTTTTTCATAGGGTCCCCAAATTCTTAGGTTCCAGTCATACATTTTAAAAATTTTATGATTGAGCATGACTGAGGCATCCAGTTCCTGTGTTTTGTCTTCATACACCAACATTCTTTCTTCCACATGATCTGTTCTAACGGCGAGGCTTTCCCTGAACTTTTGAACTTTTTATCTGACCCATTGTGTTTTTCGTTTCTCTCGTGATTTGTGGCTTTGTCCTAGAACCCTGACTAGAGGTGTCAAAGGAATAGAGAAAGGACAGACACTTGTATAGAAAGGTTGGGGGTCACTCCTTTGGAGAGGCACCTGCTGCCGCCAGAGCCCAGAACCTCACTGGGTTTACTGTGGATAACACGGGGAGGAGTTAGCTTGGTCTCTGTAGGAGGTCTCTGTTATAGCCACTATTCTTAGGCTATAAACATCTGGAACGAGGTTTCAGGTGCTAGTTTTTGTGCAGACTAGTCACTTTGCTTGCGCTCGGCTCCTGAGGAAAGCTTTGCCATTCCTCTGAGCCTCCCCTGGGAAAGCCTCTGCCACTCCCATGGTGCTGAGAGTATTGGGATCCTTGACATGACCACACCCATGTCAACAGTACAAACTCTCCCTGTACTTAGTATTTCTAGCTCACTCTTGACTTTTATTTTCATATTGTAGATTAACTTTGGTATTTCATCCGGCTCTCTGTGTTCCCTTGGCAAATAGTCACATCTCTTTTGGGTTGTTTGATCGTACTTATAGTCATAAATTTTGCATCTGGAATTTTGTTTTGGTTTTCACTGAAGAGTATGACCATGGGATTGGTAATCTGGGGAGAAGAAAAGTTGTCTTGGTTCTTCACATTGCTTTTGTCTCTGCACAGTAATCTGCCGATCTAGGGTTAGATAGCGGGTCAAGGCAGGATTTGCTGTTGTTTTGTTTTTTCCCTTCTTTTCAGGTTGGACCTGTTCGCCGTGTTCAGCATAGATGGGGCTGTAGTAATATTGATGGTATACTGATGTTCCAGGTACTGGCTCCAATCCGGCCCTGGGGGCTGAGCACTGTCTGCAGCAGCTTTCACGATTCATCAGTAACCCACCCTGATACTAGATGGTAAATGACTAATGTTAGAAACAGTCTTGGTGTCACAGAAAGCAGCACCCAAACACAGTGGAAACATCTCAGCAAGACAAAACTTTACACCACGAGAAGAGCAGGCTGGCGCACCAAGGCAGGAAGTGTGCTTGGTTTTTATTCTAATGGGGAAGGTGACTCCGGTTTTTTTTTTTTTTTTTTTCCCTCTTGGCTGGGATCTGACCTCACAGTCTTTCTCGGCGGCTAATTTAAAAACAACCAGTTCAAAGGATCGAGGGAGGAACGAGGAGCCTGTCACCAACGTCCTGAGAATGCAGCGGAGCCTTTGTGCAAACAAAAGCTTTAGGGGGTGGAGGGGGCATTAAAATATTTGCATAAAGGTCTTCTGTGACGGGGTAAATTCCTTGTCTTCTAAAGTTTTACAGCGTTTGACAGAAAAGACAAATATTTGATGTTTCTTTACACTACAAAACAAGACACTTGTCAAGTACCAATTGTTTTAGAACGGGAAGGGACTCGGGTGGTACTGTGTATGTTAATGTGTTAATATGAGTGGGAGGTAAAGAAGAGAAGTCAGCAGTCACTGAGAGAGAACAGAAATAAGTGTCGGTAGATGGGAAGTAGAGGAGAGGGAGGCACGAAGGACCGGGGATAACTGAGGCAAAGGGGAAAAATAGGGTAGGTGTGTGGGGTTGATGGTAGGCTAAGAAGAGAGGTAAAGATACTACCTGGATTTTATATAACTTCTGGGATTGGGGAAATATAACAGTTAAAGGAATAGGGCTTGGGGAAAGAGAGGGGAAGAAAGAAAAAGGGGAGAAAGTCAAAGGCGTGAAGAGTTGGGAATGTCTGATACCACGCTGCTAGAGAGTAAGAAACAGCGGTGGGGGGTGGGGAGGGGCGGGAAGAAGAGCTGGGGGAGGGGGGTGTGGGGTGATGAGAGGACTGGCCCAAATGTACTTTTCATCCCCTCAGCTTTGTCTCTCTTATCTCGACCTGGGCTGTACTCAATGCTGATGTCTCACTAATCCCGTTCCCCTGTGGGACCCCGGCTCCCGCTGAGAATGAATTGTTCTGTAAGCTTCGGCTGGCTGAGGAAAACACCGTCTATGCCACAGGTGCTGCCTGCTCCCAAGGCCTGCAGAACCCAAAACACTGTTTAAGCGTCTGTGCTTGGCTGGCGCGGTCTCTTCTTTCCCCCCTGGGGTGCTGGTGGCACCTGTGGTAGTGTTAATCCCACCGGGTGAGAATAGTACCGCTACCACCATTTTCTGAATCAAATTTGAAGCACGATTTATTAAATACTGGCCAGGACGATGGACACTGGCCAGGTCCACACCTGGCAGTTCCAGAGTATGGCACCAAACTACATCAGTCAGAGGCTTATAAAGGCAAAACCCACAGGGCAGAGTACTTCCTGCCTGTGTACCTCCTGCCTACCTCTCTGCCTGTGTGTGTGAACAAGCTCATCCTATGCTGTTGGGGCCACCAAGCTTTTCTGCAGAAGCAAAATAAAAGCAACAGTCCCCAGCATGCCAGGAAGTTATCTGCCCACTTGCCGGTTGGAGGCATTTTTGTTTCATAGATCTCTTAAGCACAGTAATCTCAACTGAAAGCATAACTTCAGCCATTAAAGTAGCAGTCTCCGGCGATCCCTTATACAAAATCTCTGCTAGTATAACTTTTCTAGATTTCCTGGTAGGAGCCGTGTAGCCCTTTTGGTTGTGGTTGCTGAAGTAAGATCAGTCTGACAGTGGAGAAAGCTCTTGAGTCGGATGGTAGAGGGGGGCTTGTGGAGACTGGAGACCTAGTTGGCTGAGTGATAAAACATCCCCGCTCCCTTTGTTTCCCGTACTTTAATCAAGTCATTCATTCTGATGCGGCTTCTAGTCTCTGTAGTCCCAGCTGAGCTGGAACTTCATGTAGTCAGTGTTATTATTTTTAAAATGACGCCCACAACAATGAGCCATGACAGCAGAGAAAGAGACAGAGAAACAGAGACAGAGGTGGGGGAGAGCAAGAGAGAGAGAGAGACCGAGACAGAGGTGGCGGGTTGGTCCTTTTATTCCTTGCGTGCAGCTGACCTGCGTCTGCCAGGTATTTCAGGCAGCACATGATGGCATCACAGAAGCAGACACTAGGCACTCCAGAAGCAGACGGCCTACACGCTAACAGTCAGGCTGGCCTGAAACTCGGTTCATCCTCTCCTCTCTGCCTCTCAAACGCACCACTGGCTCTTCTGTATGTAATTTTATTTCTCTCTTAGTACTGCTCTTTGAAGTCAGTATTGTTTTTCCTGTTTCACAAAGGAGGAACCGGGCTGTAGGTAGGTTAAACACTTTCCTCAAAACTCTTTTGCTCGGGAGTTACAGAGCTATTTGTACATAGGCATACTGGGATTTGAATGTGAGATGTCCCCATAGGCTCATGTGTTTGAATATTTGGTCTTCAGTCGGTGGTACTGTGTGAAGATCGTGGAATCCTTAGGCAATGGAACCTCACTAGAGAATGTGAGCTCCAGAGAGGGAACTGGGATTTCATAGCCAGGCCCCATTTCCTGTTCATCTCTATGCTTTCTGAGAGTAGCCACTGAGCTACATACCCGACCTAGTTTTAATTTTTATTTTGAGATGAAGTCTCACTGGATTGCCCAGGCTGGCCTTTGAATGTTCTATGTGAGTCTCAAATTTGATCATCTTGTCTCAGCTTCCTGAGAGCTGAGACTGGCACCATGTGATACCACATTGGCTTGGAACATCATTCTCTAGCCTCAACCCAAGCCCGACAGAGCTTCACCCAACCAGTATTTCTTACTGCTCTGACATGGACAATGTCTTCTGGGTCCTCCCATCAAAGTCCTTAATGTAAGCCCCTTCTGAACCATTTGAGCCTTTCCTTCTTCCGTTACCTGC
The DNA here is from genome assembly GCF_030254825.1 of Meriones unguiculatus. Classification (NCBI taxonomy): domain Eukaryota; kingdom Metazoa; phylum Chordata; class Mammalia; order Rodentia; family Muridae; genus Meriones; species Meriones unguiculatus. Next base: position 112,720,732 of record NC_083353.1, read on the forward strand.
TGCAACACTCACTGTCATTTCTGTTCCTTTTAGCGAGACACACAGTGGCCAAAGGAAGAATTTGGGCAGATGCTTGAGGAGCCATGTGCTGTCTTGAAGGAAGAAAACAATGCTGCCCAATAGAAGGAAGGAACAGAGACCTCAGATAAGCTGGCTATTTACAAACTTTGAATGCATCCTGGGTCTTCACAGCCTGACCCTGGGTCTACCAGATGGCTGGCTTCTGGAAAGCCAACTTTCTCAGTTTTTAAGATGAATGCTTGAATGCAATCTTCATCTTTTTTGATACCTTGACTATAGAAGTTGATTGATTTTCATATATAACAGTGCTCCTATTTAACATTGTCCATCCACTCACAGTGACCAGGTCCTCTCCAACAGCTGGTCCGTTGGTAACTTCGTGCCCAAAGCACAGTTTAGAATCTGTTTCCTTGAACCACTTCTGCTTGTTTGGTTCCTGATCAGGTTGTTAAGGAAACAGAGTCTGAGATACAGATTTAGATACAGCAAATGTATTTTCCTAGCTGAACCCCGACAGGTTTGGAGAGAGAGAGAGGCTGCAATTACATACAATAAAATATTGTAAAGGGTCCCAGAGCTGACATGCTTGTGAACAGTGATGCCAAATTGAGGCAGGAGGGTGGAGCCTTCATCTCCTACATTAACCAGTTGTTGGCAATCAGGAACAATAGGTAGCTTGGACTCTGCTGCAAGTCATTATCCAGTCATCAAAGGACTAAGCGCTTCTGTCATGATAGGGAGCCGTCAGGATGGTGTGTCACGGAGCGCACTGTCTTCTGTCATTCAGGGGCTACAAGACTGTTTGCCCAGATGACGTAGAAGAATCTAAGGGGAAATCAGCGCAGCAGGTAAATTTGGCAAGGCTGACGTAGTTAAGGTCCAGACAGAGAACAAATGTAGGAATAAATACGAGCGCTGATGCCACACCTACGACAACATCAGGGTAACTTTAATATAAGGTGTGTGACACCATAACACTGAAAACTGCCAAGACCGCAGAGGCAAACCGAGGCTTACCGCAGCACTTAGTGAAATGAAAAAAAATCTAATATTACAAAGATGTCAGTCATTTTCAGATCAGTACCTTGAAAGTTATCCTTCCCAAATTCCCATCAGTTTTGTTTGTTGTTTTTTTGTTTGTTTGTTTAAGAAATTAAATGGAATGAAATTTATATGGAATTCCAAAACTGCCAAGATTAGCTAAGCTATCTTAAAGGAAGAATCGCACTCTTTGGGCAGGTGAAGGTACTTGCCATCGTCCCCGACGACCTGAGTTTAACCCCTGAGACCCACACAGCAGAGGAAAAGAACCTACTCTTTCAGACTGCCCGGTAACCTCCAGGTTGCCACACAGCATTCACATGTCCATGCATACACACAAAATACATAGTAAAAACTGCAATAAACTGATGCTTTGCCTGTTTATGCTTGCATTATGGATGCAAATCAATGGAAACACCAAAACCAATAAATAAATTCGTAGAAGATTCCTCTATTTATTATGAAAGTCACTCACATGTGTCCTGGGGAAAGGATGGAATTTCTATACATGGTGTTAAGTGAGTTGGGCAGAAACACAGGAAAGCAAGGCACCGTAAGCCTACCTCACAGCATATGGAAAACTCGATTTTTAAGCTACCTACCTGAACATGGAAATCAACGCACAGCACGGCCCATTTCCTCCGCCACAACACTATTTCACACGCTCAATATTCCTTTTCTCTTATCAGGCACTCCAAAAGTGTAAGAATGAGGTTTCATAACTGTTTAAAATGGATTCTGGCCGTTCGTGATGCTGAACACCTGAAATCCCAGCATTTGGGAAACAGGGGCAGGTGACTCTCATGACTGCAAAGCCAGCCTGGCCTAAAAAGAGTTCCCTGTTCCGCTAACGAACTGATCTGTCACCCTCAACACAGCCTCTGCATCTTGTTTGTTAGAGAGAGGGTTTCTCTGTGTAGCCCAGGCTGTCCTCGAACTCAGAGATCCACCTGCCTCTGCCTCCTGAGTGCTGGGATTAAAGAAGTGCATCATGGCTGCCCGGCTGACTCTGCATCTTTAACACGATTTTTGGAGAGCTGATTAGAAGGTTGAAGGAAGGGAAGAAGGCAACTTTCACCATTTTGTTAAAGGATAATCGTTACCTGCAAACAGAAACTTCGGTATCTGCTTTTGAAACGTCAAAATCTTCCTCCAGCAAGGCGGCGCCTCCTAAACGAACCCAAACAGCGCCACCAACTGGGAATCAAGTATTTAAACACCTGAGTCTATCAGGGACTTTTTTTTTTTTTTTTTTTTTTTTTCATTAAAGCCACCTCAGCATCGAAGCCAAACCACACAGAGCCAGATACACTGATAGCCTCTCAAATGTTTATTTATTTATTTATTTTAGCCTATTCTCATTTTAAGTCTCTCTCTCTCTCTCTCTCTCTCTCTCTCTCTCTCTCTCAGAGTCCCGGGAACGGACAGAAGACCAGCTGAGCCATTTCTCTTCCGCTGGGATCTTTCCTTGTGGTGTCTCCTGCCGGAGAGTATTCCTACCCTGTCTCTCCGGAATGTACAGAGTCTGAGCTTCGGGCACACTCACGGGCCTCCCATCCCCCAGCCAATCAGAGAGTGGAACTGCCACTGGGCTAGCTCTGCTTCCGGAGGCAAAATAATGTTCACCACGTCGCGGAAGGCTAACTCACTCTCCTTCCAGGTTCTACCCCGAAAAGCAAGCAAGCAAGCGAACAAGCAAACAGCAGAAGACCCTCTTCCTTCCCGAGGCGCGCTCTGCTCTCCTAAGACCCGCGGCTGTCGGTCTTCTCACGCTCACTCTCGGTTCTTCTCTCTGTCTGCCTCATGCTTTCATTTCAGGGTTTTTGTGCAATGAAGATGTTAACATGTAAAAACAGGAAGATCCCGTCGGTTTCCTAAGCCAATAGAAAAACTGTTGTTTTTGACAAAATCACGCAAGTGTCTGGGAAGATGGCTCAGTCAGCAAAGCGCTTGGCTTCCAGACATGAGGAACCGAGTTCGTTCCCCCATAACTCGTGTAAAAAGAACCCAGATGCGGTGCTGCACACTTGCAATCCCAGTGACGGGAGGGTGGAGACAGGGGGATCCCTGGGGCTCACTGGACAGCCAACCTAGACTACTACGTGGTGAGCTCCAGGCTAATGAGTGACCACGTCTCAAAAAAATAAGGTAGAAGGTTGTCCTCTGCCCTCCCCCACAGGGGGCGTGTGTGTGTGTGTAGATAGACATCCTCACAACACACCCACAATCACATAGAAACCATCGCACAAATACCACTGCATTACGCCATCTTCAAGAGCAGGACTTGAGAAACTGAGGCAGGAGGTTCTCAAGTTCAAAATCAGCCTGAGCCCACATAGCAAGACCCTCATGGAAGCACACTTTTGGGGGGGGGAGTTTTCAAAGACAATTAATAGTATCTTGAAAGAGAATTCTCTCCCCGGAAAATCCCCCGTCAAAAGTCCCTTCTTTCTAAATGGTACCAAGCCACCTCAAACTCAGCTTCTCTCTCTCTAGTGCGCTTACCTCACCTCACTCACAAGGATCAGAGTACTGAGTCGTTGCCGGCTCATCTGTGAAATTAATCGGCAGGTTATTCTTAGGGGGATTCAGAAGTGTTCATTCAAAGGTAAATGCTGCTTTGGCCACTTTCAGATGCCTCCATGTGCCGTGAGCATGAGTTACAGGAACTTTCAACCACTAACACGTGTGTTAAAGAAAATCACTAATTGGATCAAAAGCATTAGACACCCCCCCCCAGCTCTTTGAGAACAACAGTCTCCTTTGTTCTAAAGACCACAGCACATAAAATACCCCTTTTGTAGATGAATTTTATTACTTACTGATTTTATTTTTTATTTGTTTGTTTTGAAACAGGCTCGTCATCTGAGGGACCAGAAGAGAGGAAGAAGGAGGACGCCATGATGGGTTAGCCGGGAGAAGAAACCTCGTGGCCTAGGAGGAAGGACTCCATAATGGTGTGAAAGGCCCAGATGAAGAATATGAGCAAGTATCATGGGATTAGGAATGAAAGGTAGACCAGCTGAGGAGGATTAAGGCAGATGGCATTGGATGGGGGCTGGGAGATGGATGCTGAGGATAGTTAGACATCGTAAGTGAAATATCTGCCCGGCGAAAGGTAAATAAGGCAATTATAAATCTAACAGGTGTCTGTGCCATATTACTTGTGATATCTGGTTAGATAATACCACCATGATAATAATAGGACTAATAATAAACATTGCATAGCCCAACAGCCATTTTTTATTTACTACAATAGTAAATGATGCTGATACAAAGAAGTAGGCAAAAGCTTTTCATAATTTTATGTGCTTGTGGCATTTGTTGTTGCTGAATAAGATTTCAGTAAATTTTCACCAATAAGTGAATACTTCACTTATTCAAAGGCTGGCCATCTTAAAAATAAAAATGTTAAGATTTCATATAAATGCTAAGAAACCAAATAAAATATACTGATAGGCCAGTCAGGTATAATATGGGGCAAAAATAAATCTCAATGATGGAGAACCTGAAATTAAAAAAAAAAAAAAAATACACAGACACATAGAAATACAGAGAGTGGAGGAAGACCACTTCAAAAAGTTGAGATAATAAAAAACTCAATGAGGTAATGTAACCGGAAGAAGAAAACAGAAAACATTTGAGTTAAAATTCAAGATACTGCAAAAGGGACAAGGACAATCAATCAACCCTCTCTCAGCAAGAGTCCTGGACACACAATACAAGAAAACTATCCTGAGCTCACAGGAGAGGGAAGAGGCCCTGGTGTTCATAAAGATGAAAATTAAGATTACATTTCTGCCTGGAAATATAATTCTACATGTACAGATAAAGAAAACATACTGATCTTCCACTTAGGACTTATGACTCTGTCATAACTTCAAATGTTATTCTAAATATACCCCAAATTGATCTTAGAAGTCCAAAGATGTCCAAAATGGTGATTCCACGCCACCAGCGAATCTGGTTAGCATCTAACAAATGCATTCCCCACGTTCAGAATATACAGTGATGTCACTTGAGGACTTAAATGGACTTTCTCTCAAAACCCCCATATAGCTCATCAGCTATGACTCAACTCCTACCAAAACAATCCCTAAACCTGAATATATGTGAGGCCGAGGATGGCACAGAAAATAACTCACATCACACCTTCACCATTCCAAAGAATGGCTGGCATGACCAACATCCCCAAGACAATGGCCTGTTGATCTGACTTGTAAAGAACACCCCCGGTTTCCGTTTCTCCAGCCAGAGGGAAGGCGTGAGCTAGTAGGGCCTGTGTGTTGAGGTTGCCAGTGGAAGGACGGACTTCCTGAAACACTGCAGACCTGGTCTCACCATGGGGTCCTAAAAGGTCAAGATGAACCACTGAATTCATAAGGCATCACTCATGAGATGGGAAGCAAGAAGGAAACGATCGTATCCTCTTTGACTTTAACGGAGGGAATAGTGGGCCTGTGGTTCAGTGGATGAAGTAGCCACCAATCCTGATGATCTGAGTTGGATATCCACAGTCCATGAGGTAGAATGGGACAATCAGCTAGTGTGAATTATCTTCTAATCTACACACACACAGCATGTGTATATATATATATATGCCCACACCCCACACACATATATATATTGACCTGGTGAATAGGAACAAAAATGAATAAAAGTCTCCAGGAATAGGCAACTCACTGGAAACCTCATCATCAACACCACCATGGACGGGGAACAGGAAGATGGGCCATCAAAGCAGCAGCCAACACCTCGAAGAATGACAGGCAGATTGCAAGAAGGAATTGTCTCTCCTGGAGCTTTCTGCAGCCCTGACTGCCCAGGACACACAGTGGGGTAAGAAGGGCTTCAAGGAAATCCACTGAAGGTGTCCTGAGATGGCTAGCTGGGTGAGCATTTAGAGAATCTAAGAAGAGCTAGAATAGAGGTTAAAGGTGAAGGAAGACGTTCCTCATTGAGAAGAGCAGAATATGCTCTTACCCTCCGGCCCCAAACGACACCTTCGTTTTAAGATAAGTTTGCAAACCAATGCTATGGCACAGGTCTTACCGTTCTTCTTGCATTCCTTCAGGCTGGGGATACTTCCCTCAGGTCTTTGTGCTGCCCCACTATGCCTCTGCGGCCTCTAGTCCACCTTGTCTTTTCTGAGCAAGACAGCTTCTGCTCACCCAGAGCAGTAACGTGAGCCTCGGCCGAGTCAGCAGCACCATCCACAAGCTCTGGAGCTCCAGGGAGACAGATTCTGAAGCCGTCTCTCCTGTGAGCACAGAGGAACAGTGACAGGGGTGGTGAGAATCACGCGAGTCTGAACTGTGGTTTGGGATCCAGTGCTTTCCAGTACTTTCTATCAGGTGGCATGCTGATTCACAGTGATTTTTACTGAAAATCAATGTCAAGGAGTCATACATGTGCTTTGCAGAAGTTTCTTTTTTCCTTCCTTCCTTCCTTCCTTCCTTCCTTCCTTCCTTCCTTCCTTCCTTCCTTCTTTCCTTTCTGTCTGTCTTGCCTTTTGGTTCCTTGATCCTAGCAGGGGTGGGAACCTAGACTCACCTTCCTTCTTGTCTTATACATTCCTCTGCTTTGTTTGTTTGTTTGGTTGGTTGGTTGGTTGGGTTGGGTTGGGTTGGTGACAAGTCTCTTCCTATGTAGTCCTGGCTAGCCTGGAACTCTCAGTTTAGACCAAGTTGACCTCAAACTTGTGGTGATCCCCCTGCCTCTGCACTCAGCTGGGATTTCAGGCTGTACACATCCAACAGACTTATCCTTTGGCCTGTAGAAATCCCATTGCTCAAGGGATGTCTTCCCAGCCCCCCTCTCTGCTCCACCTATGTTTGGGCACAGTGATGAGCTGTGAGTCTTCTCCACAAAGACTCCTCCTTTAGGCTGCATGATGAAATGGGGTAAGCATCAGATGAATAGCATGATGGGAGCAGAAGCAGGAAGGACGGGGAGGAGGCTTATCCCTGTGTTCCCCTGGCTTCCCCCAGAATTTAAGAGAAAGGAGATTTTCTTCAAAGCATAGAAGGGCTCTGTTTCAATCCAGGGATGGGCTCTTTCTATAAATTCCTTTCTAGACACAGCCTACACCTAGGGGCAACTTTAGAAAAAACATCAGAGGCTTAACAATGGGGTTTATAATGGGTTAAAAAAAAAAGCAACTGATGAGGAAAACTAACATTCATTTGGGTATTTGCAGTGAGCTGGACATCACACTGGGCATGTGATAGATTTGGCCATGGGTATGAATTAGGCAAATGGCTAAGACAGAAGGGCCAGGCAAGGGGAACATAAAAGTCTTCAGACTGGAGGTGGAGTATGAGGTCTTGTGAAACTGATTGGCAGAGCGGGGCACTGAGTATCTCTACCTCCTGGTACCAAGCCTGAAGACACTCACCTGGACACGAATGGACTCGATGAGAGTGTCACTCGGCCTCTGTTATGGACAACTCCTTTCCAGTACCCACAGAGTTCACTGCTATCTTCAGTCTTTGCACTAATCATGCAGTTAACGTCACCTGAGGGGAGATAAAGGAAAGGAAGGTATGAACCATGACAAACACAGGGACCAGTGAGGCCTCTTCCCCTTTAGAATCTCAAACTGGCATGGTGCGACCAACACCCGGGATCTTGTCACAGTGCAAACTCTAACTCAGAGGCCTGGTGTGCAGCCTGGACCTGCACTTCCCGGGTATTCCTGGGTGATGCCAATGATGAGGAAGAGTGTGCTGCTCTTGTAGAGGCCCCAGGTTCAGTTTCCAACCCCGTGGTCTCTGCACTCAGAGGTCAAATACTGAGGTCACAGTGAGTAACATCTGGAGGTAGCATAAACATCTGTGGTTCTAAGCATACGTGTGGATCTGGGGCGAGCACGCAGTTGCCCTTCGTGGGTGTGGAGTGTGAGTTTGCTCGGCATGCTTCTTTGGGGACTTCATAGGAGGAAGGAGTTCCTGACACGGAGATTTTCGAAATGAGGATTCTGAGTTTTCTGCAGACTGTACCGTATCACTTACCTGACCAGAAGCAGTCCCCACCCCCGGGGTCTCTGGGAAGTTCTGGGGACCCTCTGAGAGTTCTCTGTCTGCGGCAGCAGCAATGCCAACCCAGCCTTCGGGACAACACCGCCATCTGCTGACGAGGCTAAGAAGAAAATTTTGGACAACAGACGACTCCCATTATGAGCGAGACTGCTGCTAAGAAATTCAAGGCAAGCTAGAGAACTTGACCGCCAGGGAAGAAAAGGACAGCCAGGGAGAGGAGAGGCCAGAGAAGGCACGAGAGAGGTGTGGACAAGGAGCTGTGGCCAGAGACTGAACAGATGAGGAATCAAGGCTTCAAAGGCTGTTCTTGGAGAGAAACTCTGGAAATGTCCTGTATCACCCAGTACCAATCTGAGGTGACAGGCTGGAAGCAAAGGAGTTTTTCAGAGTCCCAGGGCCCAGTGGATGGATAGGGCAGCAGCTCTATCCATCCACTGCGGTGCTGCAGTTTGGAGGGTGGCAACTGACATCTACTGGCTTCTTGACCTTGGCGTTTGATTCAGTTTTCAAGTTCATGTCCTGATAAGCACTGAAAGAGACCAACAAATGAAGTGTGAAGCTGTCTTTCTCTTACTACGAGACTGACAGCTAAGGAGCTCCATCCTTAAAAGTCTGAACCAATCCAGGGGGCGCCTTCCCGTAATCCCAGCACGGGGGGGGGGGGGGGTAGAGGCGGCTGGATCTTTGGGAGTTCGAGGCCAGTCTGGTCTACAAAGTGAGTTCAGGACAACCAGGGCTACACAGAGAAACTCTGTCTCAAGAAACAAACAAAAGGTCCGAACCAAAATGTCCTTTTCTTACTGATGATGAATGATGAGACTCATGGTTATTACCCAGCATCCCCGTGGAGACCAGACTGCTTATTAGGTCACTTGTGGTCTGGGTGTGCAGCTCAGTGACAGAAGGGCCCTGCATGACAAGGGCCCAGGGTTCCATCCTCAAAACCACAAGGAAAGGAAGATAACGCTGCATGAGACTTCAGTGTGACTAATGAGGTCTAACCAGCTCCGCCATGAAGTCTCGAAAAATAAAGATGTCTATGCCTCCTCCAAATTTTAGTCACCGTGTCCTCAGTATTTGACGTCTGAGGGCAGAGACTATAGTTTAAACGGTTCCTGGACTCAGAAACATCTACCTACCTCCAGCTCTGGTATGACTTTGGGAGAGTGGAAGGGGAGGAGAAAGATGAGGAGGAGGAGGAGCAGGAAGGGGAAGAAGAGGAGCAGAAAGGGGATGAGGAGCAAGAGGGGGAGGGCCAGAGGGAGGAGGGAGAGGACCACAGCAGGGAGGGATTTTAGCATAGGTCTAGAACACTAAAGACACAAGGCGTGACAATCAGCTTCCATATTCTCTTCACACTCTGCTGAACTTGCTTTGTCCCCTGCTTCCTGAGATCTTTCTCTTCACCCAACTCTTTCTTTCTTTTTGTAAACATGCTTTGTTTAGTATTTTGGTTTTGTAGACAAGTGTTCTCTGTGTAGCCCCTGCTGTCTGAAAATAAGCTCTGTGGACCAGGGTGGCCTGGAATGTACAGAGACAGCCCTGTCCCCGCCTCCAGAGTGCTGAAATTAAAGGCGTGTGTCACCTCTGACCAGCCCAACTCATCTCTCTACTCCTCTCAGCTGCCACCTTACCTGACTGTCAAAACACAGGTCCACGGAGAACTTGTCAGCTGTGACAAGGGGGAGGGGCCAGTCTGGAAGCAAAGCTCAGTGAGAGAAAAAAAGGGGCCTTTCAGTTCTGAAATAAAAAAGGGGCAGAGGAAACAAGACCGCAGACCCAGCTACACGGGATGCTGTGAAAACACCTCCGCTCTGTTCCAGTGTCTGGTGAGGCCTCGGCACCCAGGCCAACTAACAAAGAGGGAGAAAAAAAAAAAACAAACCCAAACACTCAGAAGTCAGTTTCTTTCCTCTGGGCTCTACTTAGGGACCATGTCTGTACCCCGCCACAAACACCAGCTCTTTCCACCCTTCTAGAGCCTGCACCTAGCAGCCATCTGCTTATCTGAGGCAGGGTGCTGCCCACAGGTCCTGATGACTCTTCTCCAAGTGAGCCGGAAAATGGCAGCTGGAAGGAAGCAAAAGACAGACAGACAGACAGACAGACAGACAGACAGTGTGAAAGCGACCCCCCACGGCAGGTAGTTGTCCAGAACTTCTCTAGGATATCCAAGTTTTATTGTTCTATAATGTTTTATTGTAGCATCAAGTCAGCTAAGACCCACCGCCCCAGTCCTTTATGACAGTTCAATCCGGCGGAAATGACGCTGGGGCTGAGCTGGCATCAGGGCACCGAGCGAAACTGTTTCTGAATCCCACATTCTCCTCCTCTCCCTTCCTACTCAGCCGCCTCCCTTCAGCCCTGGCCAGCAACATTTTCTCAGTTAATTTCTCGTTTCGTTTTCCTGAAGTTACCCTGGGCTTGTGTTCAAAAACTCTTTGTCTTCAACCGCTGCCCTGCCCTCCCCTCCAGTCTTTTGCTTTATTTCAAGATGGTGCCATGCAGTTGCCAGCAGATATGTGCAAATACTGAGCACATCACGGCTTCCAGTCTTCACTGCTTACTGAGGTGCACTGAGTTGTCACTGAGGTATTAAATGTTAAGGATTAAGGATTAAATGTGCGCTCCTTGAAAGACTTAGCTGAAAAAAAAGACCGAAAATATCTTTTATCCTCTTGGCTTTTTGAGACTGGGTGTTGCCGTGTTGCTCAAACTGGCCTTGAACTTGCAAGCAATCCTTCTGCCTCTGGCTTCTTGATGCTGAGAGGACAAGCAAGGACCACATGCCTGGCTGGGTTTTGTTGTTTCTTTGTTGAGATGGGGTTAAAAGTGTAGCCCAGGCTGTCCCTGACCTTCCTGTGTAGCCATGAGTGACCTTGAACTTCTGATCTCCTGCCCCTACCTCCTGGGAGTGGAGAATTCCAGCTCTATGCCTCCATACCCAGGTTTTGGATGTCTTAACTTTTTAATGGGCCTCTAAAATTTTGCAATTAGACACAGGTCTGCAGTGTATCTCCATCGAGGCATCTGTCTCTCCTCTCTGGCTGACTATCCTCTCAACATCCTTTCGAAGGCCCCCATTTCCCAACTCACGTAGTAGGAGACAATGACCTCCTGGTCAGGGCTTGCATCCCTTGGATCAGTGGAACAGTCCACTAGCACCTCCTGGGTCTGGCCACATCTCACTGGTCCGCTTGGCCACCGGATGCCCAGGAAGCTGGGGGTGGTGCCATACAAGGGACACACAGATAGGCATTTTGGTAGCAATGAGATACTTGTTCTGGATTACACCAAATCTGTTGGAAGTTGTCCTGGAAGAAAGAGAAGAAAAGAGGAAAGGAGGGGAGGGGATGGGGGAAGAAAGGGGAGGAAGAAAAGAAGGAAGAAGAGGAGGAGAGATGTACGATCCTAATCACAAAGCTCTTCCGTTCTCTCCAACTGTCACTTCCTGAGGATGACAAATGGCAACCGGGTATTTCACTAGAGGCCCAGCCAAGGACAGGTAGGGGATCTACAAAACAGTGTGTGCAAGTAACACTGTGATGTAGAAGACAAGGCTAGGAAGGCTGAATTATACTTCCCAAGTAATGGGTAGCTGTGCTGATTTATCTTGCCTACTGAATAGAAAAGCATGACCAAAATTATATTTTAGGGATAAGAAAACTAAGTATGGAGTACTGAGGAGGTTGAAAACAGTTATTTCTGAATGCAACGATTGACTGGAGCCCGGAATAGAGATCTAGTTGAATTAGCTACAAGACAAATTGTATGTGCTTGCGCCAATATTTTCCACCAATATGGTATCCTCTCTGCCTGCCTATGTGCCCGCTGTGTAACTCACTGATGGCAGCGGGATTTAGCATACGTTAAGCAGAGACCCAGGAAAGTCCTGCTGGGTCAGCTCTGGTTCTTCAGCTTCATCAGTGCGGTGGGCTAGCAGGTTGGAATCTGAGAGACAGGTGGAACGTCAGCTTCCGGGCACCAACTTCTGGCCAGCAGCCCACAGACATACACAAAAAGCCGGCAAGATCGTCTGCCCAGCTGACCGCCAAGGACGGAGGAGCAGTGAGGACTTTCCGTTCTGCAGCAGAGATGTGTGGCTGCGTCTCGGCGGTCACTGCCGTGGTCCAGCAGATGGCCTTCCTCGAACGTTTGGATCATGAAGGTTCCCACCCACCCACCCAGGCCGTGGGTTGAAGGCCGTGTTTCCAGCCTGCGGCCCTATCGGAAGGTGGAATGACCCTTAGGGAGTAGAACCCGGTGACAGGAAGTGAGGTCATGAGAGAAGGGATATTGGCCCTGCACCTGCCCCTCACCTCCAGTTTCTGACATCTTGAGTTAAATGCTCGTCCTCTGCCATCTGCCATGACGTTCTCTGCCACCACAGGGTATGAGGATTTTCATTCGATTAATACCGAAAATGGACGGACTCTAAAGGAAATCCTTCTGTGGGGCCATTGAATGAAAGCTTTGGAGTTACACGCCAAGAGAGAACTGCAGAGAAAAGTCTTGAGCTTCTCCTCCAGGAGAGGCGTGCTGCCTTCCCAGGGCTTATCTCCAGAGAAATGTCTATCACATACCAGGTGACTGTTTCCAGTGTAAGGGAGCAAGGCCGTTGCTGTCAGGACTTAGGGTCTTCTTAAATCACCAGGACTACTGGGTGATTCTTGAGGGGGGAACCATCATGGCCCATAGCTCTTCTCTGAGGGGTAAGAGTTACTGGGGTTTTGAAGTTAGGTAAGGAGGAGGCTTGGGTACAAGGCAAAGTAAAGTCACAACAGAAATTCCAAGGACGCCATTTCAGGAAAAAGCCTAGGAAAAGGTAGATGCAATCCAAGCTTTGGGAAACACCCAGAAGTTGTTGGTTTTGGTTTGCTGTAAGACCGGTTGGAAGGTAGCCCAGGCTGGCCTTGATTCATCCTGTAGCCAAGAATGACACGGAACTTGTGTTCCTCCCGTCCCTACTTCCCACGCGCTGCGGTTACAGGTGAGCACTGCTACACGTGGCTGTGGGGATCACGCGCACAGCTGCCTCTGTCTATGGTGGGAAAGACACTTTGCAGCTGAGCTACACATCCAGTGCTCTGATGCTCTTGCATCGTTCTAGCTCCTTCCTTCCTCAGAGTGTTATCCCTCAAGCAGCACCTCAAGGACCCAGAGCTCCCCCTCCTCCCCGCTCCCTCATTTCTTTCTTTTGTGGTATTGAGAATTCAACCCAGAGCTTTATGAATGCTATGCAGCCACTGAGCCACGCCCCCAGCTCTTCCGTGTTTTTATTACGGGACCAGGTCTCCCCTGGGCAGCCTGGGCCAGACTTGAAATTTCTCCGCAGTCCTGAAAGACCTTGAACTTTCTATCCCTGGGCTGCGGCCTCCTGAGCAACTGGGAAAGACAGGTCTGCGCCACCAGACCCAGCGCGCCTGTCTTTCATTTCCCCAGGGGAATCAATGTTGTACTCGGTGCCGAGCAGAAATTAAATCCATAATCCTGACTAAATTAATAACGGAAAGCGAGAGCACATGGAAGGTTATAAAACTTCCAGGATGACTCATGTCTCCAAGCACGTCAAATCACCATTCTAACCCCCTCCTCTCATACTCCCCTATGGCCTCCATCACTAAATCTTTCATCTCCATCAACGCCAAAGCTTCTGAACTTACCTGCAACATATTTTTACGAAGAAGGATTCCTCCATGGTCGACGGTTGCCTTGGTTCCGACACTTCTACCTTGAACCTGGGCAACGCTGGGGAGAGCAGAAAGAAACACACGAGGTCCCTGTGTAACCTGTAGTTAATAGAGGAGTCTGGGAACAGTGATAAATCAATTAGCTAGTTAATTAATGGAGTGTTGTTTTCAAAAAGTGTTCCTGTAGTTAGACCCAGCGCTAATTAAAAACACGAACAAACAACCCCTTCCCCTAGATGCTGCCTTTGCTGATTTTGAACCAGGACTGTGCCCAATGCTTTGACTTGGTCGCTCCCCGCCTGTCATACTCTTCCACACTGAACGTCACTCACTGTATAGATGTCCAGCATTGCCTCTGCTACACTTGAAAGCATAAGCCTTACTGGGAGGTCACTTCCAGCCATTCCACTGTGCCATCCGGCTGTTCTTTGGGTCCTGTGTCCAATAAAGAGAAACTGCAGTGTGGCCAGACCCTTGGCTTCCTGCTCTGAATGGCAAAAAGCAGAGAATGGATTGTACCCGTTGTTCCTCAGGCTTGTATCCAGTAAAAAGAGGTAGTGTTTGGAGAGATGGTCCAGCAGTTAAGATCACCGGTTATTCTCCCGGAGGACCTGGGTTCAATTCCCAGCACTCACAAGGTGGCTCTCACAGCCATCTTTAACTCCAGTTCCAGGGGATCCAATGTCCACCTCTGGCCTTCATGGACAAGACAGACAGACAGACAGACAGATAGATAGATGATGGATAGATAGATAAAATCTATAAGAAAATAGCTCCCTGTGTTAATTATGACTTCATTATTGTAAATCCAGCCTCATTCAAGAGAAAAGGGGTCTTTCATTTCTTGTAGCCATTATCACTGGTTTCAGAAAGTAGACAAACTGTAAGGTCCTTCTCACCAGGAGTGTTTACTCACGCTTAGTCCTTCACGAGAAACAAGGCTGAGGGAACCAATTGTAATTTCGTTAAAATAAATAAATAAATAAAAAGGGTGGATGCAATCCAGTGCCCTCATACTTTGAGATGTCTCCCAATCTCTCGAAGGTGTTTGAGCTGCTCAGCTACCGAGTTCCTATGAGGAAAGGTGTTTGAGCTGCTCAGCTACCGAGTTTCTATGATGAAGGTGCTATTTCACCCAAGACAAACAGGGGCAAACACCCCGTCTGGTTAAGTGGACACTGCACAGAAAAGTCACAGAGATGAGGGCAGGTGTAGCAGGCCCTGGTGTCCTTATCCATAGAGGTTTCAATGTGCACGCAGGCCAGTGGACATAAGACACTGGAAACAGCGTGCGTAGACCCAGGGCTTTCCGGTGCTGGGGCAGAGCTGCGAAACTCTGGGCCAAGTTATGAATGGTTTCTGCCTTTGACTAACCTTCAGCTCCACGAGGGACCGAGAAGCCGGAAGCACAGGTTAGTATGCAGTGCGGATGCTAAGAGCACAGATGCAGAGGCCTCCCTTCCCCTCTGCCCAGCAGATCTCTTCTACCTGGTTATTTTGTGCCCTGGCAAGAGCAAGCCTGGGATCAAAGGGCTCTAGAGAAAGAGAGGTTTTCTCAGAGGCGTCTGCAGAGGTCTGAAAAGTACAACTCCAGTCCAGGACTCTCACTTTAAACCGCCTCTTGGTAGCAAATCATCCCTTTTGACACCTGAAAGCCTATGGACAGGAGTGACGTCACTTTCACTCATGGAAAATAAATAAATAAATAAATAAATAGTATATATGTATATACAATTTATTTATTTTCATTTTATGTGCATTGGTGTTTTGCCTGCATACATGCATACATCTCTGTATGAGAGCGTCAGATCTTGGGGTCACAGACAGTTGTGAGCTGCCATGCGGGTGATGGGATTTGAACCCAGGTCCTCTGCAAGAGGAGCCAGTGCTTGTAACCGATGAGCCATCTCTCCAGCCTCCATGGTAAAATAATTTTTTTTTTGGATCGTGAAGTTACTGTTTTATTCAGCCCTTTGATTTTTTTTTTTATTGAATTCCTGATGGTTTATAAGGTAAAATAATTTTTTAAAAAAAGTTTAGAAGTGGCCGGCTAAAAGATCTTGTACAGTTTCCTCTAAAGGCGGTTGATATATGAGTGCTGACAACAGACATTTATAGTTATGGCCTCAGAGAAAGTACAGTCATTCAAAAGAGGAGACCAGTTTGCATCCAGCTCAAAAAAGGAGGGGGTGAGGCTGAAATCAAGACAGTGCACAGCTTGGAATTTGGGACAGTGTCATGTGATGCTAACCCCTACCCTCCCTGAACAGAAACGCAGAGGACATAAGGAAGGAAATGTAATAGCTCTCCAGGAGCTGAAAAGAGGCGGCAAGATGATTCAGCATTTACTGATGAGTCTGGGACCTGAGTTCAATCCCCAGGACCCACGAGGCACAAGGAGAGACCTGATTCCCGCAAATTGTCTCTGACCTCCACATGCGTGTCCTGCCTTTCAGGTGTGCACACATGAAAACGTAATTTAAAGAGATGCAAGGGCTGAAAACTAAGATCCAAGTGGCAGGGTAAGCTTCCCACAGACCTGGAGATAGTTAGAAAATCAGGAGGCAAGTATCACTCTTCCTGCTATGGAGAGCCACGGGGGGGGGGGGGGGGGGCACACAAAGAACAAGATCAGATAACAAAGCACTTAACCCAGGGGTCAAAGGTCAGCTAGCCAGAAGTGTCTAGGAGGAACTGAATGGAACAAATTATCAGTTCATCTTGGCTATAGTTTATTATATTTATTTCTTCAGAGTGTGTGTGTGTGTGTGTGCGTGTCTGCGTGTCTGTGTGTCTCTGTGTGTGTAGGTCAGAGGACAGCTTCAGAAGTTGGTTCTCCCCTTTTATCATGTATGCCCAACGGACTGAAGAACTTGGGTTATCAGGCTTTGAAGCAGGCGCGTTTACCCAGTGAGCCATCTCACAGGCCCATTTCAGCTGGTTGGTTTTTGTTGTTGTTTTCAAGACAGGGTTTCTCTGTGTAGCCTTGGCTGTCCTGGGATCGCTTTGTAGACTAGGCTGGCCTTGAACTCACAGAGATCCGCCTGCCTCTGCCTCCCAGAGTGCTGGAATCACAGGCATGCACCACTGCGCCCGGCTCTGCTGTATTTTTGTGGTCTGAGTGCAAAATACTGTGTTCTTTATTTACTTGAGGGTGGAGGAGCGAGATAACAGCTCGCATTGCTCAGGCTGGCAACTGAGGCTAGCCTTGAACTTCTGATCCTCCTGTCTCATCTTTACTTCCCAAGTATAAAATTACTATGTTCTTTAAACTTGTCATTCCGTCCTTCGGCGTCTTGGTAAAACTCCTTTTGTTAACGTCAGTTCTCAACCTAGAAGGATCTACACAAATGGAACATGGAGCAAATGGAATCATTTTAGAAGAGAAACCAAGCCTTCTAACAAAACCCGCGGCCCTACAGAATTTGGGCAGAGGAAAGAAAGTGTAACAGGAGTAGCTATGGCCAACCTCCAGGGGGCAGTAGAGTCTAAGCAGTGGCTCAGGCTGCCCACCAGGACCCCCACTCCCAGTTTTGAAATTGAACTTCATGGTATACCAAACTCTGCTGAAGAAGGGGCACTAGTAATGGGAAAGAGAAACTAAAAGACTGGAGTTGGAGAAGGATGTAGTTATGGCTGCCAATCAGTAACAAGCATACAGGGAAAGGAACCCCCGAAACCATGGAGACAGAAAACCAAAACTGCCCTTCCTGTGTTTAAGCAACTCTTGAACACACCTGAAGACTACAGCCAGGCATCTATCTGTCCACCTGTGTGTGTGTGTACATGCTGGGGAAAGTACCCAAGAGCCCAACCATTGAGGTATGTGCCCTAACGTCTTAATATTTGAACTGCAAAGCCATTTGGTATCATTCCTGAAGAGAAAGTTAAAAAAAAAATTTTTTTTTTTAGATTTGTTTATTTTATGGGTATGAAGTTTTTTCCTGCATGTTTGTATGAACACGTATCACATGCCTGATGAGGTTAGGGAGTGTGTTTAATCCCCCCGGGACTGAAGTGACAGATGATTGTGAGCTGCCAAGTGGGTGATGGGAATTGAACCTGGGTCCTCTGAAACAACAATATCTCTTAACCACTGAGCCATCTCTCCAGCTGCTGCTAACGAGGAGATAGAGTAGAAGTTCTTCAATCTAAAACGTTCCAGCAACCTCGGTGTCTTGTCCTTCCTTGATCTCCAGGGTAATAGTGACTTTTCCATCACAGTTCCCAGGGCGCAGATAAAAACAAACCCTGTGAGTGGAGGGGAAGACAAGCTGTTCTGGTATTGTTACCACGTACTTTCTACGGAGGGGAGAAGAAAGCATTTCAGAGCAGTGATGATTCATTCCTCAATGAAAAGCTAATACCTTCCCTTAGAAGTGTCCAGCAGCGAGCTAAATGGGGCCAGCTCCTGTGTTCACGAACCTTATTTTTTATAATAAAGGAGAAAGAGACACACAACGTAGATCTCAGTGCCCTGCCCTAAAGCTCTGCGCTTCTCCAGTATCTGTCATCGAAAGCCCAAGCACGGTTGGATTATCAGGGACACAATTAGGTCTGCAGAATACAAAGAGCTTACGTACTTTCACATTTTAATAGTATCTTGCTGTTAAGCTCAAGTTTGGTGTTTCAGCTTTCATTCTAGGAAAAGAAAAGAGGAACAAGAGGAGACAGAAAGTAAAGTTAACCGTGGGTTTGTCTACATTTCTGCTTGGGAAAGCCGCTGGCTGGCTCCTCCATCAACTCTGACACTCATAACTCACAGAAAGAGGTCTGCTGTCACCAACATTAGGAACAGTGTTCCCAGTAGAAGTAACCTGCATCTTTGTGAGAGCGAGAGTCCCCAGGGTCAAGAACCAGGAGTTCTGCTCCTGCTGTTCCCTCACTTAAATCCGAAACACTGAAGCAGGGTGGGTAGCAAGGATGGACGCTGGCCAATCAGCTACCGTGCCTTAGGTTGAGCAGGTAGAGCAGGATAGGACCGCTTTCCCTGTCTTGACTCTTTCTCTCCAGAGCATTCACAGTGGTCCAACCTGTCCTCCACACTAGTTTTGGAAGAGACTGAGTATTCCAGGGGGTTAAGCTGCAGAACAGATCCTGGATGCTACCTTCAATTTCTGGGTTCATTTGGAGTTCAGATTCTTTTTTGACCTCCTTTGATTCATCACCACTCTGTTAAGCACCCTGGGGAGCACAGATACCCAGCAGCATCAGTACAGGGTAGCAGACGTCGCCCTGTGTGGTGACTCATGCCAGAGAGCCCAGGGCTCGGAAGGAGAGGCAGGAAGATCAGAAACTTAAGGTCAGCCTTGACTGAACTTTGAGTCTGAAGCCAACGTGGACAACATGAGATCCTGTCTCAAAGGAGGAGGAGGAAGAGGAGGAAGCCAGGCACAGGGGCACACACCTATAATCCCAGCGCTCAGGGAGGCAGAGGCAGGTGGATCAAAACACAGGTCTGGAGAAAAGAATAAACTGTATGTCCTGCTGAGAGCGACTTGGCCGCAGGCAGCAAAAGCCTTTAAGATGTGCGTGTCCTTTCCCTCCACATCTCCTAGCCTGGGAACACATCTTACTGGGGGAGGGAGGACCAGATGCAGCCACATCATGTCATCTGCGTTCTTTATAATACAGGTTGCACAGGCTATGATCAGTGAGGTTTTCCTGGACCAATGACTGAGCCATATCGAAACAACTTAAAGAAAAAAACAAGCTTCCAGTAACTGGGTGCCTCAGATGTGAAGAAAGAATGGAAGGAAACAGAACCAAAGACTACTGGCGATCTGGGTTTTGGCTGTCAGGACTCGGCTCTCCAGAGTCCCCCGCTCTCAGGGTGACTGTTTCTGGTTGTACAGTCAGACTTTCCTTCAGGAGGTATGGAAGATGGCTGCTGGGTCCTCCACGCATGTCCTTCCAGTTCTGTGGCTCCAAGTAGCTAACGCTTTGCTCCTCCACTCACTTGCTTCCCTCTGCATCAATCACCGTAGCCAAAGGGCTGTGCTGAGCAGAGCCTGTGCCTCCTGCTCGCCCCAAGGCCAGGCTGATAGGGCGCTGTGACTGGCAACCCGGCTAGGTTCCCAGAGAGCTAGCAAGGGAAAACCCCCAAAGAAAGCAGAGACCATTACCAGAGGAGAAAAAAAAAACTGTCGCCTTAACATAAAGCAGTATTGTGCAACCATTGAAAAATAATGCTGCTCAGCAGATAAGGGAGCTTGCCAATCCAGCATGATGAGCTGAGTTCAACTCCCAGAATGCACGTGGGCGTAGAGAAAAGACCAACTTCCATAGCTTATCCTCCATATGTGCGCTTTTGCAGATGTGCATGTGTGTGCACACACAGCAAATAAGGAAATGTAAAAATAAGACTTTTGATAACAATAATTTAAAAAATACTTCTTAGGCCAAGGAGGGTGCCCATTACATGTGATCCCAGCATTTGGAAGGCTGGGGGTGGGTGGGTGGGATTTCAAGTTCAAGGTCAGCTTGGACTACATAGTAAGACTCTGTCTCAAACATTAAAAAAGTAAAGTCAGAAATACTGTTTTATAGGGCTGGAGAGATGGCTCAGAAGTTAAGAGCGTCCTTTAACTTCTGGGTTCATTTCGAATTCACACTCTCCTTTGACCTCATTTGAGTCATTGTTAAGCACACTGCTCTTCCAGAGGATCAGAGTTTGATTCCCAGCACCCACATGGTGGCTCACAACCATCTGTAAATCCGGTTTCAGGAGACCCGTGCTTACTTCTCTGGGACCAGGCATGCAAGTGATACACAGACAGACATGCAGGCAAAACACCCATCCACGAAAGATAAAATTCTGAAACGTGAACCTTTCCATCCCAGGGGAGATATATATATATATATATATATATATCCCCTATATATAGGTTTTATAGGTTTTTATTTTGAGACAAGGTTTCTCTGTGTAGCCCTGGCCATCCTGGACTCTCTTTGTAGACCAGGCTGGCCTGGAACTCACAGAGATCCACCTGTGTCTGCCTCCCAGGGTGCTGGGATTACAGGGATGTGGCACTGCGCCCAGCCAAGAAAAATGTTTTTAAGATTAAAAAAAAAAAAAAAAAAAAAAAAGAGGAAATGTATTGCCAACAGGAATATTAAAGGAAGTGCTTAAGACAGAAAATATACAGGTTTTGGGCTGTCCCTGGAAGATCAAATCTTGCCTGCCAAGCAAAGTTTTGAGGCGTGGGAATAACTCGTCTATATTACCCGTGACTGCGTTGCGCCACCACGCTGGACCTGAGCGATCAGAAGAGGCTGTTGTGGGGTTAATGCAGAGATGACAGGCGTGTGCCCCCACACCCGGCCCTAACACAAGCCACCGTGGCCTATGGCTGTGCGGAGAGCTCATTTCTCCTTTGTCTGTATCCCCAAACCTTAGGACCCTGTGAACGTGACCACAGCCACGGGCCTTTGTCTTGTCAGTCACCCTTCATCAGCGCTACACTTTCCCCACTCCCACGATGAGACCTGACAGAGCGAGCAACATGCTTTTCCCGCGTGTTCTTCCCAAGCCCGAGGACTTGAGTCTACGTGAGGAGCACTGGGCCTTTCCGCGCCCTCCGCAGCCATTCCTTCTCCTTCCGCTCCCGCAGACCTTCTCTGCAGTCTTTGAGTCAGGAGCTCTTGCCTGCTGATGAGCTTAGGACCGCGGGCATCGTGAACTGTTCATTCTAACAACTACCCTCAGACACCGCAGAGAATTGTGGGAGGATGCAGCTTTTGTCGAAATTAATTTATTAGCAATGGAAACATGGCAGAGTGGGAAAACACGTTTTCCTAGGTCCCGGTCCCAGGGTCTGCGATCCATTGTTCTAAGAATTTGGACAGGGCGAGGATCAAATTGTCAGGCAGAACTGGTGTTGCTTTTCCAAGATGGTGCGTGGAGAACCACAGCTGTAATGCGGAGTGGAAGAGGGAGCAGGGGCCAGAAAGGCATCCTTGAGTTTGGGAGTGGAAGTCTTCAGAAAGCCCACCTCCTCTCTGCCTCCCCCTCTCCGACAGCCCAACAGAGAGAGGGCAGGAAACTGTTTTCTTTCTGTTCCTCCCAGGATGGCTCTGAGCTTATTATCCTTATTATCAGCAATTTTAGATTGGGACTCTGCTCCCCAGAGGAGAATGAAAATAGTAACCGCGGAGGGTGGAAGAAACGAGGTGCCAGTTAATGAGCCTTGCGAGGAATGACTCCAGATGTGTTTTCCTTTCGTGGGAGAAGACTACGAGGAATTGTTTCAAGGTCTTATTGTGCATAATTTTCTTTTAAAACACGTCCATGTAAGCAGCGAGGCATAGAACAATGAATGCTAAATTGAAGCCACACCTTAGGGCCTTTGGTTCTCCTCTAAAGACCCAGAATCTGATTCAAATCTACATTCTCCTCTGGGCAACGTTTGGAGCGAGGCCGACTGTGTTTGGCTAATTCTGTCCCCCAGGAATTGTAGAGTACCTGGCACCTGGAGGCTTCCAATTAATATTGGCACAACTGTACAAACAAGATATGTACACACACATTTATAATGTACGTACGTGTTTGTGAGTATGTGTGTGCGTACACTCATGTGTGAGACTGGTTATGAATAACCTAAGTGTCCCTTGAGAGCCTCGTTAGGCAAACTCCGGGGAACTTGTTTCCACAATCCAGGATAACCCCTGGGTGTTTCGCCTAACTCCCCGGCCGCATGCACACAGCGGGCAGAGCAGACATGCTCGAACAAACCCTGTTTACTAAGCACGGAGCCCTTGAGATTCTCCCTGGAGGCTTTGATTGATTTGTGCACAAGGGAAAACTAGTACGTCCAACTGATGTTTTGCTATACGCCAAGTAAATTCATAAATAAGCAATTACTTACCACAAATAATTGTTACTTGTAAACTTCTATGAAGGCTTAAAAACCATGAAGTTGAGTTTGTTTTGTTTTTTTAATTTTCTGGAATAAATTCCACAGTTTCTTGGTTTGGGTGTTTGTGGGGCTGGGATCGAGCTTGGCACAGGTTAGACAGGTATTCTGCCACCGTAAGACCCCGCCCCTTTCTCTGAATCCATCCTTCCCTCTTATATTGCTATAGTTCTGATCCTAAAAGCCCAGGAGAACCTTCAAGAGGTGTGGCCTTGTGGAAGGAAGCGAAGTGATTTGACTGGGGGCATGCTCTTGAAAATAATTTGTGACCCTGTCTCCTCTCTTCCCCGCTTCCTTTCTGACCACCGGGCTTAACCCACAGGCTCCCCACAGCGATATGCTGCCTCACCCAGCTCCAAAATCATGGACTGAACCCTCTGAGCTAATTAATCAAAACCTATTTTTCTTCTGTATG
This sequence comes from Meriones unguiculatus, assembly GCF_030254825.1. Taxonomy (NCBI): domain Eukaryota; kingdom Metazoa; phylum Chordata; class Mammalia; order Rodentia; family Muridae; genus Meriones; species Meriones unguiculatus. Next base: position 112,743,854 of record NC_083353.1, read on the forward strand.
ACATGTTTTCCTCAGGCATTTAGTCACAGCAACCGAAAGCTCACTGACACATACACAGAATGGTTTTGTTGTTGTTGTAATTGTTATTATTATTATTATTTTTTCTTTTATCTGCCCTTCCTGGGTGTCCGTGAAAGATGGATGTTCAAATGGGTTTTAACTGCCGATTGGGCCAAATTTGCCTCTTAGAGGCTTCAAATGTGCCTCAACAGTTAAGTGCTATTGCATTAATTAAGCGCAGTACTTTCCAATCAACTGCATTTACTATCTAATTAGTACCCGCATTACATTTTAATCAGACAATCCCTCCAAGTCTGCTTTCGGTTGGAATCAAACTGCAGTTGAAATAAACTTCAGAGCATGAGAGGTCCTGAGGGCCCAGGGAAGAGGTTTGGTCATGACGCTGGTGTGTATTAGAGACACATGAAGGATCGCCGGGGAAGGCCTGGTTTTCTCTGTCCCACCACTCGGCCTGGGAAAGCACCCGGCCCGTCACCACCACCTCCTCTGTAGGAGGCCCAGTAGCCTGCAGGGGGAGCTGTCGCTCTCACTCAACAGCAGGTAAACGGGTCCCCTAACTGTTCTCTCTTCCGCTCTACTCAAGCTTCTCTCTAAATGCAGCTATCAGCCTGATCATCTGCCTGGAATTTGGTGGGGGAGAAAACAAAACAAAACGTCTAGTTAAGTAATGCCAAGTGCTGCTTCATCTAACCCTGAATTGAGCAGCCCTTGCACACTTGGTGAGATGGCGAACTAGTAGAGCCATTATGGAAAACAGCTCTGGTTCTTAAAAAAAAAAATAGGAGTGTAGTTTTTAAAACGAAATGACCCTGTGACCTGTCCAAAGGAAATGAAGCCATTGTGCCAAAGAGACACACTCCCCTGTTCTTGGCAGCTGTTCTCACCAGCCAGAAAAGGAAGTATTGGCGCTGTCCATTGCCCGGAGCATCAGCAAGGACAGTTCGCTCTCAGCAGCTGCGGCGCACTGGGGAGTGTTGCTGCCCTTAGTGAGACGCGGAGAGGCAAGAGCCGTAGGGTCTGAGAGCTCTGAGAGGTGATGTCTTAGAACCTGGGAGTCGAGTGGTGGCCTCTTTCCTTCGCGCGGTAGTGGGGTTGCTCACTCACAGAAGGTTCATTCTAGATATTTTAGAGGAACCCCCCGTGGTGTTTTCCATAATGGCCGAGTTAATCTGCATTCTCAGTAACAGTGAGCAGGGGGAGGGGCAGGGAGTGGGATGCCAGAGAGTAGACTGATGAGCACAAAATTACAGTCAGACAGGAGCATGGGGCTCTGCGGTTCTGTGATGCTATTCTTGGTTGTCAGTTTGACTACATTTAAAATTAACGAAAACCTAAGCAGCTGGGTACACCAGTGACAGTTGTTTTTGTTGTTCTTTTTTTTCTTAATTAAATCCTCCAAAGTGGGATGATTTTTTGAGGTGGGAAGATCCACTTAACAGGTTTTCATTGCTGATGAAAATAAGCCAAACAGTTGTATTGGTGGGGGCAGCTCGTGGGAGGATTCACTGATGTCAGAGAACGAGACCAGGGATATCGCCATGCAATCAGGGAGAGAGCCGACAGAGAGAGAGAGAGAGAGAGCACGGCATCCAGAGAGAGAGAGAAATGCCGAGCACACATTTGGCGACACCTCCTTCAACCTGGGCCACACCTTCTGCTGGCAGCCCATGTAAAGGGTGTGGAAAAGGAAGCTCTCTTTGCCTGGTTGCCCTTACTCTCACGCTCATTCCCTCACTGGGGTTAGAGCATGCTTCTCCAGGTTTCTTCAGTATACGGGAGACCAGCTGAGACATCCAGCCTCATGGACTGAACAGCTATGGATTCTTGGACTTGCTGTTCATAGACAACTCCTGTTGGACTAATTGGACAACATTCTGTCAGTTTTGTTCTTCTAGAGAACCCTGATGTATACAATACAAGCTCTATTCAAAGATGCAGCGACCCAGATGACAAAAAAAAAAGGGCTAAACGTTTCTAAGAGACAGATGTATCTAACATGATAAAAGCATTTCAGCATGAAACGGATGAGGGTTACGTGTTAACCCAGCACTGTGTACAGTTTTATCTATCAGTTTTACCTTTGAATAAAATACTGAGCAATGTTGAGACATTCTGTAAAGGAGTTGGCTCATACGGTTTTGTTCTGGGTATCAGAATTCTGTTAGGTGGGAGGCGGCAGTTTTGCATGCCTTTAATCCCAGCACTTGAGAAGCAGAGGCAGAGGATCTCTGTGAGTTCAAGGCTAGCCCGGTCTACAGTGCGTTCCAGACAGTCAAGGCCACAGAAAACTTCTGTCTCAAAAAAACAGAGAAACAGAGAGACAGAGAGAAAGAGAATAACAGAATTTTGACTCCAGAATTTTAACAGATGCAGACATACCATTGTCTGGAAGGGTTTTTAATAGAACAAGAATTATATAATTCTGTATTATTGTAGTAGTATATTGTCTTATGCTACGGTTTGGGTGAGTTTGTCTGTATTAGTTACTTTTATTGCTATAACTAAAGCATCTTAAGGAAGGATAACTTAAGGAAACTTAGGGTTCATTTTGGCTCAGAGTTCCAGGGTACAGGCCATCATAGCATGGATGTCACGGCAGCAGGAGCTTGAAGCAACGGGTCACGTTGTAGCTGCAGACAGAGGGAGCTGAACTCTGGTGCCCAGCACGCCTTCTCTTTTTTATGTAGCCTCATCTCCCAAGGCTATGGGAGAAAGCGGGTCAGAGTGGGAGGTCCTTAGGTCACCGGGGCAAGTGCTCTATGATATCTGTAAATCCCTAGCTTTCCTCTCGTGTCCGGCAATGACATAAGCAGTTTGCTTTACTACACGCTCTCTCTCATTTCTTCCATCAGGCTCACCAGATGCCCAAAGAACAGGACTTCCCAGACAGGACAGTCTTGGACAGGAAACTCCAAAAGCATCATTAGATATGAAAGTTTTCTTTTTACACATTTACTATCTCAGGTATTTTGTGACAGAACACTAACTTGTGCTGTATATTGCCTTAGGTATAACTGGTGTATATATCTGATCTGTACTGCTCACTCAGATGTCCTAGCATTCCTTTCCACTTCATCCTTAGTGGAGTCTAGCGCTTGGGATTTCTGGAATGAAGTGGTAGATTAGAAGGTGCCTTCCTGCGACATGTTGGTTGAGAAAAGTCAGAATGCCTGGCATGGTGGCACACACCTTTAGTCCCAGCACTTGAGCTGGAGGCCAGCCTGTTCTACAAAACAAGTCCAGGATGGTCAGGGCTACACAGAAATCATTGGGAAAGAAAGAAGGACAGAAAGAAGGAAAGAAACAATGAAAGACAACAACAAATAGATTGTTCTTTTTACAAACGAATATGGGGCTAGAGTGATGGCTCAGCAGATAGCGCTAGCTGCTCTTCCAGAGGACTCGTGTTCAATTTCCAGGATCATGTGGTAGCTCACAACTGTCTGTAACTCCAGATCTACGGTATCCAAAACCCTCTTCTGACCTCCACAAGCATCAGGCACAAATGTGTAAACAGGCATACAGGCAGGAAAAACATCCATAATACCAAATAAAATTATATATGTATATTATATATAATAATACAATAAGTTTATATACATATATATAAACAATAAGTGAATATGATCACAATTTCCAAAAACTCCGGGACATAATCTAAGTGAATATGATCACAATTTCCAAAAACTCCAGGACATAATCACAAGATAAAATCTTGAATCCTTGTAGTAGAAGAAGGAATTAAAACGCAAACTAAAACAGTAGAAAATCAATTCAATGAAATTATAATGAACATTTTCCTAAGCTTAGAGAAAGAAATCAACATTCAAACTCAAGAGTTATTTTTTAACAGTAAAATTCCCACATCAGAGTTTATTGTTGCCAAAGAAAATGAGAAAATACATCCTCTCAAAGACCATGGGATCTTCTCTGTAACCTTAATTCACATAGCTCAGTCTCTGATCTATCCAGTTCCTTTAAGCTCTTTGCTGTTAGACACCAGGCGTGTTAGCGGGAACTGGGGACTGGACTCTCATCCTTCCTTTGCGTTCGGTGTGTGCATCTTCCTTGCTGGAAGGACTACCCATCCAGCTCACAGGACAGAGAAACAGAAGTCAAGAAAACAAACAAGCAAACAGACTAAGATGCACTGAAAAACAGACGTCTCCAGTTGACACTTTGAAATAGCTAACCGTCATCTGGTTTCTTTTCTCTGGCACCCCCCTGAGAATTTTTGAAACTCAGGTAGCAGCACCAGACGTCATATCTCCAAAAGGACAGGTGTTAGCAAACCCAACAGGCAGATTTCGTAAGCATCTTTGTTATTCCTGCCATGACGATTATGTGGGGCAGGGAATTTAAATGAAACTTGCCTGTTGAAAATGATGAACACATAACACACACACATACCATGTAGATAATAAATACCACTGATCTACCTGTGGATAGATAAAGTGTAGCTTTATTCACTCCTAATAACCCTCTAATCCACGTTTGCTGTTGTTGTTATTTTGTTTTTCTATATAGCCTTGGCTGTCCTGGACTCGATTTTTAGACCAGGCTGGCCTCGAACTCACAGAGATCTGCCTGCCTCCGCCTCCCTGAGTGCTGGGATTGCAGTATGTGCCACTGCATCCAGCAATTCCAGTCCGTTTTTGCCTCCTGCATTGATTCTTGTTTGGGTAGCTGTTTAGTACTTTCTTGTGCTTCCTTGTCAGCCGTGCTTTTGGAAAATCCACATTGAAAGCGATTACCAAGGAGCCTTGATGTTACCGTTGCTAAGGTTGGGGAGCCCTTCCCCTTTCTTCCATAGTTTGGCTCCTGGCCTGGTGAGATTATCCAGGGAAATATGGACCTTGCGATATCCAGGTCGGTAACATCCATCTGAAGGCCAACCACAACCTCCTTTCGAGAGATTACCATGTTGTGTGCAAATCATCCCTTTCCTTTCAAGTGTTCAGTGCTTGACAACTTTGTTTTGGAACATCGGTCTCCAGGTTCCCCATCCTCCAGGCTCAGCTTCTTCAGTAGAGGGGTCCTTCATTCTCTCGCTCACCCCAGTTCTGTTTCCACTTCTCCTGTTTGCTCTTCATTCACTAGTCTGACTTTAGCGGCTTATTACAAACCACCCCTGAGTCATCTGGAAGCACCCGAGGCCCAGCTGTGTGGTTTCTGTCAACAGTCGAGTTTCTGGTTCCCAAGAGCCTGTCTGGTTACAGGCTTGTTCCTGTCTACTTCCACAAAACCTTCCACATACACTTCTTCCAAAGTGACTTCTAGGTCAAGGATGGAATCACTACCTCTTAGACTATTTCTGTCCTGCTGACACGGGGTTCCTCCAAGCATGAAGCGTGGGGGAAAAATGTGTCTGTGGGCGCTCCGATGACCATCTCTCAATATTTTTTCCCCCACCATAAGTGTCACATTGTTTCTGTTTTTCACTGTTTGGCAGAACCTCACGAACAGAAGCCAGATTCTGTAATTTCCCCTTGGCTTGGGGACTAGCAGGGATCTGGGTAAGGATGAAGCTGCAGACGTGATTTCTTGTAGGCTGTTTTACTCTCCTCTCTCGAGGTGCCTCCAAGATCTTATAGAAATCTCTCCTGCTAGTCGCCACCCAGATGAGGTACCGCAGCAGCAAGTGAAGGTTCTGCAGGGCCACGGTTCTGCACTGCCGGGTCCTACACCCTCCTCAGCCTCCAGTCCTGCTATCATCTGGCCAGTCCTTTCCCACAGAGGTGTTTGGAACTCCAAGTAGACATTCCCGGGAAGAACCTCTCTGTGACACATAGCCAAAACACTAATACTGCAAAACAAAGAACAGATATTTAAAAACGACAAGAGAAGATGACAACTCGCTTACTAAGGCAAATCCAGCAGGATAAAATCCTATTTCTCACCAGAAGCACTAAAATTAAGGAGAGCGTGGAGTGCTCTATTTCGAGACGTAAATAGACCAAGCAAAGACTGCTGTGTCCAGAGAAGTTTGAGATCAATGGAGAAATAAGAACATCTCAAGAGACGCAAAAACCGCGGCAGTCCACAAGCATCAAGCCAGCCCTGTAGAAGGAACTTAAAGGAACCCTAAGCACAGAAGAGAATAAAAGACAGCCTCGAGCATGAGAACACAAGAGAGAAAAACTTGATAAAAAAAAATAGACGAGGAAAGGGGAACTAGGACATCAAAGATCACTCCCAACCTCACAAACCAGAAAACCCTTAACACGAATGGGACGATATAAAAGAACAAACACTGATCTCACCAACCAATAAGAAAATGAGTTTTAAAAAACTACAGGAAGCCAGAAACGGTGCCACACCTTTTAATCCCAGCACTTGGCAGAGGCAGGCAGATCCTCTGAGCTCAAGGCCAGTCTAATCTACGCAGTGAGTTCCACAGGAATCAGCAAATACCTTAAACAGATCTTTAAAAATCAGCCAAGAACCCCTCTAAAAGTAAATGGAATTATTGGATTAAAAACGAGACCCAGGGGCTGGAGAGACGGCTCAGTGGTTAAGAGCACTGGATGTTCTTCCAGAGGTCCTGAGTTCAATTCCCAACAACCACATGGTGGCTCACTACCATCTATAATGAGATCTGATGTCCTCTTCTGGCACACAGAGATAGAGAATATACATTTTAAAAAAAATAGAAGTTTTATATTAAGGAAATGAAAGCTGAAATCAAGCCAGAGTTTCTGTGCTGTTATCTGATGAAGTAGCCTTTATTGCAAAATTATTTGAGAGAAAAGAAGGTCACATTACATATTAATAAAGAGAACAATCCATCTAATAGATATAATGGCTTGGCATGGTGGCACACACCTTTAATGCTAGCACTTGGGAAGCAGAGGCAGGTGGACCTCTGTGAGTTCAATGCCACCCTGGTCCATATAATGAGTTCCTGGCCAGCCAGGGCTACATTGTAAAACTGTGTCTAAGAAAAAAAAAAAAAGATTGTAAATATGTATTCAGCAAGTTTTAATGTGCTCAATGTCATCAAAAAAAACATTACTTTATGTAAAAGAACAGATGGAGCCATAAAAATTATAGCGGTGGTTTTAACGTTCCATTCTCTGTAATAAATAGATAATATGTGCAGAAAATTTAAAAACGACCAGCTAACAAACTAAAAAAAAAAAAAGTTAGCATTAATCTGATCTTTGGATCAAATGAATTTAACAAATATTAGGATAGAACATTCTATCCTACCGCTATGGAATAGACATTCTTAGCAGCTGCCTATGGAACTGTCTCTAAAACGGACCTAAAAAAAAAAAGTCTGATTTCTATATCTTAACAAATTGTAGTACAACAAAACCAGAAACTGGGCAGGGGCGATAGCTAGCTCAGAGGTTAAGAGCACTGGTTACTCCTAGCCTTGAGTTCAACTCCCAGAATGAGATCTGGTGCCCTCTTCTGGCGTGCAGGTGTACATGAAAGCAGAACGCTGTATACATAACAAGTAAATCTTTTTTTAAAAAATGGATGGAGTGAACCATCTTCACAAAGCTGTCCTCTGAATGCCATGGTGTGTGTGTGTGCGTGTGTGTGTGCGTGTGTGTGTGCGTGCGTGTGTGTGTGCGCATCATGCACACACAAAATAGTTGTTTTTTAGAGAGTAAGGCTAGAAATTAATGGCAAAATATCTACAGAAATTATACAAATGCATGGGGAGTGAACAGTACTGTCTTGAATAATCAGTGAGTTACTGAAGAAATCTGAGGAAAATGTAATATTTCTGGAATAAAATACAATGAAGGCACAGTTTATCAGATCACCAGGGGTGCAGCAAAGTCAGCTTTCAGAGGTAACATGCTATTGCTTCACGAGGTTCGTCATTGGCTGGTGGCACTGTTTTGGCAGGTCGTAAAATCTTTAAGGGTTGTAGTCTTTGTTGGGTGGCGGTGGCGGTGCACGCCTTTAATCCCAGCGCTTGGGAGGCAGAGGCAGGCGGATCTCTGAGTTTGAGGCCAGCCTGGAGTTCCAGAGAGTTCTACAACAGCCAGGGTGACACGGTGTAACCAACTGGGCAGTGGCGGCACACACTTTTAATCCCAGCACTGGGGAGGCAGAGAGGCGCAGGCAGATCTCTGAGTTCAAAGCCAGCCTGGTCTAGAGTGAGTTCCAGAACTCCCAGGGGCTACACAAGGAAACCCTGTCTCAACAAAACAAAACAAAACAAAACAAGAGGTGTAGCCTTGCTGGGGAAAGTGAGTCACCAGGGAAAAGGTTTTGAGGATTGCTGTCCAGTCCTGTTTCTGGCTTGAGCTTCCTGCTTCCTGGTCTGATGAAATGCAAACAGCCATGCCACACACTGCAGCCACTGTGAAACTCTACCATGCCTTACCTGCCATGATAGACTGCATCCTCTGTTCCAGGAGCCAAAAATAAGCCCTGTCTCCCTCAAATTGCCTTTCAGATAATCTGTCACAATGATGAAACTAGTAGAAAAGTAATAGAAAAGTAAGGGTATACCCTAAGGCCTTAGGGCGGGGAAAGAAAAAGAGCAAGCCAAAGCCAGTATTAGTTGTGGAAAGTTACAGTCTGGGGTTGGGCTAGAGAGATGGCTCAGGGGTTAAGCAGCCACATGGTTCTGAACAGAAGAGGAAGTGGGCCCTTGTCTCACAAAATTTGTTGTTGTAAAGGAATTTGAGCTTGGACACTGCCTCATCATAGAGAAGGTTTCAGTGCATATTAGGTTTTCATATGTTGGATTACTGATAGATTTTTATATATTGAGCCATCCCTGCATCTCTGGGATGAAGCCTACTTGATCAAGGCGGATGATCTTTTTGATGTGTTCTTGGATTCATTTGAAAGACTGTGTATAAGACGCTATATATATATATATATTATATATATATATATATATATTTTTTGAGAGACCTGCTGAGTCCCATGCTCTACACCCTGGGGGGAGAAATATGCCCACAGACTGGCCCTTCACCACATGGCAGGGGTGGCCATAGACACACAGAGCCCTGCCCACCACCAATGGGAAGGGAAAGATGTCCACAGACCTGCTCCCCACCATGCCACACACATGTAAACCCCTAGAGGCCTGCTAGCCACCATAGCACACAGTGCTGACAGAGGAGGTCACCCAGAGGCCCCGCCCCCAGCCATGTGCCACACCTGTAGCAAGAGCCACTACAGTTTACAAGTACATGATGGTGTTGGGTCCAAAAACCCAGCACAACCTAAGTAATCACAAGAGTCCAGCAAGGCAAGGATCTTTGTTTGAATCAGGCAGCAAAAACTGGCCAGTCAGGGACAACATCACAGATTCGGGAGCTGACTGTCTTTGACTGCCTTTGACTGGCTGTCTTTGAATGTTCGTCTTAGAAGGTGTTTCAGCAGATGACAAACATTTACTGTGCTCAGGCCGATACAGCTCTCTCAGGACTGCAGAACAGAACCTGGGAGCTGAACTGCGACCCCAAGCCAGAATTTCACAAAGTTCTTAAGCTTGAAAACCACAAATATTTGTGCCAAGTTACAGTTACAGTTTTCCATCAATCAGAATCATTTGTTCTTTTGTGGTTAGGAACAATGGTTATGTTTTGGGGGAACAAAAGAAAAATAAGGAGGAAGTTGGCTAGTCATCTGGAAAACTCCCCTAGAGCCTGGGAACTTGAACTTAATTTTACCTTCTGATCAAAATAAAGTCTGAAAACAACATGGCAGCACTTAGGATAAGTCTCATTTGTTTGATCCCAACAGTGGAAGGATGGGAGAGAAAGGGAAGTGGAACATCTTGAGCATTCTAAAGAGAGATGGAGAGGAATTGCCTGTTGTAAGTAGCCAGCTCCACCATCTGAGGCCACGGTCAAGTCTCAACCCTCCCTGCCTTTGAGGACCGTGTCTGCATCCCTGGCTATGCAGTGGCAGAGATCTGTGTCAATGTTCATGGCTAATATTACCACTAGAGATCATGGGGACTTTCCTGGTCTGGGCAGCTGCCAGGAACCACCTGGATGTTCAAGGGCTGTGCAGAAATGGCCCCACCCCTCACTGGTATGGTACTCTACAGATCTGACCCCACCTTTCACCTGCATCACTCAGGAGAGCTGGCCCTGCTGGTGGGGTTGCAGGTGAGCGGGTCTTGAGGACGCGTGTGTGGGAGAGCTCACCCTGCCGTTCGTCTGCCGTGGGGTGGCCCGTTTGTAGAAGTGATGCCCACCCGCTCCCACCTTGCCAGTTGGGAAAACTGGCCCCGAAGTCATGGGAGCAAGAGAGCTGGCCCTGCCTCCTGCTGACGGTGACACTGAGTGGCCTAACCAGAGCAGTGCTTGAGAGATCACCCTGATTATCATCAGACAGGAAGAGCCAGCAGACCCAGGTCCAGGGCTTTGAGTTAACCCACCCCAAAATCTATATCACAAGTGAAAGGGCCGGTCCTGCTGATCTAAAACTGCAGAATCTCCATGACTCAGGGCAGCAATGGGATAAATGGAAGGAGTACAGGTGAGGATCCAACATTGATGGTGTCACAGAAGCCGGAGACTTCAATCCAAACCAATGACCCACTGCTATGAACAGTTGCAGGTGAAGATGTGTGGACAAAAGGGTATTCTATGGGACACACCAGCTTCCAAGACATATTTTCTGTGCTTGTTTTATTTTTTTGTCTGTTTATGTTTTTTATTTTGGGGGGGGAGGTTGCAAGAACAGATACAAAAGGACAAGTAGAGGAGAGGGACTGGGGTATATGATGTGAAACTTACAAGGAATCAATAAAAAGTTTTATTCTTTTTAAAAAAAGAGATGTGCTGCTCCTCTAGAGGACTGAGATCAGGAAGCTCAGAACTCGCTAACGTCAGCTCCAGGGAATCCAGTGCCTCTGGCCTTCATTGGCACTTGCATCCCATTCACACATACATTCCCATACTCACGTAACTTGTTGTTGTTGTTTTATTTTGTTTTGAGACAGGGTTTCTCCGAACAGCCTTAGCTGTTCTGGAACTCACTCTAGATCAGGCTGGCCTCCCACTAAGAGAGTTTCCTGCCTCTGCCTCCTGAGTACTAGGATTAAAGGTGTGTGCCACTGCTGCATTAAACAAAAAAAAAAAATACAGCCAGGACATGAATTAATTACGTAGAGACTAAAAGAATATAAAGACTCAATGAAATAGAATCGGTTCTTTAAAAAACTAAGCAAGCTCAATAAACCTTATCCATACTAATCGAATGAAAGGAAATATCAAAATTAATAGAAGTAGAGATGGGAAATGGGACATTGCCATGACCTGCATGGCTTTGGGATTGACTTCACTGGGGCAGTGGCAAATGAAGACACCACAGATGTGCATGCAGAAAAGCTGGTATCAAGTGGACTGTGTATTCTGATGGAAACACACCAGCAGCCCAGCAACTCTTATATATAGTTGAAGGAGGAGGCGTTTACTATATACAGCTAAGTAAGGACCTGAATTAGCCAATCTTCGTAGGGTATCTCTGTAGGAGAGCAGTTTCAGACTGCATTCAGGCAGGAGGAAGAAGCTGTGGTTCATATTTTCTATACACACTGCCAACATCTGTACTTGGACAGAGAGAAAACCTTGCCAGCCCTTTGGGTCTGAGGCACTGGGATTCTTGACATGGCTCTAATCACTTAGGACTTCATTCATTCTCCACAGGACATAACAGATACCAATGAAATTCAGAGGACCATTAGAGGGAACATTTTGAAAAGCTGTACTAAACAAAAGGTGGAAAATCTAGAAGAAATGGATAAGTTCTAAAATTTGTATTGTCTAACAAAATTAAATCAAACTCATATAAAAAGACCTATAATGAACAATGAGATTGAAGCGGTATAAAAGTTACCAACAAAGAAAATCCTAAAATGTATGGCTAAAGTCAAATGCTACTATGCCTTAAAGAAGAACAAATACCAATGATTCTAATGCTTTTCAACAAAACAGAATGGGAAGAACACTAGAAAACATTTAATCTCAATTTCAAAAGCAGAGAAAGCCACAATAATTCTCCTGATGAACACAGACACAAAAATCCTCAGTAAATACTTACAAACAAATTCAACAACATATTGGGAAATCATACACTATACTCAAGCAGTTTTCAAAGATGGATCAACATATACAAATTGACAAGGGTAAAACAGCACCTAAATACATTGGTAACAGAAACCACATGATCATCTCAATAGGTGTGGAAAAGGCCTTTGACAAAATTTAATATCCCTTCATAAATGTCCCCAAAGAAACTTGGGATAAAGAAACATTCTTCAACGTTGTGGTGGTCTGGATGAGAATGACCCCCATAGGCTCATTGAACAGTTGGTCCCCACTGGTGGAACTGTTTGAAAAGGATTAGGAGGTGTGGCCTTGTTGAAGGAAGTATGTTGCAGGAGGGGACTTTGAGGCTTTAAGAGCCTCCTACCATCCTCAGTGCACTGTTAAATGCAAGGTTTCTTTTCTTTGCCAGCCTTAGCTTCCGGATAATGACATGTAGACTTTACATTTAATAAAAGCTTCAGGCCATCTTAGTCTCACTCTGGCATCTGCTTCTTCATCAGTGTTCTCTTGGAAACTCTCCTCTTTCTCTGGTCCCCACCTGGGATCCCTTCTCTGAGTCTGGAAGTCCCACCTTAATTCTCCTGCCCTTCTATAGGCTGTTCAGATCCTTATTTGACAAATCAAAGGTGATGGAGAAGAATGTTTACAGAACATTGACACAGGAGATGCTTTGTAAAAATGACAGTGCCAAAGTCCAGCCTGAGTCAGTTCTGCAGAGGAACAGAAATAAGCATTTGAATAACAGAGATAATCTTTACAAAGTGTGCAAAGACATTATTTCAATGGTGCATTCCCTGCTTCTTCCTGCTTGTGGACCCAGATTTGAGCTCTCAGCTTGCTCCAGCACCTTGCCTGCTTGCCTGCCTGCTGCCACAAAGGTCATGGATTCTAACCCCATGAGACTGTAAGCACAATTAAATGCTTTCTTTTATAATTTGCCTTGGTCATATGTATTGCCACAGCAATAGAAAAGTAACCAACACAAACATACTAAAAGTTTACATGACAAAATAAAAGCTATATAAGACAAAACTGAAGCCAACATTATACGAAATGGGAAGATTGGAAGTATTTCCTCTAAAATCACAGAAAACAAAAAAAAATTGCAGAAACATGCAGCAAAGGTTTCAGTGTTACAATAAGGATACTAAAGGCAAGAGTGAAAGAACTGAATTGCAATTGCAGGGTTCCTAGTGTCACGGAAGATTTCTCTTTGTACATTTTATTTCTCCTTTAGAGAAACCATCTCACTAATTAATTCTGACATAGATGCCTAGAATACCTGGAGAACAAATTATAGGTATTATGGTAGTCTCATTCAGTATAGTACTAAGTCAAGAGAAATAACTAAGAATGGTAAAATAAGAAAGAAAGAGGTGAAATTATCTCCAGACTCTATACGTAAAGACCATAAAGACTCCTCTGTTCTCGGTCGGGTTTCCCTCCTTACCCTCCTATCTCCTTCCACTGAAGTGTGTCTTCCCAATAAGACTCTCTCTGCCCTAGGCTTTTGTTTGTTTTTTGTTTTTCTATTCCTGTGATAAACACCATGACCAAAAGCAACATGGGGCGGAAAGGGTTCATTTCAGGTCTTTTGTCTCAGTTTGCCGCCTATTATGAAGGGAGGCCAAAGCAGGAACCCAAGGTAGGAACCTGGAAACAGGAATCAAGGCAGAGGCTATGGAGAAATACTGCTGCAAAGAAGTACTGGTTTATTCCTCCTGGCTTGTTCAGTTTGCCTTTTCATACACCTGAGAACTACTTGCCCAGAGACAGCATTGCCACTGCAGCCTGGGCCCTTGAACATCAATTGCCATAAGAAAATGCCCCGTCACAGGCTTGCCTACAGGACAATATGATGGAGACACTTTTTCAGCTGAGGGTTTCTCTTCTCATGTGACTTCAGCTTGTGTCAAATTAACAAAAACAAAACAACAAAACTATCATGTCGTGTGTGTGTGGTATGTATATGTTTTATTGCATTTAATTTAGGTTCTATGAGTATGGATGGAGGCTTATTTATTCTTCAGAGGCTTGAAATTAGCACCAGCCATCAGCTATAATCTCTTAAGTGATTAATTTTAGTTGATATGGTAGGTCATACCTGTAATCCCAGTACCTGAGACACTGAACCAGGAAAAACCCTGGAGGGTCGGGAGGAGAAAGGGAGGGAGAAAAGTCTTTCCATCTTCTAATGTCTTCCTCAGTTTCTTTCTTCAGTGTCTCAAAGGGAGAGGGAGAGAGACTGACTTTTCTGGGATGAAGCTATAGCTCCATAACAGATTGCTTGCTTGGTGCTCAGATACATAAATGAACAAATAATGGCCTTCCTTATATAAAAAAGTGAGCGACGCATGTGTGCACATGTACAGTGTACTATGTGTGTGTGCGCACTGGGATCTGAACTCTGTGTCTTGTGCATACTAACAAGTGCTCGACCACCCAACTGCACTCCAGGCCCAGTGGTACTAATCTTTACCAGTCAGGACAGCTGAAATAAAATGGCTTTGTTTTAATGCAGTGCTTCTCAACTTTCCAAACCCTGCAACCCTTCAATACAGTCCCTTGTGTTGTGGTGACCCCAACCATAGTTATTTCCTTGCTACTTCATGACTGTAATTTCGCTACTGTTGTGAATCGTGGTGTAAATACTGGATATGTGGGCTCTCTGAGTTGCAGGCCTTCTTTGAGAACCTCTGTTCTAAGGCATTCTTCTAGCTTAGCAGTATCCCAGCTTTCTTGACATTCAATTTGCTTTGCTGCTGAGGATGATCTCATTTTTCTGATCCTCCTGAGTACTGGGGTTACAAGCAGGTAACACCACACCCAATCTTATGCAGTGCCGGGGTCATGCCCAGAGACTTCTGCGTGCACCCAAAGCAGCCCTATCGCCAGCACTCTAGTATTTTGTTTTATCGGTTTCTGCTCAAGAGTAATTATTTCCTCATTCTCCCCAATCATTTCCACTTCACATATACCACTGGTCTCCTATCTGCTAATAGTTACTTCATTTTCATTCTCCGTGATGTGGTTTCAGTAAACTCCTAATCCACCCCAGAACACCCTGGTACCTTCTGCCAGAATGCTCGTGGTAGCCAGGTTTTCATTCTTTTCACTTAGCAGAGACCAGGTGAGAGAAGACCCCTTTCCGGCTCACTCCAGTAACGGTGACCCAGGACTACATCTGCAGAGCTGGAGTTGCGACCAAATCACAATATAAGAAAAAGGAAAGAGCGAGCCAGTGAAACTTGGCCATCTCCTGATCCCTGTGTCCCCTCTACTCTTGACTAATTACAGGTTCAACTCTACTCCCTTCTCCACAATGTGCCAGAGCTCACAAAGGAATGCATTAAGGCAAAGAAGATGGCAGAATCCCCACATCCAAGCTTAGACAAGGGTATGAGAACCTATAGTTCACTCCCTAAAGCAAGCAAGAAAAGGAATTTCACCTTAGAAAGAGAAAAAAGAAAACCATATGCGTGGGTCATTCTATGAGAGAAAGATGCTATGTCAATAAATATTTCTTGTACAGTGTTCAGGGTAAACACTGAATCCTAACTCACAATTAGAATACAACTGTACCTCGGAGGCAGGTTCAACCTGGTGACTTGTCCTGAATGCAGATTGACTTTTTGTGCCATCATACACACATATTGAGGTTGTTTCTTCCACATGTGTAAAAAAAAATCATCCTGAAGTTTTTATTGGGACTGCACTGCATCTGCAGATTATTGCTTTAGGTAGAATAGCCTTTCAAACAGTATTAATTTTTCCAATCCATGAGCGCAGAAGCTTTTTTTTTTTTTTTGCCTGCATGTAGGTCTGTGTGAGGGTGGCAGATCTTGGAGTTACAGACAGTTGTGAGCAGCCATGTGGGGGCTGGAATTGAACCCGGGTCCTCTGGAAGAGCAGTCAGTGCTCTTAACTGCTGAGCCATCTCTCCAGCTGTGGTGTCTTCCTCAATTTCTTTAGTATTTCAAAGTTTTCATTGTAGAGGTATTTTGTTTCCCCAGTTAGGTTTACTCCTATGCATTTAATTATTTTTGTAGCTATTGTAAATGGGATCCCCCCCCCACTGTATCTTTCAGTGTGTTTGACATAGGTACATAGGAAAGCTACTGATTATGTCTTAATCCTGTATCTTGCCACATTGATGAAAAGTATTTATTAGCTCTAAGAGTTTTAGTTGAGTCTTAAGGTCCCTTATGTATAGAATCATGTCATCTGCAAATAGGAGTACTTTCCCTTCTCATCTCACAACGCTCGCTCTGACTTCAAGCACTAATGTTTAATAGGAGTGCTGAGAGCTGACATTCTTGTCTTACTCCCGAGAATGATTTGAGTTTCCCCAGTTAGCGTATTGTCTATAGACTTGTTATACATAACCTTTATTATGTTGAGGTACACTTCCTTCATTCCTAGCCTCTCCATGATTTTATTTCAGAGGAATCTTGAATTTTGTCAAAGGATGTTTGCACCTCTATTGAAATGTCATGGCTTCTGTCTTTAGTCTGCTTATATGATGGATAACATTTATTGATTTACATATATTGAACCATTCTTGCATTTCTGGAATGAAGTCAGCTTGATTGTGATGAATAACCTTTTCTCTGTGTTTGCCAGTATTTTGTTTTTTGAAACAGAGTTTCTCTGTGCAGACTTGACAGTCCTGTAACTTGTTCTATAGACCAGGCTGGCCTCGAACTCACAGTAGTCTGCCTGCCTCTGCCTCCCAAGTGCTAAGATTAAAGGTGTATATCATCATGCCCAACTACAAAGCTGAGATTTAGACTCAACTGAAATTTGCATAGTAGATCCATCAGATAATTAGGTTAACTATTGAAGATTCATGTGCAGAGACAACAACCAATTGGCTTTACTAGCTTCAGTATAAACTCTTCAAGCTGGGAAACTTGCATAAATGTACCCTGAGAACGATGTATTCAAACTACCAAGAACCAGAGCTGCTCAACCAGATGGATAGCCATTTAGAACTAGACTTCAGGTTCCGTGACAGAAATTCCATACTGTGACCCCTAAGCCGAGAAATGAACTAAATTTGTTTCTTGTGGCCAACAAATACTTAACACAAACACAAGTTGCTTTTTGACTGGCTAATCTTTTTTTTTTTTTTTACTGGATAATCTTAACGTGTTTTTCACTCAAATGGATTACCTTGTAGATTTAGGGATGAACGAGGGGAATACGGTGAAAATATTTAAAACTACAAAAATGGCTTTGGAATTGAATTGTATTGAATTCTTGGCAGACTTTCTTTCCTTCAGGCTTTCATTATGATCTCATATCCTAGTTACACTAAATATGAGGTTCGATTATATTTCCCAAGTGTGTGTTCAAATAGTCAACTGATTTTATTAAACAAGTGCAAACGACTTTACTCTTTATGTTGGTACTTTACAGCCCCTAGATGTTAATTAGACTTGGCAGTTCTTTACTTCTGTCACATCCATTATCCTCCAGCTGTCTTGGGCCAGATCCCAGGACAATTCCTGACTATGTTGGTAGAGAAAAGCAATCATTATTTTTTTTAGCCCAGTTTTTCTTTTCTCCTCCTTCTGATAACTGACCATACACGTGACCACATTCTGAAGTTCCCTTGGGACCTAACAGTATGATTCCTGTTATGTGTCCACAGCTTTCCAGGTACTCTTTTCTTTTTTGCTTTACTCAGGTTTCTTCCAACTCAGAGCTCTGCCTGTGTCTGCCTCCTAAATGCTGGGATTAAAGACGTGACAGGTGCTAATTTTCAAATGTAAGCAACACAGTCCCAACCTTAAGGACTGCTAACTTTTCCAGGAATGGTAATGCATTCAAATAATTGGTCATCGTAACTAAAGATGCTAAATAAAGCTAAAGTCCTTTCTTATACTAGAATTCCTTAAAACTGTGTCTTGACTACTCAGGTTTTAGATTTCATTATCGGCTCTTACGTATAAATGTCATAAACAGAGCTGAGGGCTGTTGCTGCTTACCTGATGAAGCCTTACCCTTAATCCATAGTTTTCCTGTGCAACTGAAGCTGACAATAGGGAACTACCAAAAACAGCAAATACCACCCCCCGAAACTATCAAAGGTAATTTATAATAAACAAGTTGACACTGTCTAAGTCTTATGGACTCTGAAAAGATTGATGCCTTGGTACTTTTTGCTTACGCTCAAGATTCTTACTTTGAAAGGTGGCTAAATATTTACAGGTCTAACTTCATGAGACAGCAACTCCATCTTATTCCTCTTGGGCTGTGCTACCAGAATCTCAATTCATGGGTCACTTCATAAGACATTCAATCCATTCATTCTTCAACAGACATTTTTCTACAGGACAGAACCTAAAATGCCCTTTATCTCCCTGAGAAATAATCTCAGTGCTGCGACATTGCTGGCTCTGGGATACTTCTCCCTGTATAACGCTATTATGACTGCAAACAGTGATCTGCTGCCTGCGAGGGACGTTTCCCTCCTCCAGCATTCCCTCCACAGACAAAACAAGGGCAGCACCATTTCACTGGGGTCCTGGACTGAATGAAAAGAAAGCAAGTGGGCTAGCATAGCACTTATCTCGGATTCCTGATGAGGACGCACCATGACCTGCAGTTCTACTTTCCTTGCTGCAATGGACTGCATCCCTTTGAACTATAAGCCCTAACAACCGAAACGCCCTAAAACCCTCCCTTGCTTGAGCTGGGTTGGTTAGGTGTACTGTTACAGCAATGACATAACCTGTAAATAGGGTGTCTCGCATTCTTTTTCCAGAGCAATATATTTGCTCCTATTCATCATGAACTTTCCAACTACCTTGTTCCCCTATTTTAATTTGTTTTTTTCAGGGTTTGTTTGTTTTGATTTTCAAGACAGGATTTCTCTATGCAGCCCTGGCTATCCTGGAACTCTGTAGACCAGGCTTGGCCTTAAACTCAAGAGAACCATCTGCCTCTGCCTCCCAAGCATTAAAGGAGCGTACCACCATGTCTGGCTTAAATGAGGTTTTTCGACACAATTCAGCCAACAAACTGTGTAAAAGAATGAGTCTACCAAAAAATGTCACAAGCACACATAGCACAAGGTCCCATCTAAGCAAAAGCTGTTCTAAGAATTTAAATAGAAACACCAATCTTACAAATATATTTATTTCAGTAGTAGAGTGCTTGCCAACATGGGCAGGACCCCATGGTGAACCAAGTTAACTAAATAATCAGTAGTTTTGAATAAGTTATCAATAACCAAATGCCTAAGATTTGACAGTGTTAAATACTCAACAATGGGTAACATGCTATACCATACCATATGGTAATTCTTATGTATTAATCCTACAAACTAAGTTCATTTACTTTCTTTTGAAATATGCTCTACATTATATAGAGCGATGTGTCCAAAGTCCACGCAACCATAAGTTTTAGAATAGAAATCTGAGGCAATATGACTATCCAAAGTGTTCTTCAGAGGTTAATTACAGCAGCAATTATTCAACATGAGCATTCAGAAAGGGACCGGAGGAAAGCACCCAACACTGCTGTAGTGTGCCCACTTGAGAAGCAGAGACAACTACCCCGGCTAAGGTGAGCCTGCGACGGAGTGGGTGGAGACGAGGGCTGCAGAAGAACAGTCACGCTGCACGCGCTTGCTTCAGCTCCATTCAGGGTTTCTAGTTTAGGAGAAAAACCAAAACAAAACACTATGTGCAGCAAGGTGGAAAGAACTACTGCTTTCTTATCCTGCATTATTTCTCCACTTTAAAAGAGTAAATAACTCAACTCTGTCTTCATCCAGAAGATCACTGGTTACTTCAAGAGAACCTGGGGGTAAAAACAAAATTTACTTAAATCACAGATTTAAATAGTCTCTATCGTGGGGATAAGGGAAAAAAGAGAAAGGACAGACAAGAAGCCAACCAACATCACAACGCATCACAAAACTGCAGTTTCTGTTACCGTTCTCTGACTTGGTGATCTTAGTTAACAAAGATACTCTAATTGTAACTTAGAAAATATTTAATGTTCATAAAGGCAGTGAGCCCTCAACCTCAGCACTTGGAGACTGAAGCAGGACAGCCTGCAGGTTCTGGGCACCCGGGCTACCGGGAGAACTGCCGCCCAGGGCTACCCGGAAGACAGCCTCTCACAGCACCAACAAGACACCGCCAGCACAGCAGCTCATTTTTTCCCTTTGCCTTTTTCATTTCCTACAGTTTATTAACTTATTTTAAGCAGATTATCTAGCTAAGTATATTTTCTCAGAGATTAGGATATTCAACAGAACTAAAACTCAAATCCATTCTGAGGTATTGAGTGGTCACAAGTGTTTAAAACTAGAACCCCGGGTTCTATTAGTGTTTCTTCTTTTTTAAAAAATTTATTTATTTTTAATTTATGTACACTGGTATTTTTCCTGTATGTATGTCTGTGTGAGGGTATCAGATACTCTGCGCTGCCATGTGGGTGCTGGGAATTGAACCTGGGTGCTCTGGAAGAGGAGCTGGTGCTCTTAACCACTGAGCAATCTCTCCAGATCCCTACTAGTGTTTCTTTAGCAATGCTACTGTAGATGAGTGTGTTGCCACACTCAGAACTGTACCAGCAAAAGAGACTAAAGCAAAAATAAAAATTCTTACATAGGAAATAAAACTACTGAACAATACCTAAACAAACACAATTCAACTTTAATTCTCTTACTCTTGTCCTCTAGGCGGCTAAATTTTCAATAATTACATGCATGATAAAATTTTTACTTCAGATTAATATTCAAGTTCATCATCTCTTTCAGCCTTAGAAAAATTTAACATTTCTATATTCTAGCCAAAATCACTGACTGGGACATAGCTCCTGAGGCAGTAGACTACTTTAAGTATTAGGATAATTTTTTTTTTTTTCCTGAGACAGTTTTTCTCACATAGCCTTGGCTGTCCTGTACTTGTTTTGTAGACCAGGCTGGCCTCAACCTCACAAGAAATCTGCCTGCCTCTGCCTCCCCAAATGCTGGGATTACAGTCAAATACCACCACGCCTGGCTATTAGAGTAACTTTTTAAAATACAAGGTGATATATTTTAAACAATTTTTTTAGACAAAATCCACTGCATATTTAAACAAGCAGTTGTTGTACTCTGTTATTATTCCCCCTGTCCCTCTTTTAGTTTTAAAATCTACAAGGACAAGAAGGAACTTTAGAGTAGATTGTCTCTGTGACAGACTATTTTCTGGAATAGGAATGGGATGTGTAAAAGAGGCAGGTTTCATGGACTTAACGTGTTTTTTCAACAGAAATTCTAAAGGCCACAAAGGCATCTTTGTATCTTTTCTAATTCAAAAGATATTATTTTTAATTGTGTGTATGTGTGTGGGCAAGAATGAAACACAAGAATGAAAGTGCTGGCAGCTGCCAGAAGTTGAATCCTCTGGAGCTGGAGTTACAGGAGGTTGTGAGCCACCTGATATGGGTGCTAGGAACCAAACTAAGGTCTGCAAAGGACAGGAAACACTTTAAGTGCTGAGCCAAGTAAAAAGTGCATATAAACAGTAAACATGCATGCAAACACACAAGTTACAGATCACATTAACAAGCGTTCGGAAAAGACCCCATGCTTACACTGGGCAAGCCCAGCTCCACTCCAGAGCATGCGTCTAGTAGCTGTTAAAGAGTGCATGGTATGAAGTGTAAGGGCAAGCTAAAGTACAAGAGTGAGGTTAGTTCTGGTTCTGTAACCGTGGTAAACCTTTTCTAGCTTATTTAAGTCATTATGATGTTCATTATATAAGCACACAAACAGGCAGTGATCAAAGGACAACTATTGGGAACTGGTTCTCTTCTCCCACCATGGGTTCTGGGGTTCAAGCTCCGGTTCAGCGGGGTTAGAAGACTTGCCTATGACTTGA
This sequence comes from Meriones unguiculatus, assembly GCF_030254825.1. NCBI lineage: Eukaryota > Metazoa > Chordata > Mammalia > Rodentia > Muridae > Meriones > Meriones unguiculatus. Next base: position 112,765,806 of record NC_083353.1, read on the forward strand.
GAAATAGCTCAGTATGTAAAAGGTGCTGAAAGTGCAGGCCTGACTAACCTGAGCTTCAATTCAAGACTCCACTAAGTAACTAATCTTTGCAAACGTCTATGGTAGGTATTTGTGGACCAATAACTCTATTAGAGAGGTTAGCAGGAGCCATTAATAATCACCTATCTCTGAATAGCCTATTTCTATTGTTGTACAATTTGAGAACAATTACTTCTATGTAACAATAAGGCACCTAACAAATATGCTCTGAGATTCCCTCTTGGGGTCACTCAGTTTTACCATTTATCTGGGCTATTCACGGTGTGCAGGTCTGACTTATTGGTAAAAGCAGAAGGATCAGGAGTGTGAGGACAGCCTGAACTATGAGACACTGAGGCAAAATAAAACAAACATGAGTTTTATCTGGAAGACTAAAACTTCTCTAACATATAGGTTTCTAAATAAGCAGAACTCATTTAGATTGCAGGATTTCCTTCAATTTAAAAATGAGGAGGTAAGCTGGGCATGGTGGCGTGTGAAGCAGAGCCACATAGAGACCCTGTATTAAAAGCATGGGCCCCCCTCTTGGCTCCCAAATTAAAACAAACAAACAAACAATGCTAAGTTGAGGCTAGAATCTAAATATCACTGGTGGAGCATCTGGCCAGCATGCGATGAGGCCCTGTGTGCTTATGCATAACAATTCACTGGCCTTTCATTACTGTTAAAAATGATTTTAAACAACCTGGATGATAGAAATAAGGTGCCTAGTTAAATAGTTTTTAAGTAAATAGGTCTGCTTATTAAGACTTGGTATTTTATCTTGGGGACTTCAAAATACCATTTATTTTCTTCTACTCAGCCTAATAGAATTCATTTCTTCTTTCCCTTCTTCTCTATCCCCTTCCTTTTTTCTCTTATTTCTTTTCTGGCTCATTCTCATATATCCAATGCTGGCCTCACCTCATTTACAGCAAATATGACCCTAAATTCCTGCTCCTTCTGCTTGGGTTTCCCAAGTGCTAGAATTACAGAAATGCAGCAAGGCAGTTAATGCCCAGGCAGTTCTAGACATACAATGCAAACGAAAAGGAGGGAAAGGCAGGAAGGAAGACAAGACACACAACATGCCTTAAACCTTAAGAAAAAAAGAAATCCAGGCATGATAGCAGAGGAAGGCAGATAGATCTTTTCTGTGAATCTGAGGTCAGCCTGGTCTGCAGGGTGACTTCCAGCCAGCTAGGGCTACAGTAAGACCCTATCTCAAATTGAGAAAAGAAAACCCAGAAAAATAAACAAAAAAATCATATTCCTTTAATTCTAGCACTCTGGAGGCAGAGGCAGGTTGATCTATGTGAGTTCAAGGGTGGCCAGGGCTATGTTCAGACCTGTCACAAAAACAAGATACAAAAGTATGTGTATTAAGGTGGTGGTGGTGGTGGTGGTGGTGGTGGTGGGGAACCAACACTGAAGAAGTAAAAATCTTGACACACAGGAAGAATGAGGGGGAGAGAAAAAAAAGGTGAGGAGAGGGAGAGAAAAAGGGAGAAGAAGAGGGGAAGGAGGAGTAAGAGGATAGAGAGAGAGAGAGACAGATAGACTGGAGAAAAAAAAGGGGGGGGGAGAAAGGAAAGCACATGGGCAGGAGCACAGAAGGGATGAGTTTGCACTGTCAAGGAAACTGAGGTGGCCAGCAGAGAACAGAGCTTATCACTCTATAACTTTTGCATATCACATTCTTTTTTCTATTTATTTTTTATATTAACCAAGTTATTTACTTTGTATCCCAGCCGTAGCCCCCTCCTTATTCCTCCCCAATCCTACCACTAACAGGGGAGGATTTATTTATTATTTACACAGCATTCTGCCTGCATGTGTGCTGTCACACCAGAAGAGGGCACCAGACCTCATTATAGATGATTATGAGCCACCATGTGGTTGCTGGGAACTGAACTTAGGATCTTTGTAAGACCTCTGACCCATCTCTCCAGACCCATCTCTCCAGCCCGCATATCATATTCTTTAGCTACCCTTCCAGCATTCCTACTAAAGGGGAGGTCTTAATTTCACAAAATAGTTCAAAATAAAATTGCATTCAACATGGTTTTTGCCATCATTGAAGATATGTATTGGGGGAAATATAATTTGTTCTAGTGCTAGTACTTTTTCAAAATAAAGAATATAATAGTGCTAGTACTTTTCAAAATAAAGGATGATAATATAAATTCAGGCTCAACCTGAAGCAGAGAATGGCAGATATCCAAGTTTACATAGCACCGCAGGATGCAACAATACAGCCTACACAACACTGGTGGCAGCCAAATACTCATTCTGGGTTGGAAATAACTCACCATTGAGAGTAAAGAGGCAGCCATCCTAAGTCCAGCTTTCGCCTCTCCCTTCCTTGCTCCACCTGCTGCGTCACATGTTATTTCCTCTCCTGTGTAGGTTTAATGTCAACAGCCGTCAATCTGAAGAGTTCTTTCTCTGCTGCCACCTACCCGTTTAGCTCTCTGCTGCAGCAGAAGGGTATATAGAAAAAGGCCTTGCTTATTGTTCAAATTAAACAAAAGCTTTAACATTTCATATTTTCACATGTGAATCAACATTTTCATATCTTGCCCATCCCACCTCAATAATCAGGAGAAAAAAATCCAATCACAGAAAATCAAATAATGTATAATCAGTGTCCATGCTAAGCCAGGAAAATTAAAAATGAAAAGCAAGAGGAACAATTGATTATACACTCCATAGTCATTATCTCAGAGCCGCCTTCTATTATTTCCTTACGTATCCCTAAGAGTTATTAATAAATGTGTGATTTAAACTTTATCTAGATGGTCTACAACTCCTACAAATTTCAAATTCAGAGACTACCCAAAGAACCATGGAAGACATGAATATAAAGTAATTCTAGAAACTAAGGGTATTAGGTGCTTTACCTGCTTGAGATTCAGTGTTCTGGACTGCTTATTGCCCAATGGCTCTGAATACATTAAAACACGAACACATACGCCACCTACATTTAAAATAGGGTAGCATTTGTATGCCCATAAGCATTGGGTATTGTTTTTGCAAGAGTTAATATTCAGTAAGTCCCTTAAAAAGGACTGGCCATGAATGTACATTTCCTTAAACTATTTACCTATACTGAAAAATCAGGGGGAAAGGAAAAGAATGACAAAAAGTAATAAACAATTGTAAGAGAATTGGGAATTAACATAGCATAAGGTCTTCTGCTTTTTTAAATCTTAGATTCACTTCTATTCCCACTGGAGCCTACATCTGAAATTTATTTGCTATTAGACACGAAGGAGCTATATCCAAGAGCAGACCAGCAATAATAATGGCTTGTTTTTTCCACCCTCCCATTACCTTTACCCCAAAAATAAATATATGTACAGCCTTGCCAACTTAGAGTAATAAAACAAACACTGACATGAGCACCAAAAGCTGGTCAACAGCAGCACTGCAATGACATCGCTTCTACTTTCTCATTCCTTCCCCCATCTCAAACCCCACCCTTTTGACCTCTGCATATGGGATGAGCCTGAGCAGGAGAAGTTGGTGATGTCAGGACTGCGCCGTTCCCACGGATGCTCCTAGAGGCCTGCTGTGCTTCTGGGAACTGAGGCACAGGGATGGGTGTCTGACTGAAACCTAAAACAACAACAGTTCACCCCACCCCTCATGTTTCCCAAACCCAAAATAGCAGCCAGGTAAATACACTAGATAAGGTCCACCTAGTAACTTTGAGTACAGTAAAATCTACAGCAGATTCCTTACAAGTCAGCAGTATTTAATGGGGCAGCACAATGGAGGTTGTTTAAACTCTCCACACCCTATCCAGTGCATTCTAATGTTGGCCAATCTCAGCCAGAGAACAATCTCCTGAAGGAGTCCTTCTCAGAACACCCTGTGCACGGCTGCAGGAGTGCAGCTGGGATTCCTGGGCAAGCAAATTTCAGTTCAGTTCAACAGGTAGTTACCTTAAGATGCTAGAGAATGTCCCTATCAGCTGAAGCACAGACAGAACATGCTAATGATAATTTATTACATGCTTCTCTTTAGCTGTAGAAAAAGCACTGAGGGGCCAGGGCTTCTTATTCACTAACTAGTGGTTTGCTGAATGTATACACTCTTTGTGTAGGACATTATAAGTTACCAGATAAACCTATGCAAAAAAAAAGAGAAACAGAAAGAAATAATGTCTAATGTCTCTGAAATCCTTTATTAGAAAGACATTACGGCCCCAAATGTAAACTACAAGGACTAGCTTCCAAAGTGAAATCCTTGAAAGGACAGGAAAGAAAGAAACAGTGAGTAAGACTAAGAGAAGAGATAACTGGCAGAAACTACAAATTGTACAACTTCTATGCTGCCACTTACTTTGTTTTATGTCCCCAGTTAATCTGGTTCTGTGCTTCAGAAATACTCCCCTATATATTCAAATCTATAATGTGTATGGCTTCAGGATTTGATAGTCTGTAACTGTTCACAGTTATCTCTGTTAGGACTTATCTATCAGGCTACAGCAACTACTTCTGTACACACTGGCTCTACAATGACTTAAATGTTCTCTGTTTTGCTTCACATGTCTCTTGTACTCTACTATGGCCAACTGAACACTACAGTGTGTTTTAAAACCATATATATATAACCTAGAACCTAGTTTACCTTTACACAACTCTAGTTTTCCATACCTGTCAACTCCTAATTGATGTCTTTAAATTGTGAGCTCACTGTGTATTCGGAACACCAACCCCTGAAAAAGCTTAAGCCAGAGTAGCACAATGGAAGAAACAAACCCACAAGAAAGCCAAAAAGTCACACTCTGAAAAACGTAATTATAGACATATATGCAAACAATGGAGTATCTAAATGGCTAAAAGCCCGGAGTCCTGAGTTCATTCCAATTGATTCAGGCTTTACCCCATATACTCTTTACATTACTTGCCACCATATTTATGCATCATTTGTAGAAACCAAGTTGTGATAAAATCATGGTTGCCTTAAAATGTTACAGAAAGAAAACTTTTAAAAAGTACAATGTTAGCCTTCTGATAGAAATTAAGAAGAAACCAATTACCTGCCAGCAGGCTGGGCTGTGCCTGGTCCGGCCACTGCACTGAGCACTCGCTGCACAGCTGCATTACTGGGGGAGGGGAAGTTTACAAGGGCACTGACCCCAAAGCTCTCAAAACGTCTCACTCATCAGCAGGAAGGGGGAAGAAGGAAAGTGTTTTCTCTGAGTATTTTTTGTTTGTTTGTATTTGTATATTTTGGCTCCTGAAAAGGCTGGCAAAGAACAGTAATAGTGCAAGATATTAGAATATTTCTTGAAAAACAATTTTAAAAATGCAAACATTAAGGAATTTTTAAGAACCAAACTTTTGTTAACATAGAAAAAAATTTCACTAGAGTTAGGCAGCCACCCCAAAAGGCATGGCAAAGGGATAAAGGAAATAAAATATCACACAAACCCCAAAACAAAATGAAAACATTTCAAATCTAATCTGGAAGACTAGGTGATTCCAACAGCAGACTCTGTCCATTGCTAAAACATTCCAATTCAAGGCGCCTATAGTATATTAAGCAAAAGTTTTTCTTTCTTTTTTTTTTTTTATGAAACAAAAGAAAGCAGTAAACCTGGTTATGAATCCTGCAATATATTACATTTTTAAAAATCCTAGCACAACAAAAGTAAAATGTAAATAAAACCAAACAAACAGACAAACAAACAGCAGCAGAGGTTACCTGTCTGAGCACCTACATTTTCTTAGGAGGGGATCGTGTCTCACCAGCCAAATAGCCCATAAACCTTCTCAAAAACAGCGAACCAAGAGAAAAATATAACACAAGATTTGATTTCACAATGTCTCTAACAACCCCCCAAACCCAAACTGGGGGTTCACTGAATGAAGAGCATTTGTTTTTCCATTGTTTTCCTTCTTGAGAAAAAGAGATGATTGACAGTCAGTGACCTTTTCCACAGCCTTCAGTGCTTTTGCTTAAAGTCTGACAAAGTGCTTGATGAAAGCAAGTCTCTTGTTGGATTGTTTCTAATGTTCCAGGGTAGTTTCTTATTGATAGCATAAAGATTTCAAAGTTCATTGGAGAAAAGCCAGCAGAAATGACCAATTATACGTATCAAAAGAAAAATAAGTTTATAAGAGTCCAATTATCATCATAGGTAACATAAAAACACCAGAATCATTAAAATACAATTAACAATTACAATCTTAACAGTATACAAAAAATTTACAGTAATTCAGATTTGTCATGATTACACAAATTTTATACATTTTCTCATAATAGTGATGAGGACTATACAAAAGTTGTGAAAACAATTCTGAAAAGGGCAACTATCACTTGTTTCCTTTGAGTTCTTCCAGAATGATTTATTCTCATTCTTTACCTTAATTTGAGAAGATTCAAGATGATCAATTCTACTGTTTGCAGTCTAACGTGTGAGTGCAGTACCCAGAAGGTAGCTGGTGAAGAGCTACATTTCAACACTGTGAATGCACAGTGGCCGCAGCAACAAGGAATGAAATTGCCAGTGAAAACTTTTATAATAGTGCTTGCTTTAGAAAGCTGGCTAACTGTAATTTTCCTGTTTCTTTATCCCACCACAAAAAATAAATTTTTCATCAAATGAAGATGTTCTATTTGTTTTTAAATGCATGAACTTGTATATCATAATGTATGTGGCAACCAGATGGTCTTAGGATCTGATTACACAACTGTTCATTTATTTGTCTATACCAAATAGTATGCACTCTCCAAAATGTGATCATTCAGCAAAGTACCAAGTACTTTTATTCTATTAATGAATCAGAGGTATGCATATGATTCCCAATAACCCTGTGCAAATCAAAACGTGCAGATGAAATTAGGGTACCCTAAAGATAAATTAGAAACTCCTTATGTGTCTTTTTTCTGAGGTGAAATGAAAGTTCACAGATTATAGGTACTATTCTATTTGTCAACAAAACCTTTCACTCCATACTTTTAATATTATTTAATTCTATGTGGAGAAACCAAGTTTTATTACATTCCTTTTTAAAATGGGGCAGAACTATACATTAAGCATGATAAAACCTCCATCAGAGCTGGATAATGCTGATGTTTTATTACCACCTTGAAGTCTCTAAGTAGAGTCCAAGAAATTACGTTAAGGTCCATCTGAAGGAAAACAGTCAGTGCTGGAGAGGCAAGAAAAGCTTGGAAAAAACGCTGCAGAGATTTGTAGGGAGATGAAACTTGCTGTTTAAAAATTATGCTGACCCCTGAAGCATCTCCATTTCTTAACACATCTTCCAGACTCATCACTGGAATAGATTTTTTCCTTGTCTTAAAGGCTCATATTATATGCAGTTGGGGGCTTTCATTAATTCAGAAAAGGAATAGAGTGTCAGTACTGAAGGCTTAGGAGTAGGGCTATATGAGACTCAATATGTTAAAAAATCCCCAAATTAAAACATCTAGTCCACCTCCCTCCAGAACTTAAAATGTAAAAGAGAAAATGCACAGCCATAACATTAAATAAAAGCATGTAGCCTTGAATAAATCATACACCAAACAGTCTACAAAAACAAACAACATACACACACACAAAAAAGCCTAAGAAACATCTACTTTCCTATTGTCTCTAGGGGAGTAGCTCTATACTACCAGAGTCTAAGGCAATTCATCCGTTTTGTTTTGTTCTGTCTTAAGTAAAAAACTGTTTCTCATCATGCCATTCTCTAGAATCTATTCTTTTTGTCTGGTGTAAACAAAGAATAAAACATGTACACTTGCATGCAACACATATACTCCTTTCTAAAATGTGAAAAATGCAAATAAAAATTAGCATTACGAAATTATTTCAGCTTTATACCTAACAACCTTGACTTGCCTCCCTGATATGTCCCTGTCCATATCCTTTAAATGTCTAATTCATCAAAAGGGAAAAAGGGGAAGGGTGCAGGGAGACTTTTAAATGTGTATATTTTGAGTAGGTGTTTGTCTTGTTAACCAAAAAAGTAGCATTTTGTTTACTTTGGCCATTGTTAAAGATGCAGTCATAGAGCAAGGGATGTTACCAGCATGTATTAAAAATGCAACATTAACAGAGCATGTATCTTTCAAAAAAGACTAAAACACTAACAAATACAAGTCAATGCACAAACTTCAACTAGTGTAACTTTATCTACATTGAGTAAATGTTACTTTGTATACCAGACATTGCAATACTGTTCATTTCCCTTTCATCATGCAAACATGCCAATTTTGTTATTAAAAATCTTTATTGGATTATAGTCACATTACCCCCCCACCCAAACTAAGGGGAAAAAAAAACAGAAGACGAACAACTTGAAAATAAGAAATCCCAGTCAGAGCCCCTTAGAGTTCATAAACAACTATGCACTAAATGCTAGCTGAGAGAAACGGCAGAATTTTCAGATTACTAAAACATTTCTGTACTTTAAGCAGATGTTTTCCTCTTTATAAAACATGAAACTGTGAAGTCATGCTATCAAGTACTTGGATCAAAACTGTTCTATGGAAAAATGAAAGCAAGAGACCATGGGGAGAAAAAAAATCTTCCATGTTCCTCATGGCCTAAGAGCTGCGTTTTAGTAAATGAAAAGAAACACGAGAGCCTGCCATTTCTCCGTGTATCACCTATTAGTCCTCTGTAGAACCTGTAAATGTGTCAGTTGAGTATTACTACCAGAGGTCTCATCTATTTTCCCTTCTTCTAACCAATCTTACTATACCTTTCTCTCAACCTCCTGAGCATTCTCCATGAACAGCATTGCAAGTTGGTTAAAGGGGAAAGGGACGGGGTTCAGGGAGACAGTTTTACAAGGATTTTATTGGTTAATTATTTACCGGTGGAGTCACTCCACCAGGAGTTTGATTTCATTGGCTAGCAGCTGGTTCATGTTGAATAGGCCCCCTGGGAGCTTGGTGAGCATCTCTCGCTCGGTGGTGCTTTCAGGGTCGCTATCGACAGAGCTGGAACTTGCGCTCATGTTGTCGACAGCAGCGCTGGCAGGGGGACCAAGCTCCGGCTCACTAGTCTCACTGGCCGTGGACACCACAGAGAGCAGGGACATGCGCCGGGTGAGCCGGCCAGCGGGCAGAAGGGAGGCAGCATAGTCTGCTATGATACCAGCTACATCTAGATTACAAGCCTTATCAAAGGCGATGAAACCTACATTTGCATTTGCCTCGCAGACACAGAAGGAGCCGTCATCTTTCATCAACAGGTCAATGCCACACACATCCATCCCCAGGATGTTAGACACCTGGATTGCTAGCTGCTTCCCTTGTTCACTCAATGAGCACATCATCCCCACACCACCTGGCAAATTAAGAGAAGAGGCAGAGAGTTACCAACTTTTTGAGTAGAAGTAATACAATTCTAATGTAAAATTGGTTTTTGTTTTGTCCTATTAAGACTAGATCATAATTATGTAGGCCAAACTGTCTCACACTCAAGACCCTTTGCCTCAGCCTCCCGAGTGCTGGCACGATGGGCATGTACTACCACCACTGGCTTGAATTAAATTCTTAATCTTCCAGAACATAGATCAAAGAAGAAGAGTGAGAAAAGTCTTAGGAAGACATTAAACCTTCCTTAAAGTCTATCTTGCTTATGACAACATGGACTAAATAGGGTCCCTTGGTATCACAAGGGAAGGCTTACAGAATCTTCCATCCCCACCAAAGACAACAAAACCCACAGGTCACAAGCCCTTAACAGAGTCTGCAGTGCTTATTTATAGCCTGTTGCATACTTTAAATCAGGCCCAGAGCATAATACCGGATACAACGGAAAATGTTAAAATGTTATTTCTTAGGAACCATTGCAGGCTCAACCTTCCAGTTCACAAACTCAACCCAAACAACACTCTCAGGGTGCCAGGGAAAGGATGAGGATCCCAGGAGGCTAAAGTAGAGACTATTACTTGATTTGGGTGGTTTAGCATAGTGTTTGCTTTTTAAGCAAGAATGGTAGCCAAGCGTAGGATGGAGAACATGCCTTTAATCCTAGCACTAGATGTGGCAAGGCCCACTTTAGTTAAAAGCACTTTTTACTTTTAAGGTAACAAGGGGATCAGTGGAAGAGAAAGAGACAAGGAAAGCAAGTGTGGCTAGGCATGAGGAATATGCTAAACACATAATATATACAAACATGAGAAGCTCGAGCAGAAATGGAAAAATTTTTAAGTTATCACAAAAAAGAAAGGAAATTCATGATCAGTGAAACCTAACTCACTAACAATGTTGGCAAGACTACAATTTCCATGTGGAAAGCACACTCAATTTATACACCAACAGAAAGGTGCCACACCATCTTTACCTAGGGAACAGTTGCTTTGCATCCTTCCATCTGTCGAACAACGTAACATGGTGCCAACTACACGGCCTCCCACAACAATGACTCGTACGTCCCTTCCATGAGACTCTTTAATGTATTTCTGGAACAAATATGGAGCTTCATGCCGAATAAGATGGCTTAGATCAGCTAAGTGGTGTTTATCTCTTGCCAAGAAAACAGCTTTGCCTAGGATTTAAAAAGAATAAAAAATGTAATGCATGCAATTCATGAAACTGTGGATAGCTGATAAATATACATTCTTGGGTCCTAATATATACTCTTTCAGAATCAAGCATTCTTGTATGTTTTCAGAGTAGTCTTTGACTAAAGCGACTTAGTCATGGCTAGTGAGATAATGTAAAAAATGTATGGAGCCAAACTTAATAATCTATTATTTCCCCAAACAAACTCTTATGGTTAACTATAGTTAATTAACCATGGGTTTGTGATGTACAGGGTGTGCATTGTAATTCCTCCAAAGGTTAGGCGTTGTTAGCTTTAGCAAATCCCTTTCCCCAGAGTTAAATACACATAACCATTAAGATTAACACTATCACAACACAGTAACATAGAAACTACAGATCTGTTTCGGAATTCTCTAATCTGCCCCACTGCTCTATTCACTTATCTTTACGCCAATGAAGGTTGCTCTTTGTTGTTTTCGAGAAAGGGTTTCTCTGTGTGTGGCCTGTTCTGGAACTCGCTTTGTAGACCAGCCTGACCTCGAACTCAAGAGATCCACCTGCATCTGTCTCCCAAGTGCTGGGATTAACAGTGTGTGTCACTATGCAGGGCAGAGGTAGCTCTTTTTAACATATGGCTATAAGTTCTGTTCTGGGGTATCTGAGTCTATGTTCCTTTCTGTTGACTTCTAACATTAAGTCATAGACAGTTAAGCAGCTTCTTTGTTTACTGAGTATTCACCACAGGAGGCCCCAGGTTCTCAGCTATCATATAAAAAAAGCCAAATAAACAACAAACTCAATGGCTCTAGCTGAATTTTGATCCATGTGTCCCAGTCAAGGTACAATACCTGTCATATCCTTGCATTTATTATATTTTCTGCTTTAAAGTTTTTTTTCCTCTTTTTAAGATTTATTTTTTACAATTTATTCATTTTACATCCTGATTGTAGCCCCCTCCTTCAACTCCTCCTAGTCCTACCCTCCCGCCTTCTTCCCTCCTATCTCCTTCCCCTAGTGCATTGAAAAGGGAGTTCTCCCCTGCCACCTGTTCCTAGCTTATCAAATCTCATAAGGACTGTCTGGATCCTCTTATTCTGTGGCCTGGCAAGGCTGCATCGCCAGGAAAAAGTGATCAAAGAACAGGTAACAGAGTTCATAATAGAGGCAGGCCCTGCTCCCTTACTCGGGCACCCACATGGAAACTGAGTTGCCTATCGGCTACATCTGAGCAGGGGGGTCTAAGTCCGCTCTGTGAATGGTCCTTGGTGTAAAAGTTTTTTAGAAGTACCTATCACAGCCACAGGAATCAGAATGGCTCAGAAGTGGCTGCGAATGCAATGGCTAGGAACCATCCTGGCTAGAAATAGACTGTTGTCCTAGACTGTTTTCCCAGCTTTGGAAAACACTGACAGTAGAAAGGTGCTACAAATGCTACAACAGCAATGGATACTTGATGAATTCTAATTCTGTATCTAGAGAGAATGTCCAACAACTGGGGGAAGTAGAAGGTTAATGTGGGATATGTATAAAACGGTCAACAGCTGACAGTTTTGGCACAGACATCTTACGGTAACAAACCTTAGATCTTTGGCCAACCTACCATGCCAGTGTGAGACAGTGCAAGTTTCTGAACACCACGTTCTTTGAAGAGAAGGTTATGCAATATATAAGACAAATACTGAGGGATGATAACCACACAGTGGCCAAGGGAAGGGGTCCAGCAAAACAATATTCTCAAAAGAATATTGCTGTTATTGCTCATAAAGCAGCACTGAGGCAGAGAATAAAAACCATGAAATTATTACCCAAAATTTGGATGTTGGGGTCAAACATTTATCAAAATAATGGAAAAATGATTAATACAGAACACTAGTACCAAGACTTTGCACAATGCTTTGACTGCTCCTGATGATGTATGTGGTCGGGAACCCCCTGGACTGTTACTGTGGAAGACCTTGGAAATGTAGGAAGATATGTGTTCACTATGTTAGCTCTAGGAACATTAAAGCATATTATGCTTATGAGCTTTCAGATGGCAATGAAGAATACCAGGAACAGGAACAGAGGCCACAGATGTGACATTTTTCAAGAACTATCTGCATTTTGTCCACATCCTGAGAACTCATGTGATTTTACATTTAAAGGTCATTGAATAATTAGCATTTAGGCTGCAGTATGATTCATGTTACTAAGATGTTTTATCAGTTCTGTCTTAGACATTCAAGTTGTTCAACTAAATAACCTGAGAGGTGGGGATGATTCAACTTAGGCTTATCGCTGAAAAGAAACATGAACTTGAAATTTAGTTATGTGAGCTAAAACCTCTGCCATAACCTCTAAACAGAAACAGTGTCTTATCAAACCAACCTGTGGAAATGTTCTGTAAGTTTGTTGTCTCACGCTCTTGTTTGTTGCTCTTCAAAGATCCTCCATGTTAATTTGCAAAAGCAATTTCAAAACTACATACCATCTCCACAACTCATACCCACCTCTATGACCCCGCGTATTCTTCACTACCATGGGGAACTCCAGCACTTCCGCTTCATCAATCATTTTAGCGAAGTTTTCATGGCCACCTGGTTTGAGGAAAAAATTAATTTAAGGCTAACAGCCAAAGTATGTTGGGACCAGTTTTAAGCATAATACAAGGGAGATAGAGGGTAAGAGATTGGTGGCTAGTTTCTGGTTTTTTTGTTTTTTTTTTTTTTAAGAAATTATGTATTAACTATCCACTGAAAACAGCATCTTTGGGGGTTAGAGAAATGGCTTATTAAAAGCACTGGCTACTCTTCCAGAAGACACAGTTGATTTCCAGCACCTGCATGGCAGTTCTCAGCTATCCAAAACTCCAGTTTCAGAGGATCTAACACCCACTTCCGGTCTCTGTTGGCAGCACATATGTGCAGACAAAACATCCACACACACAAAATAATTAAAATTAAAAACTACAGTGAGAGACAGAGACAGACAGACAGAGATTGAGATAGAGACAGAGAGATATACACCTACAGCTTATACCTACAGTTTTCCTCTAGTAGTTACACGGTTTCAAGTCTCACACTGAAGATTTCTGAAATTATTTTTCTGGAGGATGAAAGATAGGGACTTGGCTTCTTCTACTTGAGGCTATCTAGCTTTCTTAGCATGCAACAGTCTCTTTCTCCAGTGAGCCATTGGCCATTCTTTCTTCTGAGAATCAGATGGATGTAGTTTAAATGCGTTTATCTGAGGCCCTGCTCTATTCCAAGATGTGCACATCTGCTTTTGTCTCAGTACTTCTCTGCAGTTCTGTTTGCAGCACTGAGGATTTAACCCAGTTTCACATATGCTAAGCAAGCATTCTTAGCAGGCTATATCTCCAATCTCTTTTTATTTTTAATTGTAGACAAAGTTTCACTAGGTTACCAAAGTTGGCCTTGGCCTTGAACTCACTCTGTAGTCCAAGCTGTGCTTCAACATGTGATTCCCCTGCCTCCACCTTCTGAGTAGCTGGGAATAGTCTGACTATACCACTAGGCCAACACAGTTTTGTTTTGTTGGTTAATTTAACACCCCTCTCTTGAAACACGTGATTTCTTAGGTGTTCCTACAGTGAGTTCTTAGCACTCACTGGTAAATTTTGCTAATGTTTTCATTGCTCAGGAAAAAAATGACAGAGCTGCAGGGTGAGATCAAAAGGGGACTGTAGCTGTAAAAAGAATCAGCATGATAATAGAAAAAATTAAGTCAAAAAGCTTGTGATATCAGTACAACAGGAACAATTTGCAATTTAAAGAAATTAAGATATCCTCTTATAAAATTTTAATCCCTTACCATTAATGGTATAATTTACTATCTACTGATCCTTTTTCTCCTTCCCAAACTAAAACCCCAAGAGCATTAAGACCTTTAAGTGGTTCACACTAATTTTGTACTTTTGTGTAAATACTAAAAGCAGTAATTGCATCAACACATTTTAAAGCCTCATTAAATCCTCAAGCATTCTACTGAGCACTAGCTGAAGAAATGTTTTTGTAGAAAATTACAGCATATTTAGCCTCATCACTCAGGAGGCTGAGGCAGGCAAATCTGAGTCTGAGTCCTCCTGGTCTACAGAGTGAGTTTCAGGACCGAGAAACCTGTCGTGAAAAAAATAAAAAATAAAAAAAAAAAAGGAAGGAAGAAAAAGACAAACTCTGTGAGGTGGTAAATCCCATAATTCTAGTACCAGAAAAGCAGAGGCTGGAAGACTTGAAGAAAGCCTAAGCAAGTTCAAGGCAATCAGCCTTAAACAAACAAAATTAACAGCTGGAAGGTCAGAAAATAAGCATGGTAATATTTATAGCAGTGGCACTCAAAATGCGCCTCTGTGACATGTTTGCTATTGGCAGGTGTTCAAGTACAAAAAGCATTAGAAGCCTTTTCAAGTTTATAATGGCTGTGAGATTTATTGTTTCACTTTAATGTTAATGCCCATCAAACTGACTTAGAATTGATCCTTTGTCACAGAGTTTAAGTACTGCTTTAAAGCATACAACCTTTGATAAGGTCATTTTCTTAAACAATATAAAAATACTGTTATGAAAAACCCAAGGCCTGTGGGGTATCCCTGGCCTCCTGCCTGACTTTACAATAAAGTTTTATCTTAAAGCTGCAGTTAGCAGCTTTCACACTGTCAGAAGTACTGACAGTCCCCACAAAGAACTTCTGGTCTGTAAAAACCAAAGATATTTACTAACTGGACTTTATGTGTTTTGTTAAACCTTTTGAACCCCTTGTCACAAAGCTATCCTTAAAATGTGATTCTCAGAGCAGTTGAGAGATGGTTCATTGGGTAAGGACACAGGTTCAATTCCCAGCTCCCACAGGGTAGCGCAAATTTTAAGTCCAGCTCTAGGAAATCCAATAACCTCTTCCGGCTTTTGAAGGCACTGCATGCATGCCGTGCACATGTATACATGGAGGCACTCGAACATATAAATCCTTAAAAAAAATAGACATGATTAATCTTCTGGCCTAGAATGATTGTGTGCCTTGCTATATAACTCAGACTGGCCTGGAACCCACATCTTCCCGCCTCTACCTCCCTCTTCACCACAGACATCTTGAAAGTTACTTCTATAAGAGAAACTCTCTCTGGTTCAGTTATGTATTCTATTAGTTAAATATGGGATACTAAACACTTTTCTTCTTGCTCCCATCAATGTGTGACAGAGATACATGTACTAGTTCCTGTGTACCTTGCAGAAGGATGTGTCTTGCTCTACCACTAGAAAGTGCCTTACTTCCTGAGACACTGTCTCTCACTGAACCTGCAGCTATGCTGGGAGCCAGCATCACCTAGCGCTCTTCCTGCCCACCCTCACAGCACTGTGCTTACAGGACATGTGGCACATCCATCTTTTATAGGAGGGCAGGAGATCTGAACTCTGGTTCTCACGTTTGTGAAGCAAGCACGCTTACTGAACCATCTCCCTAGTCATGCAGATTATACATTTTTATGTGTGATCTCACCGTAAGAAAAAGTATCTGGTAGAGGTACACCATGGCCAGCTAGCTCTTGAAACGTCCAGAACTTATTAACACAGTTCAGGATGGCTTGAGGTCGGTTCATCAATCGGCACCCCATCTTCTCTAGGTGGCGCAAAACGGTGACATCACTATCACTTTGCACCCACGGGGTTGGAACCCTCACTACCACCACCTGTGGGTAGGCAGAGATTAGCTCTCCATTGATCCGCAGGCCTGGAAAACATAATAATGAAGCTAAAATCACTGGAAGAAGTATGCAAATTTAAAAAGGATATGGTGGCTCAATCCTGTAATCCTACTCAAGAGACTGAGACAGGTGGATCTGAGTCCAATGCCAGAACTAGAGGGACATCCTGTTTTTTCTTTACAATTTAAAAAAGTAATAACACATTCAATGTAACTCCATCCAAAATCCCATCTCATTCACAGAAACAGAAAAAAAAATTATCCTAAAATTTGGATATGGAACCACAAAAGACCCCAGATAACCAAACAATGGTTCTAGCCAAAACCAAAACAAACATGTAGATCATTGGAACAAAACCAAAGATACAAACATGAGTACACATAAATTCAGCCATTTAATATTTGACAGAGACACCAAAAGCATTCGCTGGAGAAAAATAATGCATCTTCAACACCATTTTAATATGACAGCTCAATCCTATAGTCCCACTCATCAACACTGGGTCCTCACTGGGGACCCAATTATTATCCCAGTTATTCTATTGGTGCCCTGTGTCATGGCAATCCTGCAGATTTGGATCAATAGGATCACAGGATCGGCCCTGTCACACATTCCAATAGTTCAGAGATGATGTGAACAGATTTTGGGGTGGGCCAACTTGAATCCCTGGATCTGGACCTGAGTGGTAACTGAACTGATGAGCCTACTGGCTCTCCTGCATCTGCACCACCAGGGCAAGCTCTCACGTCAATAGCTGCAGCACTCAGGAAAGCAGACCTGGTACCTTGCCTGAGCAACTCAGTGGAGGCGGCCCTGACAGCGAAGGCACTCTTGAGCCAGCCCCAAGGGTGTGAGAGCGGGAGGGTTGGCACAGCCTCTGGCTACAGGGTTTGGTAGAGTGGGCCCTGTACCTCGACTGGGCAGCACAGCAAAACTGGCTATAGAGGTGTGAGTGTGGGTAAGTAGAGCATGAGGGCAGGAGAGCTGATCCTGCTTCCCGCTGACTGGGTGGGCTGAGCCACAGCAATGCAGGTTCTGCTCTCCCAATTATGGCCAACACTGAAAGGTGGCACAAATTAGCTTAACTGATCAAAGTTAAGATCGCCAGCAACGGGACATAATGACATGTTGTGACCCTGTTTCATGTGCACATGACTTCTGTATTATGTGTCCCAATACTCAGAATATAATAAACTATTTCAGCAAAATACCAATGTAAAATTTAAGACTAGGGGCTGAGAAATGGCTAAGTGGCAAAAGCACTGGCTGTTCTTTCCAAAGGACCTGGGTTCAATTCCCAGCACCCACATACTGGCTCACAACCAGTCCCAAGGGACCAATACTCTTTTCTGCAGGCACTTCATAAATGTGGTATACAGACATACATGCAGGCAAACCACCCATGTACACAGAAGGAAAAATAAATTTAGAGCTGAAGAGATGTTTCAATGGTTTGCAGCACTTGTTGCTCTTGTAGAGGACCAAGGTCCAATCCCCAGCACCCATCTGGTGCCTCACAACAATCTATTACAATGCTTCTAACCCCCTCTTCTGTCCCCTTTGTGCCCCAGGAATGCACGTGGTACACATACATATATATATGCAGGCAATGCAGTCATAAAATATTCTAAAATTATTCTGACATATCAATATTATTCTCCATAACCGAACTGTATTTACTCACTATAAAAAGTGAGTTTTTTGTTTTTGTTTTTGTTTTTCTAAGAGGTGGGCTGAAGAGATGGCTCAGCAGTTAACTGGCTGCTCTTCCAGAGGACCTGTGTTTGGTTCCCAGTTCCTGGGGATCCAACACCTCTTCTGGTCTCCTCAGGCACTAAGCATGAAAGTGGTACATACAAGCAGCAAAACAGCCATATACAAATAAAAGTAAAACAATAGTTTTTAAAAAGAGAAAGAGAGCCAGGCATAGTGTGGCATGCCTTTAATCCCAGCACTTGGGAAGTTGAAGCAGAAGGATCTTGAGCCATCCTGGTCTACAAAATAAGGCCAGCTACACATAGAGTCCTGTCTCAAATACATACATAAACAGCCATACTGAAAATAAAGTAAGGGCCAGCTATATTGGAATACCCCTTCTCAGGGAGAAGAGGCAAGATAATCAAAGGTTCAAGGTTCAGTTACATACTGAATTTGAAAGCAACCTTAGTCACACCAGACCAGCCTCAAAAACAAAACATAAGACAGCTTCATGGAATCTTATCTTATCTTACTGTGCCCTGCATCACCTTTCTTAGTAGAGCACTGTCTCCTACAGAACTTGGCAGCACAGTAACTCCCTGGGAATGGAAAGTAGTACACATTGTTTTAACAGTGCTCTGACCTGTCGGGGTACTGCCAAAGGACTGGTTCCTGTTTCACCTACAAAGGTTCCCAGGTAGGAAAAGCTGCAGAGAAACCTAAGATCAGCAGTTACCTGAAGTAAGCCATTACAGAAGCAGAGCTAATGACCTTGGCCCACCAAGCTGCAATGAGAAGCTGTGAAACAGACATCCAAAAATAGAAAGGAAGTCAAAACACACACAAGCCTAAGCAAAACACACATGCTCAGAAAGACCTAGATTCTGAAGAACTCTCCTCAAGCCTATGCAAAGGAGTTGAGTATATATTTCTCCAAAACATGCAAGTGGGCCATTTGCTCTGGAAAAGATACTCAGCTTTCTTTGCCCAGTTACCACTGTATCCAGTGAGTTTTCACCTGAACCTATGAGCCACCATATGGGTACTGGGAATTGAACCCAGGTCCTCTACAAGAGCAAGTGCTCTGACCACTGAACTATCTCTCCAACCCTAAATTTACTTTTACTTCTCTTTATATGGGTGCTCGGCCTGCATGTATGTCAATATACCACATATGTGAAATGCCTTGCTGATCTTGCTAGCTGAAATGATATTTAACACCACTAATCACTAGGGGAATGCAAGTCAAAGCCATAATAAGAGTATTTCATATTCATTAGAATGGCCACTGTCAAGTAAGTTAGGCGGGGCATGTGATCAGTGGTATACATTCTTGTATACCACAAGCTCCAAGTTCATCTCCAGAACCACAAAAAAATAAGAAAACAGACAAGCTGACGTATGTACAATACTGAAACCCTGTGCCCTAATGATATGAATGCAATTAGATAAAGTGTAGAGTAAAACATTAAATAGATTAATATTTGGCCTTTAGAAGGGAGTGTGATGTGTGCATCTTACAGGAGATGGAACTCTGTGGGAATCGTTATGCTGGCCAGGCCATTACTCAGGCTGTTGTCACAGCACTCTAAGGGTCAAAGTCAAAGTCAAAGCCAGCCTATACAACGGTGAGCACCAGACCAGCTTGGTTTACAGTGACAGCCCTCTCCCCTACCGAAAAATAAAACATGCTAAATGAAATAAACCAGACTCAAAAGTACAGCTATTGTCAGAGAGTGTTAACTGTCAACTTGACCCAACTGGAACCTCCTGGCAAGAGAGTCTCAATGAGGGACCGTCTGTGGAGAGCTGTCTTAATTACCCTAACCGGTGTGGGAAGACCCAGTTTACTAAGGGCAACACTGTTCCCTAGGTAGAATTGCAATGCATAGAAACCAAGCCAAGCCCAAGCGAACAAATGAGCATCTACGTATCCACTCTGCCTTTGACTGTGGATATGCTATGACTAGCAATCTGAAGTTCCTGCCTTGACTTGTTCACAATGCTAGATTAACAGCAGGCTGAAATAAAATTTCTCTCATAAGTTGTTGATTTTTTCTGGGTATTTTACTATACTAATAGAAGAATAAAAAAGCTTGACATCAAAAATAGAGTCAGATGCCACAGGGTGTCAGATTTTAAAACACTATGAAGCTGGGCATAGTGGCTCAGACCTGTAATCTCAGCACAAGAGAGGCTAAGACAGAACTACAACTTTTAGGCCAATCAGAGCTACATAGGAGTTCCAAGTCCGGCTAGGCTAGAGTGAAGTAACTATGACAGATAGCATAAGATCTTTTATGGAAAAAGCAGATAGCAGGCAAAACAGACAGAAACAAACAAAAATGGTACATTCAGAAAACAGTAATAAAAAGTGCCTTTGGCAGAAACTTCACTACATTGGACTTACCTGGAAATTAATCTCAGAACCTGATAACATAATAATCACCAAAAATGAAAAGTAATTTTCTTTTTCTTTTTTTAAAGAAAGAAATTATCCAAAACCCACAGGATGACAACAAGAAATGTAACAGATATTATGTCTAACTGAAAATTAAACATAAGTATTTTAAACAATAACTACATATTTTCCTCAAACTAATATCAGGTGCCATTCCAAACTAGAAAGCTCATTAAAAAAAAACAAGTATCAATACCACATAAAGCACATGCAGGAGAGCCACACGTGGTACCTTATGCCACTAGTCTACTAAGCACTGAGGTAGAAAAATGGGATGAGACGTTTGGGGCCAACCTAGGGTACAATATTCCACATTATAAGCAACCTAACTTGTTTGATGAGGGCTGTTTTCATTACCTTTCCTGTGCCCACAAGTCAGCTGACACAAGAGTTTGACCCAAGTATGTCAATTTGATAGCAAGAAACCTGCTATCAAATGGGGTGGCTTTGAGATGAAGCAAGGAGCGTGAAGTCAAAACCAGTCAGTAAAGAGATAAACAGGGAAAACAGAATCCTGGCAGCCCAAGGACAGAGTCCCAAAGGCAAGGTTGGGTCAAGCAACTCCACCTTAGTTTAACAGTCCAGTTTGCTTTGCTTTGTAATGAGGTATGTACTGAGGAAAATGTTCCAAAAAAAGTCTTGAGGAATATTATTTTTAATAAAAAGGAGAAAAAGAGAAGCTGTTTTGTCACCTCCCTCCAAGAGGATAGCATTTAGTATAGTATATAGAGCTGAAGAGTTGGCTCAGCAGTTAAGAGCACTTGTTGCTCTTGCAGAGGACCAAGGTTCAATTTCCAGCACCCATATGACAGCTTGCAACCTTCCCAAGGGATCCAATGCCCTCTTCTGACCTCCAAAGACACGAGGCACACTCATGATACACATTCATACATGTAGACAAACACCCCCACACAATAGGTAGTAATCTAAATATATTATAAATTTAAGACTAAAAATGCCTGGATCCATAGATAGTACATCAATAAAGGAGCCCTGCTTAAGGACCGGCCCTGCCAACAAGCAAGGTGGTTTTATCATATGAATTAACCTAGTTATGCAAACACCTCACAGGAAGGCACAGAAGCAACTCTCTTGGGCAATTCTAGATCCTATGAAACTGACAAGGCTAAGCACCACAGTACCTCCCAAACTCTGGTTATTTAGCAGACACTTTCAAAGGGTAGAAAACCAAAGGTGCTGGGTGATGGTGGCACATGCCTTTACTTCCAGTACTTGGGAGGCAAAGGCAGGCCTAATCTACTGAGTGAATTCCTGGACAGTCAGGGCTACACAGAGAAACCCTGTGGTAAAAAATAAAAAGAAAAAAAGTAAAAGGAAGAAACAACAAAGAAGAAACATTTGCCTGTTTATTTATATATTTTGAGGATAGGTTCCTTCTTACTCCACAGACTGGCCAATCTCTGGCATTGCCTCTAATTACTGGCATGAACCACTATGCCCATGAACCACTATCTTTTGAACACATGTGAAACATCAGAAATACTTTCACCACCTGCTGAGTCCGCACTAAGATACTCTAACATCTGAGGAGTCGTTTAAATTAATTAATTAATTATTTTAATTAATTATGTTACAAATATTATCTAAAGAAAAATGAAAATAATAATCACACGAATTCATCAACAGAATTCCTACTGGGTAAAGGTACTTTTGGTACTTAAATTTGTAGGCAGTTAAATTTTTATTTTTATTTATTTACTTAAGACCAAGTTTCTCTGTGTAGCCTTGGCTGTCCTGGACTCGCTTTGTAATTTGTAGACCAGGCTAGCCTGGAACTCACACAGATCCACCTGCCTCTGCCTCCGCCTCCCAGGTGCTGGGATTAAAGGCGTGCGCCACCCCGTCTGGCAGACAGTTAAATTTCTATAAAAACTAGATTTCCTCCGCACTCTTTTCTACACAAAACAATTTAGGAAGTATTATGTTCCTATGTCTTCCATAAACAGACTAGCTATGTGAGTGGTACTTTTGATAAGGCTATTATGACTTTATTTGTCATAATAAACAGGTTCACCACAGAAGAGCATTTGTATAGTCTTACCCAGATTTCCTTGCTCGACTGTCAGCACCACCTCATCCATCACGACAGCCCTGAAGTCCAATTCCTCCTCACAACATTTGGCCTTCAAAGCTCGTAAGATCTCTTTTTGCGGATAGTCTTCCCTGATGCGACGATCTGTCAAAAACCACAGCTTGGCAGCCACGGAGCTACACATCTTGGATCTGTCTGTTCTTCCTTTTTCTTACTCCTTGAATGTAAACTTTTATCTGGATGGAAAAGAAAATACACGAGATTGATGAAATGTTGTAGGTTTTTGGATTTCACAAATAAATGTTCTAGCTTTATGCCAGCTAAACAAGGAAGGAGAGGGAAATACTTCCAGCTAATCTGAGTTTGCAGGGTAGACTCAGGAGGATCAGGAACTCAATGTTCTCCTTAGCTGAACAGAGAATTTAAGGCCAGCCTCAGTGACCCTGTTTCAATACTATGCCTTCTTCCTGCCGGAACACCACTAAAAATATAGATATACTCTCCAAAAAAAAAAAAAAAAAGATTTCTCCATTTTTCTTTGGCGAAGCTGGCAGTATAGCAGTTCACATACCACAAACTTTCATTACAATTCCCCTGTATTAATTGAATATTGATTTTTGTCTACAAATACACTTAACCTGATTGTCTCTATTTTTACTATTTCATCCCTTCCCTTAAAATTCCAATTCTTGGGGGGCTGTGAAGATGGCTCAACAATTAAGAACACTTGCTCTTGCAGAAGAACTGAGTGTAATCGCAGCACCTACATGCTAGCTCACAACCATAACTCCAGTTACATTCAATACCCTCCTATAACCTGGTGCCACGTGTGGGCAACAGGCATGCACATGGTGCTAAAATGTACGTGTAAGCAAAACACTCATATGCATAATAAATCTAAAAAAATTTTAATAATATAAACTCCAATTCTCAGCCCGGTGTGGTGGTGCACGCCTTTAATCCCAGCACTTAGGAGGCAGAGGTAGGTGGATCTCTGAATTTGATCCAGCCTGGTCTATAGGAGTTCCAGGACAGCCAGGGCAACACAGAGAAATTCTGTCTCAGAAAAAAAAATTTTCTTTTAAGTCCCTGCCTGTATGAAATGGTTTGTATTAAAATCACTGACAGTATATCCTATTTCCCCATCACTAGATAACCCATTAAGTTTATACTTTTATCTATAGTTTTATATTTAAAATTCCTTTGCTTTTTATTGTTATATAGGTAATTAAAAACTCATATTACTACATAAGTAAGGTTTAGAGAATGAACAAGATGGAGTTCTACATAATACAAACTAATAATACCCATGTCCATCACTGTGTGCTGATTTTTCAGGGATAGAACTCTCTTACTCCATGTTTGTGTCCCTTCTTTAAATGGAACATTCTAAACATACTTTACTAGAGTACAAAAAGAGGGAGAGAGAGAGAGAGAGAGAGAGAGAGAGAGAGAGAGAGAAAGGGAGAGAATGTCTTTCCAATAGGGTACCACTTCTCTGAATTTGAATCACAAATCTTGGGTGAGAGGTGAGAGGATTGTAAGAGAGAAGGGAAACCAACTGGGGGCATCTCTGGGACAAGCTGGAAACCCTCGATGGGGTAGGCTCCTGGGAGGATATGGGGGTGACTCTAGCTGAGACTCCTAGCAGCAGAGAGATATGGAGGCTCAAGTGTCCCCCCTCCTATACTCAGACAGGACTTGCAGTGGAGGGGGACACCAACCTACCCACAAAACCTTTGACCCAAAATTTGCAGGAATAAAGATGAAGCAGAGATTGAGGGAAGGGCCTCAAACAATGACTGGCCCAACTTGAGACCCAACCCAAGGGAGAGAGCCAACCCTGATACTATTAACAATACTCTGCTGTGCTTGCAGTCAGGAGACTATCGTAACTGTCTTCTGAGAGGCTCTACCCAGCAGCAGATTAAAACAGGTGCAGAGATCCATGGCCAAACACTAATCGGAGCTTGGGGAGCCTTGTGGAAGAGTTGGGGGAAGGATAGAAAGATCCTATCTGGCAAGAACTTCACCAAAAGACCAGTAGAGCCAATTAACCGAGGATCATGGGGGCTCTAACAGAGACTAAAGCAGCAACCAAAGAGCATGCACTGACTGGACCTTGGTCTCCTACCCAAATGTAGCTGATGGGCAACCTGGTCTTCATGACAGGCCCCTAGCAATTATGTGGGTTGTCCCTGACTTGGACTCTGTTGCCTGCTTTTACTAGCTGGGCTGCCTTGTCAGGCCTCAGGAGAAAAGGGTGCATTTAGTCCTGCTATAGTCCAGGGGTGGGTTGGTGGGGGGCCATCCCTTTTCTGAGGAAAAAGGGAGGTGTGAAAAGGGAAGAGGGTGGTAGAGCAGGACTGGGAGAAGAGGGAGGGAGCTGCAATAGGAATGCAAAGTGAATTCAAAACAAAGAAAGAAAGGAAGAGAGAAAGAAAGAAGTCTTCCTGAAAAGCAAACAAATAGTTTACCATTAAAACACAGTTTGATAATAAAGAAAAGAAAGTTTAAAAACCCTTTTCAGTCAAGCAGACCTCTAGTGAATTTGAGGATATCCTGGGCTACAAATGAGACTATCAACCCCATTCCAAAAAATTTTTTTTTTCAATAATACAGCCCTAAAAACCTTCAAGAACAGGGCTGAGCTTGATGGTGCATGGCTTTAATCCCAACATTCAGGAGGCAGGGGTAGGCAGATCTCCATGAGTTTGAAGCCAGCCTGGTCTACATGAGTTCTAGGACAGTCACAGGGCTGCTGTTATACAGAGAAACCTAGTCTCGATAAGTTTAAAACAAAAACAAAACAAACAAACAAAAAACACAACAACAAAACGAACCTTCAAGAACCATTGTCCCTTGTCTACAGCATTCTGGGTATGAGGGAGGGCTATCTCCCCAAGCCTACCCACATTCCTCACTCCCATCTAGAGCACACCAAAATCTACAGATGGACCCTTCCCCACTCTCCCAGATATTTAAGAAGGACTTGTTTCATAGACCCACCAGTAAGCCAACAGTATACACCCTCAGTATTTTGACTTGTCAAACCTACCACCCCAACACAACTACAACCATTCCCTCAAAGGTAAGCCAATGTTTTGTGTTTTTTTTTTTGTTGTTGTTGTTTTTGTTTTTGTTTTTAAGCCAGACCGTAATCTCTGCCAGATACAGTAATAACTCAATTTAGGCTAAGAAGAAATCCAGTCAACAATACCATATCATCCCCAATTTTGGAAAATTGTAAATTACAATGATTGTGCTAGTTTAAGATACTTAAATTCATTAGAAGACAACTGTTGTAAGAGAAATACGAAATGTTTTATTTCCTCATAATGGGGTATCCTCTACACCTATAAGTTACAAACCTATGCCCCCGCCCCTTTTTTTAACTGAAAGGTTTTCTGTATGTGGTGATTTACTTTGAGACAATGTCTTACTATGCAAGCCCAGAGACCTCAAACACAACGCTCTGGCCTCAAATTTCCTCACCATGCCTAGCCAAACACTTTTTTTTCTAGCTTTTTTCAAGGGTCAAGAAGCTGCTGGTCTTGCCTCACCTTTGCTTCCTTCTAAACCTGACATTTGTTTCAAACATTTTTCAAAGCTTTTCTTGATATAAGAGTTTCACTTTAACCACAGATACAGAAAACTTGCAACGCAAATCTGCACTGTCGTCATCTTTACTGGAAGGGACAAATGTTTTCTTTTGAAGGGTAATGTGGCAGTACTCTCTTCCCTGTGGACAACCACAGCGAAGGCCAAAGTGTGTACCCAACCAGGTACTATATCTGCTGCAGATGGCAAAAATACTCATTGGGAAGTTATAATCACACAAGGCTTTTAAAGTTACATGAAAAGGTCTCACACAAAGGTAAAGCCACATAGAAAAGTCACAACAAAGTAGCTAAGAGATCATTCTCTTGAGAAAAGAAAACATACTTGCATTCAGTGTTTTATAAACATTCATTGACTGCTAACATTCCAGAGCCAGCTCTATACCTGGGCTTACACTTGGTTCTTGAACCTTACTTATCTTTTCATCGATAACTAATTTTATTGCACGATGGACTTTCCTATGAGGGACGGTTGCTGTCCCAGCAATCATAATTACATGCTTCTTGGGAGGGAGAAACATACTGTCAATAGTAAGCCAACTGTTGGAAATTATGATAACAAATTATATGATAACAGATTTTTCCAGTGATTCCCTATTAATATTTCACTTTAAGAAGAAAATTCTTCAACGTTCTTTCCACATGAAGTCTCTAGTTAGCAGGTATTGTTGAAGAGGTCTGACCTGCACTTGTCACCGGCTGAACCACAGAAGCAGTCTCAGCACAGGTAGAAGGGCAATTTTAGTTGAAGGGCATCACCAGGATGCTGCATACCCAGCTCAGAACACTTGGGTCCTAGGCAGGGAAAGGGCCTATTTCTATCTCACGTGCTCAAGACTGATGCTATGTACACAGATACTTAGACGATTTGCTGCCTTACTGATGGCAAGTGCCTTTACCTGCTAAAGACATCTCCCTGGCCCCAATATTTATAATTTTAAAAGATGAGAGCCCCTCCCCCTAATAAAATGGCTACTTTTCCTACAGGTGTAAGATATAGGGAATTTCAGCAAATGTTAACATAAGCATAGTCCTCTTCCCCTAACCCCTTTAAACAGAATCTAACTAGATGAGGCTGACCTAGCAACTTTCCCATCTCCATCTCCAAAACATTGAGTGTAGGTGTGCGCCGCCAGGTCATTTCCTCTTATACTGTCAATGAGAGGTCAAATAATTCCTATCTCCTTTTTTATTTCTTCCAAAGTATCGAAGAAAACAATGCATAAATACCAAATTGTAAACACTAGTGAAAAGTAGGTTATAATTTAATGTCTGTATTAGTTTAGTCTGCATGTTTGCTATGTGCATACATCACGTTCATACCTGACAACTTTGAAGGCTAGAAGAAAGCAGAAATGAAATTACAAAAAGTTGTAAACTGCCCCATGTGGGTGCTGGTAACCAAACCAGGCTCTTCTGCAAGAGCAGCAAGTACTCTTAACTGCTGAGCCATCTAAATATTTGTAATTTTCCCTTGCAAAGCTCACCATCTACATGCCAATAATAATTTAAAAATTACTGCCTAGAATAACAGACTAAAGAAATGAAGTTCTTCACTTATGTCCTTTATCATAGCAAAGACTGCCAAGTTGTTTTTCTTTTTTTTTTTTTAAGAAAGGGTGTCAATATGTAGCTCAAACTAGCCTTGATATCAATCTACCCTAACTCTGCTCTCACCCCCACCCCCAGTGCTGGGAATACAGGTAAACACCACCACACCCAGCTCTAGATTATTTTTAAAATATTTTATACAGTATAACTATTTCTTCAAAATTTTAATTTTCATACTACACTAAAGCTAAACATAGTTCCTTTTTTCACCTTTCAATACTTTGAACTAAAACATTCTAGGAGCTAAAGCTTAGCATTCTAGTTCTTATTTCCAATGTCCTTAATAAACAAATATTCTCAAAATTCAAAGTTAAAATCCTTGAACTTTATGAACACTCAAAATTTTCAATGAGCTATAACTATCCACTACAGAATGATGGGTTAAAAAAAAATAAAATAAAGTATAACATCACAAAAGAAAAGTAGATGAAAATAAAAAATACCATGTTTCCCTTCCCTTTCCCACTGACTGAGTGTGTGGTCTCAAGGGTTAAAAAAGATATATATTAAGGGGCAGAAGCAGGGGACAGGGGACAGCAGCACTAGCAAAACCCTTTAAGGAAAAGAAAACGAAAGAAGAGAGCCATAATGTACCCTCTAAAGATATTAAGACATTTCAAGCAAGGAAACAAACAAACAAACCTTTCACTCCTTGGGATGAAGGGTCGGCTCTGTAGTTAAATAAAACGGAGGACCTAAGTTAACTTCCCAGCACCCACACATGGAGGCTCACAACTGTCTGTGACTCTGGCCTCCAAGTTTCCTCTTCTGACATCTGCAGGAGTCTCACACACACGGGGCACACAGAAAACTCGTACATAATAATAATAATTTAAAAGTAAACCTTTCATTCCATATAAGGCTAAAACACATGAAGTTGGAATTTAAATAAAGGCTAGGTTAAATATGCACACGCACACAAATACACACACTTATCCCTCAGTAGCCAAGGAAGATTGTTTCTAGGAGCCACCACCCAGACTCCCCAGCATACAAAATCTCAAATACTGACATAACTCATAATGTGCATGGTGTTTAGACATAACCCATGTACATTATAGCATATACCTTATTTCTAACTGTATTGCTTACTTCCTATTGTTGATAAAACACCACGATCAGGACAACTTTTAGAGTCCATCATAGTGGGGACGTGACAAATTTTCAATCCTTAGAGATGAATACAAAGGGATGGCAGTATATTAATATGGAACAGAATCTGTGTATCATTCTATTATAATTTGTATCTAATTCTATTATAAAATTCTAATACCATCTCAACAATCCAGAAATGGCTACAGATATGTTCTGTGTAAAAAATAGATACAGGTATCTACTGAATGTTGGGATCCTTCAAGCACCTCCTTTATCCCTGACAGCTCTCCTGTCCACAAACCTCAGACCTTCATTCTAAACCCATTTTCTACTACCTAGAAATGCCATTTTCACCCAGATTTCAGCTATTATTGAAACATAGACCTAAGTAATGTCTTTCCAATTATGATCTCATCACTGAATTTTAAATCACATTGAAATAAAGTCACTGGCTTCCCTAACTAAATGTCATCCTCTCTTGCTTCACTGAGCTTTGTAATTTCTTAATTCACATCTGCTTTAGCACCTATACCCATCCACCCTCCATCGTGATCATTAAAATCAGCCTGGCTAGCTTACAATGCCCATCTGTTTGATCATATACTGCACTGTATGTTCAAGGCATTTTGTTGACTTAAACATCATCTTCCAAAATGTGGAAAAGCCTTATCCAACCAAATGAAGGCCTTGCTAAAGCACAGAACTGCCAAGACTGATGTCTCACAGAAAAGAGTCACAAAACTGCCACCACACCTTCAGTCTGTTTAGCATGCTTGAAGACAGCAACTCCCAACTCGTGTGTTTATGAGCTGTTGGCCATCTCAACAGCTCTGGACTTACTAATCTCACAATTATATAACCTATTCTTCATACATTTACTCTTGTTTTTCTGGGCAACACTAGCTGATATACCTATCCTAACTGTGATACTCAATTCAAAACTCAGTCACCGTTTTTTTTTTGCTTCCATCTTTCCTTTGCTACTTCCCCAAAGGCACACAAACATACAAAGTTAATTTTATTTTTGTATTACCTGAATTTCACTGGTCTCTTCATCATACACCCAGAACACTGTAAAACATCTCCCTTGTGAACCACCACACTGCCAGCCTATTCTTAAACTTCCTGTTACTTGAAAAATGTACTCTTAGACCTACCTACTTAGAATATTGTGGACTGAAATGTTTAACAAAACTGTTTTTCCTTCCTCTGGCAGTCTACATTATACAGAAATACCCACTCTACTATCATACCCATCCTCTACCACTACTGCACTATAATTTGGGGAGTATTTTCATTACATTTATTGGGAGGGATCCTTAACTTATGTGCCAATGCATTCATACAGAGGTTGGAGGGCAACTTAGCCAAGTCAATTCTCTCCTTCCACCATGTAGGTTCTGAGGTCAGACTCAGGTTGCTAGACTTGTAAGCATCTTTACCTGCTAATCTATCATGCCAACCAGGTTTGTTTGTTTTTTGCTGTTGTTTTGTTGTTTGAAACAGGGTTACACTATGTAGGCCTGCCTGGCCTGAATCTTGCTTCGTAAACAAGACTGGGATTAAAGGAATGTACCACCTTTAGAACAAGGGGCTTCTCCACTTGTTATATAAATCAATTGGTCAAATATCCATGCAGACATTCTTTAATACACTCAACCATCTGTATCTGCAAGTTCTATCTACAACTGAGGACTGAAATCATTTAAGACCAAAAAAAAAAAAAAAAAAAAATTCCAGAACTAGTAAAATAGCTCAGCAGCCACCATGCCTAGCAGATTCAAGTTTCTATAAACTAGGATCTGCCAGTGCTCTAAGAGTAATTCTTAAGCCTTATGTTTTCACAACACAGGGGAAACTTCAAAATAAAGGCTTAAGTTACTACTTTCCAAAGATTCCAATAGCATCAAGTAGCACAAACAAAATTCTATGGAAGGAAAAGCAGTGTGGCAAAAGAAACATTCAGCGTGGAGACAGCATTACAGGACGGAAATTGTTGCCAGTTATACCTCAGATGATGTCTGGTCTCTAGCCTATAGGAAGACTACAAAAGTACAAAGGTTCTTTTACACACACACACACACACACACTCACACTCATCTTGGCCTAAAGAGATGGCACAGCATGTAATGGGCTCAGTCCCCACCGTCCACATCGTGGCTAACAACCATTTGTAATTCTAGTTTCAGAGGGTCTGATGCCTTCTTGCCAGCATCAAGCATACACATGGCATAACATACATACAAGCAGGCACTCATACATACACATAATAACTTTTAGAAAACCTTCCAAAAAAATGAATGGGCTAATGAGAGACCTTGTCTCAAACAAAGGTGGAGAGGGAGGGATGATAAAGAACTGAAGACAGTACTCAAAAAGAAACAAAAATAGCAAATATATTGTGAGCCATCAGGGAAGTGCAGATTAAAACTACTTTTGATACTACCCCTCAGTGAGAATGGTTATCATGTAAAGAAACAACAAACAGTTCTGAAATGGAAATGGGCCTTCACTGCTGTTAAGAACACTAACAGGTGAGGCAATTACAGATCAGTATGGAACTCTTCAAAAACAAGCAAGCAACCCAACAAAAATGCACTCTAGGACCTGGCTATTCAACCTCTGGGTATATACCCAAAGAACTCTAAATCCTACCATAGATATTTGCATGTCCGTGTTTATTTCTATACCATTCACACAAGCTAAGAAATGGAACAAAGTCCAGATGAGTAAATACTGAAATACACACACATATACACATATATAATGGAATTTCATTCAGCTTTAAAGAAAAATGGCATTTATAGAAAAGTGGAGCTGAAAATTAAGAGTATTACATAAAATAAATCAGACTAAAAGAAAAATATTGGCTTTTCTCATATGCAGATCCTAGGTTTAAATTTTTTACATGTATGCACACATGGGAGGAGTCATGAAACTATAAAGGAGACCATGAGGAAGATGAAACCTTAAGGGAGGAGAGAAGAGGATAATAACATGTATGTGACACACAACAGCGGGAGGTGAAGCTTAGGGAACTCCTACACAATCTCACTTACTTAATCTCACAGATTTCAGGCAGACAGAATGGTTTAAAAAAGACTTTAGCAGTGACAGAAAAGCATGATCACCACTGTCTCCTAATATTCACAAGTATACTGCACAAAAACAGACCAAACATTTAACCCTCAAAGTTTTCATGTCCTATCCATCTCAACAGAGACCCCTCTTCATGACACTCAAAAGGTGTACAGCTAATTTACATGTGGCCATTTCCCCATCCCTCTACCAAAAGACTACAATAAAATGTTCTACCATCAATCTTCATAAAAACCACAAAAGGCAACTGAGATATGACACAATATAAATGGCATGTATTATTACAAGAACCTATCCAAGATGCTACAATAGTAAAGCCAGGAATACTATTAAGGTTTTCTGATTCCAGCATTTTGAAAGTGTATTTTAGCCAAGTCTCCTTCCACATCATCTCCCAACCGCACTATTGTCCCTAATTATCCCTTAAAACTCCTCTTCACATTTTAACATACATAAAAACTTTGGATAAAGAAAAAACTCATTTTGGATGGCTATATATACCAAATACAATGCTAATTTACCATTTCATCAACAAAACCATCCCTCTGACACAGGCCTGTCTTCATCTAACAGTGAAGCTGGTTGGCAGACAGAAAGTAGTAGAACTCAGACTGACTTCAAATTCCTTACTCTGTAACAGACTGTAACAAGTATGGCTGTACTTGCTTGCTCCTTAACTATCAAGGGTCAGACTGCCATGTAAACTGTAGGCTTTCTTGAAGCTAGCTATGGTCCTAACTAATTTTTGCCAACAAGATTTGAATGAGTTCAAGTACTGCACTGCAACTTCTACAAGTCACACCTTTAGCAGCATCTTCTCTAGCCCTTTGTTCACCACGCACCCAGAATACGGATGCTGTGGCAGCCCACCTAAATGATGAGGAGAGGTCAACCTTAACAAAACCACAGCTGTTCCAGGGCTCGTCTGGGTAAAGCCAGGGCCTCAGAGCCTCTAAGACAGTGGTTCTCAACCTGTGGGTCACAACCACTTTGGGGTGTCACCTAAGACCGCTGGAAAACACAGACATCTAGGATTAGTAATGAAGAAGAAATGATAAACATTTTATGGGGAACCAACATAAAATGTTTTAAAGGGTCACAGCTTTAGGAAGGTTGAGAACTACTGCTCTAGGACCTCTTACAAGAATACAATGACACCTGCAAGTTTCTGTTATAGGCCACTGTAACGTTCCTGATACTTTACCCTACCCATGTTCAAAAGTTTTAGGAATTTATTTCTTTGACCACTTACTTGTGTTATATGTTAGTAAGAAATAGTTATCAAGCACTTATATATACACAACTTTCTCTTCACACTAAAAAGACCATCGTTTTTCTTTCTGTTGGCATTTATTTTGCATGGCATCTGAGTATTGCTATATTCATTAAAAAAAAAAAAATCTACTAAAGCCTGGCATGGTGGCTCATACCTTTAATCCCAGAATTTGAGAAGGAAAGGCAGGCAGACATGAGTTTGAGACCATCCTGTCTACAAAGTAAGTTCCACTCAGCCAGGGCTATTTAGAGACCTGTCTCAAAAAATTCTAATAGAATAAAAAGAACCTATTCTATCCCAAATATTAACCATACAACCAAATAAGAAAACAAGTGGATAGAACAATTAATTAAGTAATCCATATTACCACTTAAATACCTATGTCGTACTCTACCTGAAGATACCAAACTAAAGATAAAGAGCTAGACATGGTGTCAGCACATACAAAAGTAAAAACAATCTAATATTAAACTGTTATTGAGTGGGGCAGCCAGAGGGCCTGGTGAGAAAAAGTACTTGCCATAAGCCTGATGACCCAACTTCTATCCCTAAAACCCAGGATGAAAGGACAGTACCAAACAAAAGTTGTCCTCTGTCCTCCAGCCCATGTATAAACACAAGCAAAATGCATCATTTTTTAAAACACAATGAGCAAGAAGTCTGACATCACTTCAGGAAAATGCAAGCCCAAACCATAATGAAGCATTGTGTATGGTGAGTACAACACACCTGTATTCCCAGCATAGGGGAGGCTAAGGCAGAAGAATGACTTTGAGACCAGGTTAGAATACAAAGACCCCAACTCAAAAATTAAAGCAGGGTTCCAAATAGGTCTCCATACAGCTACACTCACAGGAGCATTAATCATAATAGCTACATAATAGGAACAACTAAATATCACTGATACATGAATAGGTAGGCTAAGAGTGTGAGTGTCTGCATGAAAAAACTGTTTTGTATTTCAAGACAGGGTTTCTCTGTGTAGCCTTGGCTGTCCTGGAACTTGCTATTTTTATAGATCAGGCTGGCTTCAAATGGAGATTCACCTGCCTCTGCCTTCTAAGATTAAAGGTGTGCACCTCTGCCACCTCTACTAGCCTTAAAGAGAAATTAAATTTGGAGCCTCAGTAGTTAAGAGTACCTACTGCTTTCAGTCCAGTTCCATGTGATCTGGCACCCTCTTCTGGCCTCCAATGGGAACCACACACACATAGTACACACACATACATGCAGGCAGGCAATATATTCATATACATAGTATAAAAATTAATCTTTATAAAATGAAATTTTGGTAAATGCTACAACTTTAATGAATACTGAGGATATCACATTAAATCAAATATGTCAATTACAGAATAACAAGGCATGGTTTTACCTTAATGAGATACGCTAGTCAAAATTATGAAACAGGATGGTAATTATCAAGGGGCTAAATTATAAAAAATTATCATCAAATGGATAGAGGTTCAGTTTTGCAGTAAAGATCCTGAAAATGGAGTTAGTGAAAAATGGTAACATGTTTTATTGTAATACAAGAAAATTAGAAAAAAAAATGAAATAAATCCTAAGTGAACTGTAAATTTTTACATACTTCCAATTCTAATTAGAAAAACATTACCCTTTCTTAAACTGTCTGTAGCTTTAATTATTAAATTCTCAGCCTTTGGTCTATCATCTATAGCCAACTATAAATAAACTCTAAGATCAAAACAAAAATTCCAATGTGTTTACTTAATGGAGGATTGTTACAAAGTATCTCTGTAAGACTGCACAAAGTTTCAAAAAAAAAAAAAAAACCTTTGAGGTACAAGGCACAGTGTAGCTCAAAGTTCCTTACATTTAAGAAAAAATGCCAAACCTCCCCAAATTTTCTTTCCAGACATTACTGGCTTTGATAAAGGAATTTGAAAGCCACTCATTTACTGGAGCCCAAAAGAATGACCAAATTATATGTCAAAAGAATACGCTAACAACTGAGCAGTCCAAAACATTGAGAAGAATTACTAATACTGTTAGGGAAATTTACATAAGCTTCCAAAATGCAGTTTTCTGATATAGTACGAAAACTCAAATGCTACCAAAAATGGGAAAGCGCAGCAGTATCAGACAAGTGGTCTTATGACTATTACACAGCAATTCCAGGTCTTTCTTTCAGACTATTAAGTATAAGAGAATGAAGCTATCTAGCAGTATCAGAAGGGGGAGGGGGAGATACAGAAGATTGTAGGAAGCACTTAGGTGATGAGTAGCTTTATTTTTTTGTCACAACTTATACTGACATACTTTCTCTGTGAGAGAAAGGGTAGTAAGATTAATCAATCAGGCACATAAATGCAAAGTTTTTAGCAGCTCCTCAATCCAGCTGGTACGTGTCTTGTAAGGATCTGATACTTTCCATACATGGCCAGGAAAACTGGCAGATTAAAAAATACCATGATCAACTGGGCGATGACAGCAGAGGCAGGCTGATCTCTAAGTTCGAAGCCAGCCTGATCTACAGAGTGAATTCCAGGACAGCCAGAGCTACACAGAGAAACCATCTCAAACAAACAAATAAAAAAAACCAGCAGTGCACTGATTAATGAAACTGGACTGCAAACTCTAAGGACAGAATCACTTCTGTTTACTCTTGCTGTTACCCCCAATGCGTGGCATAACACACAGTCTGTATGTATTAGGTTGCCAAGTTAAGGGATAAGATTAAGAGCTGGCAGTGTGTGTGTGTGTGTGTGTGTGTGTGTGTACACACTCACTCACTCGCTCGATCACTCGCTCGCTCTCACGGGCTGTGGAGAGCTCAGCAGTCTAGAGGCTTGCTGCTCTTACAAAGAGCAGTCTGGTTCCCAGCAGCCATGTGGGATGTGGCTCACAAGCACCTGTATCTCCAGCTCGGATGTGACAACGTTTTCTGGCCTCTGAGATCACCCGCACACACTTGCCACGCCACAGATATATAAAAGCGGAGAAGAGATCTGTTTTGAGTTAGCTGTGTGAAATACAAATTAAATTCCAGACAAGTGTGTATCCCCGTGAGACACAAATGTAACCTAACCATCTGACGTTAATCTCCACTGTCAGCCTGGACTTAGAATCTCCTTGGAAATGCATCTGAGTGTCTAGGAGGGTGCTCCCAAAAGGGTCACCTGAAGGAAGAACTGCCCTGAATGCAGGCAGCATGAGTGTTCCATGGGCTAGGGTCTACATGGGAATAAAGAGGACGACGTAAGCTGACCACCAGCATTCATCTCACGCTGCTTCCTGACAGACACACAATGCTCCATGCCTCCCCAAGAGGGACTGTATCCCCTAGAACAGAGGTTCTCAACCAGCGGGTTGTGACCCCGCCAGGAATCCCCCATCAGATCTTTACATTACAATTGATAACAGTAGCAAAATGGCAGTTATGAAATAACAAAATGATATTTAGAGCCCTGGCTGTCCTAGAACTCTTCCTGTAGACCAGGCTGGCCTCGAACCAGAATTAGAAAGGTTGAGAAGCACTGCCCTAGAACTACAAGCCAAATTAAATCCTTCCCTTAAGTTCCTTCACATCAGATATTTGGTCACCTTAACAAAAAGCATAGTTAATATACTGTCAATATTAAGTTTATTTTTCCAATTTTTCTTAATGAAGGTGGGCAACAGTGATAGTTTCCCTAACATACACAAAGCCCCAGGTACAACCTTAGCACTGGGGAACAGGAAAAAAAAAGCCTAATGTAGCTGATATGATGACACACATTTTTTTATCCCAACATCTGTGAGGCAGAATTCAAGCACAGCCTAGTATACAGTGAGAGACCTGCCTCAAACAAACAAACAAACAAACAAACTCTTCACCAGCCTGATAGACTGAGTTCCAGAACAGCCAAGGCTACACAGAGAAGCTTTGGGGGGGTGGGGGGTGGAAGACACCACTCTTTACACAGCCTGATGCCATTATCACATATTTGATCCTGAAATTGTCTTAACAGTTACAGTTCGAAGAACAAAAACAAAATTTTAGTACAGGGGGCAAAGAGCACATGGTGGGTTCCATGCACTCCAGCCTCTAAGGGAATAGGGGTGACTGGGTTGCAGCTTTTGTGCCCAAGCCAATTTTGAGAAGGGAGAAACACTGGGAAACATTTAAAATAACACCTTGGCATTTGTTACTATGAAGCCAGAAAGTCCTTCCTACAAACCTGAGCTGTGCAGAGTCCCAAGGCACATGGAGCTAAAGTAGCTATGTACAGATATTTTTTTGGAGGTTCCGTATTATTTCTCAACAACCTTAATAAGACAAGCAAGAATATTCCAAAAAAGATGGTCTCTTTAACATCTGTAACTAACCTTGCTCACCTTCTCTTGGAACAATTGTATGTCAACACAGCTAACAATTTCTCCCTCATATTTTAAAATAACATAATGACTTTGATTTCTTAAGTTTTTAATGTTTATGACTTTATCCCATCTACAGAATACTCTGCCAGAAAAAGTCTCCCTAGGAATCCACATTATTAAAACGCTCCCAAAACATCAACCGCAAGCAAGTTGAAATAAAATCCGTTCTCTTCATACTTGTTTTTTCTCTCGCTCTCCACACGGAGTCATAGTTTTCCTCCACCCACCTTTCGCTCAGTTTACGATGCTATCAATGCCTATTCCCCACGAGTAAAGCTACTCCTGCTTCTCAGAGTAAAAAAAAAACAAACAACAACTTCCTTGCCCTCAGTTCCTGTCAGTTCAGGGCGGAGTGGTTCAACTGCCACAGTGTGTGTGTTGGGGGGGGGGGGGGGAGCGGATTTCTTACCGTCATTCTCCCACCCCTAAGCCCCGTGCAACTACTGAAGTGAGTGTATTCAACAGGGACTCAAAAATGTTTCCCGTAAAACTGTCCAGTCTAACTAACAGAAGCCAGATGGTGGGCAACGGGCTAAATTTAGGTTAGGTACTGTGCTCCTTAAGCGATGCAGGGAGAAAGGACTAGGCAGTAGTTCTTGACTGAGAGGGGGGCTGTATGGGACTGGACTCACACAAAACACATGGGACTCCTCATGTAAAGGGGCTACCAACAAACAGAAGGAAACAAGTGGAAAAAAGAAAGTTTGCCAACCAAAAGGGGTACTGACAAAGAATACACAGGTTACTTCAAAATAACCAAGGAACTACTAAGAAGGATCAACAATGGCTTCTTGAAAAAGTAAAGGATTAAATCTTCAATCTCCCTGACTGAAATTTGTTTTATTCCAAGTATCTTAAAAAGTACTGTCAATTAATTGCTTAAGAGATTGTCTTAAAACAGAGAATATAACCTTCAAGCTACCCATTGTGAAAGGGAAGAGACTTAAATGGTATTTAACGATTAAGAATGTCCAGAAAGAAAAAAAAAAAAAAAAAGCCAACAAGAACAACAAAAAGACCTTCCATACGAAACTGGTGTACTTTCTACATAGATTTGAATTTAAGCCAACTTCAGGGACATTGGGGAGACTGTAGGCAACTGTTGGGAGAATAAAATCACATCAAAAGAATTCACATTCAAATTGCGCACAGCTCAGTTGGTATAAAAAAAAACCCGTTGATAAAATAAAATTAACACCCCATCTCTATTCATCAATACAAACCGAACAGAACACAGGGATTACAAACCCGGGATAAGAGACATTAAACTAATAGGCCTGAAGTTGTCTTCCCTATCTGGATTTTTTTTTGGGAGGGGGGGAAGGGGGTATTTCTACTACAGTCAAGCATTCAATTATTTGGTCACCTCCTCCTTGTTCGGAAGGCTGTTAAAGAAGAAGAAGAAAAAAAAAAAAAGATGGAAACAGTTACTCTAAACTGAACACGTTACGGGGGACGTAGTAAGATCCGGGTGAGGCTCACAGCATCCTCCTGCCTCGGTCGCCTCAAACCCTCAGGAGGAAGCAGGGACGGCGGGCGACAACCACACCCCTGAGGACGGCCGAGCAGCCCGCACGCCTCCCTCCCCGCAGCCCTCCCAGGCTTACCACACCCCCTCGGCGCCGCGACAGAACCGGACGGCTTCCCCGCCGCGATCGCCGCCCCCCGCCGTCCCCCCGCCGCCCGCTTCCGCCTCGCCCCCGCCCACCGACTCCGCGACCCAGCGACCACCGGCCTCCCTGCTCGCCCCCGCGCACACGGCGCCGCGTCCGCCCCCGCCGCCGCCGCCGCCCGAGCTCTGCGCCCCCGGCCGTGGGGACGCGTCCCCGGGGCGCCCGGCCCCGTCGCCCCCGCCGCTCACCTGGCCGCCGGCTCCTCCCGCCGCCGCCGCCGCCGCCGCCGCCTCGGAGCGAGCTCGGGCCGCGGGAAGTCCGCTGAGGAGGGGGAGGGGGCGGGATGCCGGGAGCCGCCTCCTTTCTCCTCGCCGCCGGGCTCCCGCAGCCAGGCCCGCGCGGCCCTCGCCCCCCACGCTCGCCCGCTTTCTCACGGCCCCCGCGGCTCCGGCCGGCCTCGCCCGCCCCCTCCCCCCCGGCCCCACGCCCGCACTCCCGCTCTCTCTCTCTCTCCCACACACGCTCACGCCCGGCCGCTCGCTCGCTCGCTCGTTCGCTCGCTCCCCCCCCTCCCTCCTCTCTCCACTCGCCTGTCGCCCCGGACCGCGCGCGCGCGCCACCCCGCTCTCGCCTCTCTCTCTCACACACACACACACGGCTCGCGACGCCCCGCGTCCCACCCCCCCAACCCAAGACCGAGGCGCCGCGCGCCCCCCCGCCCGAGCCGAGCCGAGCGCAGCCGAGGACCCGCGCGGCCCCGCCCCCCTCGGCGCCGCACTCGCGGGCGGGGGGCGAGGGGGCGGGGCCGAGCGCGCCCGGGCGGACTGACACCTGCGAGGAGGAGGCGGCCGCCCAGCGGGCCGGAGGGACGAGCGGCCTCGGGGACCGCGCGCGCTCGCTCGCTCGCTCGATCGCGTGGGGAGGAAGGGGAGAGGGGCCTCGCGGGCGCTCCGAGGACGCGCCTCGCCCGCTTCGTCCCCCCCCGCCCCCCCAAACCGTCCCCTTGGGCCCGGGAGAACGGGTAGGGGGGCGAGGTCGGCACCGCGAGAGTAGGCCCTGCCGTTGTGCGCCCTCCCGCCCGCGCGGAGCCCCTCCTCGGGGCCGCGGCCGTGCGCCCCAGGATGCCCGCCCGCCTCGCCGAGCCTCCCCGAGCGCGGCCGGGCCTGGGGACTCGCGCCTCCCGCGGTGGCGCCAGCGGTCCCGCCTCACGGGGAAGGAAGGCAGGGGGTTTGCGGACAAAGATGACGATGCGAAGACAATACCTCTCCGGCGGGGGAGAGGCGGGTTGACCGCGGCCTCGGCGGAGCGTGGTCTACGCGACGCGACGGGAGGCTGAGGCAGGAGGATCACGGGCGCGGACCCTGGGCCACAAAGGGAAATAGATGGCATCGTAAATTCTGTGGGCTGGGCAGGTTCGGGGACGGACGAGGAAGCTGGAGCCAGCTCGGCCTCTTAGAAACCCAGCGTGGACCTACGAGGATGTCCCTGAGCTGATGTCAGAACAAACAGATCATGGGTTTAAGAGCATTTCCTAGATCCTCAAACCTTATTAAAAAAAAAAAATTACTGTCCAAAAAAAGAGGCTAAACGTTTGACAGGTTCCACTAAACCCCCCTTTGTACACCACGAATGAGGCCACGGGTGGGGAGTGACGCCCCTTCTTCACATTGAAATTTCACTCCTAAGTGACCCCAGTCACCGAAGATCCCGGATGTGAGTTACGCTTTCCAGCAGTTTGTTGCCCCCCCTGTCTCAAATCACTTCAGCCAACAACTTCTCTCCACGTCTCTTAGTCATTCCATCGTCTTGGAGGGCGCGGGGAGGATGGTCACCGCTGCAGATTTCAGACACTGAGCCCTGGGGAATGGCAGCATAGCCTAGAACACAGGTTCTCAACCTGCAGGTCTCAACCCTCTCCTGGAGGTCACCTAAAACGTCGGGAAATAGATACACTGCGGCTCACAACGGTAGCAAAATTACAGTCTGGGAGTAGCAAATTTTATGGTTGGGGGTCACCACAACGTGAAGAAAAAAGGGTCTCAGCGTTAGGAAGGTTGAGAACCGCTGGTCCAAGAGGGCGGGGTGAGATTGCTCAGTGAAGAAGTAAGGGCACCTATAAACCTCTGCCAAGCCAGAGGACCACTTCGCACAAGTGACCTGTCTGCCTCGTCCTCTCCGTGTGTTTACAGACAGGTAAGTTTTAAGAGCTGTAGCGGAGGGTGGGAAGGGCTGGAGCCACACTGCTGGCGTTGGGTGGCTGCTTCCACTACCTGTGCGACCCTCTGAAGTAAATTCCACCTCCCTGGTGATTTTAAAAAAAGCTACTTTATTTAGAATTGTCCTAAGGGGCTAGAAAGCACAGCGGTCCCTCAATATCCATGGTAACTGGACCTAGGACTCTCTCAAATTGCACCTATCTAAAAATGGTAGGTAATGTTTGCATATAACCTACACACATCCTAAACCATCTAGATGATGTCATACCGAGTACAACAAATACCGTGCAAACGGAAGGAGTGAACCCCTGAACATGTTTGGTAAAGTCTCTGTCACCTACAGCTGCTTAGATCCAAAGAAGTCTGACTGTACATAACCTTGCCTGACAGAAGACCTGCTTATTAGGAGTGGTTGTGCTATTTTTTTGTGATACCACCGAGAGCAACCCAAGATATCAGACCCTCTTCGCAGAGTACACATTTAGAGGAGCAAATGTGCGGTATGACATACTGCCTTCGGAAGAAGCAGGAAGGAGCTACCGACAGCCGCCTAGGATGTAAAGCGTGTTCGACCAAAGACCATGCCCTCTTAGAGCATCCTGCAACAGAGGCAAACCTGATCACAATGGAAAACTAGCAAACACAAACACGCAAGCACATGGCTTCACACACACACACACACACACACACACACAGAAACTGGCAGAGGGGACAGTTGCACAGAGCATGAATAGCTTGTTCCTTCTACTGTAACAGAATCCAGCTGATAGTAACCATACACCTTCCAGAACAAGTAGGTTGTGCAGGCGGAGCTGTAGGTATTCAACTCGCTGGCCACTTGCAACTTTAAAATGCTATCTGTCACCCACCAGATTACCACTCCTGCACAAGCTGATGGAAGAAGGGACAAAAAGCAAGATTGTTAAAAAAAAAAAAAAAAGCCAATGGCATGACCTTCTGTCTTAATTTTTACTGTGTTCGTTTATTTAGCATAAAAAAAAAAGAACCAAGATGCTCATAAGGGACCTGGAAAAAAAACTGAAAAATAAAACCAGGACAATCCCCAAGCTTAGTTTTACAAGAGAATGCCAGTACTCTGGTCTAAATCCTTTGGAACTTTTCCTTAATCATATCTGAACGGCAAAATAGTTTATGTCCATAAAAATCCTCTAAGGGGTAGATAAAACAAACACGATAAACTTCAGAATATCCAATGTTATAATCAAGCAACAAACCAAAAACCCGGTCCGTTTTCAGTTCCCAGACAGGCCTTCAGCTTACTGTAACCAACACTTCACAGAAGCTGGCATCCAACTTTACAACAAGCTCTCGAACCGGATCCCCAGAGCCTCTTTGTGGAACTTTAGAGATAATTTAGGATTACCCCAATTCAGGTTTGTCCAAGGACCCGGCTCATCTTAAACTGTTGTTAAATGCTTAAATGAACAAATAATCGTTTAACTTTTTTGTATGGTGTGGTGGTGCTGACGTTTCCAGCATTCCCGTGTGGGAACCCAGTGCTAAGATTGGTCGTGCACAGGTTCAGCCCACATCCTCCTGGAGGCTTCATGACTGGCATGTTTGAGGGCAATCTTCCTTCAAAATTCGTGTCACTATAAGTATTTGGGTGGCTTGTCTTGGCTTAGTTATACACCCACTGTTTTTTTAAACTATTCATGATGTGGATGTCTTGCCTGCATGTCTGTGCACCACCTTCATCCCGGTGGGATCACAGATAGGTGTGAGCCCAAGTGTGGGTGCTGGGAATTGAACCCAGGTTCTCTAGAGGAATAGTCAGTGCTCTTAATGGATGCACA
Source organism: Meriones unguiculatus (assembly GCF_030254825.1). NCBI lineage: Eukaryota > Metazoa > Chordata > Mammalia > Rodentia > Muridae > Meriones > Meriones unguiculatus. Next base: position 112,808,988 of record NC_083353.1, read on the forward strand.
ATGATCTCCAGCCTCCCAACCTACTTGTCACTGGTGAACTAATTTATATTGCTCCGAATGTTGTAGAGTCAGTTGAAGACCCTGGAAAGGTGTGCTATGGCAGGTGATAGAGACTACAGCCCTGGAGTCAGATAAATCTTATCTGAACCCCAGCTTTACTTACTTCCCATCTGGGACTGTTGCTTAACTTCCATAAACCTTTTTTTTTTTTTTTTTTTTTTTTTTTTGCATCAAGAAGATAAAGGTCTTATTAGGACTGCTTTATTAAATCATGAGAATTAATGAAGTTACCCAAACTTAATGCACTTTTAACAAAACTCAAACATAGTAAGAGCTCCTTAAATATTGGCTAGTAGTCAAGTTGATACCAAAATAATTGAATAGCAATCAAATAAAAATATGTTTAGATATGTGTGACAGTAACACAATTATATCTGAATGTATGTCCTTGGGGGTGAAGGGTCTCTCTGAATATCTCTTCACTACCATATAAGATCTGTCTGCCCAGACCCAAACAACTCTATTACTCTTCGTTTGCTTTTACTGTTTTTGTTTGAGACTTAGTCTCACAGCGCAGGCTCACCTGGAAACGTTTCATGATCCTCCTGCCTCAAGGAACCCCAACACAATGGGCTCAAGTTTGTTTCGTTTTTGGTGTGTGTGTGTGTGTGTGTGTCTTATTTTCTGTTGTTTTGTTTGGGGTTCAGTTTGGCTTGAGGGGAACAAGGTCTCGCATAGCCTTGGCTGGCCTGGAACTCTCCTTGAAGGGAAGGATTACAGGCATGGGGCACCCAGGTCGTGGTAACTCTAGGTTCTACAATTCTGCAAGGGTGTATAGACATACCCGCGCGCGCACAGACCACAGCTCACACACCGAACAGTACATTTGTGGGTTTTCTTTTTCTATTTCTTTCCTAGACTGTAAAACAAGAAAAAAAAATCTTAAGTGCCCTGTAGGCACCATCTGTTGCAAATCTCCTTCTGAGGTTCAAGACAAGGGAACACAAGCTGGGATTTGATTAAAAATGAAGGACTCAAAATAGCAAAGCAGAACTGCGAAGTAAGATACAATCTCTGGATCCCTGGGTGGTTACCAGCACCTAAAAGGGTGTTCTTTTGTGACATATGTAACTGCAAAAATCCACGTGGCTAGAGAAAAGGTGCCGAGAGCGTCTAGTGTCAGAACCTCCGCTGGCAAACAAGGAGCTGCCGAATCCACTTCTCCCCGCGACTTCCTCTGCCGGAGCCAGCCGGCTAGAACCAGCCAGGCACAGACTTCGCAGTTAGAATAGCTAAACACTGGTCAAGCCTTGCCCCACCCACACCCCTCCTCCTTCCCATTTCTGCACACTAAACTGCGCACCTCTCTCTCTCTCTAACTATGCTAGTGCTCAGAGCAGACACAAAAGGAGAGAAGGGTCGGGAGGGGAACGAAAGCTCCCTAAGTGGCAGAATCACGGAGTGATAACGTTTAAAAAAATGGACATCTTAGCGGGGCGAGCCTCCCCCCACCCCGAGGAATCACCTGGGACGCTCGCTCCCTTAAAACGCAGGTCCCCACCTCCGACCTGGATCCCCTGCAGCTCTTTAGAGCCACTAAAGCCTCTAAAACTATCCCCAACCCTGCATTTTTAATAACCAAGCCTATTGATTAGCACGCACAGGAAAGTTCCTCTGCAAAATGCTTATTTATTGAGAAGGCACTCAACGTTTTATAAACTCGCCACAGTAGCCTCCGGCAACCTCATAAGGTTAAGGAAATATTGTTAGTCCCCTCCCACGGAAGAAAGGTGAAACAGTGAGATTAAATCGCTGGTGATAATTTCCTGTTCTCTAGACTGCTCGTTCATCCAGGGTGTTTCCAAGTGTATCAATTTTAGAAGACTTGAGGGAAACAATAGTGTAAAGAAACTTGAAAAGGTATCATTCTCAATCCTAGGAAGAGGCTATGACAAGAGGGAAAAGAAGAGAAAAAAGATGTCTCCACTCGGTGTAAGAAAACAGGGCTGACTTGGTAGACAATTTACTGATGGACAGAGAAATGATTACATTCAAAACACATAACAGCTGTTGCAAATCTGTCACTATCTATTTCTCCAGCAGCACCCCGAAAGGCTAATGAATGTACACAGATTTAATTAATTCAAGTATCCTAAAGGGCTGGCACCACTGTGATTGTACTGGTCTGCTTGGTCTTTTTTTAAATAATGAAAGATGGTAATGAGGGACCACTGATTGCTAGCTTATGTTCTTGTCCTCCATTTAAAGAAAGTTTGTTTTGCTCAAATCCTTTCTTTTTGGGGGGAAAGCATCTCACTGTGTAGATCTACCTGCCTCTGCCTCCCAAGTGTTGGGATTGAAGGTGATCCCAAATTCTTTCTACTGCTCTATTTCTTCTTTTTGTTTTTAAATCATTTCTACTCTCTTGGCTTAAAAAAAAAAAATTCTTCAGCTATTTATTTTTGCCTCTCTTTTTCAATCAACTCCAGAATCCCTGAACTACCTCTTTTCTTGGCTTCTCTTCTCTTCAGTTTGAGTTTTATCTATCCTAAATGCAAATGCAAATGCAAAGCAAGACAGTGGGGAAAAGGGAAACAGAAGGAAAACAGGGCTTGGAGAGAGTTCAAGGTCATCCTCAGCTACTACGAAGTCAGCTGTGTATCAACTTTGATGCCAGCCTTAAACTACTTGATACCCTATCTCCAACAAACAACAACAAAAACAAGTAAACAAACAGAAAACAAAGAAAAATACCTATTAAATGTAGTAAAAAACTAAACAGGATTAGCCAAGCGAGGTGTCACAGACCCCTGATCTCAAGACTGAGATCAAGACTGAGGCAAGACCCTCAAGAGATTCCAGGCTCAGTGTTTAAGAGCACTGGCTGTTCTTCCAGAAAACAGGGGTTCCTTACCCAGCACCCACACAGTAGCTTAAAACTGTAACTCCATTTGAGGAGCTCCTTCAGAGTGCCAGTTACACATGTCATGTACATACATCCATGCAGGGCAGATGGAGCACATACACACAGTACATACATGTGAAGAAGGCTTAGCCCTTTGGTAGAGTGCTTATGTCACATACAGGAAGCTATGACATGGTGGCAAATGCCCACAAAAATCTCAGTGCTTGGGACATGGAGGCTGGAAGTGCAAGATCATCTTAAACAAGTTGTTCCAAGCCAGCCTGAGGCAAAAGCTTTCTGACTGGCTGGGCACACAGGTTAGACACAGGCTCAGTTAATATTGAGTGCGGACTTGAGCTTGTCAAAAGGACCACAGGAATATTTGGAATGCACACTTATCCCTGTCCCCAGTGTCATGATAAGCCTGTTTTAGGACGTGAAACCGTCTAAGAATTTCTATACACGTTGGGCCCTTTAGGTCTCAACAACCCTGCTGGGTTTCAGTATGTTCTTTTTGCAAATAAATAGTCCAAAAACAGAGATCTTGTCTAAAGTCACACAGCTGAAAAGTGGCAGAGCCAAGTTTGCTACAGTTTTTTCGGATTTCTTCTTACCATGGGCCCCAAGACTTACAGACTTGATGGCTTTAGGTTTTTAACTTCTTGAGTTTAATTGTGTTATCTGTGCTTACTGTTTTGGCTTATTTCTTTAACAGCAGTGAAGAGTATAGTGAGTGTTATATGTTCAAATTTTTCATAAGATCTAAAGACCCCATTAACTAAGTATCACCTATAAAGATTCAACCAGAAGCATTAATGGGCATGTGAATCTTCAGATATGTAATGTATAGGTTCTGTTTTGATGAATGATAAGTAAATCCACTTAAGTCCTAAGTGGATTCACTTTTGTTTATCATTATGACTTTTGCTCTCCGGATATGAAAAGTAATAAGACTATTTTCCTGAAACCATAAAATATTTCAAGGTGTCAGGGGAAGGGATGACACCTGGGGAAAAAAGGAGGATTTAGCAGAAAATCCAGTTGAGTAGAAAAACCAGGATTTAGTGTCTAACAGACTGGCTGAAAGTAGGTCAGTGTCCCTGACAGTCACAGCTGGTGAAGAATGATGTCACGGGATAAATGGGGGAAGGGCGTAATTTAAGGTGGGGAAGTAGAGAGACTGCACAGGAGACTGTGATGGAAAGAGGGGTGTGCAGGACGGCTTTAAGTCAGCCTTTTGTAGGCTCATCGTGGAAGAAGTAGGTGAAGCAGAATTTCCTCCTTTTTGCCTCCCAGGTATGTCCCCTACCCCTACATCCAGTCTGCTGGAGACAAAGAACACCATGAAGGCAATATTTGGAGAAAGACAAACCTGCAAAAAGTTGATTTTTTTATTACAAAAGAGGAAGAAAAAAAAATGGATTAATCAGGTAAACCAGAACAGGAGGCTAGAAGGAAAGAGCGTAGGCAGAGCAAGGAACAGAGCAAAAGTCAGCCGGGCGGCTGCAATTGTGGCGACTTCTAGTTTTGTACGTTTAAAACGGAAGGAAGACACCTCAGCAGTTGAAATTTGATACTAAAAATAGAGAGCCGGGCGTGGTGGCACACACCCATGATCCCTGCAAGGGAGGCAGAGGCAGGCGGATCCCTGTGAGTTCAAGGCCAGCCTGCTCTACAAAGCCAGGACAGCCAAGTTTACACAGGGAAAACCTGCCTCAGAATAAATAAAGAAATGCATGCTTTACAGCCAGATCTTATGGAGGCTACATATATGGTTGGTAGCCAGTTGGGCATGGCGGCGCTCGCCCTTATTTCCAGTGTGTGAAATGGGTAAGAGGCAGATGGACCTTGAGTTCAAGGCTAGATTGGCCCCCATGGCCAGTTTCAGGCCAGCCAGGGCCACTTGCTGTGGTTTCTGCTCAGTGTTAAGACTACCTTAAATACCTCCTTGCAGGTCCAGATAACCCTGGTTAAACTTAAGTTAGCAATGAGAGCAGTAATGTCACTTCCTGGAATGTGGAGGCATTCCAGTACCTGTTCTTGAAATAAGCCATGCGCCTGATACATTATTAATCACCCAAACTATCCATTCTGTTCCATGAATTCCAGATCAAAATTAACATCCTTCCACTGTGTCCAAACAGCCTCCTATACCACCACCAGCAACAAAGTCTTTAGTCCCCTAAGAATTGCTTATAGTAGCCTAGAAGTGGTGGCATATACCTTTAACCCCAGCCCTGGAGACAGGAGGTGGTCGGCCTGAGTTCGAGGCCAGCCTGTACACAGAGAAACCCTGGGGTTGGGGAGAAGGAAGGGGAGGAAGAGGAGGAGGAGGAGAAGGAAAACCGTTTATACTCTTCTCAGAACACCCCAGTGTAACAAAATATACACAAAACAGCCACAATTCAAGAAAAAATAGGCCAAGAAAGAAATGAGAGAGATGAACACCCCCCCACCCAGCATTAGAAAAACTGGGGTTATCCGACACTTATCTGAAGTGTGCAATGATTGTCATTACCCTCCGGCTCAGAAATTTCTTCCTTTCCTAAGGAAGGAGTTTATTATTTATCTTCTGCTTTCTCAGTCCTCTCTTTCTGAGTCTCCCTCCTTTTATCCTTTCTCTTCTTGCACTAGCTTCTGTTTCCACCTCACACTGGCCCTGTATTTTCTTCTAAATTCTGACTTTGTTGTGTCTTGGCTTAATCTGTTAGCCATCCACTAAACTTTCAGAGAGAGAGAGAGAGAGCTGGAACCAGAAACAGCGCATTTGGCAAAAAGCCAGCCACACATACCACACAACCACAAACAAGCACTCGGACTGCAAAATCTTTTCAACAAAAATCCATTCCTGTTTCCTGCGGTCAGCAGTTCGTACAGACCCATGATCGGAGAGAAACAACGCATACATTCGAATACACGCTGCCTACACAGGGCCTCTGCAGTCAACCCACAAAGGCACAATGTCTGCAAAAGGTCTTTGCCGGCTGCAAACACATGCCTCCCCACCCCTTCCTTGACTGGCTCTTTCTTCCAGACACCGCCTCCCCTTCTGCTGCCTGGCAGCGGCTCTGCTCCCCTTCCCCAGTTCCAAGTTCTAACTGCCTGCCATCCATCAATCTTCCAGACAATCGCTCAAGCAAGGCAACAGTTTCTTGAAGATCATTTCGCCCGGACTAAAGACAGTCCTGAACAGAATCTGTTCTGGCTTATTTCTTCAGCTTTTAATTTATTAAAGAGCATTTGGAGAAAAAAACAAACAAACAAACAAACAAAAAACAAAACAAACAAACAAACAAAAAAACCAGAAGGAAGGGGAAAAAATGCAGTCGGAAAGATAAAAGCACAGAGGGAGAGAAATCCCTGATAGAAAAAATTCACCTTATTACTGAGATTCCTTGGATAAAACCAGAAAAATAGCTGGTTCGGCTGACCAGCCTCTGTAATCCCAGCTAACTAAAGAGGCAGAGGCAGGAGGATCAAAAATTCAAGGCTTGTCTGAATTACAGAGTGAGGTCAAAGCCACCCCCGGGCAAGTTAGTGAAACCTCCATCTCAAAATTTTAAACTATACAAAAGGAGGATGTAGTTCTTTCAGAAGGGTAAGGTTATTTAGCGCCCGGGAGGCCCTGGGTTCAGCCCCCAGCACTGAACCACCAGCGCTGATGCACGCCTGTAAAAAAAAAGCTAGAGGGAAGAGAGTCAGAAATTCAAGGTCCTCATTGGCCTTACAGCAAGGTCCAGGCCAGCAGGGAGGACTACCAAAGTCCCTGTCTCCCTGTCTTCCTCCCGGAAGCTGGTGACACCACTCAGAGTTTTTGCCTTATGTAGCAAAGCCCCAGTACCGCGGGGGGGGGGGGGGGGGGCACGACACGGGAGCCGGAGGGGGGTGCTGTAGGGACTGACTAGAGATGTTTTGGGGTTAAGAGCACTTCCCGCTCTTGCAGAGAACCTGATTTTATTTAGTACTCGACCTGAGTTCGATACCCCAGCATTTGAATTCAACACCCGGCACTCACACTCCGCGTTCCCACCAACAATCTAGATTAAAAATTAAATATTTTAAGTCTGGAGGAAAAGAGATATCACTTCTGTCCACGTGGTGGTGCTAGTGAGCTGCGGATTTGAAAAGGAGAGCGGAGAGACAGGAGTCAAAATTCAGGAGAAACAAAAGAGTAGAACGTTTGAAAGATTATAATATTTCTCCTGAGATTTTTTCTTTCTTTCTTTTTTTTTTTTTTTTTTTTTTTGTCTGTGAGGCTAATGGGAGAATTAGTAATGGAGAAAAATCCTCTAATACGATTATGTGTTTTGAAATATCCTAAAAAGATAAAACAGATAATCATCCCAAGTACCTGCCTCCAGGAAGGCTGAAACCACTAATCTGCAGGTGTTTACCGATGCGTGGCGGGAAGGTACATCCGGTCTCGGATAGAGATGATTTCTCAACAGTTACAGGACTAGAGACACGGTCTCAAAACTTACTTGTTTGTCCGAAATTCATTTAACTGATCATCTTGTATTTTTCTATAGTCATCATGCCCTCGGGGGATAAAGCTGTAAAGCCCGGAAGCCTGCACACCCTGAACCAGGACAAGGTGGAGAGAATCTGAAGATACCGACTTCCCCCTCCGACTGATCAACACGGAGAGGATTTTTACTGGGTGTGGTGGTGCACGCCCAAAATCCCAGCGCAAGGAGAAATCCCAGAACATGGAGGGTAGAGGCTAGAGGCTCTGTCTGGAGGTCCTGGTCAACTTGGGCCACACGCATGGGAGGCGTGTAGCCACAAAAGGTTACGGGAAGATGAGGGGAAAGGCATTCTAAACCTGAGGATGCCAGGGTTCCCATCTGGATCTACAGATTCAGCACAACCGAAATCCCAGAAAATGGTGGCTAGCAACAAAGTCATCCTAAAGTCTGTTTACCTGGAGACCAGTGAGATGGCACTAAAGGGCCTGTAGGTGCTGGCTGCCAAGCTTGACAAACTGAGTTCAATGCCCAAGCCCCACGTGGCAGAGGGAGAGAGAGCCTAGCTGACCTCTGAGCACAAGACCCACAGGTGCTCACACACACGCATTAAATAAATGTAATTTTAAAATGTTTTGTGTCATACAGTATGTAAAACAAACAGAAACTCCCAAGAAAGTTATAGCACCTACAACCCCAGGAGACTGTTATAAAATTATCACAGGAACTGAGGAGCTAAGATAAGCTAAACTAACTGAGGTAAGCCTGGGTGACTCTAGGCTCCACCTCAGTCAAACAAAAATGAAGCAGTCAGGCGTCTGGTGTATGCCTTTAATACTGGGACTCAGGAGGCAGAGACAGGAGGATACCTGAGTTCCTGAATAGACAGGATGACATAGAGAGACCTTGTCTCAAACAAAACAAAAACCACAGTCTAACAGGATTTATATACCAAGTACAACACCAACACTTAATTTAAGAAATATCTGGCCGGGCGTGGTGGTGCACGCCTTTAATCCCAGTACTCTGGGAGGCAGAGGCAGACAGATCTCTGTGAGTTTGAGGCTTGGTCTACCGAGTTCCAGGACAGACACAACTACACCGTGAAACCTTGTCTCAAATAATAATAATAATAACAATAACAACAACAACAACAATAATAATAATTTCTGTGCTAGAAAGATGCCTGTTGGTTAAGAGGTCTGTCCGTTCTTCCAGAACACCAGGGTTCCATTCCCAGAACCAAAATGGTGAACCACAACCATCTGTAACTCCAGTTTCAGGGGAATCCTCTACTTGAGACAGTCTTTGTCATCTAGGCTGGCGGAAAACTCATGTAGTTTTGAGTTACCCTTAAAAGTCTGGTTTTTTGCCAGAGATCACAGTGCTGTGCCAAGGCACCCAGTCTCACACAGAATACTTGACACCAGATATACAATGTTCACTTTTTCACATCAACTCTCATCAACTGGGCGTCCTGCAATTCGAAACCAACCTTACGTAACTGAATTGAGGTTAGATCTCACCAGTTAATGGTTCAATCCCACACGACATTGTAACCTCTTCAGGTACTAACCATAACACAAGGCCAAACCTCTGGTCCTTCTGAGAAGCCCGATGTTATGTGGGACTCCCTTATCTTTGATAATTTGCTATCATTCTCACCAACTTAGAAAGAGGTCTTCACTTACCTGTTTATTGCAGATCTTACACAGGGCAAGCCAGGGTTTGGCAGAGTCCGAGGTTCACAGATTTGTCTGCTGGCGTGTATCAACCTCTTTGAAGGCAGATGAAATCCGAACCAAGAATTTCTATGTTCCTGAGTTTTTCAGCCCAGCGTCCTGGAAGTCAGTAGGTGAGTCTACAAATTCCAACCCTAACCTCTAGGTCTTTGCTGCACTTTGTTTGATTAAAAATTGGCAGCTATTAAGTAAGGCCTGAACTAGGTGGGTGGAGAGTTCCAGTAATGCCCTGAGGGGAAGGACCGCCTTACTGCATTCTTTCCCCACCCACTAAAGATAAAGTTGCTAGGAAATTGGACTATCCTCCTAGGAAGGGACACCAGATCATTAATGGCCTGGGAACATTCCTATAGCCAATCAATAAAAAATGTAGCATTTTGACCAATAGATGCTTGCCAGGCAGGAATTGCCCCTGCCTTGGGCATGCTGGGAGGGACCAGAATCTATGTATCACCCAACTAACCTGGGCGCGGGGCTTTCGGCTCCCACCACTTCAGTGGTGGGGGTGTGTGGGCCCAAGCTGCAGCTTGTAATTTACAATAAAAAGAACCTCATGCATTTACAGTGGAGTCTGTTTATTCCTGGTCTTTTGGGGTTCATGAACTGGGGAGAACATTTTGGGGGCTCGTCCGGGAGGTTTTTTTTTATTCCAGCCGTAAGTGTCTAAATGTCTCTGTGTATTGTCTGTAGGTGCAGTACTTTCTGTATTCTATTCTGAAAATTCCTCAGAGCTCGGGGTGTCAGTATCTGGGTAGCAAGACGTGATCAATGTGGACGCATTGGTGGTCACAGCTGCCGAAGTTCAGGGGGACGCCCCTAGCTTCATCAGATTTTGGTGGGTAATCTGTCTAGTCTGTTTTGTTTTGTGTGTGTGTCTGTTGGGAGTGAAATTGTTAGACCTTTGCCAGACACACTTCCAACATGGTGGAGTGCAGTGACCTTGTACTTATGGCTCCCGAAAGCCTTGGGCAGGGCATAATCACTCCTCCACACTGTAAGCTCCAGAAGGACTGGTCTCACAGGCCCAGACTGCCTGGTCCCAGTGAGCACCACTAGGTGTTTCCTGGGGCAACAGCCCACTCTCAGTGTCTCCTGGGGCATCAGGGCCCATGCCTCCTGCACCCAATGCAGGAGGAATCAGTATGTTCGGCCTGGCCCAGAAGAGTCAGTTTGGTCCTGGGAAATTTGGCCAGCTGGTGGGTGTTTTTTGTCTCAATGTCTCTGTGCAGTATTTGTTTGTGTCTACCTTGTTTTTTGTTCTGAAAGGCCTCATGAAACTTTTTTAAAATGTATATGTATGCCTACGTGTTTATAAGGTCTCACCGCCCTCTTGACTTTACTATGTGGGTTAAAATGTGACCGCCATCTTGGTATGGGTAAAAAAAAAAAAAAAGGGAACCTTGGTCAAATAATTCTCATTTCCTTCTAGGTTAAAAGGATGAGTTATTTTAAATTGGTATTGGTTTCAGAAATTAAATTGTTTGCACTGGTAAATTCTGGTTTTTAAAATCTGGTTTTGACTTCTAAGATTATGGTTATACCTTGTGACTTCTCTCCTACAAAAAGGGTACTTTATTTTGATATTGCAAAAACGGGTTTTAAAAAAATTGTTTAAATGTTTAAGGCTATAATAAAACGTTTAAAGTTTATCAGGCATTTGGGTATGACAATGATCTTGGGTAGTCTAACAGAAAATTTGATAGTTTCTCGATCCTTTTTGAAAGTTTCTCGATCCTTTGGGGGAAAATAAAAATACTTTGGTATTTATTTTATCAGTTTTACTAAATGAAACCAAGCCGTATGGTTTGCACTAATTGAGAAAATTGCAGTTTTTAGAATGTATCTTATGGAGAGCTGTTTGTTAAGCTGCTTTGTTTATGGAAAAACATTTATGCACCCTATTTACCTTGAGACAGAGAAAAGAGGATGTTCTTAGTGTGGGCGTTAGCAGACTAAGGTTCTAGAGCACAGGTGATGACATTTTGATTTGGAGGGTAGCCTCCAGAGGATGAGAGGGTGATTTCTTTTGTTGGTAGGCCTCACTGGAAAGCCTCTCCAGCTTCCCCTTTTCTGCTTTAGGCATCAAGCTCTCCTGGTAAAGGAATGCTCTAGTGCATTCAGCTCTGCAGCCAGATTAGACTGGAGTAGAGCTGGGTGAAAAAGCCCAAATGGCAAATGAAGCCTCAGGGGCAGACTAATGAAGGAGAAAACATAAAAAGAGGTCTGGCAATGGGGCTGCTCAAGTGAGAGAAGGACTGGGGATATAGCTCAGTGCTAGAATGCAGGCTTAGCATGCCTGAGGCTTGCAGTTGAATCTCCTGCATCACAGTGTTGGAAAGGGGGCTAAGACCCCAACTATGGAATTTCCCAACATTTAGAAATAAATGAGCTGAGAGGTGGGGGCGCACGCCTTTGATATCAGCACTTGGGGAGCAGAGGCAGGAAGATCTGTAAATTCAAGCCCAGCTTGGTCTCCAAAGCAAGTTCCCGGACAGCCAGGACTATGGAAAAAAAATTTTAAAAAACCTGTCTTGAGAAACAAAACAGAACGAAACAAAAATAGAGAGAGAGATGAGAGAAAAATAAAGGGAAAGGTAAAAGCAATACAGGGGAGTATTAACAGGAAAGCAAATCATGTGATGTCATGATCACAGATATTTTTGTTGTTGTCCTTGGGGTTAGCTTTAATTTTGAAATTTTGTTTATTTCTTTATTTTATGTGTATGAATGAATGTTTGTCCATCATGTATGTGCAGTACCCACAGAAGCCTAAAGAGGGCATCGGATCCCGGGCCAGGAACTTGGGTCATAACTGCTGAGCTATCTATCTCTCCAGCCCTACTCATTTATTTTTTGAAGCAGGGTCTCCTGTCACTTATGCTGGTCTCAAACTCCATATGATGCAGACATTGAACTCTTGATCTTCCAGCCTCCACCTTCTAAGTGCCAGAATTGCAGGCTTGTGCCTCATTCTTCAGTGGGATGGATGGAAACCTAGAAACAAAGTAGATGACATCATTGCCAGGTTCTAGAAAGTAGGCAGAGGGGCCTAGTGGCAGGAAGGAGGGCACTAGTGGCAAGTTTCTGGGGTCTACACTGCAATCTTTTTTCTATTTTCTGGCCACCATACAAGGAGTAATTCTGTTTTCCCCACCCCTTTGTCAAGGATGGGCCAAAACCTCTGAAACTGTGAGAGAAATACGTTTCCCTCCATGAAATTCTTTGTTTTTTGAGACAGGGTTTCTCTGTGTAACAGCCCTGGCTCTCCTGAAATTCACTACATAGACTAGGCTGGCCTCAAATTCTCAGACAGCCACCTGTCTCTGCCCCTTGAGTGCTAGGATTAAAGACATGGGCCACCACACCAAGCATCCATTAAATTCTTTATGCCAGCTGGGCACGAGGGCACAAGCCTTTGGTCCAGGAGCTCAGGCAGATCTCTGAGAGTTCAAGCCCATCCTGGTCTACCTAGAGAGTTCCAAGATTGTCAGAGCTGCACAGAGAAACACTGTCTTTAAAAAAAGAAAGAAAGAAGAAAAAAAAATAACTTTATACTACTAGGTATATTTGTTATAACAAGACATAATTAGTACAGATGTCAAGAAAGAGACTATTTAAAGATGTGGGTTGCAGCCAGCAGTGCCTAATGCTAAAAAAAATTAAGCTGAGATGTTTCTTTTATTGAATAACAAAGAGGCCCTTGTTAACAGTTTCCTTCAGAATTATGGAAAGAGGTGAATTTGGTTTCAGGGAAGAGAGAAGATACAAATATTCTTTGTTTGGTGCTTAGCCATAGTCTGTTAAAAAGAGTCAGCTTCACTTAAGACCCTTTCTTTCTCCCAGGGAGAGCTAGAAGATACTTGTCTTTGCCTTTAACTGGACTGGACTTTGTGACTTGTTTTGAGCAGTGGGACCTCTGGGGCTGAGCTTCAGGGGCATCTTCGTTTCCTCCTCGCAGCGTTCCCTTTAACACACAGTGATGCTATCAGATGTCCAAGGGAGACAGATAGAGATACTACACAGAAGAGAACCAAGGTTTCTGCTCACCAGGAAAGCCCACAGGGGCTGGTACCAGCTAGTCTCTGACACTTGCTGCTCTTTCGGCCACACACCCCTGCAGACCAGTTACCACCATGTAAAGCAGAATCCACCGCCTCACACAAAATTGTGGAAAGTAATAAACTGAGGCTTTGCCATCTGCCTCGGTTAGGGTTTTATTGCTGTGAAGGGACACCACGACTAAGGCAACTCTTACAGAAGAAAACCTTTAATTGGGGCTAGCTCAGAGTTTCAGAGGTTCAGTCCATTATGATCATGGCAGGAAGCATGGCAGCCTCCAGGCAGACATGGTGCTGGATTCGGAACTGGATTCTACAGCTGGAACTGAAGGCAGCCAGGACACTGGGCATAGCTTGAATACATAAATAAGACCTCAAAGCCCACCTCCATAGTGACTCTTTTCCTCCAAAAAGCCACACCTACTCCAACAAGGCCACACCTCCTAATGGTGCCACTCCCTATGGCCAACCATTAACACACATGAGTCTATGGGGGGGGGCTACCTTTCAAATGGCCACACCATCGTTTACTGGACATAACCATCAAGGGGATTGAAGAGAAGGAATTTTTGAGGGGAGAGAAGCCAAAATTCATGGTATGCAACCAGCAGACTTTGAAACAGCAGCACTTCTGCCCATCATTCGTGGAGAAGCTCTAAGAGTTGGCATTCCAAACAAAATATGCCGAAAGTACAGGAGGTCTCTGGCAAGGAAATACCAATTTGCTTTAGAATGGTGTTCAACGAAAGCCTCCTAACGTTTATTAATCTTTCAAACCACCATTCTTCTAGAAATATATCGAGGCCAAGTCATTAGAGTAGAAGTCTGTACAGAAAAGGAATTTCCGCTTCTTTCATTACAAATGTAAGCAATATTCGATGTGTTTGCTCACACCTGTGGTCCCACTACAAGGCAGGATAAGGCAAGCAGATCAGGGGTTCGAGGTCAGCCTCAGCTATATGGTCAACTCAAGGCCAGCCTGGGCTGCATGGGATCCTGTCTACAAGGAGTCGGGAAAAGAGAAATGGCCTCAGCGGGGACTAAAGGTGCTTGGTCCATGAGCCTAAAGACCTGAGTTCAATTCCCCATGATCCAAGTAAAGGTGGAGATGAGAACTAACTGAAAATTTGCCTCTGATCTCCACAAGCAAACTGTGGTATGTACACACACACACTAATAACAAATAATGTAAGGTTTTTGTTTTTAATTGCAAGCAATGTAAGCAAAACGTTGTGTTTTATTTCTTTTATATTCCAATAGGGCTAGTGTATGGAAATTATACTGTACACTAAATGAGTAAAATACTTTTAATTATCCATAGTTATTATTTGGGAACTTACTCAAAGGTATAAACGTCACCCCAAAATAAGCTCCCCCACATGCTTTTCTATTTCGACCTTCTGGAAACTGTTTACGACTAGTTTCGCCCAGGATATGGTTAGCACTCCATAAATCCTGCCTGTTATTAGGTCTGCGAGTGTGTCTCGGTGATAAAGTGTTTGCCCGAACTCAACCTCCGGCAACCACAAAAGCAGCAAGAAACTTAAAAACTACAAAATCCCTCGACGCCAGCTCTTACTGGCTGCTCCTTTCTGAGGCTAGAGAGATGGCTCCGTGCGCAAGAACGCCTGCTGCTCTTGCAGAGGACCTTGGTTCGATTCGCAGCATGCCTTCAGGTGTCTCACAACTGCCTGGTGCCAGCTCCAGAGAGCCCATCACCTCTGGCCTTTAAGGTCATGTTATTGCAACACACACACACACACACACACACACACACACACCCCTACGTGTAAATAATTTTACAAATAAATATTTTTTTAAACTCTCATTTGTTAATATCACGTTTGGTTAGCACTTTACAGTCCTTACTGTCTGTCGGCCGTCTGTCTTTAGCTTCATTTATTTAGAGGGTCTCACTATTTGGTCCAGCCTGGCCTCAAACTTGTGATACTCCTGCCTCAGTCTTAGCAGTACTGAGATTACAGACCTGTACCACCACATCTAACCTAATCATTTGTTTCTCTTTTTAATTTTTATTACACTTAGTCTATTTATTTGAGGGGCATGCCGGGCCAGAGGACAACTCATGGGGAGTCTTCTCTCTTTCTACCATGTGGGTCCCAGAGACCAAACTCAAATCATTAGCCTTGGTGGTTGCTGACCCTTAATTATTATTATTTTAAAGATCCATCTTTATTTGTTTGTGTGTATGTACATATGTGTGTTTGTGTATGCACACACGAGTGCACGTGCCTGCCAAGGCCAGAAGAGGGCGCAGGTTACCCGTGCAGATATGTGCAGCTGTAAGGCCCACGTGTAAGTGCTGGCAATTGAAGTCTGGTCCGCTGTGACAGTAAAAACTGTTACCTGCTGTGCCTGCAGCCTCTTAATGATTGTTTAAGTCTGTTAGGGGTGACGGGGTGAGGGGTGATGGTGGGGGTGGGGTGGGGTGGAATGTGTGGGAGTGCAGGCCACAGGGTGGACGGAGGTCAGAGAACAACTGAAATGGCCCTCCCATTCCCCCTTCGTAAGGTTCTGGGGCTCAAACTCAGCTTTTCAGGCTTGTGCAACAAGCACTCTTTCCCACTGAGCTGTCTTTTGGCTTCACTGGATTCTTTTCTTTTAAGATGGAGTCTCACTATGTTGCTTAGGCTGGCCTCTAACTCCTAGGCTAAATCAGTTCTCCTGCCTCAGCCTCTTTGGTACTTGGGACTACAAGAACAATCCAGTTTATTCAAGGTATAGCATTTCATATTAATATGTAATAATTTATCAAGTTATCATATTCCGTACAGAACTACAAAGATGTAAATATTATGTCTATGTGGTGAATGAAATAATTGTGTTCTGCAGTCACACAATCTGCTAGTTGTCTCTTTACCCTCAAATCTAGCATCTTTTCTCTTCTTTATTTGTTTTTGCTCTTTTTCTTGTTTTGAGACAGGGTTTCTCTACGCAGCCCTCAAGCTGGCTTTGAACTCCCAGAGATCTCCCTGCCTCTGCCTCCTGAGTGCTGAAATCAAAGGCATGCACCACACCCTGCTCAAACTCAGAGTCTTAAAATGACAAAAATTTATTTTCCCCAAAATTTCTTTTGATTACAGTCTGGAGCCTGCACGTACGTCTCTGGCTCGGAATGTCTGATCGGTCTGTAAAGGCCACAGGCGTTGCAAGGCCCATATGACAGCAGGTCCAGTCCTAGGTTTGATTGCGTGGCTTTTGCTAGGGACCTAGCTGTGGGCTAGAGCCATATGTTCAGAATTGCTTACAGCACAGCAGCTAGCTTTGTTAGAGCAAACACGCAGGGAGACTACCGCGCTGAGTGGGGCAGCACACGCTTGTAACTATAGGATGCAGTAATCTGAGACAGGAGAATTGCAACCTGTAGGCCAGCCTGGCTTAAACAGCAAGACCCTGCCCCAAACTATCGGAAAAGAGGGTCAGCCGAATGGCTCAGTGGGTAAAGGCACTTGCTACCAAGCCAGAGGACTCAGTATGGTGGAAAGAAACCCCACCACTGGAAGCTGTCCTTTGATTTCTCCACACACGTATTGTGGACTGTGGTATGCATATACACACAAACACACACCATGTATTTTTTTTTTTTTAATGCCAGGAAAGAGAAGGAGAGCAGAAACCCCAGGAGCCCTCAGGAGCCCAGACTAGGGAAGGATGCCCCACCATGACTTCTGTACTCTCTCCCTTAAAGGCAGCCCACACTCACAAGGAAAGGATTTCATGAAGACAGAGGGAAGTGGAGGTCTTTGGGGCACGATCTAAGAGGATGCCTAGCGCATACACAGTTGGCATATTAATTATGTGTATGAGTGTTTTGCCTGAAGGTATGTCTGTGTACCATGTGCAGTGCCCTTGAAGGCCAGAAGAGAGCTTCAGATCCTCTGGGGTTGGGGCTGTAGATGGTTGGATGCCTGAGCTTGATTGAGAACTCACACAATGGTGAATGCTGGGAACTGAGCCTGGGCCTTTAGTGCTCTTAACTGCTGAGCCATCTTTGTCACGCCTGGAGGACGTGTTCTATTTTGCGTATTGCCAGTTTCATCCGAACTGTTTAAATCTGTTTATATTGATGAGAGTTTGGGAGTCGGTGGGCGGATCGGTTTTATGCTGTTTGAGGCTGGGTCTGAGTGGCCTAAAACCTGTGATCCTCTCATGTCATTGTCCCAAGTGCTGGGATTGTCAGCGATCATTGTCCTATCTAGCTAAATCATATGTTTTACGTCAAATGATTCTGCAACCTCTCCAACAAAATTCCTTCCCTTCTTGTATAGCTGTTGCCTAACTTCTCCACCTCTTTCCTTTGGCTCTGGAGGCTTTGTACCGTTTTATATACTAGCTGCTTGTTCAGTTGAGATCCCCTCATATATTCTCAAACCACTGACTTCCCTAAAATGCTCGCCTTTACCCTCTGCATTTGTCTTAAGATTGTGAGTATTTGAAGTTACTGTTTCAAGGCTCCAGCTCAACTTAACTCAATTAGTTAAAGTTCGTGTTCTCATGTGCTAACCATTATGTCAGCTAGTAATGACTAAGGCTCAGCCTTTGCCATCCAGGAACTCTCAGCCTAATGGAGATTAGAGATATGGGAAAGAGTTTAATTGAAAAGAAGGAGGTTATATAAATAAACAAAGTTAACTTGGTAGAGACACAGAGAGGAAGAGAAATGTTTTAGGGGACAATTCAGCATCTAGGATGAGCTTTGAGGGACAAAAAAATAATTTCTGTAGCCCAGGTTTTCTAAGGACATATGTGTGCTGGCAATTGATTCCAAGTTTCCCATTTGGCTGTTGCTTCATTGCTGGACACACAGCACTCCCTCCCCCTCCCTCCACCCCGCCTCATACAACTCTCCTGTCTTTCCTGCCTTTTAAGGAAATTTTTTTGTGTGTATTTAGCCCCTGGGTTTAATTTCATTGGTTTGGACTGTGGTGATGTTTCTGTACATTTGCCCAGTGGGCCTCTGCTAATGGGTGTACTCTTCATAAGCCAATAAACAAATGAATCAAGCCAGCTTGTGGACTAACTCCCATCTCTGCCTTCTTTTTCTCTCTTTGCATTTTAACCATCCTCCTCAGTACTTTCTTTAAAATGAAACATTTCCTGAGCGACTCAGATAGAGACTGCCTCTGTTAAGCCATGGTTACAACAGCCAGTCCACCCAACGGAGGGTTCTTTTTACTGGAAAATGCTCTCTCCCAGCCAGGGAGCCAGCCAGGGTGGACTGGAAGGATGATCTGATGACCAAGGATTTCTTCCCCAGGGCCAGGGAGAACCTCAGAGCAGTATAGGCTTAACCTGGGTGTGGTCGCATGTGACAGTAATCCTAGCACTTGCGATGCTGAGGCAGAAGGGTCCTGAGTGCCAGGCCAACCTTGGCTTGGCAACCATATTAGTCTCAAGATTTAAAAAAAAAGAAAAGAAAAGAAAATCCAGCTGTGGCCTCACACTGGCAGCCACGTGGGCCAAGTCCCATGCTGCCATGCAGTCTGTTCAGATTTTCAGAGGCAAGAAGACCATGTCAAGGTGAACAGGCTCTCTAGATCACTAAGCCACACTGCAGTACAAGTTACCAGAGTCGGGTCTGTGGTGGTGGTGGTGGGGGATGGTGGTGTGACGTCCAGATGCCCACCCCCTGAGAGCCCATCTCCAAACCCTGGTAGCTTCTTACCAGAAATCTGTGGACGAATCGTCCGAGAAGAAGATCAAAGGTGGGCAGGTGCCCTGCTGCTTCCCGCTCCCACAATCCAACGCTGAGGGTGCCCTCACGCCTCCTAGTGCTCACTACCAGAAATGCTACGGGGGAGCCCAGGGACAGACCCAAGACCACCTCTAAAAATGGACAGCAGGTCTCACCAATAGCCCAGGATCACCTTACCTTCATGGTGATTGTTCTGGCTCAGCCTGCCAGGTGGCTCTGTCCCAGGCTGAGAATGTGGCATTTTGAGATGCCTCAGTTCCGAGCAAGCCTCAGGATCTGAGTTTGGTTCCTGGAGTAGGCTAGAAGGAGATGCCTGAAAGTTACCCTTTAACTCCCAGACAGCCCACGTGTTACTAGTGTACCTGTGCTCACACACACATTATGCTCACAGACATACAGAGACCCAGACACACACCCATAATAAGTATATAAGATCATTTTTAAATTTTAAAAAGAAGAACAAAAAAACTAAGGTAAAGGCTTTTCTCCTTAGAGACCTTTTTGCTCATTTCTGACCATTGCTGCTAATTCTGACTTTAGGATTCCGTATTTAGCTCAGTGGTAGAAAGCTTGCCTTGCAAGGGTTCAGTCCTCACCTCTGAAAATTGAGAGGCAAAGTTACCCAAAATCACATAACAGCAAAATAAGCCATCGAAACAAACAAACAAACAAAAAACATGGCAACTGAGTTGAAGTAATCAAATGTAGTATAATAAAACAGAGCTGACCCGACTACCTCAAGGAGAGTAAGTCTAATGCTCTCCAAACCTAGAGCCTGGAGCCTGGTCCTTGAAAACAAATGTGGAAAGGGGGTAACCGAGAAGAAATTAAGCAAACTAACTTAAAACTGAGTTTTTACATTTTTTTTCAGTTAGTCAGTTTGCTTGGTTTTTGCTTTTTAACGGAGACAGGGTCTTGCTATGGCGTCCAGGCACAAACTGGATCTTTGTTTCTTTTGTTGTTTAGATAGGACCTCACTATGTTGTCCTGGCTAGGCTAGCCCGGAACTCTAGGTAGACCACCAAGATGGCCTCAGTCCCTCCAACCCTCTGAGATCCACCTGCCTCGACTCATCAGTGCTGAGATCATTTTGTGGTCCAACACAAAATAGATTTAAAAAATAAAAAAATCTTTAGAGTTGGGTGGAGTAACCCAGGCCTTTGATCCTAGAACTCTGTAGGCAGAGGCAGGTGGGTCTTGGTGGGTTTGAGGCCAGCCTGGATTTCAATATAGTTTCAAGAAACCCAAATGAACATAGTGATGAGACCCTGCCACATACAAAAAAAATTGTGTGTTTGTGTGTGTTTGTGCACAGAAGTGTGTGTCCATCTATGTCGTATGTGAGAAGTGAAATGACAGCATTCGGGAGCTGTTTCTGCGCTTTAAGGGCACGGGTCTCAGGCTCTGCCTCAGGTTCAGGCTTGGCAACATGTGCCTTTTTGTGCCTTTCGATCTCACCAGCCCACAAACTGGATCCCCAAATGTCTAAGCAGACCAACAGCACGGGACGATCTCCTCTCTCTCTGCCTTGTCCCTTCTCTTCTAAGGTGCTGCTCTCCCTGAGACCTCTCCCGCAGCCTCCTCTGAACATTTTGTTCTTGTTTTCACTGCCCCAGCCTCAGACTTTCTTCAGGGACCTGGGGAAGGCACCCCCTCCTACTGTCTGGGGAGGCTTTCCTCAGCCATAGCCTCTGGGTAGGTCAGCATATTGAGGTCATCGACGTCTCTGCCAGATGATTGGCTTGGGTTCAGTTTTCTCGTCTGTCTGAGGGAAAACAGGATTGCCGCATTGGGCTCGGCTCGCTGCCTTGCCCAAGTTCTGCTTTGCGTCTGCCCTTGCTTCTTTCTCACCCCCACCTTTTCCTTTCCTGCCTTCCCGCAGAGTAAAATCAAATCTGTTGTCCAGCCTTTACCATTGACAGGGTAGCAAACAAGGACTCCAGACTGGGCAACCAGCAGGAGCTGGGTTTAGTGGTCAGGTTTACCCAAGGCACTAAATCTGGGTGGTACTTTAGCTCCCTTGGAGGCTTGAAATGGGTTTATGAGGCAATCAACATTTTCTTCTGATTATTTCCATTGTTTCCTTTTCTCCCAGCGAGGCTGACTCACCCAGTCTCCTTCCCTCCCATCCATCACTTTTTCTTTCTTCCTCCTGTCTGTCCATTAATCTGTCTACTCCCTGAACTCATCTTTAATTCAGCTTATCAAAAGAGTCCACAGTATAAGGTATACACAGATAAATTGCCAGTGCACATCTTTCTTAGGTTTAATTTTCTTAAAAATCAAGTTTACCCAAAGTTGGTGTGCTTTAGTTCCATAAGCACTTTCTTTATGACAGGGAGTGTCTTAGTCAGGGTTTCTTTTTTTTTTTTTTCTTCTTTCTTTAAATTTTTTTTAAAGATTTATTATGTATACAACGTTATGTCTGCATGTACACCTGCACCCCAGATGGCATCAGATCTCATTACAGATGGTTGTGAGCCACCATGTGGGTACTGGGAATTGAACTCAGGACCTCTGAAAGAGCAGCAGAGTGCTCTTAATCTCTAAGCCACCTCTCCAGCCTTTAGTCAGGGTTTCTATTCCTGGGATGAAACACAATAGCCAGAAGCAACTGGGAGAGGAAAATTTTTTGGTGTTTTTTTTTTTTTTTTCAGGTTACATTTCAGGTAATAAATAGTTCACCATTGAAGGAAGACGGGATGGGAACTCGAAGGGGAGGAAGCTGGAGACAAGAGCTGATGCAGATCCCATGCAGAAGCCATAGAGGAACGCTGCTTACTGGCTTGCCCAGCCTGCTGTCTTACAGTACCCAGGAGCCCCAGCCCAGGCTGGGGCCTCCCACGTCAATCACTAATTAAGAAAATACACTGTGGACTTGCTACAGGTGGACCTAGTAGGGGTATTTTTTTTCAGTCGAGAGTCCGCCCTTCTCACATGACTCTAGCTTGTGTCAAGCTGACATAAAATCAGCCAGCACAGGGAGCAAATATAAATGCATTCAAATGATCAGAGAGAGTGCTGTCTGTATATTACATGACCTGAAGAGGGCGGGGTGGGGGGAACACGAATAGAAAATAAGTCAAGAAACCTGAGCTTGCCTCTCAGTTTTGGAGGGCTTCCTATGATGTTTTGTCATTGACATTCCAAAATCCAAGATTCACAGCATAAGCTGTAAACAAAACCAAAACCAGGGGCAGATCTCTGTGAGTTCAAGGCCAGCCTGGTCTACATATCGAATTTCAGGCTAGCAGAGTTACAATAGTGAGACCCTGTCTCAAAACAAACAATAACAAAAACCACAAAGCCAAAGACAGAATTGGCTCCTGCTTTCTCTCATAGAGCTCCTCCGCATTTGAAAAGGATATGGAACTTGTAAATGCCTCAATTTTTTATAACCCAAAGCACCCAGCCTTTCTCTTAGGCAGAACTCAAAGTGATATCTTTATTCTTGGATGTGGGAATGAATAGATATTTCAATGGGAAAAAGTGGCAAGAAAGCGGCAAGACTGGACATTGGAGTTGGGTATGGTGGCACAATCCTTTAATCCCAGCATTTGGGAAAGCTGAGGCAGGTGACAAGTCCCTAGCCAGCCAGGTCTACATAGTAACAACCTATCTTTTCTGTTTGTTTTTGTTTTGTTTCAGAGACAGGTTTTCTCTGTGTAACAGCTCTAGCTGTCCTGATACCAGCTTTGTAGACTAGGCTGGCTTTGAACTCACAGAGATCAGCCTGCTTCTGCCTCCCAGCTGCTCGGACTAAAGGTGTGTATCAGTACCACCTGGCATGAAACAAACAGCTGGGTGGTGGTGGCACATGACTTGAATCCCAGAGCTCTGGAAACAGAGGCAGGCGGATCTCTGAGTTTGAGGCCAGCCTGGTCTATACAGAGGGAGTTCCAGGATAGCCCGGGCTACAGAGAGAAACCGAGTCTCGAAAAACTAAAAGAAAAAGAAAAAAAAAAACAAGCAAATAAACATTGGCTTAGGGCAGGCTCTTACGGGTGTGTGAAGCTGAGGTTTGTGGAATCGGGATCTTTGTGAGACATTTTACAGACAGCCACAACGGCTAAAAATTGAGATTTATTTATGACTGCTTTGAGGTCAAACTGAGTCTTGTTTTGGAGACTTCAGTTTGTCAGGGCATGAAGTTTTAAAAGAACGTATCAAGTTGAAAAGGATGATAACAGGTGAGACCATATATGATCTGACAATGACTTTAATCGCGCAAGCACTGGGCAAATCTAGGCAAAACTCATGGAAGTCAGCGCAAACCACTGAAATCAGAAGATCTCCAAGCAGAGCCCTCCCTGAAGTGACTGATAAGTATAAAAAATGATATAACCATATTTATGTTAAAGGCAGCCCTTGATGACATAAAAGAATGGCTAGGTGATAAAGGTCAAATACCAAACATTCAGCTGAGAGGTTTGCACAGAGCATTTAACACATCGACACTTGCCCTGCTATCATTGGGGTGCATGCCTTTAGACCCACAACTTAGAGGATCTCCGTGAGTCCAAAGACAGTCTGGTCTACATAGAGAATTCCAGGACACCCAGAGTTACATAGAAAGATCCTGTCTCTAAAATATAATAAAAAATTGCTGGGTCTGATGGTGCCCAGTCTGCAGAGAAGTTTGTAGAGACCCCTGGCCAGAAGTACAAAGACATTAACCTGATAAAACTCCTTGGGGAAAGAGAGCAAAACGGAAGCTGAACAAGACCACTAAGGAAGACACAGCCAGTAAGTGCCATGACCAGATCTCCTGAAGGGGAAGATGCGGCGCTTACTGTAGTTTTCACGTGACTCAGATGCCCAGCCGCGCACGGCAAAATGATAAGGGTTGGCTCTGCCAGGGGACCAAAGAGGGAGAAGGACGTGTAGGAAAGAAGCAAGACAAACAAAACCGTAGGAAAACAGCAAGAACCCCTGAACCAATGGAAGTCAAACGGTGGAAGAGTTCAAGGAAACAGAAAGGGAAACCAGCCTGCCTCTGTTGGGGCTGCTGAAAAAAAAAAAGAGGGGAGGGGAAAGGTTGTATTGGGGAAGGTGTTTAAGATGTGGTGATGGCACCAAGGAAAAGAACAAGAGACTGGCAGAGACAGAGAGAGCCCCCATCAAGACAAGAAATGAGAGAATCGCGCCAAAGACAGTAGTTCAGTAAGCAATGGCTTTTATTTATCTTAATTAGATTTTAAGTTGCTTTTGGTGTTCAGAGGCATTTGTTTGTTTGTTTTGAGGTTTTTAGATAGGGCCTCTTTACATAGTCTTGACTGTCCTAGAGCTCTCTACACAGATTTGTAGATATCCTCCTGCCTCTGCCTCCTTCATCAGAGGCCTTTATTTGTTTTGTTTTCTTTTTGTTTGTTTGTTTGTTTGTTTGTTTCCGAGGCAGGGCTTATCTGTGTAGCCTTGGCTGTCCTGGAACTCTTCTGTAGACCAGGCTGTCCTCAAACTCAGCAATTCACCTACCTCTGCCTCCTGGGTGTACACCACCCTGCTGTCTTTAGAGGTGTTTAAAGAGAAAAGTGAATTAGGTCCTTCACTCCACAGGTACAAAAGGAAGTTTTGTTTCACTTGTCTTCTCATTGCTGTTATCCAAATAAAAGGGTTTTTTGTTTGTTTGTTTATTTTGTTTTTCCAAAAGATGTTTAGTGTTAGGATGACTCAAATGTGAAAAGGAAGATTCTTAATCTTTGTAACACGAGGCTGCATTAGGAGAAGCTTGTAAAATATGTCCTGTATAAAAACAAACAAAGACCAGACATCATAGTGCCTGCCTGTAATCCTCGACTTTGGAAAGCTCAGGTAGAAGGATAACCTCAAGCTGGAGGCTGGCCTGTCCTACATAACAAGTTCCAGGCCAGCCAGGAAGACAGGGGCTGAGAACGTATCTCAGTGGGATGCTCCTATAGCAGGCATGAGGCCCTGGGTTTGACCCCCTGCACGTTACAAACTAGGCAAGGTGGCACACACTCAGAGTTGGAGGCAGGAGCGACAGAAATTCATCCTGCCTTAAACAGGAAGTGTAGGAAGTTTGCAGTCAGCCTTTGGTTGCCAACCTGGGCAACCCTGACTCAGACAGAGGAGAGGACTGAGATGAGGAAGGGGAGGGGTGAAGAAGAGGGGAGATTTAAAAAGATAGGAGAGGAGAGATTCAAGCACAGAAGAAAGCCAGAGAGCTAGACTCAAGAGTCTGGTGCGGGTCAGGAGAGAATGCCCAGGGTGGGAGATAACAGGAACCTAGGCAAGAAAGGCCAGCTGGGCCAAACAGTGAGAGTGAATGTGGCTGATGGAAGGAAGGGCAGACGTGGGCTTGGGCCAGCCCTTCCAGGGAGCAGTGAGCTCCCTCTCCAGTGTGGTCATAACCTTTGGAATGAGGGTGTGAGAGACTAAAAATTCCCATCTCCCTTCTCATTCCAACCTCATTGTAACACTGCTTTCTACGCCTCTGGCCTGGCGCGTTCTCTCTCTCTCTCTCTCTCTCTCTCTCTCTCTCTCTCTCTCTCCCTCCTTGCTCTCCCTCATCTCATTGTTTCGGAATAGGCCAAATCTGAAGTCTTTCCAAGGGTGTGGCTGCGTTCATCTTATTTCCCCAGCCCAAGTGGAACAGCGGAGAAGCGTGAGAAGGACAGACACATTCAGCAGCCAGAGGACACGGTGGACTGAGTGGGACCCTGTGGACAGTGAGTCATTTACAAAACTATAGAGAGAAAGTGTGTGTCTGTATGTCTGTGTGTCTGTGCCTGCGTGTGCATGTGTGCACTAGAGAGTGGAGAATGTCCACGACAGAATAGAGCCCCCTCCCAGTTACGAGAGGGTGCACCAAGATGGCGGAGGATATTTTAAAACACGCAGACACACAAAAGGAAGCTGAGCTGTTAGGAGTGAAGGAGGCTACGGAGCAGAGCCAAGCATGGCTTAGTGAGAACACAAAAGAGTCCTCCTCATTACATGCGTGTGTTCTCAGCTGCTCAGTGGGTTGAGAAAGGGGGTGGGGGTGGCTTGAGCCCAGGAGTTCAAGACCAGCCTGGACAATATCAGGAGACTCACATTAAGAAACATTCTCTCTAGGAGAGTAATGCTAGGGAGAATAAGAGTGACTAAATAGATCTGAGGGAAATGAATGCTGGGTGAAAGATACAAAAAAGGCTTCGAGTTGTAAAGAGAAAACAAGGTTTCCGGGGCGGCAGAGAGAGAGGACATGCAAGAAATCTTTCCCTAGAGGGGAGGCGCTGCTGCCTCTCAGCTTCATGGCCTCTGCTCTTCCTCTCCGCCCCCACCCCACCCCTCTTAGATATGCTGTTCTTTGGGCCCAAGTCGCTGCTGTTTGTCATGGCACTCAGCATCCCCTCTGGTGAGTCTCTGCCTTGAATCCTTTCTCCCTAACACATCAGTTTCTTAGTTCTGCATGTGCACGGGGCTGTGGGTTAGATGGCAAGGGGACTGAGGCAGAGGGGATGTGGTAAGATAGACGCTTGTGTCAAAGGCAAAAGTGCAAAATGTGGGTGAGAGGTGACCTTAGGCATGAGGTCCTTAAGCTAATGTGGAATTAAAATACAAGTGCTTGCTAACCCCTAAAAGAGAGTTGCCTAGAGCTATATAACTCAGTGTACACCAAAGGAACAAGAAGTCATACCCACATACAGAGACCACCTATTAGGACGCTGGACCACCTTAAAACCCTTGAGGGGAAAGTGGCAAGACCATGCTTATCACCGCCTGACACTTGCTTGGATAGACACACAAGTATATTTACATATGTGAGGGAAGCCCAGGCTGCCTCTTATGCACAAAAGAAGAGCAATCCTCACAGGAGGCATAGAGTCCAGCACAAGGATTGGTCATAGAAAGCAACCTTGGACTTCGAAGAAACGCTACGGTATTCCCTCTCCCCCTGCCAAATGCAGCCCAACAACTCAGCTCTCCTGCTTGCCATGGTACAGCTGTGGGCCTGGGCAGCTCATGCTAGAGAGGGTGCTGGCTTCCTCTGTGGATCATGGCCCTTCCTAGCTGGGAATGAGGGCAGGAGAGGAACCTGAGCCGGGGCAGAGCAAGAGTGGGCTTTGTTTGAAAGAACTTGTCTTTCTGGGGTGGTTCCTAATTCTTGGTTAGTTTTGTGCACAGCCTAGGTGGTCTTGTGTCAAAATATATAGGGACAAATCACAGAGGTAACATGCCAATTTCCATTGTATTCTGGTTCACCCCATAAAAGTGTTATGGTGGAGAAAGCTGGAGTCACTCACATCCATTTTCTTTCTTTGCCACAGACTGGCTACTCCTAGGGGTCAATGGTCAACGAGGAGGTAGGTGAAGTCGTTCTTACGGGTTGGGGTTCTTGTCAGGATGATGTAGAACAGCATGAGGTGAGAGTCTGTTCTAGGGGCAGGTGGGGTGGCACATGCCATAATCCCGGCACTCAGGGAGTGGAGGCAAGAAGACTGAGTTCAAGGCCAGCCCGGGATATGTGGCAAGACTCTCAAACAGAATCTGTTCTACAGACAGGTGTGTGTGTGTGTGTGACGCCAGTAGAATTTGCTGAAACAAACAAACAAACAAACAAAAAAGACCCCGATTCTGTCTCGGAAAAAAATAAAAATGTTCTAAGACAGAGAGAACAACAATGCCAAGTATGAAAAGCAGGATCAACTTTACCGGTACCCACAGTCCCATCCTCCCATTCACAAAACCTCTTCTTGAGCTCAAGAATGTGCGTGCCTCTGCCTCCTGAGTGAAGGTGTGTGCCACCACGCCTGCTTTGTTATCTGCAATCCTGGAAACTGAACCCAGGTTTTACACACTGGTCAAGTACCTTACATTTGAGCTACATCCCCACATCTCTTTCTTTCCTCCCTGACCAGGGAATTCTGCTTTATTTCTATATTACTTTTTGTGATACCGAGTAGTAACCCAGAGCCACCAAGGATAATGTTGTACCAATGACCTACACTGCCATCCTCCAGAAAGCACTATTCTATCCACACGATAACAGAAGCTCTTACTTCACACATGCTCACACACACACAATCACGCACACACTGTGGTTAATGTGGTCCTGAGAATTGAAACTAGTGCTCTTATGTGTACTAGGAAAGGACTCGACTGAGCTCTCGCTTCATCCCAGTCCGTTTGTTTGTTTGTTTGTTTGAGACAGGGTCTCACAGTATAGCCTCACCTGGCCTGGAACTCACAGAGATCCACTGGCCTCTGCCACTGACTGTTGGGATTAAAAGTGGACACCACTGCAGGCATCTTATACCTTAATCTTTTGTATCTACAGCATATATATATATATATATATATATATATATATATATATATATATATAAAGGCCATATGCAAAACAGAAACAAAATCATAAAATAATGCTTTAAACTTGCAAAACACAGCACAGTCTGATGTATTTATCTTAATTCACTCAAAAAAAAATGCCAGTTGTAAAAAAAAAAAACAAAAAAACTAAAGCTGGACATGGTGGTACATGCCTTTAATCCCAGCATTCAGGGGGCAAAGGGAAACAGATCTTTGAGTTCCAGGCTAGCCTGGTCCAGATAGCAAGTTCCAAGCCAGGACCAGGACTACGTATTGAGACCTTGTTTAAAAAGAAAAAAGAAAAGAAAAAGAAAAAAAGGAGAAGAAAGGAACTAAAGCCCTTTCTCCTTTCTTTTCCTGTTCTGCTCAGATCTGAGTCCCTGAGCCTACAGATTTTAGCAGTAATAAAAGTTAACCTGATGCCTGAGTGGGCTCCTCCAGGCTGGTTAGGGACCCCATCCTGGGCTCCCAGCAGACGTTCTGCTGCACCTGAGATTCCTTGCCAGCGGTTCTCCAGCCCTGAAAGGAACTGGAGATGGTGGTTGTCACGAAGAGTCCCTCAGACAGATCAGGCACTGGGGTCCCACAGGCAGCCACGCACTACCCACCGCTCTGCTGCGACCTCCCTGCTTCTCAGCACGTGGCTACACTGGAATGTGGGCCACCCCCTTGAGGCTGGAGGGAGAAGGATGGAGGCCCACCCCACGGAGGCCTTCCCCCCCCCCCCCGCCAGACTCCACAATGATCTCAGTCAGTGCTTTTTCAATGATCCCCTGGAAAGGGGCAGACCTGGACTCCTCTCACCAAGACTTGCTCTGAGCCGAGTAGTGACTCAGGTCATAGGGAGTTCAAGGCAAGCCTGGGATGCATGAGTTTCAAGGGATCCAAAGTTTTTCTTCTGGCCTCCTCGGCATGGGGCACACATGTAGTACACAGTCATACATGCAGGCAAAACACTCATACAAATAAGGTAATTTAAAATAAATTAACCCTTTCTACTTACATTTTTTTTTTTAGATTTATTTTGTGTGTGTGAATGTTTTGTGGTGTATGAATGTGTATTTGTGCACCAAAGGTGTGCCTCAGGCCCACAGAGATCAGAGAAACAAAAGACAAGAACCAAAAAAATCAATGGATCCTCTGAACTGTAATATAATGATCATGAGCGACCACGTGTGTGCTGGGAACTGAACACAGGTCCTCTGCAGAGCAACAAGGGCTCTGAACTGCTGAACCAGCTCTCCAGATCATAGTTCTTTGAAAAGTCATGCTGCATTGGACTTAAAATAAGGACTAATCAGTATGAGCCCCTGAGCTACAAGGGGAATTTCAGGTTTCTTGCATGCCTGTCTTCCTTCCTTCTTTCCTTCTTTCCTTCTTTCCTTTTTTCCTTCCTTCCTTCCTTCCTTCCTTCCTTCCTTCCTTCCTTCCTTCCTTCCTTCTTCTTCTCTCCCCCACCACTCTTTTACACAATGTCTCACGTGAGCGACCCTGAACAACTGATATTCCTGCCTCCACCACCCAGGTGCTGAGATTACTGGCACAAACCCCACAACAAAGGCTACGTGGAGATTCAGGGTCCAGTTCCGGCTTCCAGGGAGGACCATGGAATGTGATAAGGCTTCAGGTGGCTTTGCCATGGTCAGAATTTACACTGAAAATGACTCTGGTTCTGAGATGGGGTTTGAACTGAACAGAACAGCATGGCCACGTTAGCTTCAATTACTCTTTAGTATTATTGTAACCTTTTGCCTCTCAAAAACATTCTGAGGCCTGCTTGGTGGTACGTATCTTTGATACCAGCACTCAGGAAGCAGAGGCAAGAGGATCTCTGTGAGTTCTAGGCCAGCCTGCCTGGTCTATACAGTGAGTTCCAGGACAGCTACAGCTACATAGTGAGACATTGCCTCCAAAACAAAACAAAACCAACCAAACAAGAAACATTCTGGAAGATGGGTGACGGATTTTTACTATGCAAGCCTTGGGTGAGTATCAGCATGTCTGGCTTAATGAGGGAAATCTGATTTAAAACCTGAAGCTTGAGAAAATGAGCCAAAAAAAAAAAAAAAAAAAAAAAAAAAAAAAGCCAAGGCAAACGACATGAATTTGCTGACCTCTAGTGGTCAAGAGTGGATTTTTTTTTTACTATAAACTACAGCTACAGCATTTGCTGAATATAGTATTTAAATATCTTATTAGCCCCCGCATACAAGAGGAAATGTGTGAGGAGGTGTTAATGTGGCTACAGTAACTATTTCATTTTATATGTGTATAACAAAACACCATGCTGTATGCCTTAGACATGTATAACAAAAATACAGTTTCTGAGCCAGACACATTAGAATATATACATTAGCACGCTAGAAGGTATGCTTAGCATGTGTGGGGCTCGGGGTTACTGCTGCTTAATACACACACACACACACACACACACACACACACACACTGTAATGTCAGGCAAGCCTGCGCGAAACCACAACTGTGATCCCAGCATCTGGGAGACTAAAACACGAGGATTTCTAAGTTCAGGTGAACCTGGGCTATCAAACAAGATCCTGTCTCAAAAGAAAAGTGACCATAATGTCGTTGACATTTTTTGCTTTAAATAGAGACTTCAGGGCTGGAACTGTAGCTGGGCTGGAAGTGTAGTTACTGAATTAAAAAAGCCCTGAGTTGGACCCCGAACACTGCATAACTAGGGGTGGTGACTCACGCTTATCCCAGCACTCACGAGTCAGAGACTGGAGGACTAGGAGTTCAAAGTCACCCTCAGCTACGTGAAGAGTTGTGCAGCCAGCCTGCATGCTACCCAAGGCTTTTGTCTTTTGCCTCAAAAGACAAGATCATTGCAAAGGGGTCGTGGATTACTTAGTCATTTAGAGATATTTTGGTTTAATAGTTTAACTTGTTTTTTTATTTTACCTTACTTACTCATTTACTTATTTATGAACAAACCGCTTTACGCCGAGGCTTGAAGTTTGAAGCGGCCAACAGGATTCAGTGCAGCGGGGCTTGGCAGGGCAAATCTCTGTGGCTGGGCAGCACTAAAAGCCCGTTTCGGCTATTACAAGCAGGCAAAGAAAAGCAACCAAGGGATCTTTAGAGCTGAGTGTCGGGTGTCGGGCTAGGCGGTTCCAATCGCTGGAAGTGTAAGGGCGGAATGCCCAGAAAAGTCTGTTCTGTTTATTTTCCAGATGATGTAACTGAAGCATTCACAGAAGATCCTAGTAAGTCAGCCTGCTTTGGGGTGTTTACTTCCTACCACTGGAGATGGGGGTGATGTCCGTCCAGAGAGGAGGTGACACCCAAGCATGCACACAGCACCCTTTTGCCTTTCTCGGTGGCCACCGTCAGCCCAAGCATGCCCAGCCTTCCTGGCCCCTCCGTCCTCTCCCTGACAGTCCCTGCAGCTGGCGTGCCTGAGTCCGAGTGCCTGCGCTCAGATCCCTCTCCTGTATCCCTCCCGGTATCCTGCCGCTCTTTTCCTTCACTTCCCGTCCCGTTTTTGTGTCTCTGCAGACCTGGTGAATGACCCTTCTACAGATGACACAGGTGACGTTTACTATGGTTCTTAATAACGGCGTGATCCTGGAATGTTCACAGTGTTTTTTCCAGCTCCCGAGCTGAGCCTGTATTTTTAGCTCTGGGAGAAAAAAATGGAGTTGTGGGAGTGTAGTTAGTGACTGACAGGGGTATAAAAGGAAAGAGAAGCTCGCTAGTCCTCAGAGGAGGGAACAGGGTTGACAGGGTGGCCCCGTATGGAAAGACGCTTGTTGCTAAGCCCAAGGAACTCAGTCAGACACGGTAGATGGAGAGAACAGAGTCCCCAAAATTGTCCTCTGACCTACACACACACACAAGACACAAAACAAACAAACAAATGTAAAATTGAAAGAGGGAACAATGTGGACTATTAGCTAAAATATGACCTGTATGGGACTGGAGAGATGGCTCAAGAGTTAAGAGCACTGGCTGTTCTTCTAGAGGACCCAGGTTCAGTTCCCATCACCCACATGGCAGCTCACAACTGTCCGTATCTCTAGTTCCAGGGAATCTGACACCTTCACCCAGACAATATGTGTAGGCAAAACACCAATGCACATTAAAAAACAACAACTGTATATTGAATATATCCAAAGATAAGTATGTTAAGCACACCAATATTCATTCAAAAATGTTCCCAATTACTTCAAATAATTCTCTTCCTGTGGACGTACACCTTGCCCTTGCTGTGGTAGCGCCGTGTTCCCTTGTCCTGTTCTGCCTTTCCCTTGCAATTCAAGGCCCTTCTCACACCTACTATTTTGTACCTTTTCAGTTCTGGCTGATATCACACCTTCCACAGATGACTTGGGTGAGTTCAGATCTGGGATCCCAGGGCCGCCAGGGCCGTTCTGGACCTTCCCCAGGGCCCGTATGGAAGGCAAGGCAGAGGTTGAAGTATTCTAAACAGAGCTACAGTTTGTGTAAAACATCTGCCCAGCCATTTACGTCAAATTAATGGCAGCTTTCAATCAAGTGGGCAGGAAGGGGACTCCCTTGTAGGGAAAGACAGAGATGCAGTCCAAGACTTAGGGTGAGGAGGAAGCCTTCGGGAAGGGAAGGTTTTCATCAGCTTTGTACACTGGGAGGGTCACGCTCCACACACACACTTGCACTATCCCAGCCTGCTGTTGCTCCTCCAACCTGTGGGCCCAGGCAGCCGCGGGATTCAGCCACAAGCAGCCTGGAACTCAGAAGCAGGATGGCCTGACAAAGGCCATATGGAAGCAAAATGTCAGCTGCATGGTAGAGGGATTGCGACGGCAGCCTGCTGGGTGGCTGGTGACGCCATTCAACTGAAGAATACCTTAAACTGGTGATGGCTTGTGGAATCTGCAGAATCTCAAAAAAAAAAAAAAAAAAAAAAGGCAATCTTATGACCCACATAAGATACCGGTTAGACCTGTGTACTCTGAGCTTCAGGAATGAGGTCTGAATTAGAAACGCAGGATTGGGGGTTAATCAGCGCAGGGATGTGTCAAAAAAACGTTCAGCAGGGGCTGGAGAGATCAGCCATTGGCAGCTCTACCTGAGTCCTATTTCCAGCATGCACATGGCGGCTCACAACCGGCTCTAGCTCCAGTCCTGAAAGAGGACACAATGCCCTCTTCTGGCCTCCTCAGGTACTGCACATATCCGATATACAAATATGCAGGCCGAGCACCATATACGTAAAATAAAGTTTAAACTTTTTTCTTCAAATAGAAAAGAAATAAAGCATGCCGTAGCAGAGGTTATCTATCCCCTTCCCTGCTCGACTTTCTATTAACAGCTCTCTAACGACGTCCTCCCAAACAGCGCTAGCGATGCTCTGTTCCTCAGTGCTTTAACTCCTTCCCGTAAACTGAGTGGGCTATGAGCCTGGCCCCTCCTACTCCTTATTCCAAACCTCTCATCAAAGAGGCTGTAGTTACCTCCCTCCTCCCATGGAGAAGAGACCGTGTCTGGGGAAAAGCCTGGGCAACAGGCTCCTCTGCTCAGCTCTAGGAAGCAGGGCCCTTTGTCTTGTATTCCTACTAATCTGCTGCTGTAATCCCAGCCACCCGAGAGGCTAAGGCAGGGGAATCACTTAAACTCAGGGGATTGAAACCAATGTAGACCACATAGGGAGACCTCTGGTCTCTTAAACAAACAAACAAGCCCGGGGAACTCTATACACAGAACTAATTGGCCTTGAACTCACAGTTCAAAGCACCTGTCTCTGCCTTTGGGTGTTGGGGTTAAATTTAAATATGTAGTCAGATGTAGCACACATCTATAACCTCAGTACTCGGGAGCAGAGGCAGGTAGATCTCTGTGAGTGCGAGGCCAGCCTGGTCTAGAGAGTGAGTTCCAGGGCAGCCAAGGCTACACAGAGAAAACCTGTCTTGAAAACAAACAAACTTAAGGTACAGACCATCATGATTTCTTCTCATCAATTAACATAATAATACTTTCATTTGTTTGTTTGTTTGTTTCTTTCTTTTTTTTAAGACAGTGTTTCTCTGTGTAGCCTTGGCTGTCCTGGGACTCGCTCTGTAGACCAGGCTGGCCTCGAACTCACAGAGAACCGTCTTTCTCTGCCTCCCAAACGCTACTGTTCAAAGCATGCACCACCACCCAGCTTAACACAATGACACTCTCAGTTCAACAAATTCCTCAGCTCTCTGTAAGAGAAAGCTGAACGCCAGGGTTCCATCTTCATTCTTACCTATCTTTGCTAGCGTGCCTGAAATCAGCCTAACGTGAGTTTCCTTTTGGAAATTACTGAGAGCCATTTGTTTCTTGTTTCTGAGTGTCTTGATTGGGTGTGAGTGAACCACATGGTAGTGACAGAGGTGGTGACTTACAGAACTGTTAATAACTGAATAACATTTTTGCCTTCCAGCCTCAGCTGGTGACAAAAATACTACTGCAGGTATGGTCACTTATTTATTTATTTATTTATTTAATGTGTCTGGGTGGTCTGTCTGCATGTCTGTGTACCACATGCATGCAGTACTTCTGGAGGCCAGAAGATGGCATCAGATACCCCCCAAACTGGATTCATGCTAGATGGTGTGAGTGCTGTGAACAGGTGTAGGGTCTTCTGGAAGAGCAGTCAGTGTTCTTAACAACTTTTTGGCCCTCGATTTGTAGACCAGACTGGCCTTGAACTCAAGAGATCTGCCCTCCTCTGCCTCCTGAGGGCTGTAATTAGAAGGGTGTGTCACCATGGCCTGGTGCTCTCTCTCTCTTCTCCCCCTCCATCTTAGGCCCTCTGGGAGAGTACTCAGTGCTGTTAACTGCTGAGCCATCTCTGAGCTCTCTGATTATTTTTATACATGTCTTTTCGCAAGCTTTTCTTCCTATGGATTCTTTACCTCCTTGTGTTCTGAAGAGCGTTAGACTCGTTTTCTATTTTCTTTCCAGTTCTCCCTCAAAGAGTACTTTCAGCGCTCTTCCCTCCCCCAAGTCCGTTTTCTTTCCTTCATAAATGATCTTCTATCCTGAAAGACACAGGGAAAGAAACGGCCTCCATTGACTGGCCCTCAAACCACCCGCTCCCTAAAATCGCCTTTGGACTTTATTTGATTCATGAATTAGTAACTGGTCTGCAGCTATGGCTGAAAACAGAGCGAGGGAGCTAGCTATGCCTGGGAACTCTCATTCTTCCGAAGGAGACCACCTGATTTCAGTGTCATGTTTCGAGTCCCTACCTGAATAGTCCTAGAAAGACTATTTTTTTTCCTAGATGAGTCCTCAGAGATTATTTTACCTACTTCTGCTTCCAGGTAGGGAAGCACCTAAATTTCATTTGAGTCAGTTTCCTCTCACTCTGTTTTTGGTAAGCAAAAAGGACATGCCCCAAAGTACACTGATTTATATATATATATATATATATTTTATTTTTGTAAAGCCTGCTCCATCTTCCCGCATTCTGTCTCCCTTCTCCCAGCCCTTTAATCCTTCGTTTATACTATTCTCTTTGTATGTCCCTGTTTTGTTTTCCTGTGTTGAGCAGAGTGCCGGGATGAGAAATTTGCTTGCACCAGACTGTACTCTGTCCATCGGCCAGTCAAGCAGTGTGTCCACCAGGTCTGCTTCACCAGGTAAGGGAGTCCAGAGTGTCCAAAGAGCACATTCCACTATGGTAACGTTTGTGCTGGGAACTGTTTAATGAACATGCACCACAGGATTGCAGTCTTTGATGGGGCAGAGGTTGTTGGCTTAATCTATCTAATCATTCCTAAAGGTGCTGCCTAGAGCTTGGAGTCTAGCTTGAAGTAGCCACAAAACAGTCTGATAGACGCCAGTGGCTGTGAGGGCTGTAGGTGGGGAGATCAGGAGAGACAGTGCTGTGTGCTACACCAGCTGGCTGAAAGCTGGAGCAAAAGACTCAGCCCTGAAGTGGAAAACAATGGACGGAAGAATCAGGGCTTGAGGCTAAGAAGTGAAATATGCAAAGAGCCACTAGGAAGAGTAATTAATACCATTTTTTCCTTTCTTCCTCTTTTAATCATTAAAACCATTTCTAGCTCCTACATTCTGCTAAGGAATTTTTTTTTAAATCATATACTTAATAAAATATCTAGACAAAGGGAGGACAGTAGGGAATGAGGAATTGGAGAGAGACCCTGGCTAGACCCTCTCACCACCTTCTCTGTCTCCTTCCCTTAACCATGACACTGGGGACCTTGGCAGTTTACGGCGCATGTACATCGTCAATAATGAGATCTGTTCCCGGCTTGTCTGTAAAGAACACGAAGCTATGAAAGGTAAGGTGATGTCTGGGTGGTCAGTGGGCAGGGACAGTTCTGAGAGGTAAATGGAGAATGATGCTGTTGGATCTGAGTCTCTAAGGACAGTGCTAGGCACTCCCTTTGTCTTCTATCAGCACCTACCAGAACCTGTGCTAAAACTGTTTACACTGTAAACAAGCACCCCTAGATCCTTCCCTGACTAGACTGCAATCCCCCAGCTCTCCTACAGTGAGAAGTTTCTGAAGCTCAAGCTGTTCCAAAACACTGGGCACTGGGGACCCTGGAACTGGAGTTACAGATGGTTGTGAGCCACCATGTGGATGCTGGGAACCGAACCTGGGTTCTTTGAAAGAGCAGTCTGTGCTCTTAACCGGGCCTTTCCCAGGGCCTTTAAAAAAAAAAAGAAAAAGAAAAAGAACATCTTTTGGAAGTTCTGTGGGAAGAGTCAAGTCATCATTACAAATAATAGACTCAATCAATGGCCATGATGACCATCACTCGTGTTCACAGCTCTAGAAAGAACACACGCGCACCCACGCACCGACGTTCAGAGACCGTGGGGGTCCATGAAAACATAGGCAGGACATGGTGAGGGCAGCTGCATTATAAACAGTCCACCAGTCCCAGAGACTGTCGACATGGCTCGTTATGAACTCTTCGAGGTAGAGGAAGGTGGGAGATGCTAAAAGAATAATTTTCAAGGCTCCAAAATGTGTGGCTGTAGACTGTGCATGGTGGGAACAAACACTCTTCTCACCTTCCCCGTGGGCAGCCCCGAAGGGTCGCTGTGGTTTGGGTCGACACCACAGACACGGGCACTTTTGACTCAGCCGTCAGCTTCGCGCTGGGTTGCTTAGTAAGAGCTGTAGCTGATTTCGCAGAAGGAAACTTCCCGCTTGCCCCCGGCTCTGTGCAAGCCACCTGCGAGGGAAACACCTTGACGCTGGCGACAGTGCTTGGGACTCTAGGCACTTTCAAGTGCCTTGGGGGATTTACTGCAGTTGGCTGTTGTAAACACCTAAACTTTAGCAGGCTAAACGACTGAACTTCGCCTTTCTATTCA
The DNA here is from genome assembly GCF_030254825.1 of Meriones unguiculatus. NCBI lineage: Eukaryota > Metazoa > Chordata > Mammalia > Rodentia > Muridae > Meriones > Meriones unguiculatus. The sequence continues at coordinate 112,846,517 of NC_083353.1, forward strand.
GTAGATCCATGACGAGAGCTGGGAGCCGGCTCCATAAAGGAAACTAATTTGGCACGCTTTGTTTTATTTCAGTCCTCACAGATACACCATTGTGGCAGGTATTAAAACGCTTACTTACAGAAAGGGACAATGAGGCTCATCTAAGGTTAGATGACTCGCTTTCCAGCAAGTGACAGGTGTTCAGCAAGTGGCAAAGCTGAGGTCTTTACCAGGATCTTTTCCTCTGTCTATCCCACGGAATCGTCTTCTCCTGGTCCGGCATCCTCCCATAATGCTCTGTTTTCCCTCTAGATGAGCTTTGCCGGCAGATGGCCGGCCTGCCTCCAAGGCGGCTCCGTCGCTCCAACTACTTCCGACTTCCTCCCTGTGAAAATATGAATTTGCAGAGACCCAGTGGTCTGTGATCATCAAGGAAGAAACAAGAACGAGAGGAGTCAGAAATTCCTTCTCCTCCAACCACCGTCACCTGTCCTACAGACAGGTGTTTTTAAACTAAGCCCTTTGCAATGCCCCGGCTTTGACCCTACTCTCTAATTTTCACCGGACCTGGTAACATTTGTCTCATTTTATAGTACTCACAATACAGTGTCTATATTGTTACACCGTTTTGCTGATTTCTGTTATTATAGACAAGGTGAACAAAGGATGACCACATGACTTAGGTACAAACACTCTACATTCAGGCCAATAGAAGAAAGGGGCCCGGGGTGCCTGGCTCAGTCAGCAGATGGTATAAAACCGAGCATGGTGGCCAGGAAGATCAGAACTTTAAGTTCATCTTTGATTGCACATCAAGTTGGAGAATTGCAGAATGCGCTATGTGAGACCCTAATCGTGGAAGAAAATATACTTTAGGTTAATATTCTTTGTTTGTTTGTTTTTTAATGGTGCTATGGATCAAACTCAGAGCCTTGTACATGCTAGTCAAGTGCTCCATCACTAGGCTACACACCTGTCTCCTAAATTAAACATTCTAGTCATTAACTATGTCATAGACAGGAGTGAAAGAGGCTTTCCTAGTCAGTCTTGGCTAGCCACAGAACCTTCTAGGACTTTCCTAGATCAACTCCTCATTTACATGGTCTTCTGCACTCCTCTCACTGCTCTGCATGTCCTAAAACTCGCTCCAGAAGTCTTCCTGGCAAGAAGGTCATGGGTGGGGCAGGAGAGATCGCTTAGTGGTTAAGACACTGGATGTTCTTTCATAGGATCTGGATCTGGTTCCCTGCCAACACCCACCACGGTGGCTCGCAATCATCTGTCAGTCCCGTCCATCCTAGGGAGCCTGAAATATTTTTCTGGCTTCTGTGGGTGCTGAATGCATAAATGCATATGGCACACACACACACATACATGTGGAAAGTACACATACAAATAAATCATTTTTTGAAAAGCAAGAGAAAGGTCATGGGCTTTTTTTTTTCCCCCAGAAGATTTCCCAACGGGACCAAGAATTATACAGGCTCACCTAGCAATCCGTAAAGACTCCAAATGCTGTCCTTTGGCAAGCTTGGAGTCTGGGGAAGAAGTAAGAGAGCCATATCAGGTATGAAACTTGGCCCGTAGTTTCCTCTATAATTTCTTGGGCAAGTTATCTAATTGGGAAATGGAGAGGAAAAGTAAGTCTCCTTTCCTCACCCAGCTCTGGCAGCAGAAGGGCCAAGCCACCTCCACAAAGCAACTACACAACCAAATGTGACACCATGACCCTCAGAGGGTTTCTGGAGTTGTTACTTCCTTCCTTGTCTCTACTTAACTGGTTTATTGGTAGAGTATATTGTGCAAATGGCTCCTAGAACACCCTGACTTGGGGTACAGACGAAAGCCCAGGTGGCTGAACCTTAACACGCCGGCAGACTGCTTACCTGATGTTCAACTGAACAGGTGACAAAGCACCGTCTCCAGACAACTCACGTTCTTTATTGTTGCTGGTTTTATTTTTATTTCATTTTATTTATTTTATTTGAGACGGGATCCTGCTAGGTAGCCCTGACCGGCCTGGAACTCACAATGCAGAGCAGCCTGGCTTTGAGTCGTCCCCCTGCCTCCGCCCCCCCCCCGGAGTGCTGGGATTACAGGTGCGTGTTGCCACGCTTACCTTCATATCTCGTTCTTATCCTTACTCCCTAGAGAGCAGGTGTCGCTTCAGATAACCCTCTCCGATTCCTAGATCAACGTCCCACCTTTAATAAGAACAGGTTAAATTTTTGCTAGTATGTGTTTTCATCCCGCAGTTCTCTGGATACAGACACATTATTTATGTCTTCGAAGCCTGGATACAGAGGCGGTCCAAATCACAACAACCATGTCTGCTTTACCCAAGGCATTCAACAGCAGTCCACATTACACTAGCACAAAATCTGCCTCCCTCTTTTTCTGCTGCCACTGAGACGAAGCCCGTAGCCTCCCGCCAGCTAGGCACACCTCAACCGCTGGACCATACTCCCCCCAACTCCACCTTAAATAAGTGACTGATTCTATACCATGAGCACTTGTGTCTGAAAAACTCAAACAATTTTCTGTAAAAGCCAACAGAATTCTAATGAGAATCGGGCCATGACATTTACTAGACTTGGATTCCTCCCATAATGCTGAAAAGAAAAGAAAAAAAAAAAAAGTATCTAAATGAGGGTCAGATTTTTGCCATCAAGAAACTATTAGTTTAATGGGATATGCAGAACTGACTAAAGAGAAAAGCTTTAAAAAAACAAAAACAAAAACAAACAAACAAACAAACAAAAAAAAAACCCAAAGCATGAGTCTTTGCACCTTGACCCCTAGAGTTAAATACACAGGTATATAATATAAATAGATTAAGCGCAACTTGCAGCCACACCAGGGCTCAAGGGCTCATAGGCTCAGGGCTTCCAAGGTGCATCTCAAGAATCTCTTCCTGTGCCTGGAGAGGTGGCTCAGTGGTTGAAAGCACTGGCTGCTCTTCCGGAGGTTCCAGGTTCAATTCCCCGCACCCCCATGGTGGCTCACAGCCATCTGTAACTCCAGTTTCAGGGATCCAGCCACTCACACGGTATACAGGCAAACATTTACATACATAAAATAATGAGATAAAATAAAGAGCAGGGTTAAGGGCCCTTCCTCTTCTCTAAGTTCAGTTCCCAGCCCCTGACACCCTCTTCTGGCCTCTGCAGGCACCTGTACACACGCAGCATACTCTTACACAAACACACACACATAAATGCAACAATCCTTTAAAAGAAGAATCTTTTCCGAAGGGTTTTAAATACAAAGTAATGAAACAGATTTGGCCAATGTATACTGGATACGTGTACTGAAATATCGTATGTGGGCCAGTGAGATGGCTTAACCAGCAAAGGAGCTTGCTGCCTCGTCTGAAGACCTGAGTTCAATCCCCAGAGCCCATGTCCTGGAAAGAGAGAACTGACTCCTTCAAGTTCTTCTTTGACCTCCATGCACACGCGCACACATACACACACACACACAAACACCAAACAAACAATGTTTTTAAAAAGAAATATCACACATAGTCCATAAATGTATACACCTACTCTACGCTTGGAGGAAGCTTTGGAGAGCATGTTGAAGGAGAGGGCTGTGCCCACTGCTCTGGTGCATCAGTTGCGGTTACACTCCACAGGTATGGTAATGAATAATCACCAAGCGTCAGTACTTAACGCTTAGTCTAGAAGGCATTCGAACATTGATCCTGGGGTCTCGGAAACGTCTTCAGAGGCGAGAGTCTCTTCAGACTCTCTGCCCTCCCCTGCCCACCAGCTCCTCCATCCCAGGATTTTGTCCATTGTAAATTAAACATTTAAAAAATAATAATTTTTTAAAATCAAACCTCTCAGAAGAAAGTGGGTTTGGGTTTGGCCTGGTCATTGTTTTGCCAACTTTTCCTTTCTTTCTTTGATTTATCTGACACAGTGTCTCATTGGGTAGTCTTGCTAGGCTCGGCTTGCTGTGTAAGGCCAGGCCTTGAACTCATAGAGGTTTGTTTGTTTGTTTTGTTTTTGAGACAAGGTCTCGTGGCTGCCTCTATCATCCAGGTTCTGGAGTCTATTCTCGTGTCACCATGCCCAGTTTTATGCTCCTCCAGAAATCAAAGCTAGGATTTCCTTCATGCTGGGCCAAGTACCCCGCTAGCTGACCTGCACCTCTGGTCCCTGGCAACTGATTTTTATCTTCTCTTTTGTGTTTGCAAAACAAACAAACAAACAAACAAACAAAAACAGAAGTTCTGTCGTACCTTGAAAACACAGAACGTCCTCACTCTTCCCTCGTTTATTCTACAGCTCTTTCACTGCTCCATCAACCTTTGCTAACTGGCCCTCCGTTGTGGCTCCTTTTCTCTTTGTCCATCTTCGGCTTCACACTTTTCTCTCACCTTTCTTTTGCGTGACCAAATGCCTATGCTTTGTTATTGCTTAGTGTCCTTATCTTCTCCACACTTTCTGTAAGCGTGTGGGCATCAGTATGTGCTGTGTACATGTGGTGTGTGCGTGTGCGTGTGCGCGTGTGAAGGCATGCACCCGTGGGCTCGTGCAAAGGCCAGAGGAGGACATGAGGAGTCATTCTCTATCACATTCCACCTCATTTCCGGCACCTAGAGGCAGGCTTGACCATCCCAACAGCACATGTGTTGCGAGTGTGAGTGTCACCACATCCAGCATTGTGTGTGGTACTGGGGATTTGAACTTGGGTCCTCAGTTTGTGCCCCAAGGACTCTTACCACTGAGCCATCTCTCCAGTTCTCTCCACACATTCTGGTGATGATGAGGATGGAACCATGGCCTTATGCATGAGGAGAGCTACATCTCCAGTGATGAAGTCTTGCTTTCATCTGAACTAATGCTGGAGTTAAAGGGATTGATAAAAAATATCCCCTCCAGGGGCTGGAGAGATAGCTCAGCGGTTAAGAGCACTGATTGTTCTTACTGAGGTCCTGAGTTCAATTCCAAGCAACCACAGATGGCTCCCAACCGTCTGTAAAGGAATCTGATTTTCTCCTGTGGTATGCATGAAGACAGCGCACTCATATACATGAAATGAATAAATAAATCTTAGCTGGTCGTGGTGGTGCACGCCTGTGATCCCAGCACTGAGGGAAGCAGAGACAAGTGGATCTCTGTGAGTTTGAGGCCAGCCTGGTCTATAAAGCTAGTCCAGGACAGCCAAGGCTACACAGAGAAACCCTGTTTCAAAAAGCAACAAACAAACAAAAAAATTCCTTCAGAGGTTGGATGGATGCTTTCCTGGTGTCCTGAATAGAAGCAGCCTCCTCAGGCTCCCCATAAAGTTCACCTTTACTTTCTCTAACCAAACTGAGTTGAGCCTACTCTGTGCCTAACTTTCTTGTACCGTGCCTAAGATTCAAGAACATTCTCTTCTCATTCTCGAACGAATACAGTCTCGAAACTCAAGTGTGAACTCCGTTCTCTGGAGCTTTGTGCACACTTTCTCTTGATGTTCTGACTCAGAGGAAGCTTGTGCAAACCCAGCTGGTCTCCCTGCTGCACCACCGAACTGGTGATGACATCAGGCAGGGCGTGCTGTTAACCACAGGCTCCTGACACTTTGCTTCAGAGTGCTGTCAGCTGCCTGGCCAAAGGCTGCACACCTGCCCGGGAGGCGAGGTGAACATGCTCTTCCTCCTGTACTGAAGGGGCTGTGTCACAGTGAAGAGAGGGAAGACTGAGAGAAAACAGATGGGAAGATGGAAGAGCATCGGAAAAGGGAGCCTTGGATGGGAGGGTAAGGGCAGGGTGACACCAGGACAATGGAGCGAACTTGGGAGCAGATAGGAGTTCTCGAATTCCAAATTAAAAGAGAAAGCATAATGGGCTTCCCTAAGAGATGAGGACACTTAGAGTGAAATGGAAGGAGAAGGGAAGCACGGAGGAGAGGAGACAGGCCTGCCTGTGAGGATTAGACAGAGCACTTTGGAGCCAGAGGCATAACATGCAGCCATTTACCAGGGCTGGTGGTACAGCCTGGAATCCTAGCACCGAAGGAGGCTGAGACAGGAGGATGCCAAACTTAAGCTTTGTCTGGTCAACTTAGTAAAACTGCCTCAAATTTTATTTATTGTTTGTTTGTTTGTTTACTTATTTAGTGTGGTGTGTTCGTTTTTTGTTTGTTTTGTTTTATTTATTGTTCGGTTGTTTTTTCTTTTCTCTGTCTCTTTGGCTGTCCTGAAACTCACTCTGTAGACCAGGCTGTCCTTGAACTTACAGAGATTTACCCGCCTCTGCCTCCCAAAAGCTGGGATTAAAGGTGTGTGCCACCACTGCCTGGCTTCAAATTTTATCTTTAAAAAAGTAAAAGGAGGTGCTGGAGAGAAGGCTCAGAGATGGCTAAGAGCCCTGGCTGTTCTTCCAAAGGTCCTGAGTTCAATTCCCAGCAACCACATGGTGGCTCATAACCATCTAGAGTGAGATCTGGTGCCCTATTCTGATCTGTAGGCATACCTGCAGGGAGAACACTGTATAAATACTAAATGAATAAATGTTTTTTTAAAAAAAAGTTAAAAGAGGCTTAGGGACATAGTAAATGCAATGCCCTGAGTTTAGTCCCCAGAACTGAAGACAGACAGCAGACAGACAGAGAATCTTTTGGCAAAGATGGACGCCTTATATTTTCACTAAGCAAGCATCAGGGAAAGTGTCATGTTAGGTATCTCTGAGAGAGAGTGACAGGTGGCCACAGTATTTTGAGTCTCTTCCCCCTCTGTGCAGCCCTCCCCCTTCCTTTTTAAAAACCAGCCAGGCATAGCCAAAGCAGCACTCAGAGGATGACTTCTGGGCAGAAACCAAGAAGGGAAAAGCAAATGTTGTTTGTATAAATAGACGCACAGAGCCCGCCACTTCCTGTTAACAAACTGAGCTTCGGCTCACCTCAAGCCCTCACGGTTTTTACACGTGGGCTGGCAATGGTGGATGCTTTTATTCAATCTGTCCAATCGCTGTGAGTTAGGGTCTTGCTTTTCTCCTCAAGTCTCGGTCCTGCAGTTGCCTTATCTTTGATAATCTTAAACAACCTGGCTTGAACTGGGCATGGCAGGGCAAGCCTGTAATCCCAGTGTTTGGGAGGTGAAAGAGGGAAGGTCATGAGTCTAAGGTTGTCCTTGATTACATGTTGAGTTAGAGTCAAGCCCGGGCTACATTAGCTTCTGTCTTACCACCACCCTCCAAATTAAAAAAAAAAAAAATTAATCTGAGTTATACCTAAAAGACTGTTGGGTATTAAGGTATCAAGTACATTATATACCATCTCCTAATTTGTTTTGTGTCTCAGTGGACAAACATGAGGAGTTACAATGAAAGGTAATAAGAACAGCACAGAAAATTGTTTCCTCTCTTCATACAAAACGATATGCACATATCCACCTGTTGTTCTGTGTGTAAGTGTGCCCAGGTGTGCACACTTGCCTTTGCATGCACCTGTGGAGGTCAGAGGTCAACTTTAAGTGTCCTCCTCTGTCTTTCTCCGCATTAGTCTTTGAGGCAGAGTCTGTCTCGGAACCTGGAGATCACGGTGTGAACAGGACTGGCTGGCCAGCGAGGTCCTGGGATCCACCTGTTTCTGATCTGCCAGCACTAGGGTTACAGGAGTGAGCTGTCACATCCAGCTCTCACGTGGGTGCCGGGGTCTGAACCAAGCCTTCAAGAGGCACATCAAACTTACCAAGTATACAATATTAGCATCAAATCAATATTTTATGGAAAACAAGGAACCTTTTGTTGTTGTTTGTGTTGTTGTTGTTGTTTTCCAAACAGGGTTTCTCTGTGCAGCCCTGGCTGTCCTGGAACTTACTCTTTAGACCAGGCTGGCCTCGAACTCAAAGATCTACCTGCCTCTGCCTTCCAAGTGCTGGGGAAGATACCTTTTTTAAAATGTTCATATAAAAGCATAAAAGAGTCATGTATGACCCACAGTTTATTATTTAAAGGGGATTAAAAATGTGATCATGAGTAGCAGTAATTTAATTTTAAGAACAACTAGTTTGGGCTGGAGAGATGACTTTGTGGTTTAGAGCACTGACTGCTCTTCCAGAGGCCCTCAGTTCAAGTGCCAGCACCCACTCCTTATGATGGCTTAGAACTCACAGCTCCAGGGCATCCAGTGCCTCCTTCTGGCTTCTGTGGGCATTGAAAACCTGTGGTGTTCAGAATACATGCATGCAAAACACCCACAGACATAAAAATTAACAAATCACAAATGAGGGAAAAAGTATTAAAAAAGTAAAAGAGCAACAGCGGGGGAAGGGGTCACTTTAATCCCAGCACTAGGGAGGCAGAGGCAGGTGGATCTCTGTGAGTTCAAGACCACTCTGGTCTACAGAGTGAGTTCCCAGACAGCCAGGGCTACACAGAAAAACCCTGCCTTGGAAAACTAACAGATAGATAGAAAGACAGACAGATAGGCAGACAGAGGCAGGCAGGCAGACAGACAGATAGACAGCAACTAGTTTGTCAGAAGGTAATTCCTATTTGAATAGCATCAAACAACTGTGTATGTGGCCACATCTGACATCAGCTGAGATCTCACAGTTATCACCTGTCTGTGCACGGTAGTGCAAGCCTGTAGTCGAAGTCCTTGGAAGTCCTGAGGTGGGAGGATCCAATTTTGAGGCCAGCCTCCCCTACATAGAGGAAGAAGCGAGGGGCAGAAGCTAGTTAGGAGAGCACTTGGGAAGTGCGTGTGTGAAGTCCTGAAGTCAATTTCCAGTACTGAATAGTTACTTGGATTGTAGTGTCGAATCCCCTTTATACTATGCATAGTATAGTATACACGTATGTGATGACAGGTGTGTACCCTACACCTGGCAACAACAAACCCCCTTTGCATACTGTGTGCCTAATGCAGTGCTGGGGATAGAACTCGGGGCCTTGTGGACGCCGGGCAAGCACTCTGCTACTGAATTCCCGTCCTTTATAATTTAAACACACACACATTTATTTCTTGTATTTTATGTGTGTGGCTGTCTTGCCTGCACGTGTGTCCGTGTACCATGTGAGTGTGGTGCCTGAGGAGGCCGGAGGAAAGTGTCTGACCTCCAGGAACTGGGGTTACAGACGGTCGTGAGCCACCAGGTAGGTGCTGGGAACAGAACCCAGGTTCTCCAAGGAACAACAGGTGCTTTAACTTCGGACTCATATCTCAGCCCTCCACTCTTAGAGTTTTAAGATAAACTCTCACTGTATAGCTTTACCTGGCATGGGACAGGCCATGTAGACCAGGGTGGCCTAGCCTGGGACTCACAGAGATCCTGTCCCTCCTGGGGTTTGATCAAAGGATTGTGCCACCACTACTGGCCTCCCTTGTAATGTTTTTACAATTCTGAGCCAGCCTCATCAAGCTGCTGGACTAATGTCCTGCTTCAGCCTAGAAACCAGGAGTGCAGGCGGCCTAAGTAGTCACTTCCTCAAACCAACTTTGTTTCTTTTTAGATTCGAATGTCAGGTATGTCTTACAATGACATATTTTTAAAAATTTTTTCTTTTCAAACTTTTATAAATTTTCTTTAAAAAATCTGCTTTTCATTTTAGTATAGATTGCACCCCTCTTTTCAGGGGCAGGAAGCCTCTTAGTGTTTTGGGGACCTGTCTGTTGTAGCCTTTAGTTCCCCCACAAATGCCTGCTCCTTAGCTTTTGATGGAGTGTGATGTCTTGGTGTTTTTTCCCTCCTACTTTTATTTGTTTTTCCTTCCGCTGTCCCGGGGTACCTGATGCCTTTGTTCCACTGGTTTATGGCCTTTCTCTTCTGCTTGTGTACAGGATAACCGAGTGCAGCTGACCATTAATGGCCTCGATCCTTGTAGCCTTTCTCTGGCTAATCAGTTCCTGGAAGTCTTTTGAATTGTTCAAGTTTTAAAGATTTTTAACTTTGCTGTTTTTAATCATGTCTCTATCTGGATGTCTCTGCCTGGATGTGTGCACATGAGTGCACGTGCCCACAGAAGCTGTGTTGGGTTCCCTGGCCCTGGAGATGCAGCTGGTCAGAAGCCACCTGACCCAGGTGCTGGGAATCAAACTCAGGTCATTCGGAAAAGCAGCCAGTGCTCTGAACTGCTGAGCCAGCTATCCAGCCCCCGGGGATTTTCTTTTCCATTTTTTTTTTTAATGGAGGTGAAATTCATAAAATGTATAATGAATCTCTTTGTGGGGAGAGAATTGTAATAGTCTGGCAGTATTAGCCCAGGCTGGTCTCCGATTTACAGTCTACCTGCTTTAGTCCCCTGAGTGTTAAGATTATAGGAGTGTGCCACAAGCTTAGCAAAATGAACCATTCTGAAATGCATGATTCACTGGCCTGACCCTGGAATGCCCCTCACAAGCTCACGTCTTCAGCTGACGGTGCCGTTTGGGGAGGTGATGGAAATGCTGGGAGGTGGAGTTTAGCCAGAGGAGGTGGACTCCCAGGGGTGGGTCCTTGGGGGTGTCACCCCTGTTCTCGTCCTGTCTGTTCTCTGGGCTGACTGACCTGTGATGAACCTCCTGGACCACACCCTCCACACACCCCCATCCATGAACTGAGATGCTCCGCCACACCCTCACTGCATCGACAGACTGAATCGCTCCGAAACTGTGAGCCAAGCCAGCTTTCCAAGTTGTTTCTGTGAGGTGTTTGGTCACAGTGGCTCAAAAATAGCTACTACAAGTTAAATGCACCTTAATATGTAGCCACCACCTTGGTTTATTAAGAAAACAGTTTCTTTACCCCAAAAGAAAGCCTCATACCAATCAAGCAGTCACTTCCTAGTGTGGCTTCTCCCTATCCTGGGTAAAACCAACCTGTTTTCGGCCTCTGTGGCCTTACCTATTCTGCATACATCATATAAAGGTAAATCCTGTGTTTCTTATGTATGTGCCCTTCTGTGTCTCTTTAATAAAGATTTTAGGATTATCCATAGGGGACAAAAGTAATAATTGCAGAGCAAGTCTTTCAAGCAGGAGAATTTGGGTTCTATTTCTTTTTACAATGCAGCCATTTTCCCTCTAAGTGTAAAGTAACTGTATGTATGCACGGAAGGTTGGACCACAATGAGTAAAATAGCAAAATGCTGGAGTGTGCCAAAAGGGCTTGTGGTGTACCATCATCAGTATCATCATCATCATCATCATCATCATCATCATCAACACCATTTTAATTAAGCTGAGGTGCTTGATGCCTCGCAGGTAACAAGGAGTGCTGGTGAGACAAGTGAGTGCTGGTAGGGAAGCTAAAGGCGGAGGGTAGAGCTCATGGGAGTGGGGGTGGGGCTCACAGGGAGGAGAAGCCAGGGTCAGTTTGTGCAGAGTGGCTGATACTGATTAGCTGCCTCTCAAATCCCGTCAAGGATGCTGAATTTTAATAAGAGTAAGAGTAAGGGTTTAATGGGCAGTGCTTGAATGGATTATCATAAAAGAACGGCAAGGGTCAGCACAGAATCGAGAGAAAAATAAAATATAGGAGAAAAAAATAATAATTTGCAGACTAGGAATGGGGCTACAATCGGGATGTAAAGTGAAAAAATTATAAAAAATTTTCAAATTAAAAAATGATAAACAATCAAACTAAAAAGAAAAAGAAAAAAGGATTTGCAAAACAGTTTGAGCTTCCCCGAGCAGACGGTGGCCTGATTTCATTGGCAGTTGGGGACAATGTAAGCAGCAATATCCCCAGAATGAAGATTACGACTCTACGTATTTCTACCATGCAATGCTTTCTTTAGGAACCACGCCTTTATCCTCACCGGGGCTATTTTTGTCAAAAGGATGCCGGCCAGTCTCTCCGCCATCCCTTACGCTGAACCTCTGCGCAGAGATTCTTTTGACTCAGGTCTTTGGGTCACACTTGCTCACACAGAGAACAAAGGCCTGTGGAAACCCAGAGTGTGTGGAGCAGCTCTGGCTTCCCCTAGCATCTCAGCCTGTCCAAGAGCTCACCAGCCTGGGGCACGGGTCAGCAGTCGAGAGCATGGACTGCTCTCTCCGAAAGCCCCGAGCTGGACTCCCAGCATCCGTGCTAAGCAGCTCACAAACATCTGGGACCTGAGCTCCAAAGAATCTTGAGGGTGTGAGAATACCCTCACACCAGCATCTAAAAGGACTCATTCTATATGTATATTTAGATAATCATGGACTTTAGGGCAGGGGGAGATTTTGGAGTTCTCACATGCCAATAATTACCAAAATTCCTTTCTAACCTGAGTATCTGCTTTGGAAGTATCACAGTGTCAGGAAGGCAGGGCTTGAAATACATTAAAAGCTCGCTGGATCAAAATCAGAAGGGGTTAGATGCTGGAATCCGAAATTTATGTTCTCGCAAACATGGAAATTGGAGAGTGCCTGGTCCTTCCTTCCTTACACTTCATTACTGATAAGACCAAAAAAAAAAAAGTTTTTTTCAACTTCCCAAGTCGTGACTGTTTATTAACTGACCAGATCACAAAAATATCACAGGGCAGCACCTTAGTCCATCCGTCTAATGAGCCCGTTTCTCTGGTCTTCCCTGCCGCCAGCATCTTCACCTCCCACAAAGCGAGCTGTCTTTTTCTTTCTTCCACCTCGTGGAGAAGACAGTTTGACTAAAGATCTGTGCCACCACGCCCTGTGAGACCACAGACTTTGATGACAGTGTCTTTTTTTTGTAATTCCTAGCCGGCCTTATATCGCAGAGTTTCCTGCGTTGGTCTACTGCGTGCTGGGATGACAGATGTGTTGCCAGTGTGCCAATGCGATTCGGGTCTTTTGAAATAGCTTGTCTCCTAAATAAATCATCTCCTACGGGAGTGTTTGGGCACCGGAGGGTGGTGACGAGCACACCCTGTTTTTGTGAAGAAGCTGAGTCTAATTCCCACACTGGATTGCTCACTACTACATGCAGCTTCAGCTCTAGAGGGTCTACACCCTCTTTTGGCCTCAACGGCCCTGTATTCACATGCACCAACATATATATATATGTATATATATGTATATATGTATGTATGTATGTATATATATTGCCTGGCACTGAGGTTTTTGTTAGCTAGTTCGTGGCTCCTAAAGTTACCATGTGAGATAATTTCAAATATGTATGTATGCATATACATGTATTATACTATATATATTATACAGAATATATTATATATCATATATTATATGATACATGATTATATATTGATATATATCATATATAATCACATATATAATTATATGTTATATGATATATTATCTATGGCATATGACATGTAGCATATAATTTCATGTGTTATATGATATATAACGTGTTATATATCATATAGTTATATGTTATATACATGCATGTTACAATTTAAAATATATATATGGTATATTTCAATTTTTAATAGTTTATAATATTCCATATATTTGTATATATGTATATAAAATTATAAAATAATAGGCCTCTATAGCTTCTGCAAACATCCTTAGTGTTCTTTATCCTTCCTCCCCCCTCTTCTTCCATATCACCCTCCTTTTTCGCTCCCCAGGTAAGTCCCTGCTCCATTTTCGCTCTTTTCTTCTTCATAGCTCCTGTGTCCTGCTGCCCCCTACCGCAGCACCTCCTCCAATGGTCCCTTTGTACTTCACCGGCTTCTGTAGTCACCCAAGTTATACAGATGAAGCATCTATAGCACACCCCCACTCCTAACCCTCAGGGAACATTTTAGAAAGATTGTGAGAGCCTGGGGACCAGGATGACTGCTGCAAAAAACAGTGTCCTCGACAGGGCTGGACAGGGCTGGACAGGACATGTCACATTCCTAAACTCATAGTAATATGGCTTCATGTACCAGACCTGCAAAGGCCACGGTAGTTCATGGAAGAAGAAATAGCCACAAGGTACAACCCCTAGATGAAGAGTTACATGGGCAGCCAGTGGCTACTGAGATTCGAGGAGCAAGGTCTTTCCTGGGGACAGGAACCCAGTTCTTAGCGGTCAGCCCTACTCACATGCAAAAAAAGGGCAACCCTACTTGGAACTCTGTAGATTGAGTGAGTGTGTGTGTGTGTGTGTGTGTGTGTGTAAAATAATAATGATAGAGCTTGATATCGTGGAACATGCCTTTAATCATAGCACTTGAGAGGCAGATGCAGACCGATCTTTGTGAGCTCCAGGCCAGCCTGGACTCCATAGTGACTTCCTGTCTCAAAACAACAACAATAACCAAAACAGAAATTACAAAAGTAAGGAGCCGTGAGATTGAGAGGGGGTGGGAGGTCATGAGAGGTTGGAGGGGGAGCAAGAGGCAGAACTAATGCAAATACATTTCTCAATTTTTAAGTCAATATTTAGGGTATTGAAGAGATGGCTCAGAGGTTAAGAGCACTGGTTGCTCTTCCAGGGGTCCTGAGTTCAATTCCCAGCAACCACATGGTGGCTCACAGCCATCTATACTGGGATCAGATGCCCTCTTCTAGCATGTAGGTGTGCATGCAGATAGAGCACTTGTACACATAAAATAAATAAATAAATCTCAAAACAAAACAAAGAGTGAGTGCTGTTCCTACAGAGCACCCTTTCAGTTCCCATCACCCACATCAGGACCGTCACACCCACCTGTGACTCTAGATCCAGGAGCTCCAGCACCCACTCTGCCCTCCGTGAGCACCTGCACTCACATTCACATACCCCAAACGGTCGCACAATTCAAAATAAGTCAATTTTAAAAGTTCAAGTTTAGCACTTAGGAGGCAGGGGCAGGGCTGTCTCTGTGAATCTGAGGCTAGCCCGGTCTACATAGTGAGGTCCAGGCCCAGCCAGGGCTACACAGTAAGACTCTGACTTAAAAAACAAACAAACAAACAAACAAAATATAATAATAGGAAGGAAGGAAGGAACGAATGAACAAAGAAACGAAGAAAGAAAAGCTAATTTGGGAGGCTGGAAAGATGGTACAGCTATTACATCTTCCAGAAAAATCTATCAGTTTCCCAGATCCAACAAGAGTGTAACTCCAGCTCCAAGGGGCACACACACACACACACACACACACACACAAAACAAACAAGCAAGCAAGGGAACAAATGAAAACAATAGTTACAAGTAAATATTTCTGGTTGGCAAGATGGCCACGCAGATAAAAGCGCTTGCTTGTAAGCCCAACAACTTTAGTTTGGCCCCAGGACCCACAAGGGGGAAGGAAGAGCCAACCCCATAAATTGTCCTCTGACCTCCACACGTGCACGGCTGACCTCCACACGTGCATGCTGGGATATAAGCACACGTGCACAGGAATAAAGTAAATAATGTATTTTTTTTTTTCAAGATGAGGTTGGTATATGTAGCCCTGATTGTCCTGAAACTCACTCTGTAGACCAGGCTGGTCTGGAACTCACAGAGATCTGCCTGACTTTGCCTCCTGAGTGCTGGAATTAAAGGTGTGCACCACTACCACCACCTGGCCTTGTAATTTTTAAAAACTAATATTTAAAATGTTTAAGCTGGACGTTGTGGCTCGTGACTATAATCCCAGCACTTTAAAGACGGAAGCAGAAGAACTGCCATTTGTTTAAGGCCAGCCTCGGCTAATCAGAGAATTCCAGGCTAGCCTGGGTTCCATAGGAAGAGTTTTTCTAAAATAAAGAAAGAAAGAAAAGAATTCTAAAAAATAATTATTTCAAATTTCTGAGACTCGGTTCTCACGCCTGATAATTGTTGGGGTTCCCTGTCTTTTCATCCCCAGTGCTAGAATAAACCCTTTGCCTTGTACATGCCAGGCAAGTACTCTGCCACTGAGCTACACCCCAGTCTAAAATCTGGGGTAATTCTTACCTCTTGTAAGTATAAGTGAGATGATGATGCAATGTACTTTGACACAAAACCTGGTTTAGAGTAAGTTCCCAATATAGGTAACCTGTCAATATCTCTCTCGTGTGTGGAAAAAGATGCCACTAGGTGGCATTAGAAAAATCTGGGAAAGCCAGGTGTGATGGGTACTTGCCTTTATTTGTAGCACTTGGGAGGCAGAGGCAGGCAGATCTCTAAGTTTGAGGCCAGCCTGTTCTACAGAGTGAGTTCCAGAACATCAGAGGCTACACAGAGAAACCCTGTCTTGACAATACAAACAATACAACCCCAGTCACCCAAACCAACCAACCAACAAACAAACTGAAAACAAGACACAACAAAGGCAAAAACATAGTGAGACCATGCTCCAAGATAGAAAAAGAACGTTAAGTGGAGACAGGACTCAAATCTGGGTGTGTTTGATTATGAAACCTTCTTCTATTACTGCATACTATTTATTTAAAAAAAAATTATCTTTTAAAACTTTAGTTTGTGTGTGTGTGTGTGTGTGTGTGCCAGGTACATGCTGTTTCTGTGGAGGTCAGAAGAGGGAATGGGATCCCCTGGACATGGAGATACAGGTATCATGAACCACCTGTCCTGGGCCCTGTGAAAAAACAGAATGTGTCCTTAACCACTGGAGCCATCTCTCCAGCATCTACTTCTTAAAACAAAACAAAACAAAAAAACTAGGTGTCAGGATTAAAGTTGTGTGCTGACAGGTCTGGCCTGCTTTCATACTTTGTGTTTCCTCCTTTTTAAATGTAGATTCTGCATATGAGAGAAAGCATTTGTCTTTCTGAGTTGTCTTATCTCACGTAACACAACGAATGAGCTCCCTCTCTAGAACTGCAGACAGAACTGCGATAGTTACAGGCTGGATAGAAATCAAACCTGGACCTCTGGAAGAGCAGCTAGTGCTCTTAACCGCTGAGCCATCTCTCCAGCCCCGTTGTGTCTTTTCTTGGTGATCTCCCTGGAGTGAGATGGAAACGAAACATAGTTTTGCTTTTCGTTTCCTTGATTGCAAAACAGTGAACATTTTCCCATATGCTTATTGACCATTTGCACTTTTTAAAAATGTAGTACACTTTTAGTGAGAGAGAGAAAGTGTGTGGTGCATGGGTATGTAAGTGTGTGTATGAGTATAGAGGTCAGTGGGCGACTTGCAGGAGTTGGCAGGCTCCTCCTACCATGTGGGTCCCAGGATGGAGCTCAGGGTGGTTTCAAACTCTCGACAGCCCGCTTGCCTCAAGCTGTTGGGGTTATAGGAATTAGCCTCCACGCTTAGCTGGAAGCCTTTTAATTTCATATCACCCCGTTTGAAAATTATTATTTTTTTCCTCTTAAGACAGCCTGGCTGCCCTTGAACTCACCCAGTGGCTGAAGATGACTTTGAACTTTCAATCCTCCTGCCTCCGCATCCCCCATAGACCTAAGCTTTTGATAACTACCTGTTTACAGTTCTTTGGTCTCTGAAAGTGTCCTGGGCAGCCCAACGGTAGAAGCTGAGTAATTCTCGTACATATTTAGAGGGCTGTCCCTCAACTTTTCATGCCCCAGAGGAATGCAGTAAACCTCCCTGGCAGCAAAGTGAGAAAAACAAAAATCGGGGAATGCAGAAGTTGAAGCAATCCAAAAACCACACTTTCACCCACACAAGGCCCTTTTTGGATCCCTTTAAAAAAACAACCCAGTATCGTATTGAACAATCTAGCTGGTGTCCAAAAATAGTGACCCGGGGAGTCAAGTCTGAGTGTGCTGGCTCTGAGGCACAGGAATGCAGGCCCTGGAGACTTCCCAGGGGCTGCCAGGCCCCCGGGGCCGGCCATAATGAAACCTCACCTGTGCTTCTCACAGGGAAGGCTAGGTGGTAAACTCCAGGTGTCCAAAACTCAGCTCAGCCGCAAGCGGCTCGAGTTCCAAGCCACGGTATTCTTGTTAAAAACAATGTGACCAGGCTGGGCTGCGGTTTTTCGATAGAAGCTAATGAGGAGAAAGGAAAGTTAATGAAAAAGATAAAAGTTGAAGGAAACCTCATAAAAGCGTCTCGCCGCTGCACCGGCTCCAAATTCCCGGGATCGGAAAATGCTTTTGTAATTAAGCGAGATCTCTTTCCTTCCTTTAGAAGAAGGCAAACGAGAGAATTTGGCTTTCTTAGAAGTAAAGGGTTTTGCATTTATTCGTTCCCATTGCTTGTGTATGGTGTATGTGTGGGAGAGTGTGGGCGTGCGTGTGCTACAGCACGAGTGTGGAGGTCAAAGCACAGCTTGCTGGACTAAGTTCTCTCCTTCCACCCTGGGTTCCAGGGGCTGAACTCAGGTGGACAGGGGTGTGTGTGTGTGTGTGTGTGTGTGTGTGTGTGCGCGCGCGCGCGTAAACGTTTTTACTGGCCGGGTCATCTCATTGGCCCAAAGAGTGTTTTTGTGCTGGACAAACATACAGATTGATCTAAGGACTGTAACAGTCACGTACAAGTTATTTGGCTCTTGGCTTCCCTGGGAAGTTTTCTGGAAGCTGGGTGAGACCTTTGGAATCTGAGACCAGAAGTCCCTTTGAACGCAGGGCCAGCCTGGGCGACACAGTGAGCCTTTGTCTCAAAAAGGATGAAAGACGAGATGAACCCGCATCTCGTTTTTCTGCCCTCACTGCCTTGCTCTGTGCCACCACTCACAGCAGATAAGCCGCCCGTTGCTAAAACACAAAAAGCAGAGCCTCACAGTCCGGCCTCAGCTCTTGCCTCAAGGGATGAGAGGCAGATTTTACACGCCAAAGACAGCAGGATCTCACATGGCCGCCCAGCAGATACCCACAGAGTGCATCCTAAGGAGTGGACCAGATCTAGGGCCCAAGACTCCGTCTTCCAACACTTTGCTAAGTGCCAAGTCTCTGGAGCGGAGGTTCTCAAACCGTGGGTCGAGACCCCGCCGGGGTCACCTATCAGCGATCTGCATAGCCGATATTTACTTTACGATTCACCACAGTAGCAAAACTACAGGCATGAAGTAGAAATGAAGATAATGTTATGAGGAACTGTGCTGAAGGGTCGCAGCATTAGGGAAAGTTGAGAACCACTGCTCTAGGGGGTCTTGGGCCTGTCCTTTGTGCTTATTAAAATCTCCAGGCTGGAGAGATTACCAACACGCTCTGTTCTCTCAGGGGGCTTAGATCTGGTTCCACACTGGGTGGCTCTCTACCACCTGTAGTGCCAGCTCTAAGAGATCTGAGGCCTTCTTCTCTCCTCCCCCGGGACCTACACTCACATACATGTACCTGCAGATGGACACATGATT
Organism: Meriones unguiculatus; assembly: GCF_030254825.1. Taxonomy (NCBI): domain Eukaryota; kingdom Metazoa; phylum Chordata; class Mammalia; order Rodentia; family Muridae; genus Meriones; species Meriones unguiculatus. Next base: position 112,865,564 of record NC_083353.1, read on the forward strand.
TTAAAAAATGAATGTCTAAAAATAAATAAATAGAAGCTGAGGAGATGGCTCAGCAGGGAAGGGTACTGGCTGCTTTTCCAGAAGACCCAGTTTTAATTTCCAGTATCCGTGGCTCACTACCGTCTATAACTCCAGTGCCGGGGGTGTGATGATCTCTTCTGTCCTTGGAAGGCTCCAAACATAAACATACATACATGCAGAGAAAACACCCATACACATAAAGTTAATAATAACAACAATAATAATAATAATAAACAACGTATTCCTTTATTGAGGTCTACCTGAAGCACTATTTCAGGAAACCTTCGATGACTTCTATTGCAAAGGGAAGGGTGTGTGTTCTGCTATGGTTCTGAACCACAGGATAAGAGAACACTGTAAGGAACATTCTTGCTCCATCTTTGTATTCCTGCCCCTCCCCCTCACCAACAGGGTATCTCAAGATTGGCCCCAAACCCTCCATCCTCCTGCCTCAACTTCCCAAGCGGGGGAGATCGCTGGTGCCTTCTCCTGCTTTCTGTGAAGACTCCTCCACTTCACGCCAGCCCTTCACAGACTGACCTGTCCTAAAAGTAAGAGGAAAATAAGAGCCGGAGAAGTGGCTTGTTCTCCTCATCCCAAGCTCAGCCTCATCTACAGAGTGAACCTGAGGCCCGCTTGGGCTACACAGACCCTGACTTATGATTAAACAAACGTGAGAGGGTAAGGCTCTGAGGGTGTGACTCCACCCTGGGATCCATACTTTCTGTTTAAAATCTGCAGAACGCTGTTAGAGGCCGTATACCTAGACTCCAGTGCAGGACAGCCTAGCCTGAGAGATCCCAGCCAGCCTGTCTCCACCTCCCATCTCGGTGTGGGAATGGCCTGCACGTGGTACCCCATTCCCTGTTTTTATACGGATTTGGGGATTGCATTCAAGTTGTCAGGCATACCAAGTGCTTTTTACCTGCTGAGCCATCTTGCCAGCCCCAAGTCATACACACACACACACACACACACACACACACACACAGTCTACAGTCGGATAGAGAAAAGCTCTACCATGGAACTACATTCCCAGTTCTCAGACAACTACCCATACCCATAAATCAAAGTCGTGTCTTCCTCGGTGCTTTGTGCCTCAGGAGAGCACAGCAAGCCTCATGCTTCACATGTCTGTGAACTCCTCGGCCTGTTCCCAGGGCTCTGGTCAAGGTAAACCCCCAGATCACGCACACCCCGCACCTTGCTGAACGCTTAGGGCTAGGTGGACTAATGCACGCTGAGCTTTGACGTGCCGTAACTCCTTAATTGTTATTTAGCTTCATCAAAGGAGATCTTGGGTTGCAGCTCACTGGTAGTATAGTTTTCAGACGGGCACAGAGGCCTAGAGTTTGATTTCCCAGCACTGTAAAAATTTAAATAATAATAATAATAAACAACAAAGGGGATGCTGCCATTGATGACAGGGTGACCAGGAGAACAATTGGCCAAAGGAAAGCTAATATAGGAACAAACAAAACAAGACAAACAGACAAACAAAAACGTTGCATAATTTCCCTTCCGGGTGGAATCTTAAAAGTCAATATAGGAAAGTAAACAGCAGAAGTATCTCCCAGAAGTTGATGGTGGGAAGTAGGGAGAGATGCTGAGAAAAAAAAAAAAAATGCGGTTCCAGGAGGCAGAGAGTGGCAGATCTCTGTGGATTTGAGGCCAGCCGGGACCATCTAGTAAGAGGACCCACAAAAACTGCGCAAGGTTGCAGTTGTGTGTGGGGTGAACAGTCCAGAGAGCTCGTGTGCTCGGTGACAACCGGAGTCACTGATGCTGCACAGGAAGCTGGGAACTCTGGGAACTCGCTGACAGAGATTGCAGACACCCTCACTCCGATCTGTACACACACGAGAGCCCTACATACTTATGCACAGACAATTTTATCTGAAAAAAAAAATAGTCAATAACATGAAAATCAAGATATAAAACAAACCGGTACACAAGGATCCGAATTCAGCCCCCAGGATCAAAAGAAAAGAAGCATGATCGAGGGCGAGGCTTGATACGCACACTAACAGCCTATCGATGGGGCCTGGCAGACGTTTTCAAGCCAGTGTTTGCTACGTCGTCCACGACGAGCAAAGACAGCAGACAGCGACAGCTCAAGTGTTCATCTGTAGATGAAGGCATCAACAAAACAGCAAGGAGTGAAGTTCTGGTGCATGGCCTAACGCGGGTGACCCCTGAAGACGCTGTACAAAGACGGCATGTGAGGGGGCAATCTGGGCTCCGTGCTGAATCTTTCTTGAAAATGCACAAAGCTCAACCAAGAAAAAAAGGAAGGATGGAAGAGGAAGGAGAAAGGAAGAAAAGCAAACATGTCAGGGCTGGTATCCTTGCCTTCTGGCTGCCTTGAACAGGCTCACACACAGAGACAGGAAGCAGGCTGGAGGTGGTTAGGGTCCTGGGGAGCAGGGCACAGGTAGTGGCCGTTCAACAGTTATTATAGGCTTGCGTATTTATTTATTATTTATTGGTGAATAGAAGTTTTAGGGTAGGGGGCTGGAGAGACGGCTCAGTGGCTAAGAGCACATGATACTCTGCAGAAGGTTGAGTTCAGTTCCCAGCACCCATAACAAGCAGCTCACAACTGCCTGTAGCTCCAGAGAACATAATGAACTCATCTGCCTTCCAGGCACACACACACACACACACACACACTAAATCTTTGGGGGAATTGGAAGGGTGTTTTGTTGTTGTTGATGTTGTTCATTTGGCTTTTTTGTTGTTGTTTTGTTTTACTTTATGTTTTGTTTATTTTGGTTCTTCGTTTCCAAGACAGAGTCTCAGTATGTCCTGGAGCTCACTCGGTAGACCAGGTGGCCTCAGACTCAGAGAGATCTGCCTGCCTATGCCTCCTGAGCACGAGAATCAAAGAGGCCACTACGTTTGGCTCCAAAAATAAATTTTAAAAAGAAAAGTTTTAGGGTAGGTGAGATGGTTCGGTAAGTAAAAGCATTTGCCCCCATCCTGGATCCCGCGTGGTGGAAGGCAAGAACTCCTGAAATTTGTCCTCAGACCCCCACATGAACACGTACACGTACATACTAAATAAATACAAACAAAAACGTTGTCTTAAGTTTTAGGAACCAATGGGCCTTGCAAGCCTATATTCTGAGTCCTTGGGAGGCAGAGGCAAGAGGATCAAGAATTCAGCCTCCTGCCAGGTCTCTGCTCCACAGAAGGAAAAGAAAGCTGTGGGCCTGGATGACCCCAGCGGTGCTTATGACGTTCCGAATGTAATCGTTGCCGCTGAATCCTATGCTTAAGACAAGCAGGAAGAAAAACCACAGGCAAACAGAAGGCAAGCAAGTGGATCAGCAATGCACTCTTTCTCTTGTTTCTCTCAGGTCCAAACAAAGGACCGCCCACACCCTGCGCATCTTTACTGGACCCAACCCAGAAGGCAGATGTTGGATACCTGGTGGGAGTGATGCTGTCAGGGGGGAGGAGCTTACAAGGGCGAGTTCAAATTTGAATGCCAGGGACCAGTGCTCTGTCACACAACTGCACTGAAGCAGCCTTGCTTGAAGCAAGCTTCCTTTGGCCTCAGAATTTGAAGGAGCCAAGACCGCCACGCTGGAGACTGATATGGACAGGTAACAAGACAGTCGTGTGTGTGTGTGTGTGTGTGTGTGTGTGTGTGTGTGTGTGTGTGCGCGCGCGCGCTCTAGTCCTGCTGGCTGGCTGGCCCGATGGAATTCTTTGCCTGTCTGTGTGCACATTTCCTATTCTGGATCTGTCTCAGCATCCTCTGCTCAGGTCTTTTGCGTTCTGAGCATAACTCTTGAGGTTCCTCACTTCCCTCAGGCTCTTTCTTCTCTGTGTTGCAAAGGAGACAGAAAGTCCTGACTCGTCCCGAAACCTGGACAGAGCTGGAGGTGGCTTATGGAATGACAGCAAACCCTCAGGGGCTCGCAGCACGGAGGTGGCAGCAACGCCTTACTGAAAACAGTAGTGGTTGTTCTCATAATTATTTGGCAAATAGACAACATTTTAAGACTCACACAGGGAGTCATTACTGGAATTATTTGGTGATAGTAAGGAAATCTGTACTTCTTAAAGATACTAAACATTAGCGGGGTGCAGTGGCACCCGCCTGTAATCCCAGCACTCAGGGAGGCAGAGGCGGTAAGGTCCTCTGTGAAGACCTCTGTGAGGTCCAGGTCAGCCTGGTTCTCAAAGTGAGTCCTGGACAGCCAAGGCTACACAGAGAAACCCTGTCTCAGAAAACAATTAAAAACAAACAAACAAAAAAAAAAAAAAAACAACTAAACATTTGGGATGAATTGCTTGCAACTCATTACCATTACCATAGTGTCTTATTGTAAGGAGAGAATTCCATTAAATGAGCAATTTAATGTTGGAGACTCAATTGTTAGACACTTTTACTGTGGCATTTTTACTGCTTAATTAATCTGTGCAGAGATGTCTTAAGTTCTTGACGACTTTTCAGGGCTCTCATATACAGCTCATGATGCCAGTATCAAAGGTCTCTCTCTCATTTTTCTACCTTTACTGCCAGGGCGTGAGTCCAGCCTCATTCATACACTTGAACTCAAGTCCATCTCGGTTATAAACTTTAAAATATGGAGTTAATATAGTTAATGATAGTGCGGGTGTTCTTGGGGTTCTAGGTTTTCTCTTTCTTCTTTCTTTCTTTTTTATTTCCTTTCTCCTCTCCCCCCTCCTCCTCCTCCCATCCCCCCTCACCCCTATGAAGGACCACAACGCATGCTAGACAAATGTGCTGCCTGAACTACATCCAGAGCCTTAACAAACAAACAAACAATGTTCACAGGGGTGAGGCAGACAGTGTCAACTACTTCATGAGTTCGTGGTGAGATTTTGAAAATAAATGTGAGGTCTACACCCTGATGAGGAAGGAGCTGAGAGAAATCTATGCGCATAGCAAAATGTGAAGCAAAGACAAAGACAGAGGCTAAAATTCAGAGAAAAGCAAACAAGAAAGTGGAGAGGTGGCGCTGAGCTCATGGAGAGGGCAGTACTGCTATTCTGCCTGGATTATTTTTAACCCTCTGTGTCTGGTTTGCATTGCTAGGGAAGCAGCTAGCGTTCTGCCTCAAGGAGCACAGCTGTCTCAGCGGCTGTCAATCTACAGGCTTGAAAAAAAAAAAAAACACCCAGCAAAGACCTCCCTTCCTGGGAGGAACATGCTGAGGAGAGGGAACTGGAAACAGGCCCCTAGCTAGAGTTGAGGGACACGATGGATCTAGGGACCCAAAAAACAAGTGAGGATTGTGCAGTTCCGCCCACCACGGCTGGAATCTTTTCTTTTCTTTTTTCTTTTTTCGTTTTGTTTTTTGAGACAGGCTTTCTCTGTGAAGCCTTGGCTGTCCTGGACTCGCTTTGTAGACCAGGCTGGCCTCGAACTCACAGTGATCTGCCTGCCTCTGCCTCTGCCTCCCTGGGTGCTGGGATAAAAATGGTGATGCCTCGGTGGCTGGAATCTTAAGACAGAAATGGCCTATTATATCTTCCTGTGCTTTGGATATAATTCTTTTACTTGTGTCACATCCTTCTCTGCTAAAGTCCCAGGATACCTCTTCTTCATAATAGCAGCCTCCATTCCCAATACATACTCATAAACATACACATACATGCACACAGACACACGTACATACACATGCTACCCACAGTATGTGGAAAAAACAAAATTTTTAGGGCAGTGAGTATAGTTCTGTGGTTCAGCACTCACTAGCATGTACAAAGCTCCAGGTTCAATCCACTGCAAAGGTTTTTCCACTTTTCCTGTCTAGCTAACACAAAGTTTAGTTAAATATAAAGGATTTATTGCTAAGAGATGAAGCTCAAACTGCTTAAACCTGGCTGGATTCAAGAAATATCTGTGCTTATTATTATATGCCGAGCTTAGTTATGCTAAGTGTTTATTGTTGTTGTTATTTTGAGGGGGGTCCTATTACATGGCCTGGCTGGCTTAGAATTCTCCGTGTAAACCAGGCTCCAATACACAAAGATCCACCTGCCTCTGCTTCCCGAAAGGTTCTGGAACTAAAAGTGTGTGTCACCACGCCCAGCTGCTAATGGTTTTCATATGCTAGTGATGAACAATACACAGGGAGGCTGTACGATGATTATCATAGTAAGTTATTATTTCAAAATAAAGCCATTATTGCCAGACCCTCAGACAGGACAATCATGAATTTGAGGCCAGCTGCAGCTACATAGAGATTTCCAGGTCAGCATGGTTACACAGCAAGACCATGTCGGGGGAAAAGAAAAGGACTTCCCAAAAGTCAGGGACTTATCTCTTGTAGTGCATTGTTATCAAAACATGTGCTCAGTGATAGCACATTGATGGCACGCGAATATTCACAGTAGTGCTAACCACCATGGCACCAAAGTGGAACATACCCAAATTTCAATCCACACGTGAATGAGTAAGCAAAACATGCTACACCCACACAGCAGAATATTGCTTAGCAGGAAAAAGGAAGCAACCACTGATCCTTGGAGGGATATCGAGATCACTCTGTTCAGGGAGAGAAGTCACGCAGGAAGGAGGAAATGGGATTCGTATGAAATGGCAGAAAGTTGGGATAACCTGCCTTTACAGAGAGAGGGTCAGCCGCGGCCTGGGTGAGAGGAGAAACAGCATCAAACAGTGACAAAGAAACTTTAAGAAGCCTGAGAAATGCCCTGGGCTCTAATCGCACGGCAGTCTGGGCTGTGGACCTGCGAGCACTCACAGAGCTTCAGATTTTAAGTGTGTGGAGCTTACTGTGCAAATCGTAGCTCCACAACAACAAAAGTGAAAAACGGTTTCAATTCTCGGGCATCAAAACCGTATTCAAATCTCTGAACTACTTCTCCCTCCCACCGCCGCCCCAATTCTCTGCACTTCCACCCGTCACCACTGTGTGGCAGTGCTGTCCCTACAAGTGTCGGGCGCTGCTCTATCATCGGCATCTCCCAGGTCCTGGGTTACCAAGCACACAGCTTTAACTGCGTGGGAAGATGGCTTTGTGGGAACAGAGCTCACCACGAAAGCAGGAGGACCCGAGTTTGGCTCCCCAAAAGCAAGCACCTGTAATCTGAGTGCTTCTAAGGCAAGACGGGAGGTGGAGACAGGAGAACGCCAGGAAGCTTGGGAGCCAGTTAGCCTACACACACACACACACACACACACACACACACACTCTCTCACACGCACGAACGCATACATACAACACAAAGATTTTTAAAATTAATTTTTAAGTGTGTGTGTGTGTGTGTGTGTGTGTGTGTGTGTCCTCAGAAGTCAGGGGTGTTGGATACCCTGAAGCCGGGAGTGACAGTCGGTTGTGACACACCTGATGTGGGTGCTGGGTCTAGAACTCAGATCTTCCGAAAGAGCCGCAGTACCTGCTCTTAACTGCTGGGCAGTCTCTCCAGTCCCCCAAAAGATTTCATTTTTAAAGGAAGAGGAAGGAGAATGGACCCCGAGGGTCTGGAGGTGGAGCTCAGATGGCGGAGAACCTGGCAGCATACACAAAGCCCTGGGTTAGGTCCCCAACAGATTGGGGGGAGGGCGCCCCTGACTACCTGGGAAGTGGGGGCAGGGGAGTCATCCACTCAAGCTTCCAGCCTAAGCTATAGCAGACCTCATCTCAAAACAGACAACAACAGTTGTTGAACAAACCCAACAAAGCCCAGAAATGAAAACCCAGAGACCCAAGGAAGGGCTGTCGAGATGGCTTAGCAGCTTAAGGCACTTGAGGCCAAACCTGACCGCCTGAGTTTGACTCCCCGGACCTCACATGATGGAAGCAGAGGGCCGACTTTCGAAAGCTGCCCTCTGACCTCCACATCATGCGCATCCACAATAATAAATAGGCGTAAGTTGTTTTTTTTTTTTTTTAAAGACGCAGAGGAAACTGTCTATCATATTTCTGCCCAAGAAGAATAGGTACTATGTAGAGATGTGATTGCAAGTCGGCGTGACCGAAACTGACCCTGTGCTTACCGAGGGAGGGGGACGGCGAGGTCGGTAGCCTTCCTTTTCCTGATGCAGGACAGGACCCCCATGGAACACTGGTCTTCAGGGACCTTTCTTTTCTCAGTAGCTCAGCGGCTTTAAGATCCTGTTCTTCCTTCCTCCGCCTCTCAAGTGCTGGGGTTGGAGTGGTGTGCCAGCGTGCCTGGCTGGGAGCGACATTTCTAGGTTTTCTTTTGCCCTGTCCTGTGGTACTGGGGGCTGGAGCTAGAGCCTCAAACACGATAGGCCACTGCTGTACGGCTGAGCCGTGTCCTTGCTGTGGAGTCCAGGCTGGGCTCGAACCTCCAGCGATCCCCCTGAGTGCTGAGCTTACAGGCACGAGCAACCTCACCTGAGCCTTGCCAGGTTTTATGACTTGCTTTGGGAAGAGTTCCGGCTCTGCAGTGCTCTTGGGGTATTAGGGCGGGGTGGGGGATAGGAGAAGGGCAGAAGGTTAGAGAGACAGTATCTAAGGTGGCACCTAGCACCTTTCGGTCTCTCGTGTTCCTGGTTCTCAGGATGTCAGAGCTTTTTTCTGATACACTTTTTCTCAGTCCGAATAGAACTTACAAATTTACACGATTAGTTAAATATGGAAACTGAGGAAGAAAAAAAGCAATCAAGAAGGGCTAGAGAGAGACGGCTGGGCTTAGAAAGACGGCTCTTTCTAAGCCAGTGGTTAAGAGCACTGGTTAAGAGCATTGGCTACTTTTCCAGAAGTCCTGAGTCCATTTCCCAGCAACCTCGTGATGGCTCACAACCGTGTATAACGGGGTCTGAAGCCCTCTTCTGGCCTGCAGGCGCCCTTGTAGACAGAGAGTTCATACATAAAACACATAAATAAATACATTAAAAAAATAAAAATTAGCTGACTGTGGTGGTGCACGCCTGTGATCCCAGTGTTCTGGGAGGCAGAGGCAGGCGGATCTCTGTGATATGAGCTCCAGGCTATCCTGGTCTACAAAGTGAGTCCAGAACAGCCAGGACTGACACAGAGAAACCCTGCCTCCAAAACCCAAACAAACAAACAAATAAATAAATATTAATTAAGGGTAATTACCTAGTTTGCTTACTGCAGGGGGGAGAGGGGTGGACCATGGGTGCGGGAGATGCCTGCTGCTTCATCCTGTAGAGGATGAGATACGGTGGTGGAGGCAGGAGGAAGAGTCGGAAATACAAGGGTAAGACTGAAAAACGGGTCATTTCACATCATCCTTAGCTCGAAGACAGCTGCCAAAGGTGACTGTCATGGGGACTGAGATAGGTTTAGGGCTCTCCCAGTGGGTCTCGTTTTGGAGCAGGGAAGGATGGATGGATTTGAGGCCGAGAGTCACCTAACTAGAATGCAGACAGCTGTAGGTTCAGCAGCAACAACAACAACAATAATAATTAGAGCTGAAGGAAGAACATGGCGACGGAGAGGCCACGCCCTGAGTTTCTTTTCTCCTTCACAGCCTTCTGATGAAGCAAAAGAAGTTCCTTTATCACTTCAAAAATGTCCGCTGGGCTAAAGGCCGGCACGAGACCTACCTGTGCTACGTAGTAAAGAGGAGGGACAGCGCCACTTCTTTTTCGCTGGACTTTGGCCACCTCCGCAACAAGGTACGGTCAGGGTCAGTGGCTGCTGATGCTGAGGTGTGGGTGCTGCTGGTGCCGAGCAAAGGGGAGAGAGAGCAAGCCCCTGCGCTCCCAAGCTGACAATCCTCCTGCCTCGATGCTGCAGTTGCTGTGGTTACAGGCGTGTGCACACACTGATGAGCTTTTTCAGGGTATTTACTGTCTCCACTGGGTTCCTCCGGTTCTTTTCTCAGCCTGTTTAACCACGGTAGGCCCGGCCTGGAGGTTGTTAGTCAGCCATGCTGGGAAGCCTCACGTCACACCTCGCTTCAGTGACAGGAAGAATTGCCCCCGAATCTTCCTGTCGCTCCGGAGCCTCTGAATTGCTTTAAGACTGAAATAGTGGGGCTGGAGGGGCTTGGTGGTTAAGAGAGCTTTCTGGGTGTCTGGGGACCCTGGGCTTGATTCCCAGCCTCCACATGGAAACTCAAAACCATGTTCCAGAGGATCCGATGCTCTCCCCCAGCCTCCGAGGGCACCAGGCGCACAGGTGCACACACAAGCATGCAAGCGAAACATCCATATAAATTAGACAAAAAAGATTGAGCTAAAGTCAGGCAGTAGTGGCTCACCCCTTTAATCCCAGCACTCGGGAGGCAGAGGCAGGTGGATCTCTATGAGTTTGGGGCCAGCCTGGTCTACAGTGTGAGTTCCAGGACAGCCAGGGCTACAATAGAGAAACCCTGTAAAAGAAAAGAAAAACAAAAAGATTAAGGTAAAAAGACAACTGTGATGGTTCACGTCTGTATTTCTAGCACTTGCAAGGCTGGGGCAGGAAGACTGCCATCAATTCAGGCCAGCCTGAATTGTGAGACCCTGTGTCAAAAAATAAATAAATAAATAAATAAATATCCAAAATAAATAAATAAAAACTAAAAGTAAGAGCATTTTGACCTAGAAAACATTTTTAAAACTTTAATTTCCACAGTGCCAGGGATGAAATAAAGGACCTGCCATGCCAGACAAGTGCCCTGGCCCTGATCTCCACCCCTAACCACCTCTGGCCCCTCAGTCCTCAGGGCTTTCATCCCACAGTGCTGGGTTCCTCCTCGAGCACTTCCTTGAACGAGCAAAAACAAATAGTGTCTTTAGAACTTTGGAAAATCAAGGAGAAAAATATATATATTAGGAAAAAAGATGACATGAACTCAACTCTGGTTTCGAGGTGATTCCGTTTAACCGGGTGAGTCTCCTTAGGCCAGGTCCAGAGGCCTGAGAGAATTGCCTTTCCAGGAGAGCTCTTGCAGACCGGTTTCCACATCCTTGCCCCAAGGCCTCTCCTGGACTCCCGGGAAGAGCCCCTGGGGTTGGCTATGCCGCAGTCTCCTTTGCCAGCCTCTTCAGGGGTAACTTACCTCACTACCATCATTCTACACGCCATCTCCTCCCTCCTTGGAGCCATGACACACTGTGTTTATGGACCTTTTCAAGTGGTACTTCTCTTACATCGCGCGGAGTGCTCGCACCACCATCTCCGTTTCCTGCAAGGGGAGAGGGCAAAAGAGATGGGTCAGGTAAAAAAACCTTCTTCAGTCTTGGACTAACGGTCTTCCACAACGGGAGGTGGACCTACCGAGGTTGCAGTTATCAGTCACGGAGACCACACAACCCACACACATTACTTAATCGCTCTTCTCCGCTTCCAGGCAAAGGTAGAGCCTCTGAGGTCACTTAAATAAGCTTTTCCCTCCAGGCAGCGCCCTAACCCTCCTTACCAATTGTCCTGGCGCCACCTAGTGGCTAAGGTGCAATTGCACAACATCGCATCCAAACAAATTTAATCCTTGCGTAATAAAGAGATTTGGCTCCAGCAAGCGCCCCCTTCAGAAAATTAACGTTATGCTGGGTGGGTTGGCCTCCGTGCGTTCGAGGCCAGCCTGGTCTCCATGGGGAATTCCAGGCCAGCCTCCCAAACGGCCTGGGCTGGGTGGGTGAGCGTGCCCGTCACGTCTTTCCGCAGTCGGGGTGCCACGTGGAATTGCTATTCCTACGTTACATCTCCGACTGGGACCTGGACCCTGGCCGGTGTTACCGCGTCACCTGGTTCACCTCCTGGAGCCCCTGCTACGACTGCGCCCGGCACGTGGCCGAGTTTCTGAGGTGGAACCCCAACCTCAGCCTGAGGATCTTCACCGCGCGCCTCTACTTCTGCGAGGACCGCAAGGCGGAGCCCGAGGGGCTGCGGAGGCTGCACCGCGCCGGGGTCCAGATCGGAATCATGACCTTCAAAGGTGAGAGCTGGGCACAGGAGAGGGAGGTCTGGATTACGGCTCCGGGAGAGGAGGGTGAACGGGGAGACTGGGGCGCGGTGCTGTGTGCAGGCTCTGGGTTCGTCCTCCAGGTCAGAAGTAGTTGGTTTTGGAGACAAATCCCAGGCTTGCCTTCAACCTGCAAGTCTCCAGCCTCTGCTTTCTGGGGTTCTGGGACTATAAGTGTGCATCAACCTCAGAATAATCAGAATTTGGGAGATAGAAGTTGGGGGGGGTTGGCTGTGGGTACGTTCACGATGATGATGATGATGATGATGATGATGATGATGATGATGATGATGGCCAGCGAGATGGCTCGGTGGGAGCACTTGCCTTAATGACTTAAGTTTGATCCCTGAAACCCTGAATGTCGGAAGAAGAGAAAGGAACCTCACAAACCGTTCTCTGCCCTTCTGACCTTCAACCCCACACTGTCGTGACCTGCGCGCGCGCGCGCACACACACACACACACACACACACACCTCCTTCTTATTTATTTATTTATTTATTTATTTAAGACTATTTCTACTGCTGGAACACCTTTGTGGAGAATCACGAAAGAAGATTTAAAGCCTGGGAAGGGCTGCATGAAAATTCCGTCCGGCTTACTCGACAGCTTCGGCGCATCCTTTTGGTAAGAGTATCCTCGCCCCGCCCCCTCTCTGTCTCTCTCCCTCGCCTGGAGCCTCTTAGGTATTTATTTGTATCGCTCCTTTTTTCGTGTGGGGACTACTCCATGGCGCCCACAATCCAGTTTTCTCTTCTGTCTTTCCCCACGTCAGAGCCCCCACTTGGACTTCTTGTTCTTGCCATCTCTCCGCCCAGTCCTCACAACTCTCTCTCTCTTACTCTCCCCTTCTTTTTTTCCTGGTCCCCATCCCCATTCCACTTCCTTCATCCGCTTTCTCTTTCCCCCCTGCTCAACTCTGAAGCCGGTCCCTCTGCTGACATCTCTCTTCCTCCGCAGCCCCTGTATGAAGTCGATGACCTGCGAGATGCATTCCGTGTTCTGGGACTTTGATGGCAGCCTCCCGGGGCGCCACGTGATGGAATTCCTCTGCTGAAGAGAGCGGGTGGGAAACCATCCTCCGAGCTGCCTGTTTTTCTTCTTAAGCACCCACGTTCGTGGAGCGTAGGCGTGAAACTGTCTATGACTTTTTAAAAACCCTTGAGAGCCGCAGCGTGGCCTAGGACATCCAGCGAGGTGAGGCGACGGGTAGTTCCGATTGCAACATCGCCATCTACCGGGGAACGGCCGAACGTCAGGACGTTGGACCACAGTTAAGAGATGCCCTCTCTGCCTCTCTGACTTCTCCGCAGGGTGGAAACCGAAGGCATATACGCTTAGAACGGCGCGTGGAGACGATCACGCGGTTTGTTACACCCACCCACACAGTCTTTTCTGTTATCATTCACTTGAATTGTGAAGGGCATCAGTGACAGATCTTTCTACTCTTTTCCTTTGAGGCTCACTTACAAGGAACCTCCTCTGACGAGGCCATGGATTGTGGGCTGTCCTGATGAGGGAGTCTGAGTGATACATAGCAAACCATTCTCTCGACAGCATTAACAGGCAGGCACGTGCTGTATGTTTTCACTGTCTGTCGTGTTTTTCACATTTGTGTTCGAGAGGGCTTGGGGTGGGACTGGGAATACACATGATCACCTCTGGGTCATTTTAATAAAGGTCTCAAACGCAGATGAGGATTATGAAGAAATCACGGTGAAAACGAGTTAATGCCCTCAGGGAGCAAATCCTCTGGGAACACAGCCTCTTTTTATTTTTTTTTAAATGTAATTAGTTTATTTACAATCTTATCTAGTATAAGAGTTCAAGAGTTTAATCCAGTTTTCAGATCAGGTCTCTTAAACATTTGTCATTCAGTTAAAGGGATCAGTTAAACATCCTCATTTTTTAAGTAGTTGGTGCCTTTGCTATAAAGAAAGGAGCAGAAAATCCACGTCCAAATCACACAGTCATCATAGCCTGTTTCCTACTGAAAAATGGACCATTCTTCCCCGGGCTCAGACGGACCACAGAGGTGGTGAACCTTGAGAGACTCTGGCCCAACGTGGCTCTTTGGAAAGTTCTGTAAGGGGCACAGAGATCGAAGACGGCAGAAATGGCCACACGACCCTGGTCTCCTTTCCTCACGGCCTTGGGAACTGACCCTTGAAGGAGCCTGTGGTTTAGAACCACCACCAACGTCTACCAATGGACACCTTGGCGTTGCTTGAGTATGGAGAAGTAATTTATTTTCTTTGATGGTGGCAAAAGATGTTAAACAAAATTCTCTAGTTTTTATATGTGTGGGATGCTGCTCCCCCAAATGGTGAACTGTATGAGAGGGTGACAAAATAGAATCATACCTGATGCCAGGCAAGGCGGCACTCATCCGTAGTTCCAGCATCCGGGAGGCTGAGGCAGGAGGATTGAACGTTTGAGACCCTGCTTCAAATAGTGTGGCAGAGGTGGCTGGGAGGCTGTGGGGGTAAACAATGGTTAACAAGGAAAAGAATGAAAGCCCACGGCAAGGAAATTATGCTTTACCCAACCAAATGGAGGGAGCCGGCATAGACTCCCTGTTTGTCCCTCTTTAAGCCTTGTCTCCCTAAACAACTCCGGTGATGAGAAAAAATATTCAGAATAAACAGCCCTTGTAGTTATTTTCTTGTTACCCTCATAACACAATTCAAAGACCCACGGGAAATTCTAAACACACAACTGTATTTACTGTATGGAAGTTGCTGCAGAAGAGTAGAAGAAATAAAGATCGTTAATTGCTTCCTGCATGTCTTCAAGTTTTATATTATGCTGTACGGCAGGCAGTGACGTTCCTGCCATCTTTCGTTTCCTCTTCCGAAATGTTAAATTTCTGAAGCCTCAGAAATTGAGGCTTTAGAAATCACTCTAGCTGTCCACATAATTGTGACCATCTGAAATTGTAATGACATTGCTCAGCAGCTATTCTCTTGATTTTTAGGAACTCCCCCTTCCCCCCCCCACAGCAAATTTATTCTGTCTCATTTTAAAGCAACTGAATAAGTGATTAATCTATGACCAGTTTATTTCTGACAAAGGTACAAGGAGTGGTGAGTCCTGTCAGCAAATGTGCTGGAACAATTTGACACCAGGAGCTAAGGAATGTATTTGACGCCAGGGGTGGTGGCACCCAGCTGTAATCCCAGCACTCTGGGAGGCAAGAGGCAGGCAGATTGCTGTGAGTTCGAGGCCAGCCTGGTCTACAAATCTAGTCCAGGACAGTCAAGGCTACACAGAGAAACCCTATCTCGAAAAAACAAAAATCAAAAACAAGCAAACAAAGAAGAGATCAGTAGTAGTTGAGGCCAGCTTAGGCGGAAGAAAGACTCTGTCTTAAACAGAACAAATAAAAAGAGTAGATTTGGGCCTCTTCCACATGTTAAACATAGGACTGTTTAACATGCTCTGTGGAAAGGACTTCCATGTAGGAACTGAAAGTTTAAACCTCTGGCGTGGCGTAGCTGGAAGTCTTCCTGACTTTGGACTAGGGAACTGTTCCCTCGCCACCAGGATGGCCGTCCGCCCAGCACGGTGTCCACAAGGCAGCAGAGCGACTGGAGCTCGTGGGCGCACGGGAATGTGAAATGGCATAACCACTGTGGGAAGCATCTTGGCAGATCCTCCGAAGTTAAGCAGAGAATGCTGTATGACCCGACAATCCTGCCGCTGAGTTACGAACGCAAGGAGTTAGCTGGCTCAGTTGGTGAAGTGTTTGCCTGGCAAGCATGGGGACCCGGGTTTGACCCCCAGAACCCCCCCGTGTAAGAAAGCTGGGCATGGTGGTGCATAATCCCAGGACTCAGGACAGAGACAGGTGGATCCCTGGTTAAGCCAAAAGTTTGTTTGTAAATATTCAAAATAACACTACGCACAATAGTTCCCGCAAATGACACATTTAAACACTCGTCAGCTGCTGAGTGCATAAATATAGTGTGACCCATCCACAGTAGAAATTCAGTTTATTTGGCCATGAAAGGAGTGACTGTACTGATGAGCTGAAACAGAAATCTACCTCGCAAGTATGATGCTGGGCCAGCAGGATGGCTCAGTGGGTAAGGACCTCGTCCGGCAATTGGGACACCCTGAGCTGGCAGAAGAGGGAACCAAGTCAAAGCTGTCTGTCCTCTGAGCTTCCCACCAGTGTCGCGGCTCATGAGCACCCCCACCTACATACAGTAGGTAAATGCAGCTTTAGAAGGAAAAGGAATTGCTTAACCTCCAACAAAAGTATTGTGCTCTGTGAGAGAAATGCAGCCAACCCCACACACTGTATGGTTCCAGGTTATCTTCAGCTGCACGGTAACGCTAAGACTAGGATCAAATCCCAGCGTGTCTCTTCAACAACAAAAAGATCAAAAGATTAAAACACAATACTAAGCTTCCATTTCATTCGTTAGTGAGATGCGTGTTCTGGGTCTAAAGGCCTGCACCACCGCACCCAGCTTCTGCCTTGTCTGAACAATCGTGGAGAACAGGCCTGTCAACCTGAGGTTTAACACTTCTTAGCTGTAACTCCTTAGAGGACTACATTTTCATGAGGTGCAATCATTTTATATTTTGTTTGTGTGTGTGCTTTAAGAGTACTGAGGCAGAGGCAGGTGGATCTCTGTGAGTTCCAGGCTAAGCCTGGTCTACAAAGTGAAACCCTGTCTCAAAAAACCAAAATTAAAAAAAAAAAAACAAAAATAATAAGAGAGATGGAAGCAAACTATTTCAGAGGCAGGAGGATCTTTATGAGTCTAAGGCCAGCCAGGTTTACAAAACAAGTCCAGGACACCCAGGGCTTGTTATACAGAGAAACCCTATCTTGAAAGAAAGAAAGAAAGAAAGAAAGAAAGAAAGAAAGAAAGAAAGAAAGAAAGAAAGAAAGAAAGAAAAGATTATTGCTTCCAGGTGTGGTGGCTTACACTTGTAATCCCAGCACTCAGGAAGCTTAGACAGGAAGTTGAGGAGTTCCCAGCCAGCCTGAGCTATATCACCAGATCCTTTGGACTCTCCTTCCTCTCTCTAGTCAAACACACCCCCTTCTACTGGTCCCCGAGCCTGCATCCAGCCCCAGTAAGGAGGGACAAAGAACAGATACTGAGGCAGCACCAGCCGTCCTCAGCACCGTTGGCTGTCTCTGCTTTTTAACGCAGCGATGCAAACGCTGGGAGTTACACCGTGGGTGAGTGGACAAGAGTTGTTCTGGGCTCCATCCCACATGGGTATGCAAGTTGAAAGTGACATCTGCCTTACCCTTGGCTCCTGAAGCCTTAACAGCACACTGAAGTATCCTTCCCTCCAAATGACGAACTCCTGCCGTGTCTCAAAAGCTGGGAAGAGCAAGGCTGCCCTGCCCATCCATTTTATAAAAACGGGATTCTAGCTGGAGGAGGTGAGTCTACCCAGGAAACCTAGCAAGCATTTGACTAGAGAAAGGTTTATAGGAGCAAAAGACATAGTGAAGAGTCCCTGGGCTAGCCAATGCTAAGAACTGTGGTCACTTTCTCTGAAAGGGAGGAGGCAGGGTTTGCTAAAGAGAGAGCCACCTGGAGAGGAACCTTGCCTGGAGCCACGAGCCATCCGGGAGATAGGCGCAAAGCCGCTCAAGCTGCTGAGCTGCTGTACACAGCAAGATGTTCAAATCTTCAGACCGTGAAACCTGCTCGGCACAAATTAGCACCTTTGAGTGCTAATCAAATATAATCGGCCCCTAGGGTTTTACAACGGGTCATGGTCCATGGGATTCGGTTTCTTTCTCTTTCCAATTTAAGCCTCACAGGGGTGTCACGTGTCTTTATTAGACATGGGATCTAAATAAGAAAGGAAGCCAAAGACGCAGGAGACAATGATGTACAGAAAGGCTCCACAAACGTCCCGCAAAGTCAGTCGATAGAAATAACAAACCGGGAAAAGACCTGCAGTGGACTTCCACTGTAGTGTCAACCCTAGGCTTTCTTTCCCCAGGTTTTCATGGGGTACCCCACTGAAATTCTGTTTACTCCCAATGGGATGTTTTTACACAAGACAACATTTCATAAAATACGATGTGAAGTAAACATAGCAGTGACAGCCGGGAGTGGGGCTGAGGGGTGTGGCCCGAGGTTTTAATCCCAACACTCTGGAGACAGAGGCAGGTGGATCTCTGTGAGTTCAAGGTCAGCCTGGTCTATGGAGTGAATTTCAGAACAGCTAGGGTTACAAAGAGAAACCCTGTCCTGAGAGAAAGAAAAAAAGAAAGAAGGAAGGAAGAAAGAAGGAAGGAAGGAAGGAAGGAAGACAATGACGCAGCAGCAAAGGAAAGGAAGGACATAGCTCCAGCCGGTGTCTGAGGTAGCTCAGCTGTCCCATCACTTAATTACTTTATTTATTCAAGTTACCAGGAATCTGTCTTCAGCGCATCCCTTAAACAGGCTCATTCAGGATTCACTAGACATGGGCCATTCTGTTATAAAGTAGTTATTGCAGGAATTGATGGTGTAGCTCAGTGGTAGAGTACTTACCCACCAGTGCAGTGCCTGTGCTTGGGAACAGAGGCAGGAGGACCGTGAGATTGAAGCCAGATTGGGCTGTATAGTAAGATCCTGTCTAAACAAAACAAAGGAAGAAGAAGGGAAGAACAACAAAAACTAACAAAAATTAAAGCAGTTCTTCCAGGAGACACCGGTATTTGAGGCGTAGTGTAGCTCTGAGATTTATTTGTGTTTATTTATTTCTATTTTGAGACAGTGTCTATAATGTAGCTCAGGCTGGTCTCATGCATGCTGTGGAGCCAAAGACAACCTTGAACTCCTGACTCTCCTGTCTCCACCTCCCAAGTTCTGGGTTTATAGCCTATGGCATCACTCTGGGTTTCTACGGTAAGCTAGGCAAGCACTCTCAACTGAGCTCCGTCTCCAGCCTTGAAAATTTATGAACCGGTTCTCAGGATGCTTATGGTGACCACTGAGCCTGGGCATCATCTTCATTACCGAGGACCAGATTAGCACCCTTCTAACTATAGTGTGTAAACACTATGTACCTTCTGTGGGCCGGTCAAACTCCAGCGACCAAGTCTACACACCTGTGCACACATCTGGGCATTGGCTTGCCCTGAAATCTGGAGTTATTCAGGAAGTGACTCACACATATTGGTTCCTCTGTCACCAACCCCTGCTGTATTTGTTTACTCTTTAGTAACTGAGCAAGGACTCGGGGCAACGAAGCTCACAAAGACATCACTGTAAAGTGAGTGTGTGTATTTCAGGATGGAGGAGAAGGCACAGGAAAATATTCAAAGCATCAATCCCCATTAGAGTCCCTGTTTAATGAAAGGTCGAATTGCTTAACATCCACAGGCTGAGCCGGGGCTGAGGCTGACTTCCTCCAAGGGGGTAATGTTTGAACTGTAAAATCTGGAGGGAACTTTCATGTAGAAAGAAAGTTGCCAGAAATGCCGTTTTGTTTGCAAGCAGCTTGCTTCCTCTTTCCTGGGGCAGAGGGACTTAGTTCATTCAGCAGCTGGGTGACCTCGGTCGAAAATCATTTGAACTTTCTGTGTTTGCATTTTCTCCTTTCCAAAGTTAAGACAGTAATAGGTCGGGGATCTGGGAAGAGTAAGTGACTTTGCCCTTGGCCCACGACAAAGGCCATATAGATATCTGCAGGATTTTTTTTTTCTCCCACTCACTGCAGTACATAAAATCAAGAATGCATAAACCTGACGGCATTGTTTATGAGTCTTCCTGCTCACGCTGAGTTCCTTGGGAGTGTCCAAGCACTCCGGTTACATTTGGGGGCCGGGGTGGGGGAGGAAACACTTAATCTATGACTTTGTTGCTTATGTTTCACAGCCCGATGACTTTATTGCCCTCATTTTATTGAGGAGGAAACAGAAACAGGTGACCAGCTTGCCCGAGGGCCCTCAGCAGTAAGAAACAGAGCAAGGGTTTGACAGGGTTATCCTGTCAGCTACCACAATGTGCTTGAACACTTTATTGTATCACATAGCGTTTAAATATTGTAGCTGCAGCTGTATCCAGCCGGCTCTAGAGCATTGCCAGACCGTTTACCGTCTTAGTTTGGTCAGGGCTGGCGTGGTATGGGTTGTTAAGTGCCTTGTGATGGCCATTCCTGACTGAAGATGTTAGTTTCTTCCTCAGGGGGTGGGAGAGGGGTGCAGCGGGGGGGGGGGTTAGAGAACCTGCACACTTCGGCTATTTTCCTGCTGCTGGTCTCTCTCTTGTCTCGCTGTCCCCACCACTCTCTCTCCATCTTGCCCTTGTTCCGTCCTGCTTCCCTAGCGCTGGTCGCGTCAGTCTGCTCCTCTTCCTTTCACGCTCTGGACTTTTCCAGATGCCCCTGGGTACTTTCTCTCCCTTAGCCACAATGAAAAAAATGTAACCATGGAGTGGCCTTTTCAACAGTTTCTCTACTATGTCTACTCACAAATACCTGTGAGTAGAAACCTAGGAGGAACACAAGGGACACCCCTTCTTCACCGGGGCCCGGCCTCCTCTAACCGAACCAAGCTGCTGACTTGATTCTCCCCTGAGGTGGAGATGATGTGTTTCTCCTGGCTCCTGCCATCCACACATTCAACTCCACGCTGAACAGGCTGCCTCTTCCGCCACTTCTTCCCCACCTAGTCCAGCGACTGCCTCGCTGGGGAAGTGTCTCTCGGGGAGCTGCCTGTTCTGTCTTTCTCCGCTCCTTTGAGCTTACTACAAAATCATGCGGGTGCATCAGGCAGCCTCCCTACTGTTAGGATTTAGGCAGCCTGCGGGTGCATCAGGCAGCCTCCCTACTGTTAGGATTTAGGCAGCCTGCTTCTGGGTTGCCTAGCAACCTATGATGTCATCAGTTGCTCCATAAAAGGACCAACCCACCACTCCTCCTGCCTTCTTTCTCTTGTGCTCTCTTGCTGGCTCCTGCTCTCTCCCCTCTCTGTCAGGGTGCCTCCTCCCTTCCCCCATCATGTCTTGCTCTCTCCTTCTCTCTCTCTCCAGCCAATAAACCTCTTTGATATATCTGTTGTGGGTACCATCATTTCACCTACACCTTTCGGGTACCCCTTCACAGGGAGGAGGGACACCCCTCCACTGATCCTGATAAGTTTCAGTCCTCTTGGGGATGCCTTCAGACTGGAATTCTGTCCTGTGACACTGATCTTTCACTGTTTCTCTGACACTGTGTCGGAATCCTCCTTCTGGTGGTATTCCTTCTCGCAACCCTCTAAGCCTCTCCCATCTCTTTAACTCTGCCCCTGGATGCCTCCCTGCCTTCTCTGTCTGCCAGCTCTCTCCTAGCTCACTCTGCCTCTAACAGACAGGCAGCCCAATGGCTGGCCTCCAACTCACATCCCCGTGCCTCAGCCTCTGGAGTACTGAGAGCACACTACCAAGCCTAATGCAAACCTTTCTGCAAGAGCAAGTGATGATACACAGTTGTGATGTCTTTCAGGATAGAAGTGCGTGACTGGAGTCAAGGAAATGTGTTCAAAGCCTGAAGAGGTTCTGTGGCAGGAAGCGGCCAGAAAGGGAAATGAGCAGAACCTAAGAGAGAGTGAACTGGAGAGAGACCACAGCTGAGGTCTGGATCCCAGACCGGGTGGTGGATGGAGAGTTCAAGGTCATCCATGACTACATAGTGAGTTGAAAGCTTTTTGAGACTTGAGTCTCAAAATGGAAACAAGTCAAAGCAAGAAGATGCTGTTTGTTTGACTCCAATGAAGCAGTCACTCCTGATCCCCACTAGGATTAACTTTCTTGTCTCATTTTTCTCACGAACTCCAATAGGTGTCAAACACACACAATAGCAATTGATAAACTGTTCTTTCACTGCAGTTTTAAAAAAAAAATGTATAGCCGGGTGGTGGCGGCGCGTATCTTTCATATTAGCACTCGGGAAGCAAGGCTAGCCTGGCCTAGAGAGCTAGTTCCAGGACAGCCAGGGCTACACAGCGAAACCCTTGTCTCGAAAAAAGGACAGCTTGGGGAGGGGGATGTAATTCTCCTGTTTGAACTGGCCATCTGCATTCACTCTCCAGAACGATAGAAGGAGAAGAGGAAGCACCCTGAAAGTTGTCCTCTGCCCTCCACAGGAGTGCCACAGTGTCCACACACAACCCCGTCCACACACGCAATACTAACAGTGAATAAGTACAGGCGATTTGGTTTTTATTTTCATGAAAATGCATAGGTAGATTTTTGTCAGAAGTTAGGAAGGTCCCAGGGACCACTGGCATGCCATGACAGCCTTTGGAGGGTGAGGCAGGCAAGTGACTGAGCCGGTCTGAGTGGCTCCACCATGCAAGCTGGCATGAGGTGTTGTCCGCTGGCTCCTGGCACAACCCGATGGACTTGGCACACCAAGTGTCATAACTGTCCAGGCTGATGTCAGACTTACTGTGTCGCTCAAGATGACTTTGAATTGTCGTCCTCCTGCCTCAACCACTCCATTACTGGGCTTACAGGAATGGACCAACTTACCTGACTCTTCAATGTCTAAATTGTTGATTTGGGGGTGGGGGTTGTTTTTTTAGACAGGATCCCACTGCATAGTCCTAGGCTGGCCGGGGGGGGGGTCTTGCTATATAGACCAGGCTGGCCTTGAACTCACAGAGACCTGGTGCCTCTGCCTCACAAGTTGCTGGCATCACAGGAGTGTACAACCATTCCTGGCTCAATTTCTATATTCTCTGCTTTTCTGGACTTTGAACCCAGAGCCTCGTGTGTGTAACTAGGGCTCCACCCACGGACGACAGCTCCCACTCAGTTTCTAGATTCTTCACGGCAGTCGCTCTTTAGTGGGTCATCATTGCTCTTGTCAAAACAGTATACATGCTGTCATTGTATTCATCTCCATCTCAAAGGGTTCATTTCGACCCTGTAGCCTAAAAGATGTAGTACGGCAGCCTTTGGAAATGGCAGTGTTGAAAAGCGAGATTAAAAATTGTGAGCTGATTTTGGTTTCTTCTTAAAATCTTTAAGCAGGGTGGAAGTCCCTGAAACAGACAAAGAAGATTATATTTTATCCTCAGTAATAGTTAACCATTATTATTGTGAACAATTTAAACATTTCTCTCGGAATTCAACCGAATTGCCATTTGGACCAAGAATCCAAATGAGGCACCTTCTCTTCGGTAATTGTGGCTGACTTCCCCGCTGTGAGAATAAGACCCCTTGGCCCCGGGGTAAATGTGACTGCAACAGCAATAAAGGTAAAAATGGAATCTCTGTGCATCCCAGACACTTCTCACACCGACTGACCCATTTCCTCCTCCGCTTACTTCCCACTAAAGGAGTCTTTTGTGTGGTATGTCTTTGATGGCGGCAATGGTACAGATTTTTGGAACACAGCCTAGATTTATAGCCCAGGCTGGCCTTGAATTCAGGATCCTTTTAACTCAACCTCCCGAGTGCTGGGATTGCAGGCGTGTTTCACCATGCCTGGTTTCAGAACATTGTTTTTCCTTTTTAACATGAGTTAAACAACTTATTTAGTTAAATAAATAAATGTAAGTATAAATCAAAAATGTGATGAGAGTATATGGGAAATTTTTCAGAAGAGAAGCACCAAGGATACATCTTTTTGTATCAAAACTTTTGTCTCTTAAATAAACTGACAAGAAAGTTGTTGGGGGGCAGGGGTATACACGCACCTTAGTCCCAGTACTTGGGACAAGAGGCAGGCAGATCTCTGTGAGTTCCAGGCCAACCAAGGTTATATAGTGAAACCCTGTCTCAAAAACAAACAACAAACAAACAAACAAACTTGTGGGAGGCTCTGGAGAGATAGCCCAGGGTTGTGAGCACTGCGGTGATTTGAATGAAATATCCACCATGGGCTGGTATATTTGAACACTTGGCTCCTACGTGTGGCTGAGATATAATCTCTCCTCTTTCTGTATCTGCGACCGTGTCTCCTCAGAGATATGGGCTCTACCTTCCTTCTATCAGCTGCTCTTGCTCATGATGTTTTATCACACAACTGTGATATAAAGGATCACTGATGAAAGTAACTGATACTCGTGCAGACTGACCCGGGGTTCAGTTCTCAGCACACACCTCAGGTGCCTCACAACCGCCTCTAACTCCAGCTCCAGGGGATCCTATGTAGGTACCTGCACACTTGTGACACCCTTTCATAAACACACACAGGCACACTGGAGGAGGAGGAAAAGGAGAGGGAGGAGGAGGAGGAACTTACTAGGGACCATGGTGACACGAGACTATATATAACCCCAGGACTCAGAAGGTGGAGACAGGAGAACCAGGAATTTGAGGTCATCCTCGACTACATAGTAAGTTCAAGGTCAGCCTAGACTATTTAAGACCTTGTCTCAAAAACAGAAACAAATGAAAAGCCAAAGTCACTTACTAAAAGGATGCAGTAGAGTTCCAAAACATACATCCTCACCCACAGATGTGGGTACCTTGGCCAATGAGCCTCGTTCGAAGGTGAGTAGTTGACAAAATTCCTCCAGCAGTAGTAACACTCTAGAGAAACACAGAATTTGATTCGTTTAACAAATACGACGGTAAATGGCTCAAAATTACCTGGGCAGAGTGGTTCCTGCCTGCAATCCGAGGTATTCGGCAGGCTGAAGCAGGAAAACTGCAAAAATCAAGGCCACCCTGAGCTACATGGCAAATCCAGGGTAGCAACTTACAGACCCTGCCTCGAATACAGTTTAAGAGAACAGGAACGTGGCTCAGTAGCAGAGAGCTTATCTCGCAGGTAAGCTTAGCACGTACAAGCTCTGGCTTCAATCCCCAGTAGCAGCGACCACAGCATGCACTCTACATAAAGGCTCTTCCTATTTACTTCAAGAGGTGGTCACATGTAGAAAGACTTTTAATTCAGAACATGGAGGCTCTGGCAAGAGATCACAGCCAGTGACCTTCTAGGTCTGGGTGCTCGGGCTGGAATACAAACATGCCTTTAATCCAGGAGGCAGAGGCGAGCAAATCTGAGTTCAAGGCCAGCCTGGTATAGCGCAAATTTCAGGTAAAGAAAAGCTTAGGCCCGGGTGTGGTGGCACACGCCTTTCATCTCAAACAGTAAAGGTAAAGTTAGGAGGAATCGTCCCTGTTGAAAAGGATGTCTAATTCAAGGGGCAGAAAAGGTGACTAATCAAAGTTGACAGAATAGGATACACCCAACTCTGAAGGGGAGCTACTTAAAGGGCAACACAGAGAATGGGGGCGGGGGGACGAGGCAGTTTCACTAGGAAAGTAGTATATATAGAGAGAGGTTGAATGTGAGAACAAGCTAGACATAGGGGAGGGCAGAATAAGCCAGAGAATGAGAAGCTAGAAGACTCCTGGAGGTTAGTTTGAGGCCAAGCAGAGCAATTCAGGGGCCTAGAGAAAAGCCACATTGAGTAAATCAGCTAGGAAAGGAGTTTGAACCAAAATGGCTGCGCTGAACCAGCCAGCCCAGAGCTCGGGAAGAAGAAAGGGTGAGCTTATAGAGCAGGAAGTCTCAGAGGCTGCAAACATTCCAGGCCTAGGATAGATTGGGCCTAGGTCAGATTGTACAGAGCCTAATAGTTCCAAGGACTAGGTTAGCAGACAGAGCCCGTAAGAATGAAATTCCTTTCACAGTCATACTCCCTAAAAGGAAGTTAAGAGGCCTGGGAGACAGAGGTACCCAGAGCAGAGGAAGGAATAACTATTGTCCATCCTTCCTGTACGGTGAAGGTCAAGCCTGGTCCTCCCTCCCTCCCTTCAGGATGGACTTTGACTTCTGGGTGTCTGTTCCCCTGCCATCACCACCCTCTACCTTGCTCCGTCATGATCCGGATGGTCACACCTCTGCGACAGAGGTCTCTGAGCCCTTGCCGGTTCCGCTCATCCGTGTGGTGATAAAGCCGTGCCACGTAAATGAACAGAGTCACGTTGGGGTACCGGCTCAGAAATTCCACAATGGCCCTGCAGCATTCCCCGCAGGGACTCCAGGACAGGAACCAGGTGATGGAGCACCTGGTGAACGGACAAAAGTATCTTTCCGAGGTAAATTTTTCTATGAAATTGATTTCCGCGTGTCTGTCGGTGTTCTGGCCCGTGTGCCGCCACACGCTGTGCCTTCCGCCCCAGTTGATCTCGTAGAGCAGGCAGGTCTCCTTCCGAAGTAACTGAGGGTCAAAGAAGGCTCCGAACTCCTGGGGTTCGATTCTTCTCCTGAAACGTAAAAAGACTCCCATGCAGTCTAAGAAAACTAAGAGACCTTTCCCCTCGTGCCTTAAAAAAATAAAATAAAATAAAATTATATATATATATATATATATATATATATATATATATATATATATATACACACACAAACACTAGATCTTACATACTCCAGGCCTGCTGGGAGAGCTGAAGATGACCTTGATCTTTATTCTATTTTTATTTTATTTCACTGTGTGTGTGTGTGTGTGTGTGTGTGTGTGTCGTAGTTATACATTTGCACATATATGTGCACACGCACAGGCTAGAGGTCAGTGCTAGATGCCTTCCTCTGCCGTCCTCCACCTCATTTTTTTTTTTTTCCAAAACAGAGTCTCTGGATGAACAGGAGGACATCCCCGACCAGCGCATTGGTGAGCAGGCTTCCTGGAGCCACTTAGGGGGAGTTTGCACGGACACACGCCACCAGGCCTGGCTTTTCTGCAGTCCAAAATCGTGCACTTGTGCCTGAACAAGTAAGCACTGCACCCCATGAGCTGTCTTCCTGGCCAGACCTTGAACTTTTGATATTCCCGCTTCTACCCAAAGGACTGCAGTTACTGATGTGTGGGAGCCCAGGGCTTCCTGCCTGCAGCAAGCACTCACCAACTGAGATACCTCTCTGTCCTTTTCTCCGGAAAGTTTATCTTTCAAATTTCCAGGACCGGTGGCACGTATAATCTCAGCACTGAGGAGGCCGAGACGGGAAGATGACAACAAGTTGGAGAGCAGCCTGGGTTACAGGCTCTCTGACCTCCACGCTTGTGCCGAGGTGCTCACGCGCACACACACACACACACAAATTAATAATAGTACATGTAAGAAAAAGAGAAGCTGGAGGAAGAGACGAAGCAAGGGAGGGGGTTTGGAGGGGAATAATGTTCCTTAGGTTTGTTGCGCACAGGTTCCTCTGTGTCTGAAAGCTATGACTCTCAACTCAGGACTGTTCTGAGTGAGGACCCTCTCTGCAGCACAAGGCCATTGGTGTTTTTAATCCTAATTGTTCCCCCGGTCCCTGAACTATCATGTTACGCACGGATGAACCCTTCTAGCTAGGCACAGTACAAGGAAGACCGGAAAGACTGAAACAAGCGGGTCTCAAACTCCAAGCTGATGTGTACGACCGTGTGAGACCCTGTCTCAAAAAACCCCAACAGAGTGGGAGAAAAATGTAGAGGGGGCAGCACGGGAGAAGTTGGAGGGGAGAAAAATCTGCGTGGATATGATCAACACGCATTATATGCATGTACAAAGTTCTCAAACAGTGACATTGTCAAAAACCGAACAAAGAAATGGGCACCAGGTTCCATTCCCAGCATCCATATGGCAACTCACAAACATCCCTAACTCTATTTCCAAGGGCTCTCACACCCGCTTCAGACCTCTGCAGACACTACACACACATATACATACAATCACACACATATACACAAACACATATACATAAAGAGTTAAACAAAAATAGATATTTAAAAGCTGGACATCGGTGGCGCTTGCTTTTAATCCCATCACGGGGGAGACAGAAATAAACGGATCTCTATGAGTTCAAGATTTCAGATAGGGCTACAAGAAGAAGGAAGAGAAAGGAGAAAAGCAGAAGAGGAGGAAGAGCTAGTCCACTGAGCCAATCACCTGGCCGAGGGCCCACCCCCTTAGGAAAGAGGGACCACCTTAAACCACGCCCAGGAATAGATTATGTCAGCCGGGCGTGGTTACACACAGCTGTAATCCCAGCACTCGGGGAGGCAGAGGCAGGCAGGTCTCTGTGAGTTTGAGGCCAGCCTGGACTACAAAGTGAGTCCAGGACAGCCAAGGCCACCCAGAGAAGCCCTGTCAAAAAAAAAAAAAAAAGACCTTATTATGTGCCAAAAGAGATGGCTCAGTGGTTAAGAGCACTGGCTGCTCGTCCAGGGGACCCAGGTTCAAACCCTAGCACCCACGTGGTCTGTCTATAACTCACACCCTCACACAGACATACATGCAGACAAGACACCAATGCACATGAAATAAAAATAAATTATTAAAAAATAAAATAAAGGGCTCCTGGGTGGAGGATGGGGGTCACATGCCTTTGACCCCAGGAGACAGAGGCTGGAGGAGCTCTGAGTTTGAGGCCAGCGTGTTCTACAGAGCAAGTTCAAAGACAGCCAGAGCTACACAGAGAAACATGTCTCAAAAAGCCAAAAATTAAATAATAATAATAATAATCAAGCTCATGGTAGGGAACATGAAAATGACTGTGCTTTTCCAAATTTTCCAGTCACTGCATTTTGTTAATACTGCTAATAAAATTTTTGTAAGTGTATTTAATCTTGACTTGGGAAGACTTCCTTTTTCTTCTCTCCTGCTCCTTTCTTCCAGATGCTGGTCAGAGCCTAAGCAGGCTTGCCCTAGTGCGGTAGGCTTGGCTTTTCCTCTGTAGCTCCCCTCCACAGCACGTGCGTACATGTCCACCATTGTGGCGGACCTCCAGGCTGACTTAACTCATCACATAACTTTTCTCTTTCTCCTCTCTGTCTTCCCTTCTGGGCAGCCACTGAGACTTACAGCGTGTCTCTCCTGAGGCTTTTTTTTTTTTTTTTTAACTCACATAAAATCTTTCTTGCACTTTTTTTTCTGAGCTCGTCTTGAATCCTCTCGTTAACAAGACTAAGACCCTCAAGAGGACACCCCGATTCCCTTAGCGGCATGTGGAGACTATGGAGGCAATGCTTTGAATCTCCAGTAATATTGTGGAGTATCCACCAGAAAGGACCTCTCGGACCTGGGTCCAAGCCAATCGAAAGTACTTATTGGCCACTACACTGGCTGTTCAGGACCCGAGTGCAGTCCTAAGCTTTTTTCAGGGTGAGCTTTTAAGCGTGAAACCTACATCCTGTGTTGACACACCTCAGTTAGCAAAAACAGTTAGCCAGAAGTTGAACTATAAAAGCCAAAAAGCAAGGTTCGTACATTTAGAAACTTTCCCAGAACTATGGACATTGATGGATTAGGTATTTGTTATTTCTTTGGCAGGTGTTGCTGCGTACAAGCAGGTTTCTCAGGCCTGAATGGTCCCTCCAACATGGCGTCAGTTTTGCTAGGGCCTGGGGGCCTGTTAGTATAACAGAAACAAAGTCACAGGAGCTAAACCCGATCACAGTAACCACAGAAATTAAGCTGAAGAAGCAAAAAGAGATGAAGAATGGTGACAATGAAAACACAAAACGAAATAAAACCTGCAGCCCCCTCCCATGACCCCCTCCCAGCTTCACTGTGATCTGGACCACTTGGAGTCAGAACCAAGAGTGAGAACTTCGGATCCCCAAGGAGGTACCAGCAAAACTAAACAAGTCAGTTAATAACGACTAAGAGAAGTCTGGGGGGCTGGAGAGATGGCTCAGCGGTGAAATGCACTGGCTGCTCTTACAGAGGACCTGCCTTTGGTTCCCAGCCAGCACCCACACGGAGGCTCACAACCATCTGTGACTCCAGATCCCAAGATCAGACCACCCCCTTCTGACCTCATCCAGCACCTTGCATTCACATGGTGTATGCACACAGACGTACATGTGAGCAAAGCATTCATACACATATAGAAAGAAAAGTCTGCTGAAATCGCGTCTAAGTGATCTATAAAGATCCGGTTTCTCAGTGACCAACGAATGATCCTTTTCAGAAAGAGCCCTCAACAAGAGGCAGCAGACATCGGCTCAAAACCACAGGTGGGAAGGCACAGGCTTATCAGGATCTAATCCTTAGCCCTGATGCTTCAGAACGAGCACGCGGCAAGCCAGACTTGGCACAGAGACTTGCGTTCCCCTGAGAAGCGCACATCCAAAAGAAGGACGCATCGGGTTTGAAAGCCGGATCGGTGGCCTCTAGGTACCAGAAAAAGGCAAACGCGCCCCCATGTGGTAGATAGTGGGCGCTTCTTGGAAAATGGTCGGAGGAAGAGGTGATTCACCACACACATAAAAAGCCTTAGATAGATAGACAGACAGACAGACAGATAGATAGATAGATAGATAGATAGACAGATAGATAGATAATAGATTGCTCTGCCAGGACTTTGCACAAATCTTTGAAGAAGAACATGGCAGATAGTAGGCAGAGTCTGGAGAGATTCTAGGGTCCAGGCACGCAGTGGTTGGTAAAGCATCAGCACTTTGGGCGTTCATTCACACCACACTGACAGTAGTGTGGCAGGGCCAAGGGGAAACCTAAAGCAAGGAAGATGCTCTGAGCGCTGCTTTTTAACCTTTCACCACCCACAATCCCTCTCGCACAAGGAATTTCCTATTTGTTTGTCTCATTAAGTGGGCCATAGCGCGCCTGTTTTCCAACACGCAAAACAGAGTAAATTTAGTGGTAATAATGAAGATGGTTAGACTGTTCCTCAGCTTTTTTTTTTCCCTTAAAGAGAAAGAAGAAAAAAAAATTCCTAAAACTCACAACGGCAGATTAACTAAAGAAATGGAAAAGATAAACGGTTAAAGGATGTTTGTGCTGACCTCTGCGAACTGTGTGTCACCAGGAAACATTTTTCCACAGGACGGAGGCACAACGGCATGTCTCAGTGTGTCTTATCCCCTAAGGTCACTGAGAGAGGAAAGAGAGAGATGTGGGCCTGACTCCTCAGGGCTTGCTGAGAGGCCCTGCTGAAAACCCGTGTGATTGGAGCTTGGCCTGTGAAAGCCAGAACCCAGAACAACCTTAATATAGAAAGCGCCGTTTCTAAAATGCTGTGGAATGAGCTGAATGGTGGTGGCACGCGCCTTTAATCTCAGCACCTGGGAGGCAGAGGATCTCTATAAGTTCCAGGCCAGCCTGCTCTACAGAGTGAGTTCCAGGACAGCCAAGGCTACACAGAAAAACCCTGTCTCAAACAAACAATCAAACAAGCACAAGCCACACAATTTTAGTGTACACATATACACACATAATTTTACCATTTAATGGAAACAAAATCAAATTGTTTTAACACTTTTTTAAATTTTTAGTTATATATTTTATGTATGAGTGCTCTGTCTGCACATTTGTGCAGAAGAGGGCATCAGACTCCATCATAGATGTTGCTAGGATTTGAACCCAGGACCTACTGGAAGAACAGCCAGTGCTCTTCACCACTAAGCCATGTCTCCAGCCCCCGTCCTGGGGTTCTTACATGTCCATTTCTGTGTGACTCTGTTGGGAGGCACTGTGCTTGTCTTACCTCAGAGTGGGATCAGCCGCAGGACCTGTAAACCAAGAGACGATTTTGTCAAATAACACCCAAGTTCACATTGAGCTGCTGTGAAAACAGGTTCTATAGTCTCCCAAATGTACAAATCATGTGGGGAAATGATGTAGAAGCCAGGACAGGAGGGCAGGCCTTTCATCCCAGCACAGCAAATGCCGTGGTGTGTGGATATCCGAGTTCAAGTTCTGCCTAGGCTATGCTTTGAGATCTGACCTAATCAATCTAATGGGAAAGTCTTCTTCTTCTCCTCCTCCTCCTCCTCCTTCTTCTTCACTTGTTTTTTGAGACTGGGATTTCTCTGTGTAGCCCTGGCTGTCCTAAAAACTCACAGAGATCCACCTGTCTCCGGGGTCCTGGGATTAAAGGCGTGTGCCACCATGCTCAGCTTCAGACTTAGGTTTCTAATAAACCCGGAGAGACCGTCCATCCACAAAGACTGCATCTCCTTTCTTACAGCTCTAACAATAGGAATGGCGGGTAATAATTTCTGACTTTAAAACTTTTTCAGATTTTATAAAACTTGGGTTTGAAGTTTTGCTTTTAAGGCAAAACCAACGTCTAAGCTCCCAAGTTTTGTCATTATCTGTCAGGTGTTTTGCATGCCTGGTTTGATTGAATACTTCCAGCCTACAAATGCGGAATAGTCTCTAGTTATTAACAGTAAAGGCAAGATAGGGTGCTCCCTACAGCGTTAGTGGTCAGTGGGTTATTAAACAGTTAACACAGACAGGGTGTCCCCTACAGTAGACTATCCGCATCCTTCCTTTTCTGTCATTGCTCGTGGCTAAACCGTACCCTGTGCGGCTTCCTGAATAGTCTCCAGTTCTTCCAGAGTTGGAGGTTTTAAGGATAAAGCGGGTTTACACAGGATCGTTGTGGTTGCATCTTCCACAGACAACTGTACTTCTTCTGGAAGAACTTCCCCAAACATCGACCTCACGCCTGCCCTGTGTAAACTGTAGGAGAACAGTCCCTTCACGCCTCAAAGTTTTGATCTTTTTCTTGCAGCTCTGGGCATCTGATTTGTAATTATCAGAACCACTGTCTCCTTGACTCAAGCCTACAGAAGAAAGGGTGCAATCCTCTCCAGACGGCTCCACCACCATTCCCTGGGCTTCTGTTTGTTTGTTTGTTTGTTTTTGAGACTCTATGATAATAAATAGGCCGAGTGGCTTCCTTGTTTTCACTCTTTTCTGTGTCCAGCTCCAAACCAATTAAATAGTAGGCAAACGTGTCCAAAGCACTATTTCAGTCATATCTCTTCAGAAATTCTCAAGGTCATCCTCTGCTACACAGTGTGCTCAAGGTCAACCTGGGCTACCTGAGACCTTGTCTCAACTATACATAATAGATAAATAAAAATTTAAAAATTCTCTGAAGACTCGAACTCTACTAAAAATTATTAATTAATTAGTTAATTAATTAATTAATATTGTAGGAGTTGCTTCCAATTCCACCTCCCCTGAAATCATTTCCTTCCAAAGCTAGTCATGCTCTCTCTCCTGTATGTTTTTTTTATATGCCACCTCTCAAATGCTCAGATCACAGGCATGTGCCACCATGTCTATGGCCCTGGGAATGGAACCCGGGAATCTTGGATGCTAGTCTAACTGAGCTATATTCCCAGGCTGTTTGTTTATTTAGAAGTGTGGGGGTGTCTCATATTATCGCCTAAGGTGGTGTGAAACTTATTATATTGCCCAGAATAGCTTCAATTTCCTGGAAATCAATCCTCCTGTTCCAGTTTCTAGACTATTTAAATGACAGGTAGAAATAACCACACCTGATTAACATCAATTAATCATTGGCTAGTCAGGCAACTATGGAATAGTCCATTGCTACCTTTTCCATTTTATCTTAATTAGTCCTTTCAAACTATAGTTTTACTTCTTTCAGTGGGAAGTGGGGCAGGACTGAGGGGTTGAACCCAGGGCCTCACATATGCTAGGCAAAGCTCTCTACCACTAAGCTCTAGCCTCGTTCTTTTTACTTAAAGCTTTTTCCAGTTGTGTGTGTGTGTGTGTGTGTGTGTGTGTGTGTGTGTGTGTGTGTTTGTGAAGGTGCCCGAGGAGGACAGAGGAGAGCATTGAAGCCCTTGGAGCTGAAGTTACAGGCAGTGGTGAGCAGCCTCCTGTGACTGCTGGGAATCTAAGAAGCGCAGCAATCACTCCTAACTGCTGAGCCACCCCTCCAGCTCTCCCACCCTTTCTAAAGGCAGGGTCTTGCTGAGTTACCTAACTTGGCTCTGAACTTGCCCTACAGTCCACAAAGACCTTCAACTTGTAATTCTCCTGCCTTGGCCTCTCCGAGTAACTAGAATTACAGGCCCAGGTCACCAGACCCAGCTAACTTAATTTTTTTTTTTTTTTATTGCCATGAAACCAACATTAATTTAGTGCTAGTCATCAAAAGCATTAGAAGGCAGAAAATCTTCATCAGAATAGTAACTCATCTTAAGAATGGTAGTAAGGTATGAATTATAATAGGAAAGACGGAAAGCACCAGGGACCCAAGCATAAGCAGGTTGTACCAACATGCACTGATGCACCCTTCAAGACCATGGACCCAAGCTAAGCACGGGAGCAGGCACTTGTCTACCCAGATTCTCAAGAGGCTGAGTGAAACAGGGGGATCACTTGAGGCCGGGAGTTGGGGACCAGCCTGGGGCAACATGACAAAGCTTTATGGAAAGAAGCAAAATAAAGGGGAAAAATCAACTAAACGCCTTGCCAGGACCCAGCATCGCTTTACCTGTCTCGGAGCTCATCTCGCTCTGCTCTGGAGCTTCTGTTGCAGGGACGGCTTCTGCCAGCTATGTGCTGGACTTTGTTTCCTCAGGTGTGCCCACAGCCACCTGCATGGACAGAGGATGACTCATTCCTAAGTGTAAGCACTTGCTTGGTATCTGTAGTATGTAAAGGAAGAAGGAAGTGCCATCTGGATTTTTATCCTCTGTGACGAGAAAACCCACAATGACATCAATTCTGCAGAACAGAACGCCAGCGATATCAAACTTCAAAACTCTCTAGTGGCATCTAAACTTAGGAAGCTTTCTCCTTCCTTCAAGTTCAAGTAAGAACGGGAGAGAAGGGGCTGGAGAGATGGCTCAGTGATGATTAAGAGCACTGTCTGCTCTTCCAAAGGACCCGGGGTTCAATTCCCAGCACCCTCAGGGCTGCTCACAGCTGTCTGTTATGCCAATTCCAAGGGATCTGACACCTTCACACTAATACACATAAAATAAATTATTTTTAAAAAATGGCTGGGAGAGAAGACAGTACAGAGGTCAGAGAGAACGAAGGTGTTTCTGTAACTAACTTGGGAGTCCTTGGTGTGACCTGGTGAGACTGTGGTGGGCCTCGACTATTACTTCCTTTCATTTGCTCTTTGCTCCACTTGTCTGTTGGGAAAAGGAGGGGCACTTTAAGATGCAAAAGGAGGACCTTGGCCTCTGAGTCAGATAACTAGTTCTGACGCTCCCTTCCTCCCGAAGGGAAGGTTAACTGTGTGAGTAAACCTGCTGGACTTTTAATCCCTAACAAGAAAGACAATGCACTATCCTTCTCTGTAGCCATCCTCTATTGTCAGAACTTTGGGTCAAGTTCAGGCTACCAATTCCTCTGGGGCTCAGCGTCAGCCCTAAACCTCCCACTAGGGTCTTATCCTAGGTTGGACTCTGTTGCTATTATAATGTCCAAGAGCAAACACAACTTGGGGAGGAAGGGGCTTACTTGGTTTACACTTCCTCCATCACTGAGGAAAGCCAGGGCAGGCTCTCAAGCAGGACCTGGAGGCAGGAACCGAAGCAGAGGCCATGGAGGAACAGTGCTTACCAGCTTGCTCTCCCTGGCTTGGTCAGCCTGCTTTGGAATCTACCCACGGAACACCTGTTCAAGGATGGCATTGCATCCACAGTGGGCTGGGCCCTCCCACACCAATCATCAATCAAGAAAATGCCCGCAGACTTACCTATAAGCCAACCTGGTGGGGGGGAGGGGCATTTCCTCAGCTGAGGTTCCCTCTTCCCGGATGACTCCGCACATTCATACACTAAATAAAAAATGAATCTTTTTATTAAAGGTCTTTAAGTGTGCTGGATCAATCTTTATTTGTTGTTTGTTTGCGTTCTTTTGGGACAGAGTCTCCTTGTAATCCTGGCTGCCCTGTAACTTCCTATGCTGACCTCAAACTCATAGAGCTCCCCCTGCCTCTGCCTCCAAGGGTCGGGATTAAAGGCATTCACCACCACAGCCAGTTTATGAATCCTTTTGCAATTAGTGTATTAGTGGGACTAAGAACGCACAACAGGAACCCCGAGGCCTCCCGAAACAAGCTCATCCTCTCTAAATATGTCTCCGCCGTGCAGCTGCTCACAGACTGCCTCTTTCTAGGTTAGGGAGAGACAGCTCAATGGTTAAAAGCTCCCGTTGCCCTTCCAGAGAACCTGGGTTCAATTCCCAGCACCCACCAGGGCAAGTTCACAGTCATGGGTCACTTTATTTCCAGGAGGCCATAACACCCTTTCCTGACCCCCATGGGCACCAGACATACATGTAATGCACAGACAGGCACGTCTTTTTTTTTTTTAACGAATACTTAGGCATTGTAAATAAGGTCCCAAGCACCATCCTTACACCTCCCTCTCTAGAGAATCACTCCCTTAGGATACAGTCCTAGAGAGGGGGTTACAAGGCAATTAAGACATTAGTGACTCCTTTCAAAGACAGAATTTCATTTATCCCGGGCTAGCCTCCAACTGGCTCTGAGGCCATGATGACTTCTGCTCCTCCCACCGGCCACCTCTGGAGTGCTGGCTTTATCGCTGTGTGCCACCACACCTGGTCTCGAGAATGGAACCCAGGTCTTCCTACCGATGGAACTCATCCCTAGCCCTTTAGACATGCTTTAGCCGGGACCTACGAAATAGCTTTTTAGCCTGGGTGAAGACAGCCTGGATAGAGCAAACACTCCCGCCCAGACTACCCGCCTTTAGACTCTGGCCAGCTGGACCCCGAAAACAAGCATCTTTTTGGCACCACGGGATTAATCTTGAGCACCCTTTCCTTGAGAGACATCCGCGATAGAAATGAAGCCGCGCCCACTGTCTCAGCCAGATCTGAGATCTACTCGGGTTCCCACTTGGGTTCCCACTCGGGTTGTTTCTTAAACAGAGCGGATTTTACAGAACATTTTAGCGATAGGTGAACTAAGCCAAAGAAGATGACGTAATGCTTCAGCAGTGGCGGACTGGCATCACTCGGGATGAGCAATCACTTCACTATTCATCCTTTAAACCAGGAAATTTCAAATCGCGGGAACAGGTTGTTGGCCTGGAACAACACGGTCCAAACAATCCGCGTGCAGGCGTATGCCTCAGTTTCCGCCTCCAATCCAGGTCAGGCGTTCCTCGCTGCAGGAATGGGCCCGGTGGATGCGCAGCAACCGGGCGCATGTGCGTGTTGGGGCTCACGCAGTTACGACCTTGCAGAGACAAAACCCCCGAAGACACCTCGATCCACCGTTTCCAGAAGACAGTCCTCAGGCAAGGACCCGCGAGCAAAACTCGTCTTTCCTAGGCGGAGGACGCCTAAAACTTCAAGTTCCCACCGGCTGGCTCACCTTTCCCGGGAACTGTTTCCTGCAAGGCCCGGGGATGCTGCGATGTTGCTGTGTGTGTGGGGTGGGAGGGAAGGTGTTTGTTTGGGTTTGAATTTTCTCTCTTGTTGTAGCTTTTGTTTTGTTTGTGGAATTTGGGGGGGGGGCTGTCTTTGGGGGTAGTTCTCCTCACGTTTCCCAAGCTGGCCTCAAACTGCGGTGCTGAGGCAGCGCTCCCGGTTCGAGCCTCGGCCTCTCTAGTAGCTGTGGCCAGCGTGGTCATCCTTGTTGTAGCCAGCAGGGGGGCAGAAAAAACAACACAACTAGCTGAACCAAGCCCCAGCTAGACCGACTTACTTACAGACTCACGCCTTCCTTTGTATATAAAAAAAAAAATCTCCCGCTGCTCGCCTGTATCAGATCCAGCTTCTCCTATTTCTGACCTGGACTCTGCTTATGGTGGCTGTCATATTCACGATTCCTGAGTGATTATTGTTATTTCTCTGGGAGATAACTGTCTCTTTGGACAGTTAACCCTCTAGGAGCCGGCAGCCCCCGTATTATTCACTAGGCTATTAATACTTTTTGATTGGTGGCACACGTCTTTAACCCAGCACCCAGAAGGCGGAGCGTCTCACTCAAGCAAGAAAGCTAAGGTAGTTGGTGTGACAAAAGTTATATTTTATTATGCTGGGGGTCGCACACAGGTTCACACTTTCAGTTCCTAGCTATGGTCCTAAGCCAGTGTCCCCAGCGTGGGGTATCTCAGCTGAAGGTCCAGTTCAGATTTAAGGGTCAGGGTGCCTGGGGAGACGGTCTAGACACAGGGCAGATGTCTCTAGCGTCTGCAGTGGTCCTGAAGAAGTGCAGGCGCAGTAGAGCTCTTGTTCTGCTTCTCTATCATCAAGTGGGCGTCATGGGTGGAGTTCCCGTCCTGTGTCTGGTTATCTTGAGTGACTAACGTCACTGGGTTCTGGTGATCAGGTGCAGCCTTGGGTGTAGTGGGCTTCCTGACTAAGCTATTTTTACATCTCTGAGAGACATTTCTTCTTCTTTTTTAACATTTTCTTTATTTATTACATATACAACGTTCTGCCTGCATGCCAGCAGAGGGCACCAGACCTCCTTATTATAGATGGTTAAGAGCCACCTAAAAGGCATTAAAAACAAAACAAAACAAAACAAAACAAAACAAAACAAAACAAAACAAAACAAAAAAAAAACACAACTCTGCTCCTTGCATAGAGACCGGTGGATCTCTGTGAGTTGGAAGCCAGCCTGGTCTACATAGGGAGTTTCGAGACAGCCAGGGCTATGTAAAAGAGACTTTGTCTCAAACAACAGACAAGCAAAAACCTTTAAATTGTTTTACTTATGTGTACATGTGTGCTTGTGTAGGTAGTTAGCACACGTCTGGCATGGCGGTCAGAGAACAATTTGCAGTAGTCGGTTCTTTCCTGCCATCTTCTGGGTCCCAGAGACCAAACTCAGGTCATTAGACTTGGTGGCAAGTGCCTTTACTCACTGAACATCTGACCAGCCCTGCTTTTTGAATTTTAAGATAGGGTCTCATTCTGTAGATCAGGCTGGCCTTGAATTCATGGTAAGATGAACTGTCTCAACTTCCCAAGTGGGCTGCTGTGCCTGGATTACCATTTACCTTCTAAGAACTAAAAACAGTAGTTTGTAGCTAAAACCGTTTTTTGGGGGTTTTGTTTGTTTGTTTGTTTGTTTTGTTTTTTTTAATTTGAGACAGGGTCTTACTGTAAAATTCTAGCTAGTTTGGAATTCCCCATGTAGACCAGGTTGGCCTGGAACTCACAGAGATCCTCCTGCCTCTGCCTCACGAGTGCTGGGATTGATGGTGTGCGCCACCACGACCAGCCTAAAGCAATTGTTCTTAACAGTATTTTTTCTGTGGCTTTCTCAGAGTGACAAGTTATACTCAAATGGGGCAAAGGTACAATGAAGGGGTGATGAGTTTTTGTTCCCAAAGAATTATATCTGTGGTTGAGAATGTAGCTCAGTTCTAGGATGCATGAAGGCCTGCCTGTGTGCTATCTACAGCACATAGTGTTAAACACTATAGTATCAGTCCATGGCAGGTGGAGGGAAAAAGAATCCTAAATTCAAGGTCATCTGTAGCTATATATTAATAGCAACCTCAAGGCCAGCTTGGGATACATGAAACCCTGTTTTAAAAACAAAGCCAGGGCCATCAACATGGCCCCCAGCAGATGATATGATTTCCATCCCCAAGACCCACTTGCTGGAAGGAGACTGACCTTGAAAGTTGTCCTCTGACCTCCCACACACGTGTGCTCACACACTTAAATAACTTAAAAATTAAAACAAAAGCTCTGTGTAATTGCAAATACAAGGAAAAGCGGGTGTGGGCACATAAAAATGCCAAGGAGCAGAGTGATAGAGGAGTCGGGGCGTGGTAAAATTACAAAGACAAGATGTGGGTGCAGGAATTGAACCCAGGGTTTTATGGTTACTCTAGATCACTGAACTGCAAGCCAGGTCCTAAACAGGATCCTTTCTGAAGCAAGGCATTTCGGGACATGCATCAGAGAAGACAGCTCAGACATGGGTATAAGCCAATAGAAGGAGTTTTATTAGCTAGCTGGCAACAATACTGGGTGTTCAGGATCCCAGTGTAGGCCCAAGCTTTTCTTGAAAGGGTGAGCTTTTAAGCACTAGATCATGTTCTGGGTTGACACACTTCACTTAACAAGAACAGTTAGCCAGAAGCAGAATCACAGAAGCCAAAAAGCAAGGTTAGTACACTTAGGGGCTTTCCCAGAACTATGGACTTTGTGTTCGTTTTGGCAGGTAGAGCTACCTATGTGCTGAGTTTTCTGGCCTAAATGGTACTTCCAACATGGAGTCAGTTGTGCTAAGGTCTAGGGGCCTGTGACAACATCACCTGCAGTCTAGGAGGGAATGAGGAGTTCCCAGAGACATCTGGGAAGTCAGATGAGGAGAGTGGGGCAATCTGGCTAGACCCAGTACAATGTTTGCCAGGATCAGACACAGCATCCCAGTTCTGCCAGATACCGCCATCTGATTCCTGCCCAGTACCCTGAACATGAAAGTTGAGAAATTCAATGCTGCTCTGGTCCAGTGACCGTGGCGTGATGGCAGGGGCTCAGAGAAGCCTGGCCAAAGGAGTCAAGGAGAGAATACTATCTCGTGTAATACTCCAAACCATTTATTTCTCCTTCCCCCCCCAAAAAAAAAATGATAAAATCAACAGAACGGGAACACTGACAAAGACAGCAGGGTCAGATCTTTACAGACACACAGTCCAATTTCTCTGTTCATAGACAAAGCATTCCTGTGTGTTTGATGATAGAGGAAGTGTTCAATACTGTTTTAAGTGGAGAAGAAAATGATGAGGAAATAAAGGTTTAGGCAGGCATGGTGGTACATGTGTGTAATTCCAGCAATGGGGCATGGAGGCAGGAGGGGCCAAGGGCTTCCTTGGGCTTCCTGGTGAGTGTGAGGTCAGCCTGGGCTACATGAGACCCTGTCTCAAAACATAATAGATAAAACAAGAAGAAAACTCTCATGCAGTCACTAGAGTTTCGATTATTTATGTCCCATTCCTTACTTAAAAATAAAAACAGGGGCTGGAGAAACAGTTCAGGGGTTAAGAGTGCTTGCTCCTCTAGCAGAGGACCCAGGTTCAGTTCCCATCACCCACATGAGGGCTTACAACTGTCTATGACTCCAGTTCTAGGGGGATCTGGCCTCTGCAGGCTCCTGCACACATGTGGTACACAAACTCAAGTGCACAAATACACATAACATAAAATAAGTAATAAATAAATATTTTTTTAAATTAAAATTGAAAAATATGACCAGCAAGGTGGATGAGTGCTTGCCACCAAGTCTAAGGATCTGAGTTCTATTCCAAGAGCCCAGCTGGTGGAAGGAGAGAATCCACAGGTGTGCACATCCACGGGGCCCATGAGGAGGTCCAGGACACCTTTCTGGAGTGAGTTCTCTTCTCCCACCAATGGATTCTGGAAACTAAACTCAGGTCACTCGGCTCAGTAGCAAGCACCTCTTGCCCACTGAGCATCTTGCCAGTCCACATTGTCCGTTTGTTTTATCAGACAGTCTCATATACTTCAGGCTGCCCTGGAACTCCAGAACCTCTTGCCTCTACTTCCCAAATGCTGGTATTACAGGAGCTGGAGGTAGAAAAATACTGCCATACCTTGCTCATGATGTCCTCAGAGTTAATATGCAGAATCCAGGATCAGAACAAACCAACCAACTGCAGCACTGGGAAAAGGAAAGAACTATTGTTAGAGTCTGAAAATCCAAAACAGCCCAAGCAGTCACGAGAGTCCAGTTGAATTAGGCAGCAAAAACTGACCAGTCAGAGACAACCAAACAGAATCGGGAGCTGACTGGGTCTTCGAATGTTCATCTTAGTAAGTATTTAAGCAGACAACAAAAAATTTATTTTACTCAGGCCTCTACTGATCGTTCAGAGTCCTGGAATAGACTTAAGGGCTGAACTTCGACCACAACCCAGAATGTTACAGTGCTTTTAAACTCCCAAACCACAAACATCTGTGCCAGGTTATCCCACCATTCAGGATTTAGGGACAGGGGACTTTCTTAGGCACAAGTCTTTGTGGTACACTCATCCTGTTCCCATTGGTTAGGTTATTCAACTGTGTTGGGGTGACAATACCCAGCATTCACGTCTCAACTTGCCAACCAGGGTGCCAGTTACCCAGGGAGATCCTGGGAGCTTAAGCTTTATTTGATGCCTATTCAAGATGGAAGTTTTATTCAAAACGGCTTCAGTTTGGTTCCTTCTTACATTCCCCCTTTGTCTTTGTACATTATTCTGATCCTTGATTATCTGTTTCAGAGCATAAAGGATTGTATTGGGTCCTTAGGACCAGGAGTTTAACTGAGTTGAGAATTCAAGGTTCTATGAGGAGCAGGAGTTAAAGGAGGACCAGTGGTCCTGTTAGTGATGAGTCAGGTGGTTAGCCAAGTGGACCAATCAAATCGATTCTGGAACCAGTTACCAGCCTGGTTTCCTTGTTCCTATCCTTAGGTTTTGTTTTATTTGGGCTAGGGTATCTTGGGCTATCCCAGAGGCGTAAAAACAACAAGCTTTCCCCAAAGGGAATTTACTTTTGACTTAGCATTTCAGAATGTCAAGGGGGCAGGGAAGATGTGCTCTCTTCTGTGACTATTTCCAGCTGAAATTGGGGCATAAGTTGTCAGGACCCAGGGAGGCTGAGATTGCTAGTCAAAGGCTGGGTGATAAGGTGTTTTCAGAAGCATCTGATTAGCTGATCCAGCTGCAGGGACAGAGAAGAATTATATCAGCTGGATTAGTTTCCATCAGCTTTCAGCAAGTCAAGAGCTCAGCAAGTTGTAGCTCTTAGGTGCTCCCTGAATGGTGTCGGCCAAGAGGAAATCTGCTGAGACAAATATAGCCTAGGGACAGGAATTAAAATTTTCTGGTAATTGGGGAAAGGAGGAATAGCAAGATCAGGGGAAAATCCCAGTTTCAGGAACGGACAGATGCAGAAACTCAGACTGTACGTATCTGGTGTTTGTTGCCCCGTGACAGGTAGAGCCAAGTCTTCCGTTAGCCTGAATAAACCCTAGGTAAGGAGAGGCAAATTTTTAAGCCCCTGATTCTCAATTTTTTTAGTGCTGTAACCCTTTAATATTCAAGTTCTTTGTCAGACTGCCTAAGGCCTCTCTTCTGTTGCATTGCAATATAGGAATTTTTCAGTCCCGGATGTTTAGTTGTGACCCTAATTATTAAACTCTTATTTATCTATTCATAAAGATCATGTATTAATAAAGAGAGTACAACAAAATATCTGATAAATTTTAAAATGTTTCATAGCTTTATAAATTAAAACATTTTAAAATATCCAGTTTTTAATTTTTTATAAAACTCTAAGCTTTCTTTGAAGTTTAAAATCTCTAAATCATGTGTTTTTTGAAGTATCAAAATAATGTGCTTTTTTTTTTATAGCGTGAAGGCGCAGAGCACAACCATAATTTTTAGAAGGCAAAATCAAGTTTTAACAGGGTAAACAATTTAGTGTTTTCAAATCAATTCCAAGTGGGTTACATTTATGTTACAAAGTTTGGCTGCCAGCAAGAAAAGTTCTTGTCTATGAATGTATGGAGGTGCAGTTTTAAATCTTAAAACAAAACAAAACAAAACCACTGGTTTTTAAGACAGGATAGAAATTATATGAAAATCTTATCTCAGCTTAAAAGTCTCTTTGGAGACCTGTTTCCTTGGCTGGCTCATGACATGCGTTGATGCCCAGAATGGCTCCAGTGCTGAGTTATTAGTTTTAAGTCAACTTTTTGTTACAGATGTTGAGATTTTTTAACCATACTTATAAGCCAATGATCTATAACCAAGACCTCTAGAACATAGTAAACTCATACATTTAAGACCAGTCAGAAACAGCCATGTCGTGGCCACCCACATTCATATATTCAAAACAGACTGACAAAACTTTCCTCACTTCTCCCGGCTGTCATTTCGAGAGAGGAGCTCCTTGCTACCTGCTGAGGCCCGCTCTCACGGGCACAGCGGTTCCGGAGCGGGAATAGCTGCCAGCTTCCTTACCCGAGAAAGCTGAGGAGCTGCTGGTGCCCCTTTAAGAGCCACAGATCAGGCTGTCAGGCTTTGCTGTCAGGCGAGCAGGAGGCGGGGCCTTCACCAGCAGTGCTGGGCTCCCAGCTGCGGGTGCCCTGGCTTATCAGGTTTTTGTTGTCCCAATTCAGCGCCTTTTTTTCCTGAAAATCCTTGAGATGGGTTAAGACTCAGTCAAGGGGTGAACAGTCAGCAGATGAAGTTTGGCTCATTTTTCCAAACAGGAAACACAGAGCAACAATCAAACTAAACGAAACTACAGACAGGAACTGACAGACGTGCACAGACCGGCATGCCCAGAACCAGAACCAGAACCAGGTGTTCCCCCGAGTGGCAACCAGTGAGGGGGCAGGATGTCTCCTGTCCACCTCTGACCCTAGGACCAATGCTGTGTCCAGTTTCTCCTTTCTTGAGCCTCAGACTGGTTCCAACCGTTAACCAGAATACAGGCTTACCTTTGGAGGTCCAGATGACTGAAAAAAAAACAGTCCTAGGTCCTGCTAATTAGGTTTGAGGCTCAAATTTGGCACTTGGTTCCGGGCCAAAGCACCGAATGTTAGGGTCCGAAAATCCAAGCAGGGGCCCAAGAGTCCAGCAGAGCAAGGTCTTTGTTTGAATTAGGCAGCAAAAGCTGACC
This sequence comes from Meriones unguiculatus, assembly GCF_030254825.1. Classification (NCBI taxonomy): domain Eukaryota; kingdom Metazoa; phylum Chordata; class Mammalia; order Rodentia; family Muridae; genus Meriones; species Meriones unguiculatus. The sequence continues at coordinate 112,909,809 of NC_083353.1, forward strand.
AGTCAGGGACAACAGCACAGACCCGGGGGCTGACTGCATCTAAGAACGGTCATCTTAGTAAGTATTTAAGCAGATGACAAATATGTATTGTGCTCAGGCCGCTGCTGACGGATCGTTCAGGGCCCTAGAACAGACTCGGGAGCTGAACTGAGACCACAAGCCAGAATGCTGCAGTGTTTATAAGCTCCAAAGCCACAAAGGTCTGTGCCAAGTTAACCCACCAATCAGGGCTTAGGGATAGGAACATGTCCAGGAACATGTCCGTAGGAACATGTCTTGCCTTTGTGGTACACTTCTCCTTTTCCCATTGGTTGGGTTACTCAACTGTGGGGGGGTGACAATACCCAGCATTCATGTCTCAACTTGCCAGCCCGGATGTCAGTTACCCAGGGAGGTCTTGGGAGCTATATTTGACTCCTATTCAAAATGGAAGTTGTATTCGAAATGGCTTCAGTTTGTTTCCTTCTTTGCCGGACTCTGGCTCTGATGAGTTCAGGGGGTCAGGGGCCCTGGGGACAAAGCTTGGGAGTCCGATTAAGAAGGAAACGACCACCAGCTTGCTGTTAAGGAGATGGCCCCGCATAACTTCTTACTTGTTTATTTCATTTCAAAGTCACAAAGCTTTCGATTTCAGTTTTATTTCCTCAGCTGTGTTCCAAGAAGCTAGACAATGATTCTCTGAAAGTTTTTTTTTTTCTTTCACAAGTTTCCTTCTCTTTTATTTCCCTTATGTAGACATTTCCCTTATGTAGACACCCTATGGCCTCGGGGTTAAGCACATCTCTGTAGCCCTTGTGGTTAGCTCACTGCATCTTAAACACCTAGCCGGCTGCCTCTTTAACACACTTCACAAGTTTTTATCTGAATGTCCTCTGACAATGTCTCTGTTTCTGTCTGCACAACCCACAGCCAAGATAAGGAGCTGTAATTTGTTGGCACAAGAGCTGGCTGACTCTTAGCCAACCCCTCCTGTTTTCTGATTGCCTGAGGCTCTGGTACCTACACGGATGAGTTTCGTGTTCCTGAACTAATGCCCTCATGCTTACGTGACTCACTAACTTCTCTGATCCATTCTAGGAAGGGCTGTTTTCCCAGCCAGAGGATACTGTGCTTCTCTGAGACGTGTTACGTGCTTCAAGAGACTGTGTGACCTCTCAGTGTGCCTTGTCTTAAAACTTCCCTGGCTTTCGAGTTGCTTCGGGAATCATCGTGTCAATCCCATCACGGATTTTTAATAAACCCACCCCAGGATTATTAAGAGATATCTATTGTGCCACTCCCGTACCCCTTACAGAGTGGAGGGGGGAGCTACCAAGAGCATACACAGTGTCACCCCAGGAGAAACAGCCGAGGCTGCAGATTTCTGTCAAGTCGGTCCTTGCCAGGCATAGAGGAGCTTCTCCTTTCTTCTCCTCTGGGGCTTCCCACGGGGGGGAGCCGTCCTTGCAGCTCTTGTTCTCTGGGACAAGAGCTTGTAGGATGCAAGCTTGCAGGATGCTGTTCTCTGGGACAGAGCCAAGGTTTGTACCACCTCTTACAACATTATCTTTTTTTTTCCCCCTTTTTTTGGTTTTTCAAGACAGGATTTCTCTGTGTAGGTAGCCTTGGCTGTCCTGGACTCACTCTGTAGACCAGGCTGGCCTTGAGTTTTCAGAGATCCACCTGCCTCTGCCTCTTGAGTGCTGGGATTACAGGTCTGGCTTTTTTTCCTCTTCTTGAGACAAGTTCTTTTTCTGTGGCTCTGGCTGTCTTGGAACCCTAACTCTCTATCTAAGCCAGGCTGGCCCCCACCTCAGAGATCCACATACCTCTGTCTCCTAAAGGTGTGTAAAAGGACTGATTTTGAGCATGGCACCTTTAATTCTATCACTCAGGAGGCAGAAGCAGGCAGATCTCTGTGAATTCAAGGCCAGTCTGGTCTGCAGAGTGAATTCCAAGACAGCCAAGGCTACAGAGAAACAAACAAACAAACAAAAAATTTAACAAACTTCTGCCCATTTTGCAGATGGAGAAGCTGCTAGTTGGTAACACTGACTGTAGCTCAGTTGGTAGAGCACATGCCTAGCATGGCTCCCAGGACCACATAAACACAAGCCAGGTATGGTGGCACAAACCCATAGCTGCCACACTTGCGGGTTGAGGGCAGGATTGTTACAAGTTCAAGGTCAGCCGGGCTCAGTGGTACACACTTTTAATACCAGCACTTGGAAGGCAGAAGCAGGCAGATCTCTGTGAGTTCAGGTCCAGCCTGGTCTACAAGGAGAGTCTAGGACAGCCAGGGCTACACAAAGAAACCCTGTCTCGAAAAACCAAAAAGATAGAAAGAAAACAAAACACAGGGAAGGTCCACAACACCCTAGCAAAGGAAGCAAGTAATCAAAATTATAAGATCATATGAAAGACCTGGGGCTAAAGTAATGGCTCAGCAGTTCCTGCACACTTTCATTATCCACAAGGAGATTCTCCATCTGTAACTTCAGGGGCTTTGTCGCCCTCTGCTGGCCACCATGGATTCCTGCACGTGCATTGGCACACACAAACTCACACACATAAAATACAAGAGTAAATAAATATTTTTAAAGATCACGTAAGTTTTCCAATATTATATTTCCTCAAAATATTTTTTTACATTTTACAGATACATAGTTGTATATACATATGATATGGCCCATGCCTTTAATCTTAGGATTCAGGAAGCAAAGGCAGTTTTGATCTCTGTGAGTTTGAGGCCAGCCTGGTCAACATAGAGACCTTGTCTCAAAAATAAATAATCAACAAAAAATTATTTGGTCCTGGTGGCACACATCTATAATCCCAGCACTCAGGAGGCAGAGGCAGGAGGACTGCTGTGAGTTCAAGGCCAGCAAAGGATATACAGTAAGTCCTTGCCTCAAAGGAAACCAAAAAGTCTAGCACGTTGTGCATAATGAGTATAGTAGAGCCCAAATTAGCTAAGATTACGAGGGCTCCACAGTAAGTACACATATATGAATTAATGAGGATCATTGAATATGATGGTAGACACGTCAGATTCAAGAGGTCATAATCCAGAATGGTAGTTTTTATTACAAGATTTGCCCTAAGGGCGCTGCTATCCTACTCCTGACACTCTAGCCACACCCACATTCATCAACAACCATGTCTTCATAATGTCGGAGAACAACGTTCTCATCATTATCTTGATAGAGCATGGAAATGGGAGAGAGCTTGGTAGGGATACAGACAGCCTTGGGGATGCCGGGGTCAACTGCATGCATCAGTGCCTGCATGAAAGCATAATTGGAACTATTCAAATATGTGGTCATTGAGAAGGGACAATCTCCATGACAGTAATTTGCCATGAAGCCCTTAGGGGCAATGACCCACTTGTGCCAACCCAGGTCCCTGAAGTTGATGAACAGCTGATGACGATGGCAGAGAGTCCTACAGGAACCCTTGGGGACGGGGATGGCCGCCCTTCTTTTTCTGGGAGAAGGGTGACAGTGCTCAGGGTTGAGGGTCACCACCAGCAGAGAGGCGTGAAGGAAACGTATCAGCCGGCTGCAGGGGTTCTCAGGCTGGACATTCACCCCAGAGTATCTCTCCTCTTTGGCCAGAATCTCTAAGTACAAGCCCAGGTTCTTCAGCCTGTTGCTGTTCCAATTCTTCACCACATGCTGCAGGTTGAAATGAAGAGGACCTTGAGGCCCCCAGATGGACTGCTGAGCAAGCAATCTGTTGGGGTTAGGGTGGGATTCCCCACACACACCCGGCTCCTCAACCACAGACAGAGCTACCACGAGTTCTGGTCCCAGGTTGTAGTAGGACCTGGGCCCCAAGTCCAGAGTCAGCTGAGCCATGGTCAACTTTCCCTTTCCTTCGATGGCAGACAAGTTAAAGTAAAGGATCTTCTGCAGACAGGAGCCATCCCGGGAAGGTCTCTGTGCATTAAGGAAGAAACCTAGAAGCAAAAAGAGACGTGTGAGTCACCATAATAATTTTTACTTCAGACCCACTTGTTCCTGAATCTGAGTTCTAGTCAAACCCTTCCTTTTGGGAGCGGTTTCCCCAGTCCCCATTCAAATCTGTTATCATGTGTGCCAGTGTCATATCTCAGGAGCTGTCCACCTGTGTGCTTTACATAAAACAACCTGGGGTTCACCAATTTGGCTAGGCTGGCTGGCCAGTGAGCCCCAGGGACCTGCCTGTCTGTGCCCCAGAATGCTGGGATGACAGGGGACCATGTAGTACCTGGCTGCTTTATGCTCATATATAAGGTACTTAAGGCCCAACCCCAACTTTTTGGCTTATTTGTTTGTTTTAGAGACAAGGTCTCTTGTAATCAAGGCTGGCCTTGAATTCATCATATAGCCAAGGATGGCTTTGAACTTCTGATCCTCCTGCCTCTTACTTTCAGGTTCTGAGATTGCGGATGTATTCCTACACACCTGTGCCACTGTGCCTAATGTTTGTTTGTTTGTTTGTTTATAATGTCTCCCTGACTAGCCTGGAACTCTAAAAAGAGCCAACCAGACTACAGCAATGAAAGGTAAACGCCACCTCACCTGGTCTTATTCTCGCTAATTTTTTTAATGTGCCTATGCCCTGAATTTGAGCAGGCGCCTGCAGAGATTGAGTCAGAGCCCCTGGAACTGGAGTTCCTACAGACAGACAATCCTGAGCTGCCTTATGTGGGCCCTGAGAACTGGAAACGTGGAGTCTGAGTGTCTCTCCAGACCCCTCATTCTCACTGTTATTTTTTCTTTAAAAAAAAAAAAAAAAGTGTATGGGTATTCGGCCTTCATGTACGTCTGTGCGTCACATGCATCAGTGCCCAAGAGGTCAGACCAGGTCTTCGGATCAAAGTTGTGAGCCGTTTTAGGTGGATGCTGGGAACTGACCCCGAGTCCTCTGGAAGAGCAGTGAATGCTCATGACTGCTGAGCCACGAAGCTCCTCTTTGGGCTTTAATAGACACATCTCCTTCACTCTAACACTCGTGGTTTAGGATTTCCACGAACTGTACTGTTTCCGTCTGAAGTTCTCCTTCCCATCTCCAGCTCCCCTCAATGTCCCCACAGCCCGCCCCCGCTTCCGGTCCCCACTTCTGCCCCCACTTCCCTTCCCCAAGCCCTGCCCCGTGACTTTGAGAACCCTTTCATAACAAACTTCATAGTTGGAAGTTCTATTTCAGCTTCCTCTTCCAACCAACCTTGCAGTTTTGCTTCTTTTTAGCTAATTCCCTTCTAAAATCTCTCTTGGTGTCTGTCTGTCTCTGTCTCTCTCTGGTTTTTCGAGACAGGGTTTCTCTGTCTAGCCCTGCCTGTAGACCAGGCTGGCTTCAAACTCAGAGATCCACCTGTAGGGCCGGGACTAAAGTCATGGGCTGCCACCACCATCAGGCTGAAACTAGTAAACAGGGTAGCCTTTTGGCCATATCTGCCTTCTCCAGGCCACACCCAGTCCAGCTCACAGCGGGTATCCAATAAATGCTTCGGGGACAAATGCATGGACAAACCTCTTCATCTGCAGTAAACTCTAACTGTATCCTTGGTCGTCAGTGGTGGTTCGTGTCTACAGTCGGCACCTGGGAGGCTGAGGGAGGAGAATTCCTAAATTCGAGGCCATCCTGGACTACATAGTGAGCTGGAGACCAGTAGAGAGTCTCAAAACAGTAACAAAAGCAACACCCAAACCAAGGAAAAAACCAGTAACTAAAAAGGTTATGCATCTGAATGGCAAGGAGGAGGGGCAGGAATGTGGAGGCCTCAGCCGCCAACCCCGATTTTTGAATAAGAATCAAGTAAGGGAAGGAAGGGCAACCTAGGGCTACAAGAATGACTTTCAAATCAGGTGGCTTGGTAATTTGGTAGGCAAGCAGTTTAAGAAACTACGGGGTGTCGGTAACTAACTCGGACCTTTATATGAAGGGTGTGATTTGTGGCTTAGATTAATAGCATTGGTCTGTATTTAAAAAAAAAAAAAATCAAGTCGTGAGTGGTGGCCCACGCCATTCATCCCAGCACTTGGGAGGCTGAGGCAGGGGGATTTCTTGAACCCAAGGCCATGCTGCTCTACAAATCGAGTTCCAGAACAGCCAGGGCTGCACAGAGGAACCCTGTCTTGAAGATACCGAAAATAAACAAGCAAAACAATTAATTAAATAAAAATAAACACATGCAGATAAAAATCAAGAGACGTGCTGGCCTTTAATCCCGGCACTCGGTACTTGGGAGGCGCATCTTGCTAGGGTCTACATAGCAAGCTCCAGGACAGCGAAGGCTACACAAAGAGACCTTGCCTTAATTAATTAGAATCAAGACATGCTTTTTGCATCCAACGAAAAAGGTAACACACCGGGGCTAAAGCTCAGCTCTGCAGCAACCACGTCGTGGGGCAGCTCACAACCTCCTTCGGACTCTTCGGATAGGCATGTACAAGCACATACTAAAAAGAGGGAGCCGGTAAGGAGGAGAGAGAAGGGAGGTGGGCGGAGCCGCTGACTTTGAAAGCCCACCCTTGAATTCCGTTCACCGGGGCTGTGATCTTGTCTCGCTCTTGGAATGCCGACAGGACTGTCCGAGCCCGTTCTCTGTTGATTGTAAATTAAACTCTGATAAGCCAGCCCAGCGACACTAGCGTGGCGAGGCCCCGGGTGATAAGAACACAAGCCTTCCTGTGGCTTGATCTTGGAAATGAGGCAGAATATGCCAGATCCTAGCTCAGACTTCCCTGCCATGAGGTGCCCATAGGTCCCCTCCTCCCTTCTCCACTCGAGACTTTTTTTTTCTCAGACAAACGCTCGGGTTCCTTACCCTGGTCTGGGAGAAGCTGAAGCAGGTTCCCACGGACACGCAGCTCCTTGACATAGCATAAGTCCTGCGAGGCCCCGCTGGCCGCCGCAGCTTCTCGAGCCTGGAAGATTTTCCTTAAGACGCGAGGCACAGGTTGGAACCTTTGAGGGGATGGCGCTTTCTCTAAGCCCAGAAACTGCAAAAAGTCATTTTCTTGAAACTTGGATGTCTGGCCACAGGCCAGGGTTAACAGGAGGAAGCTGAGAGTCAAAAGCCGTTGGGAAGGCTGCATGGCCAACCGAGTCCTGGATAGTGCGGCCTCTGGGGAGCGGGGCTGGGCGGTCCAGCCTCTGCTGCTCAATTCAGGAATTCAGGAGGTAATCAAGTGTGAATTGGGTGAATTGCTCTCTTCCCAGCTCCTCGGAGACAATTGGATGCGACTAGGCTGAGGTTGTGAGGTTGGGTTTTTTGGTTTTTGTTTGTTTGTTTCTTTCTTTCTTTCTTTCTTCCTTCCCTCCTCTTACTCTACTTCTCCTAGGGTCGTAAAATAGTACCTGCGGGTAGGTCAGCAGTGGACAGGGTGAGTGAGAAAGGGCGACACAGCCATCCAACGCACAGACATCAATGTGTCTGTAATGTGCAAGGCAATTAAATATCTGCTAAGGGCATAGTAGAGAATAATTTATTATATACATAACTTTGAGAACGGGGTCTCGTGTATCCTAGCTTGACCTTCAACGCTTTTCTCTTTTAACACGACTTTTATTTATTTGTTTATTGTGCATGTGGGTAGGGGCGTGCATGCCACAGTACAAGGGTGGGGCTCAGAGGACAGTTCCCCGCTGGAGTTGGGCCCTCCTTCCATGTGAAACACCCCCCCCCAAAAAAAAAAAACAAAACCCAAACAAACAAACTCAGGTGATCAGGGTTAGTGGCAAGCACCTTTATCCACAGGGCCATCTTGCTGGCCCGATTTAGAACTTCTGATCTAGCCTACATGTCACTCCCAGGCCCAGGATTACAGGCATGAGCCCCACAGCTAGCTGAGGAGATGCTTGGTATAGAACCCAGGCCTAGAGCACGCTCAGGAAGCTACAGTCCTAGCCCTGTAATCCTCTCTCTCTTCCCCACTCTTTTCTTTTTTTCTGTTTTGGATTTTCGAGATAGGGTTCTCTGTGTAACAGAGCCCAGGCTGTCCTAGACTTGCTTTGTAGACCAAGCTGGTCTGGAGCTCACAGAGGTCCACCTGCCTCTGCCTCCTGCATGCTGAGATTAAAGGCAGGCACCACCATGCTTGGCTTTCTTTCTTTCTTTCTTTCTTTCTTTCTTTCTTTCTTTCTTTCTTTCTTCCTTCCTTCCTTCCTTCCTTCTTCTCTCTCTCTCTTTCTGATACAGTTTCTTGCAGGATATAATTACAAACCTATAATCCCAGTACTCAGGAAGTCAAGATAAATTAAAAAAAAAATCAGAATATAGGGCTGGAGAGATGGCTCAGTGGTTAAGAGCACTGTCTGCTCTTCCAATGGTTATGAGTTCAAGTCCCAGCAACCACATGGTGGCTCACAATCATCTATAATGTGAACTGATTCTTCTTCTGACAGATGTAAATGCAGATAGAACACTCATATACATAAAAAAAATAATAAAAAATCAGAATATAAAACCAACTTCAGTTATATAGCAAGTTTGAGGCCAGCCTGAGCTACATGGAGACCTGACTCAGTGGAGGGAAGATTCTAATTCTCTTTCCCAGGGGACTCAAAATCCTGGGTTTAGATAATCCTCCTGCCTCATCCTCACAGAAAAACTGTGACTGAGCTATAGTTGTTCAGCAGTTCATCATGATTCTCTTACTTGGAGAGACCGTCCAGTGGTTAAGAGCACTTGCTGCTTGCTCTACCAGAGGAGCCATATTGGTTTCTAGAAGCCATATCCGGTAGTGGCTTATAACTGTGTGTAACTCCTGCTCTAGGGGATCTGACAACCTCTGGCCTCAGCAAACACCCACACTCATGCGCACATACCCATGTGCAGGCACACAACCTACACATAATTAAGAATAATAAAAATAAATCTTAAAAATACATTTTTATAATTTTATACTTCATAGTCTAATCACAAAAAACACTATTTGACAGTGTAGCTCAGAGGTAGATACTCAAGGCCCTCAGTTCAATCCCAACACTGCAATAAAGTTTCTTATTTAAAGTTTCTTATATATATATATATATATATATATATATTTTTTTTTTTTTTTAAGCGAACCTAGTGATACAGGCCTGTACCCAGCCTCAGGAGGCTGAGTCAGGAAGACCAGAAACTTGAAGCCTGTATGAGCTGCAAAGTTTCCGGCAGCCTAGGCTGTCTCGATCTATCCAATGAAAACGCCCATGCGCCTCTTCTGAATTCCACCGTGTAACAGCCTCCTTGATTAGTACGCAGAGTCTTTGGGTGAGCTCTCGTCCCATCACTTACGAGCTGTGTGGAATCAGATGCTTCGTCTCCCTGGTTGTCGTCTCAACTGAAAATAAAACCAATAAATTTGCCACAGAAACTGTGTCAAGGGACTCAGTATGGCGTGCAGGTTGGGACTCACACTGCCGTCTCGGGAGAAAAGTTTAAGCACATGCTTTTCAACTAGACAGCCAGGCAGTTGACTAAAGGAGCTTTGCTTGGAAAAGCACAAAATTACTGACAAGGTGAAAGGCAGGTGTGGACCCAGCCTGTGGAAGGACCAGGCACCAGTACCCCATACCTGTACTCCCAGCACTTTGGAGGCACTGGCAGGTGAATCGTAAGTTCAAGGTTATCCTCAGTTACCTAGCAAGTTCCAGGCCAGCAAAGCATACATTTAAAAGTGTGAAAGTGTCTATTAATTGCATTTTGTTTTGTTTTAGTTGGTTTTGTTTTGTTGGTGGGTTGGTTGGTTGGGGGTTTTTGTTTTTTTAACAGGTCCTCACTACATAGCTGTGGCTGACCTGGAACTTTTTAAGATTTCTTAATTTATATATATAAGTGTTACCTCCCTGTATGTCTGCGTACCATGCCCCAAAGGAGGTCAAAAGTGGGCATAGATGCCCTTCGACTGGAGAGATGGATTGTTTGTAAGCCACCGTCTGGGCACTGAGAACCGAAGGGGGTCTTCTGCATGGACCCCTGAGTCACCTCCTCAGCACTTTCCTGGAACTTCAGGTGTGGTCCAGGCTGGCGTCCGACCTTCGGTGATGCTCTTGTCTCTGCCTTCCAGGTACCAGGCATACCAGTGTAACCGCCACCAAAGGCAATTTCTGACTTCCCCACCCCACCACAAACAAATGACTGGAAAGACTCTCACACCCTTTTGAAAAGCTAACTCATCTAAACTGCCAGGCAGTTGGTTCCGTGGTAGATTTTTTTTTTTTTTTTTTTGCCTGGTATATACAAGGCCCTATAGATCTGACCACTTTTACTTGGAAAATGACTGGCTGGGATGTTCGCATTTTGAACTGTTTTATTCTGTTGTAATAACTTGTTTCCCTGCAAAAGGAGGAAAATGCTGGTTTTTTGGTCACAGGCTAAAGCTTCACCTTTCTGAGCGTTTGAAGATTCTGGTCTGGCTTCCAGCCCCTACCCCACTACACTTCTGACCCTCCCCCCCATCCCCATGGCCATCATTACGGTGGTGATGTTCAGGTGATGTTGGCCTAGCTGCTGCCCTGCCAGCTCCTTTCATCTCTGCCTGTGCACAAAGCAAGCTCAAAGGTCTCAGGACTGCAAACACTTCCTGGACTCCTCGGGAGAGTCAGCTCCTTCTTCCCACTGAGCCTCAGGGGCTATCATCCACAGAGCCTGCCTGGGTCCTCACAGTGTTTCTTCTTCCCACTGAGCCTCAGGGGCTATCATCTGCAGAGCCTGCCTGGGCCCTCACTGTGTTTGTTGACCCTCTGTCAGGCCATACCCCTTGGGAGATCAGAACTGCAGTCTGTAGACACTGTGGACCCACGTGACAGAATATGTGTCATCTCCCTTTATGCCCTGACGCCGTTTCACTCATTTTTGTTTGTTTGTTGTTTCTCAAAATGGGCCTTTCTATGTGGTCCAGGCTGCCTTAGAACTCATGATATTTCTGCCTCAACTATGGAATACTGGGATTACGGGGGTCATTTTGTTTTGTTTTTAGCTGTGAGTGGGGGTAAATGCTTGCAATCCAGCACCTGAGAGACAGGAAAAATGGTTCAGGAGTTCAAAGCCAGATTAGGCAAGGACCAACCTTCTCCTCTCTGAGTCCCCCTCCACCTCTGATAATCACTATAATGTAGCCTCAGCCTCCTGAGTGCTGGGGCTTTTGTTGCTGTTATTTGGGGGGGGGGGAGTTTCACATAGCCCAGGCTAAATCAGAAATCCCTGTGTAGACAAGGCTGACCTTGAACCCCTGACCCTCTTGCCTTTAAACTCCTACGTGCAGGAATCACAGGCATGCCTCACTAGACCCCATTTTATAGAATGCTGGGGATGGAACCCAGGGCTTTATGGGTGTTAGCACTGTACCAACCAAGAGACATGCCAGCCCGAGGCTGTCCTAGAACTCAGTAGAGCAGGCTGGCCTAACCTGCTTTTGTGTCTCTCCGAAGATAACTGTCTGTTACTTTGGTTTCAGAGGATCTGACTCCTGTGCTGGCCTCCCTGGGCACTGTACATAAAAAACACCTGTATGCACAAGATAAACATAAATTATTTATGGTTGCTAATGTAGCTAAGCAGAGCTCACCTGACCCCACCATCCCCGGGCACATTAGAGAGTTAATTGACTGCTGGGGGCTGGAGAGAGACATTTTCTTCCTATAGCCACTAATGTAGTCCATTCCATAAAGAGCCCCACACCTATGCTTCTGTAAATAACCTTAAACCCTGTTTCATACACACACAGTTACTATGTAAGCTAACTTGAGTTTTTGTGTGATGTGCGCATGTGTGTACATGCGTACATGCACGCGCTCCTACACGTGAGCGTCTGTGTTCGTGTCCTCTTGCCTTCCACTAGGTGGGGCCCAGCAACTGAGCTCAGGAGTCAGGCTTGGTAGCAAGTACTTTTACCCGCTAACCTCTCTTTTCAGCCTTGTGAACTAACTTTAAAAATAAATAGGCCAGGGTGGTGTCACACGTCCTTGATCCCAGCGCTGGAGCCGGAGGCAGGAGTATCTCTGTGAGTTCAAGGCCAGCCTGGTCTACAAGTGACATCCAGTCAACAGCAAAAACAACAGTAAAACTGTAAAGCTTTGGTTTTTTTGTTTGTTTTTTTTTTCTTTCTGTTTTTTGTTTGTTTGTTTGTTTTGTGCCAGGACTTCCTCCTCTCATAAAAAACTGGAGGAGGCTAGCTGGGATAGCTGCGAACTTGTTTTTGAAATATTTTTAAATGAGCGTACAAATTCAAGACACGGGTTTTTGTTTGTTTGAGTTTTCAAGACCTGGGTCTCTCTGTGTGGCTCTAGTTCCCCTGGACCTCTCTCTGACGACAAGGCTCGCCTGGAACTCAAAAGATCTGCCTGACTCTGCCTCCCCAGTGCTGGCATTAAAGGCTTGCGCCACCATCTGTCAGCTACAGTTTTAGTTTGATTTGCTCTTTCCCCCGCTCTGGGCCGGACCTCAAGGAAGGTCTCAGCATTTCCTGGAGAGCACTCTACAGCTGAGAGACTCTTTCAGCTGCACCTAATTACCTGTAACAGCAATTTCCTGTTCTGTTCAATAATTTACCCAGCCAACCCCCCACCCCTACTGATCTGGATTGTGTATTGCGGTGTTTTCAGGCTTTCTTCTTTCTGTTTTTCTTTTTGGTTTTTTTTTTGGAACAGCCTCTCAGTTTGTAGCCTCGACTGTCCTGGAAAACCCTGTGGGGACCAAATCGACCTCAAACTTCCGCCATCCTCCTGCCTAGGCTTCCTGAGCTGCTAGGATCACAGGTGTATGTGTTTGTGCTACCTTGACCCCCAGCACAGCGGCCAGTGCTCTTCCCATTATTCGTCTTCTCTTGGTACCTAGGAAGCCTTGAGAAATATGTCACTGTGCAGAACACGAGTCCTGGTCTAGAATATTAACTGTGGTCCTTCCTTCCTTCTTTATTTCCTTCTCCCATCCTTCCCTCCCTCTTTCTCTTTCTTTTTTTTAATTTTTTTTTTTGAGACAGGGTTTCTCTGTGTAGTCTCTGTGTATTCTGGAACTCATTCTGTAGACAAGGCTGGACTTGAACTCAGAGATTCAACTGCCCTTGTCTCCTGAGTGCTGGGATCAAAGGTGTGCACCACCATGCTCAGCAGCTCCTTTCCTTTTTTTTTTTGAACAGGGCCTCACTATTTATTTTATTATTTTACTTTACTATATCTCGCTATATAGTCCTAGCTGTCCTGAAACTCATTATATAGACCAGGCTGGCCTTGAACTCACAGAGAGCCTCCTGCTTCTCCTGAGTGCTGGAGTTAAAGGCAAGAGCCACCATGGCTGGCATTTATTTTATTATTTTATGTGTGTAGGTGTCTGTTTTGCCTCCACCTATGTCCGTGTACCACATGTGTGCAGATACTGGAAGGGGGTTTTATACCCCTTGGACTGGAGTTACAGAAGGTTGTAAGCCACCCTGTGGGTGCTGGGAATCAAACCTTAATCCTCTGGAAGAGCAGACTGTGCTCTTAAGCTGCAGAGACATGTGCTTAGCACAGACTTTTTTTTTTTGAGACAGGGTCTCATATGCACCCTTGACTCGCCTCAAACTCCCTGAGATCCAGCTGCCTCTGCCTCCTGAATGCATGCGCCTAGCTAGAAGTAATTTCCTTCTTTTAGTCATGTATATGTGTGTCTGTGTACACATGATATTGAGTTCCCAAGGAGGCCAGAACAGGGCACTGGATCCTCTGGAAATGGAGCTACAGACAGCTGTGAGTGGGTGCTGGAAACCGAACCCCCGTTTTCTGCAAAGCAATTGCTGAGCCTTGTCGCCAGCTCCTAGAAGTAGTTTCTTAAGAGGCAATTTAAATTTTATGTAGCCAAGGGTAACCTTGAACCCCAGATCTTCCTGTCTCCACCTTCAGAGTGCTAGGATTGAAGACTGTGTTATGCCACCCTCCTGGATACTCACCATTTATCATGTGATTTTTATTTTTAAGAAGAAATTTTTACCGACCTGTCTCAGAATTGAGAAAAGTAAATTGCTTGGGCTTTGCGTTCTTATGATTGTGAGGGATGGAAGCCAGGCCTGAGGTGTGTCAGCTAAGCACTTTATTACTGTGTTAAACCCTAACCCAGGAAAACTGTGTGATATACAGAGACCAGAAAGACCCGGAGAACCCGGAAACGATGTGTCAGCTACACGGGATCCCACAGTGACTCACTTCAGTGGCAGCTGAGCGCATCTTGTTCTGCCTAGATCACCTGAGACCCCCCTCACGAACCACCAGGAACTCGAGTCTGATGAAAAACACACAAGGGTCTTTATTCAAGCTCGAGCTTGGGTTATAATCCTCTCTGACACTGCAGGTTGTGAGAGCGACAGCCAGCTCCCAGGGAACAGGCTTTTTTATTTTTATTTTTTTTTAAGATTTATTTATTATGTATATAGTATCCTGCGTGCATGTTCACCTGCAGGCCAGAAGAGGGCACCAGATCTCATTATAGATGTTTGTGAGCCACCATGTGGTTGCTGGGAATTGAACTCAGGATCTCTGAAAGAACAGCCAGTGCTCTTAACCTCTGAGCCATCTCTCCAGCCTAGGAACAGGGTTTTCAAAGGGAAAAAAAACCGAAAGCAGGTGAGAGACCAAAAGATTAAAAATCAGCAGGTATTATTAATATTTAAGACCTGAACTAGGTGGGTGGAGAGTTCCAGTAATGCCCTGAGGGGAAGAACCCACCTTACTGCATTCTTTCCCCATTCACTAGAGATACAGTTGCTAGGAAACTGGCCCATCCCCCTAGGGAGGGACACCAGATCATTAACGGTTTGGGGACCTTCCTATAGCCAATCAGTTCAAAATGCAGCATTTTGACCAATAGATGCTTGCCAGGCAGGAATCGCTCCTACCTTGGGCATGCTGGGAAGGACCAGAATCTTTAAATCACCCAACTAACCTGAGCACGGGGCTCTCCGCTCTCACCGCTTCAGTGGTGGTGGTTCTGAGTCCGAGCTGCAGCTTGTAATGATTTGTAATAAAAAGATCCTCATGCGGTTTGCAACGGACTCGCCTCCTGGTGGTAGTCTTTTTGGGGTATCGCTATTTGGCACAACACAGGGGCTCCCAGGCCTTAGCATTACGTGATTGGACAAAAGGTGAAGGAATGAAACGCACCTTCACCTAGTTGGTTGACAGCACCCGCCAAACCACCAAAGAGGGACAGCTTGCCAAGAGGAGCACTGCCACCCTGGGAACAAACGACGGGTCTTTATCCATCCGCCTGTGTCTAGCTGCAAGCTGCTGAGAACGTTCTGTGGTTTTCTTTTCCCTCGGAACTTAAGGGAGGGAACCAAGGTACTCCAGGGAAAAGCTAACCTTGGATGGAGCCTGAGAGACAAGACACAGAGTTCGGTCTGCTAACTTAACCCTTTCAGTCTCAACCTGATGCTTCCTCAGAGGGCGGTCCCCTACCCAGTACCACGCCTGCATCCGAGGCCCAGCATCCGTTCTCCTGGCTCTCAGGGCTGGCTGCCGCTGCCTTGGGGGCACACCGTCTCATGCCCTTAGGTGGGGAAGGGTTGAGCTAGCCTCAGGGATGGGAGTTGCACACCCACTCCCAGTTGTACAGACCTCAATCAGTACCCTTGTGCGTGTTCTTGGCTGGCAATTTAAATTTTAAGTAGATGGTGTCAATTCTCCTCAGGATAACAGACTTATACTTCTCTATTTCTCTCAAGACTAACAATAAAAGATATATTTTTTAAATGTCTACATTGCTAGCCAGGCCTAGTGGTACTGAACTTTAACCTCAGCTGAGCCTAGATTGTCCTACAGTTGCCAGATGCTGCTTTTAGGAGAAAAAAAAAAAAAAAAAAAAGGCCAGCCAGGCAGCGATGACACACACCTTTTTGTTGTTGTTGTTTTTCGAGATAGAGTTTCTCTGTGTAGCCTTGGCTGTCCTGGACTCACTCACTTTGTAGACCAGGCTGGCCTTGAACTCACAGAGATCTGCCTGCCTCTGCCTCTGAGTGCTGGGATCACAGGCGTACGCCATCATTAAAGGCTGATGGTACTCTGGAGGCAGAGGCAGGAGGATCTCTGAGTTTGAAACCAGCCTTCTCTACCAGGACAACCAGGGGTACATAAAGAAACTTATCTCAAAATAAACAAAAGAAAAGGAAAAAAAAAGGCCTCTCTTATCTAAAAGACAGCCCTGCTTAGCTCCCTAGTGCTACAGAAAGACATGAACAAGATGGGTGGGTGTCCTTGATGACTGGACAGTAAAGGAAAACAAAAATTGGTCCTTCCCTCCCTGCCTCTGCAGCCATAAGGCCTGGAGGGGTCATTTCTACTTCCAAGATGACCTCTCTGTAAGCCTTGAAGTCCCAGATAGGCCATTCAGAAAGAGATTAATTTAAGAGGGTTGGCAAAAGATGAACAAGGGGTTGCTTGTGGCCTTTACTCTTAGGGTTCTGCTTTTTGGGGGTCCCTTGAGGCTCAGAAGCCAGTTCTGGTTGGCAGGTGCCAGCCATCTTAGCACTTACAGCCAGGGCTACCTGCAAGTTCTCTTCTCCTGGGGGTTGGGGGTTGTAGAGATGGCTCAGTGAGTAAAAGAGGGTCAACTTTCTTTGCTAAAGCCGAGGACCTGAGCTCAGTTCCTAAACCCTATGGTAGAAGGGGCGCTGACCTCTCAGGGTTGTCCCCTGACCTCCGTGTTTGAGCTGTGGCATACACATGTCAGCACGCACACATTTACACAGCATTCACACACGCACAGAGGAGGGATGGGAGTGGGGAAGTGAATGGTGGCACTTGATTACAGTCCCACAATTAGGAAGCTGGGGGAGGAAACTGCTTAAGCTTGAATTTGAGGCCAGTTCAGGTGATATGGGACCCAAGTCAAACACCAAAGAAAACCAGTGAACGGATTTATTAATTTAAAAGAAAGGGTGGGAGGAGGGAGTAAAAGAAAGCTGGGTGATGGCAAACCCCTTTAATCCCAGCACTCCGGAGGCAGAGGCAGGCAGATTTCTGTGAGTTTGAGGCCAGCCTGGTCTATAGAGTAAGCTCCAGGACAGCCGGGGTTACACAGAAAAACCCCGTCTAGAAAAACCAAAAGAAAAGAGAGAGAGAGAGAGAGAGAGAGAGAGAGAGAGAGAGAAATATTTCTACTTTTCTGAACATCATGACTTGATTTAAGGTAAGAGTACTTTAATCCCAACACTCAGGGAGGTAAAGGTAGGCAATTCAGGGCCAACCTGGTCTACATGATGAGTTACAGGCTGGCCAGGGCTGCATAGCCAAGCTATCTTAAGAAGGAAAAAGACCAGGCTGGCCTCAAACTCACAGAGATATACCTGCCTCTGCCTCCCAGAGTCCTGGGACTAAAGGCACATGCCACCACAACCTGCTCAGATCTTGGCACATTAGTTCCGAAGAACAGAGCCAATGACAACACCACAGGTCTCTGTAGTCAAAGGAGAGAACTTTTATTCAGTGGCCAATGAAGAGCAGGAATGGGGAGCGGGCTGTCATCTCTCACATTTCAGACCGGTCCCTGCAGCAGGCGAGAAAGAGGTGGGTAGAAAGTGACATTTCCAGGAAGCAGCCTTCATGCCTGCAAGAATTCTATCTCCCTCTTTCTGCATGACCGTGTTTGCCCAGGTCCCAGGATCACTATGGAAACTGTAAGCTGTCACGTCATTGGTGGGTGAGAGATTTAACCTGGAGAAGTAGTACAGCGGGATGGTAATGAAAAGGAAGGGCAGGGTCTGGTGCACTTGGAGAATCCCAGCTCTGCAGGAAGATGAAGAGTTCAAGTCTAACCTGAATTATATAGCAAGAACCTGCCTCAGAAACAATACAAAACATAGCAACCTGTAGGCCAGCGTTCAAAGGTGGTGGCAGGCTAAGTTTGAACTGGCCTGCCCTTGTTGGGTTGAATTTTTTTCAGAGATGTTCTCCATCCTGATGTGCACTAGGCATTTTAGCGTGTAGGTTGGCTATATGAGGGTGCTTGGGTCAAGGCACAGGGAAGGAAAACAGGAGAACTGTGGAATGGAGAGAACTGGGGGACTGCATATCAGCTGAGGATTAACAGCCCACTTTTCCTGAAATAGCAACTAAGAACTGTTGCTATTTCTAAGGAGTAGTGTTATTTAGCTCCGGGAAGGAAATAAACAAACAAAAAACTGGCTCACATTAATCCAAGTGAAAGGAGAAGGAGGTTCTGAACCATGAAATGTAGTTAAGTCTTTCCTCAGTTAAGGGTTTTGACTTTAACAAACCCACTTTGAAAATGGGCTACGTCGGGCTGGAGAGATTGCTCAGAGGTTAAGAGCACTGACTGTTCTTCCGAATGGTCCTGAGTTCAATTCCCAGCTAAACCACATGGTGGCTCACAACCATCCATAATGAGATCTGGTGTCCTTTTCTGTCAAGCAGGTGTACATGCAGGCAGAACTCTGTATACATAATAAATAAATAAATCTTAAAAAAAAAAGAAAATGGTCTACATCCAGAAAATATATATATATGTATTTTATTTTCCGTTTCATGTGCATTGGTGTTTTGCCTGCATGTGTGTATATGTGAGGGTGTTGGCTCCTCTGGAACTGGAATTATCCAGTGGGTGCTGGGCATTGAATGCAGGTCCTCCGAAGAGCAAGTGCTCTTAACCACTGAGCCATCTCCCCAGCCTGGCAATATTCTTTAAAAGAACAAACAAAAAACTGGCAAGTTTCCATTGAGAATATTAACAGCAACAAGGAATTGTGCTTAAGGCAAAGCTTGTGACCTGTGAGTTTAACCTTCATCCTATCTCAAGTGTAAAACTCTAATCCAAATAATGCGTTTCTGCCTCTCCCAAACCCCAGCTTAAGATTTCTTTGACCCTTGGGCTAGGTGTGGCAGAGCTTGCCTTTATCTCTGGGACTCAGCAGGGAGAGGCAGGCAGCTGTCTGAGATTCAGGCTGGCCTGGTCTTCGTAGAGAACTCCTGACCTTGCGCCGGATGCCTGAGTGGTCAGATAAGGGCACTGGAGCCTCTGGAACTGGCCTCCGTGGTTGGAAGCCGCCATGCTGGGAATCTAACCAGGTCCTCTGAGAGAGAGCGACAGATGCTGTCTAACCAGGTTTCCATGTTTTTATCTTCATCAGCCAGTCACCCTGTTCAAAAACTAACTTATGCTCTCATTTACCAAAGGAAAAAATCCGTAGGGGCCAGTGGTTAAGAACACTGGCTGCTCTTCTGGAGGTGCTGAGTTCAATCCCCAGCAACCACAGGTGGCTCACAGCCATCGGTAATGGGAGCTGTTGCCCTCTCCTTCAATTCAGGCACACATGCAGACAGAGCACTCATGCACGTAAAATAGATAAACACCTAAGATAAGAATAATTTGCCCAGGCACGCTGTACGTTTTACATCCAACACTGGGGAGGCAGAAGCAGGCCGATCGCTGAGTTTCAGGCCAGCCAGGACTACACATAGTGAGAACAAAATAGTTAAGTCTACCTTGGTGGTTCCTTGCTTGTACTGTCAAGGTAATTCTCAGGTCCAGGCTGTCTTGGATTACAGGAGACCCGGTCTCAGGAAACTAGAGTGGTGGAATTCCCAGTGCTCTGGGTCCTGCTTTGTAGAGATGTGAGGTGTCTCCTCCTGTGCTTCCCACAGTCACACCCTCCTCTTTTCTCCATCACTGTGGATTGTGCCTTCCTAAATCACCAGCAACAATAGACGGCTGTTTTAAGGAGCCCACTCCCACACTCTCCAGTACCTTCCTTTCTCTTCACCTGAATGCTTTAGCCTGCAGCGGAACGGTTTTTTATCAAAACCCAAATCTGCATAATAATAACAATGGGCTTGAGCAGTTGGCTTAGTGCTAAAAGCACAGAGAGCAGAGGTCCTATTCCCAGTAACAGCCTGTTACTCTAGCTCAAGATCCCAAATCCCTTCCTGGCTCCGTACATGCATTGTCACACTTATACACGCATACACATATATACATAAATTAAAATATTTTCAAATGTATGTGCTCCCTTGTCACAAGATGTTATATCCTAGCTAGGCGCAGTGACACATACCTTTAATCCCAGAGGCAGAGGCAGGTGGATCGCTGTGAGGTCGAGGCTAGCCTTGTCTACAAAGCAAGTCCAGGACAGCCAAGGCTACACAGAGAAACCCTGTCCCAAAAAAGAAGAAAAAAGAAAAGAAAAGAAAAAGAAGAAAGAAAGATATGAAGAGGTTATTCCTGCTCTGCAACCCGGGTAGATTGGAAGGAAACTGCATTTACATGTTAATTTGCCTAGCAAATACCTGTTTCATCTTTATCTGTTCTAGGTATAATCCATACAAGAAAGAAAGCATGAGGCTGAGGAGAGGAGTCAGCAGGTGAAGGCAGTTGTTGCAGAAACTGAGTTCCATTTCTGGGCCTCCCTTGATAACAGAGTGTGGCTCCCACAAATTGACTGCAATTGTAAAGATATTTAAAAAAACAATAAAGGTAACATGTATTGGACAGGCTATGAAACCTCAGGTGTGTTTGTTTGTTTACTTTGGCTGGGTTGGGACCTGAAACTAAGGCCTTCTGCATGCTGGCCAACCTCCAAACCATTGTGCCTCAGAAGTCCACCTGAGCCTTCTAGGGATTTGTTTTGTTTTGTTTTGTTTTGTTTGACAGGGTTTCTCTGTGTAGCCTTGGCTATCCTGGACTTGCTTTGTAGGCCAGGCTGGCTTCAGTGTGGAACTCTCAGAGATCCACCTGCCTCTGTCTCCCAGAGTGCTGGGATTACAGACGTGTGCCACTGCGAACAGCTCTATTGACTTTTCTCTAGCGTTCCCAACAGAATTCTCAGACACTGAAGTGAGGAGATTCCTCAGGTTAATGAGAGTTGACGGGAGTAGATCGACAGATCCAAGGTGCTATGAAGCAGCGAGTGAGCCTTCAACTATAGCACAGGGGTAAGTATCTTTTGGACATTTAAAACTGGCCTGGACTGTCTCTGTAGACTAGCTGGTGTCTGAGAATTTGCATCTTAACAAGATCCAGTAGTCTGAGCTAGCGCTTCAAATTTGCATATCAAAGAAGGTACCCAGATCCCCTCAACGACAGACAACGTCTTCTGGAAATTACACTGGAAAACTGGGGCTTAGAGCCCAGAGATCCACCTCCCTAGAACCAGGATTAAAGGTGGAGGCCACACACCCTAGTGTTTTGAACAGTTAGGCTACAGTACGAAGGACTCGCTTTTTTCTTTTCTTCCTTTCTTTGGTTTTTCAAAACAGGTTCTCTCTGTGTAACCTTGACTGTCCTAACGGCTTTTTTTGTAGACCAGGCTGGCCTCGAACTCACAGCCAGCATCCGCCTGCCTCTGCCTTCCCAGTGCTGGGATTAAAGGCCTGGGTGTCACCACACCCGGCTAGGACTCCATTTACCTCCCACCTTACCCCCACCCTCCACTGGGTTTCTCCAGTGTAACCGCCCTGACTGTCCTTGGGACTGTCTTTAAAGACCAGGCTGGCCTTGCACACACAGAGATCCCCCTGCCTCTGCCTCCTGAGGGCTGAGATTAAAGAAGAGCGCTGGAAGCAGGCCAGAAAGAAACTCAGGTGGGTCCTTTAATCACTACTTCATTAGCATTAAAGTAGCCTGGAGGAGGGGCTTACACTGCGTTTAAAAGGAAACCAGACCTCTGTCTTCTGCTCACTTCTCCGCTGCTAGCTCTCCCGAGGCTAAGCGGTTTCGTTTGGAGACGGTGTTTGAGGCCTGTGCCCATCGCCATGGAGGAGCCATCAGAGACGCTCGGCCCAGCTGCGGACCCAGAAATTCCTCAGACGAGCGCTGCTGAAGACTCCTCTGACGATTCAGGTAGGGCGGCCCTCGGCCCTTTGCCTGCGGTTCCCAGGAGTCAGTGGTTCCCAGGAGTCAGTGGGCGCTGCCTTGCTTTCTCACCTTGGTGGCTGGCACGCGCCTGGTGCCGTGAGCCTGGCCCAGCGCTTGCTAGGTGGAGGACCAGGAGTTTCAGGTCATCTTTACAGGGCAAGTAGGTAGTCAGTGCGACCCGCAAGAGACGCGGACGTGGGTGCAGATACGGAGTGAGGTGGATACCGGAAGGGGGTGAGGCTGAGGCGTCCCCGGGCGCAGAAGCTTGAGGCCTAGGACCAGTTAGGGGACATACTGAGAAAGGTTGAGGCACCAGGGTGCAATTACAGCTTGGTGGGACAACGTTTAGCTATCAGCAATTGGGCTCCGCAAAGGCTTTTTCCTTTTTTTTTTTTTTTTTTTTTTTAATATTTATATATTTGTTTTTTGAGGCCTCTGGGGTGGCTAGGGTTTTGTTTTGTTTTGTTTTTAATCCGTTTGTTATTGTTTGTGTTATGTTTTAGTACAGAAATCTTGTTTGAAAAAGGGTTTCACTGTTTCGACCTGTATGCCCTGGAACTCGATTTTGTAGCCCAGCCTGGCCTCAATCTCGAGATCCTCCTTCCTCTGCCTTCAGAGGGCTAGGATTAAAGGTGTGCAGACACCATGCTGCTGCCAGGCTGTTTATCTGTCAAGGTTTCTCTGTATAGCTCTGGCTGCCCTGGAACTTGCTCTGTAGACCAGGCTCGCCTGGAACTCATAGAGATCCACCTGCCTCTGCCTCTGCCTCCCAAGTGCTGGGATCAAAGGCTTGGGCTGTCATCAGCTGGCTGTTTATTTTAAACCAGGGCTGGTTGGTTGGTTTTTTTCAAGACAGGGTTTTTCTGTGTAGCCTTGGCTATCCTGGACTTGCTTTGTAGACCAGGCTGGCCTCGAATTCAAAGAGACCTGCCTGCCTCTTGCCTCCTGAGTGCTGGGATCACAGGCATGAGCCACCGTGCCCAGCTTACACAGGAATCTTAAACCTCATTTAAATCTGGATTTTTTTTTTCTTCTTCTTCTTTTCACCCACTTCCTGGCAGCAGTTTCCAGCTAAATTTACATTCCAGGTGAATGGCTTTTCAGGGGGAAATAGGAGCCCAGGACAGGGGGAGCTGTGTCCTCAGTGGGAGGCAGGTCTGGCTGCTGCAGATGAAGCCTATGGCCTGAGGCTCCAGGTTTTTTTGTCACCTCCTGGCCCTCAGTGCTGTGGGGTGACTCAGGAAGGGCCCTCTCCTCCACCCTCCTAGCTCCCTCCTGTCTTGGAGAATCCCACCTGAGAGGAGATGTTTGTCCTGAATCTGCCCTGATACCTGGCAGTTAAATGTGGCCTCCTCAGCTCCCTGTGATAATTCCTTGGCCTTTTATATTTTGTGGCTTTTGTTTTAATCTGAAGGCTGTTGCCCCCACTGGCCTAACTAAAACTCAGTCTAGGCCCAGTTAGACCCAAATTCTGTCAATAATCCTGTCTGTGTCCCAAATGCCGGAACTACAGACTTGAGCTCCTGGAACCTAGCTCAGCCTTGCTGTCAGTTAATGCCTTTTCATTCAGGACAGCTGTGGTAAGTTTTCATCCTGAGATAGGAATCCACTGGGTGTGATGACTCAGGTGGGAAAGAGCAAGGTAGGTTTCCCAAAATGCCCTGTTTACTGTGAAGGTCCAGTATGAAGCTATGAACCCTTTGGGCCACAGTCAATTAGAGGTAGGTGGAAAAATCAAGACCTGGTTTTTGGAGAGTTTGCAGAGCTGATGCTGAACCCAGAACCATACCTGGGCAAGCCCTCCAGCTGAGCCACCTTCCCAGCAGCACAACCAGTTTATGGCTGCAGAATCTGTGTGTGTCTGTCTTCTTGCTCATGTCTGCAGGTCTTGGAACACCTGGAGCTAGAGTTCCAGGCAGTTAGGCTTCTGGAGCAATGTTGTCTTCAGCCTAGCACAGGGTCAAGCAGCTCAGTGGATCTCTACTCAGACACTAGGGTATCTGCCTGGGGTTTATCATGGCCATGACCTGTGCAGGTGATTTACTTCTGGTAGGCCCCTCTCTTGAGAAGAGGGGGATATCTCTCTGTTAGGTATTGCCTTAGAAAATGATACACCTCACCTTCTGTTTCAGAATTCCCACAGCCAGAAATGTTAGTAAAGATCATGAAGAAGCTGAGCCTCAACCCCAGTGCCAAGCAGTCAGGCCAGCGCCGCCAGCGTCAGCGCCAGCGCCAACGTCAGCGCCGCCGCCAGATGATCAACATGCCCGTGGAGAACAGAAGTGAGAAGATTTTAAGGGAGGTTCAAAGTGCCTTTCCCAAGAGAAGTGTCCGCACATTATTGTCTGTGCAGAGAGATCCTATAGCAAGGATGAAACGGTTCTTTCGGGTGAGTTGCATTTGTGGACAGTGCTGCTTGATGGTCTAAGAGCAGTTCCTGCCTCTCAGGAATGACGTCTAAGACAAGGCTATTCCTGCTTGCAATTTCCAGCACTTACTAGGTATAGGTTCAGAGAGGCCAGAGAGTCAAGTTCCAAGGCTGTCCTCTGCTCCATAGTCCAAGGCCAGCCAGAGCCATATGCATATAAGCAGTGATTTTGTTTGTTTGTTTGTTTTTGTTTGTTGAGAGTCTCCCTGTACCACAAACTGGCCTCCAGTTCAATCCACAGTCCTGCCCCTCATTCTCTTCCAGGGCTGGTATTGGTAGACCAGGCTGGCCTTAAACTGGGGTGGTCTTCCTGCCTCTTGCTCTCAGGGTGCTGACAGTAACAACTTCTCACATAGGAGGTGTTTTCACTTTGTCTTGGTCGTTTTGAATAACTCTGTTCTTGTTTTTCCCATGAAGATTGAGGCGAAACTGAGGAGCTTTAATGGAAATGGGGTAAATCCTTTTTATTGCTCATGCATGGGTTTGGGTTGGGTGTCTGTTTATTGTTTGGTTTAGACAAGGTGTGGGGGGGGGTATCTGATCTCAACCTCTAGGGATTCTGGTTACTGAACCCAGTATATAAAGAAGAGGTGGGAATTTATGTTTCTTTGGGTTACAGTATCCTGTTACAATAACTGATTTATTTATTTCTTTATTTCAGTCTGAAGAAAAGAAGGAGCCATTCAGATGTCTCTGCACTTTCTGCCTGTATCAAGGCTGGGATCCTTCTGAGAACGCCAAAATAGGAAAAAATTAGAGGCAATTTAACTTGCATGCTGTTCTCACTGCTGGTAATGCCGTGCAGCAGATGTGAAAGCTTGTTTTTTCTTGTAAGATTCAATTTTTCCCAGGGCTGGAGAATCTTTTCCAAACCTGTTAACCTTTAAGTTATATAGAATGTGTGAAGTTTGAAAGTATGTGAATGACTTCTTCAGTTTAACTTGACACAAGACACAAAGAAGCAAGAATGAGTCAACAGTATTTTGTGTGCTTTAGAAGCCTCAAGTCTGGGGTTAAGCAAGAATGCAAGTAGAATTTTCAGTAGTTTGGTTTAGAAGGTAATTGTAATCGATCTTTGGATTTTCTAGTTTGCAGAAATGTATAATAAAGGCAGTCTTGTTCTCTTACTCTGTAGTAATAAATGAATGCACAAAGCAGATTAAAATGAACCACTGGGGCTGGAGAGATGGCTCAGAGGTTAAGAGCACTGGCTGCTCTTCCAGAGGTCCTGAGTTCAATTCGCAGCAACTCACAACCATCTATAATGACCACTGGTGCCCTCTTCTGGAGGTCAGGCAGAACACTACTTATAAATAAAATCGCTTAAAAAAAAGAGATTGGAGTTTAACATTTATATGTGTAAGCGTGCACACATCAGTGCGAGGGCAGGTCAGAATGACTTGCAATTTTTCCGGCCCTGGGATCAAACTCTGGTGTTGTCAGGCCACCAGACTTGGTGGCAGGCCCCTTTAACCACTGGGCCATCTTGCTGGGCTCTTGTTTCCTTTGGGGGGGGTGGGTGGATCGATCTGGGGATCAAGCTCAGGGTTCCAGGCATACTGGCAACCTAATAGGGTTTTGTTAGTTTGTTTTTTGACAAATCTTACTCAGCATCCCTGCCTGGAACTTACTCTGGACAGGGAAGGCAGGGGCTCAAATTCAATACAAATCTTGCCTCTGTTTCTAGGGACTTGGGGATTAGAGGTCTGTGCCAGCAATCCTGCTTACTATGGAGACAAGGTCTCCATCTCTTGGTCCTGCTTCTATCTCTCAAGTTTTTTGCACCGCGGTCATGTGTCTGCAAGATCTGCAAAATGCCTGTCACACTATGTAATCAAAGAGCCGTTGATGAGAACATGCCTCAATTGCTTGCAAGTGTGTGGCATTGTACTGTGATCTTGTCTCTAGGAGGGCAACCAGAGCACAATATTCATGTGATTTAACTTCCTGAAGGAAGTGTCACGTGTTTGGAGGAAGAAGGCCCCCAGGAACTTGCTAGGCTGGCAGAAGGTTTTCCTTGGGGTCAGGCGAGTCTGCAGCTAAAACCAGCTAGGTGTCCTGATTAAACTCAGGATAATAATGATTAACTCAGCCTTCTTTTTGGTTGAGGGTACCATCTGAGATAGGATACAAGCCTCAGGTAGTAGCCTAGGCTTCCAACCAAACAGCTTTATGCTGTGATCGCCTTCCCCCATACCATAGTAGGTGTTAATTTGCCTGAGTAACTCATAGTGCCTGAGCTCTGGGCACTGCAAAGCTTGCAGAAGAGCATCCAGGCAGAAGAGATGCACAAGGCTAAAGTATGGGAGGAGGGTACACACCGACCTCTGAAACTCTCCCCCGGAATGAGTATTTAACTTGTAAGTCTGCAGTTTAGCAGGTGTGGTGAGAGCTCTGTAGGTAAAGGATTGCTGCTAGGACATTAGGTTGGAGGAAACTGAATCCTGCAAATTCACTTCCGCATGAGCGTCCTGACGTCTGTGTGTGCCCGCCCCCCTACAAATATGCCAGTACGTTGTGGTGGACACCCTTAATCCCAGCCCTTGGCAAGGAAGCAGAGGCAGTGGCTCTCTGGCCTATACAGTCTGGTCTGTATAGTGGATTTCAGGATAGCCAGGGCTATGTAGTGAGGCACGCTCTCTCTCTCTCTCTCTCTCTCTCTCTCTCTCTCTCTCTAATAACTAGTTGCAAATTATATCTCACCTGGAAGTCAACTGAGGCAAGTCACTTTAACTCTTCCTCATTAGTGTAAAGGCATTCACGGTTACCACCCAACTGAACCGAAGTGTTCTGTTTTTGCTACTCACTCTGGTTGACCTGAAACCCACTCTATAGACTTAGCTAGCTTTGAACTCCTACAGATCCATGTCCCCTCTGCCTCCCAAGTGCTGGGATCAAAGGTGTGTGACACCACCGCCTCATCCCCAAATTCACATGGCTCTTTCCAAACCATGTTGGCTTCTAAAGTTGTAAGACTACTTTGAGGTTCTCTTTCAGTTTTGTGTGTGTCAATCTACGGAACCTAGCCCATGTACACAGTCAGGGCAGGAAAAAACTAGAAGTTGCCCCTGGAGCTCTGTGTGTGTCATGTCTGCAGACGGGTATGCCTGTGGAGGTCAGGACAACTATGAGGAGTTGGATTCTCTTGGCTCTTACTTTCAAGGAACAACATTCCTACAGTTAAATAGGGGCACTGGGCATTGGTATTTTGCTGTAGCTTCCCCAAATACTGCCTTACTGGAATCTTTTCTGGCAGTGTCTTCAGGAAGGATTTGGTCAGACTGGCCTGTGTGCTCTCAGTACCAAATACCTCCCTTAGCCTTAGAGGTACTATTTTAAACCTCTTCCCCAAGCCATCTGGAGCTCTGCTGTAGTCTAGAGCCTTGCGATGTTGAAATCAATTTGCTTTTGCATAGTGGGTATGGAACCCAGTCTTGTGCGTGCTGGGCAAGCACCCTACCACTGAGCAGGATCCCAGAATGCTCCATTTCATCACATTCTCATATAGACCAGGCTGGCCTACTCACTGTACAGCTGCGGATGGTCTTGAACAACTGATCTCTCGTCTCCACCTCCAAATGCTGGCACTATTGACATGCCACCCACATGGTTTGAAGGTTTGCTTGCTTTTTTAATTTTTTTTTTGGGTTAGTATCCAAAGGAGCCCCTTCCATTTGGTCTTTAAAGAAGTACCTGTTCCATAAAGAAAACAGGCCAGGTGTTTTGTAAAGCTCCCCATACTCTGAATTAGTCTAATGTCATCTCTTATGTAACACTGACTCTATCTAGAAGTTCTATTTAGTTAAATAAAAGGCAGGAAAGAAGAGTTAGCAGAAACCTGGGAAACCAGGTCCTCTCATGGGTGTGAGCCACCCCAAGACAGGGTTTCTCTGTGTAGCCCTGGCTGTCCTGGAACACATTCTGTAGCCCAGGTGAGCCTCAAACTCAAAAGATTTGCCTGCCTCTCTCCCCTCCTGAGTGCTGTGATTAAAGTAGTGTACCCCAGAGCCCTGCCCCTCCTGAGAGTCTTGGTTTAATAAATGGTTAATTTATTAATAAATTAAATTAAAATAAAGAATGGTTACAGACAGAAGCTTAAGGATAATTTATTATTAGAGTTAAAAGGTGACACCAGGCAGTGGCGGTGCCACATGCCTTTAATCCCAGCCTTTGAAAGGCAGAGGCAGGAGGATCTCGGAGTTCGAGGCCAGCCAGGGTTGCAGAGCGAGTTCCAATACAACCAGGGCTGTTACACAGAAAAACAATGGACAAAAACATGGGAGAGTTAGAGTAAATCCTCGGGGGGTGGGGGGGGTGGAAAAGATAAAGAGCAAAACAAAAGCAATGCTACTTGAGACACCACGGCACAGGCCAGCCACCTGGGGACAGGCAGCCCGCACAACGAGGAGAAAAGCATTAAAGTGGGAAAGCCCGAAGCGGTAGTTGGGGAGTTAACAGCATACCAAGGCTCTGCCAGCGTCTGCACGAAAAGGAGGAAGAAAAATGATTACGTCTTCCCGAGTCGGACTTCAGAAAGGCAGGCAGGCAGGCTGACTCGGCCAAACCTGAAGGGGTAGGAGAGTGAGGAGGGCTAGAATTCTGGAAAGGAAAGTATCTTAACCCGATTTCCTTCTGAAGAAAAACGGGGGAGTGGAGCTGGGAGGAGAGGAAGGAGGGGAAACTGCAGTCGATGTAATAGATGAGAAAAGAATTTCAGAAAACCAAAAAGACCCCACCATCCCAGGGTGCTCCTTTAAGGCAGGTCCCCGGTCGGCCTCTCCTGGGTTGAAAAGAGGAGACGAGGGTCTGTCGCCATCTAGAGGTAGAGCCCGGCCCTTACAGCACGTTGCTGGGTCTTGACATCGTGTTTTGTTATTTGTAGATACAGAGAGAGGGGCAGGAGTTCTGTGCTTCCTGTGCCAGCCAGTGTCATCACATATAGTATGCCTGGCTCCAGACACTGCCATGAGGGTCCTGGTCAGCCCTCCTCAGGTGGCTTTGACTAGACGCAGGACAGCCTGCATCCTGAAATCTAAGGCTTCAGGGATTCTCTTGACCTTTCTCCACAGTTGTATGGAGACGCTGTCAATATGCCCAGATGAAAGGAACACACACACACACACACACACACACACACAGAGCAGGGTCTGAGCCAAATGCGCTTGCTTGGCTGTTTATTGTCATCGGAGCACATTCCTTTTCTTTTATCCTGTAGCCATCCTCTGCATAACTCTGTATAACTTTGGCTGCAGAGTGCTGGGAATGAAGGACAGTGTCCACCACACCTGGATGGTTCTTGTAGACAGTCTCACTGTGTAGCTGGGCTGTCCTTGAACTTGATGGTTCCCCTGCGTTAATCTCCCCCGTGCTGGGATTTCAAGTATGTAAGCCCATGCCTTTCTCATTTCTAGACTTTTCATTCCTATATACTGCCATGCTCCTGTGGTTGTTGTTATTTGCTATTGTTTTGCCCTCATTTTGGTAGCCTCCCTGGCTCACGGTAAAGCCCAGGCTGGCATTGAGCTGAAAGTGATCCTCCTTCCCCAGCCTCCCCTTTGCAGGGATTACAGGCATGAGCTACCGAGTGCAGTGTGTGTGTGTGTGTGTGAGTGTGTGTGAATTTATGCCAACTTAGGGTATTATTTTCAGGTGCTATTCACCTTAGTTTTTTGTTTGTTTGTTTTTGTTTTTAGGCAGGATCTGAGGCTCACCAATTAGTACCCTGGCTGGCCAATGAACCCCAGCAGTCCACTTGTCTCTAGCTCCCCAGCCCTGGGATTACAGGCTTTGCACATGGCTGCTTAGGATCAAGCTCAGGTCCTCGTGTTTGCATTTGAGTCTTCCCGCTGGTCCTTTGTTTTCATGGTCTTTATTCTTTCCCGTGGTACCAGGAGTTGCATGTGAATCTCCGACAGCTCCGGTCTCAGAAATAAATAAATAAATAAATAAATAAATAAATAAATAAATGCAGTGTAAGTTTTTTTAAGATCATTTTTAGTTTATCTGTATGGATGTTCTCCCTGCATATGTGTCTGTGCTCTCCATGTATGCTTGGTGCCCATGGAAGCCAGAAGACAATGTTGGATGGCCTGACACTGGAGTTACAGCTGGTTGTGAGCCACCCTGTGGGTTTGGAGAATCAAACCTGAGTCTGCTTTTAACTGTTATGGAGGGTGACAGCCTTAATGGCAAGTCTCAGGTATGTCCTGAAGGAGGGGTGCAGGGAAGGGTTTCAAAGGAAGACCTTCAGAATCTGCACAAGCAAGCAAAAAGCTGGTCTGTTCTGCCATGTCAACAGGCCAAGAGTCAACACCCAGAATAACCCTTGGGTGTCAGCATAAGCAAGTAACAGAAGCCGAAACCAATGGTTAGTCAAACCCTTATCATAAAGCAGGTGGTTATGGCTGTGCATTTCTGGGTGGAGGTCACAAATTCAGGGTTGTTTTCTGGGACCTCATTTTGCCCAGTCTAGGGCAAATGGTCATTAAATACTAAGATGGAGGCCCAGGACAAAATGGAACTTCTCTGGCCATCGCATTCCCCACTGGCTCTAGAGCCTATGGATCAAATCACTGAATAGTGGTGAAGTACAGGCAGACATCAAGCCTGCAGAAAACTAATTTTTCTTTAACTGTTAGTCAGTAGCCAACTGAAGACACAGTGGCCAGTCATGACACTGAGGAGAGGTAAAAGGGTGGGGACCCATGGGGACCAGGAGAAAGGAGGCTGGTAGGAATTAGAAGCCTCGGCTCCCTTTCGCTTTTGTAGCTATGTTTTTCTGAACAGGTGTGTAAGATTTCCCACATTCCTCCTGAATCACTGGCACAGAAACATTTTTCACCTAGTGCAGCACAAAGACACCCCCCCCCTTCTTTTAAAAGTAACTGATGGGAACAAACAGAAAAAACTTGTTCTAAGTACTGCCATTTTGTTTTCAGACTCCATTTAACCACAGGGGGAAGCTAAGTGCAAGGTTCCAGACTCTAGGGGAGCTGGGGACTTCCCAATAGCTGAACAGCTTCTATTGTAAAAAGACAGGGTCTAGCCATGTCAGGGACAAGGTCTCCATCTTGCCCGCAGGGTCAAACTAAGTTCGTGTTCCCAGGAACCAACTCCTACTCCCATTGATGGGAAAATGTAACACTATCTTGGCACGGATGTTTGTGGTTTGCAAGCTTAAATAGTCTGTGCTGTTCTAGCTCACATTTGCAGTTCAGCTCAACAGTAGTGGCTCGATTGTAATCAATTTTTATTACTTGCACTGAGTGTTTGAATTATGTTGGATCTACAAGGACCCCATAACAGTGACAAATCTAGTTCTCAACAATTTTGTAAAACCATTTCTGTGCACCTACTTCCTCTTTCTCTTCAAGGCAGGGTTTCTCTGTATAGCTTTGGCTGTCCTGGATTTGCTTTGTAGACCAGGCTGGCTTCGAACTCACAGAGATCCGCCTTTCTTTATTTCCCTGAGTGCTGGGATAGCAGGCATGTGCTGCTGCGCCCGGGTTTCTTCATTTTTCTCTAACTTTTCCGATGGAATTCTCAGACATTGAATCGAAGAGATTCTTCAGGTAACAAGAGTTGGGAGTAGCCAGGCATGGTGGCTCATGCTTGTAATCCCAGCACTCTGGGAGGCAGAGGCAGGTGGATTTCTGTGAGTTTGAGGCCAGCCTGGTCTACAAAGCGAGCCCGGGCTGTCTTCAAAACAAACAAACAAAAGAGTTGAGAGTAGATCAACAGGTCCAAGGTGCTATGAAGCAGTGGGTGATCCTTAAACTATAACACAGGGGGTAAGTATCTTCTGGGCATTTAAAACTGGCCTGGACTGTCTCGGTAGACTGTTTGGTGTCTGAGAATTTGCATCTTAACAAGATTCAGTTGTCTGCGCCCGGGGAGGTTCAAATTTACATATCAAAGAAGTTATCCAGGTCCTGTCTTTTGGAAATGACACTGAAAAACCACTTGAATAAAGTAAAAAATGACTAGGCATCCTGGTGTTACTGCACTCCTTTGATCTCAGCTGGGTGGGAGGTAGAGGCAGGAGGATTTCTGCAACTTCAAAGCCAGTCTGTTGACTTCCAAGCCACCGGCAGCTGCATAGTAAGAAACTTGTCAAAAAGAAAAAGAAAAAAAAAAAAAAACTCTAGGAACTTGGGGCTTCGTTCTATTTTCCCAAGAGAGTTGCTGGTGCTGATACATTTGACACAACTCTGAAGGAGTCTGGGTAATTGGAATTCTGCCTCCTGGCCTTGGCAGATGGGGGTCTTATCTAAGTTCCATTTCTCAGAGACTGTCCTTGGCGGTCTCTGCAAGTGAGGTCCCTGCAACCTTGGGAACCAGACAGCAAACTTTATGTAACCTTGAGTGAATTCTTGGATGCCTTGCAGGTGGCGCAGATGTGTTGCTACTGTGAAAAAAATTACTGTACCCTTTGCTCTCTAAGTGTTGTTTGCACATTCAGTAAACTGAGACCTTGATCAGAAAGCCTGTCTTGGTCTCCATTCTTCATGTCTCTGTTCCCCCCATTTCTACTCCCTCTTTCAGGTAGACCCTAAAAGAGTCGTTCAACTAGCTCTAGGGACGGGTCAAAACTCAATGCAGGTATTTTGGTGGTGGGGAGGTAGCAAGTTATATGCCACGGACCGGCCCAGTCGGGCTCCCGTCGTCCGCAGGAGAACAAGGCTTTAGACAGGAAGACACGGTTTCGGCGAAGAATTGACAGACAGAGACACCTTGATGGTTTTGACTCTGCTGCAACTTTACTGAAATCAAGCTAGTATTTTTATAGTGATCTCACAAGGAAGCACCTTAAAATTGGCATGCTTTCCAGAAAATTCAGACTTTTACCAAGGATACAAAGTTTATGTTTTAACATAGGGCAGTGCCCACAAGAAATCTTTGCCTAGAAACTTTCTGATCAATGCAAACAAGAAACAAAAGCCCCAAACTATGGTTTCATTATCACTGACTAGTGAAGAGGAAAGTCAGGAGCTGTAATAGTCCTCCGAGCCAAGTCGAATACCTGCCAAAGTCTAAACACACCTTTGTCAACCATCCTCCCTTATGTCCAGCCCAAGATTTATGATCTTCCTTAGGAACAAGGCACTGAAGGGAGGGGGAAACTTCCGCCAGCTTCACCTCTCATGCTATTACTTCTTAAGAAGGAGCCTATTATTATTTTACTATTTTTAATGCCTATTAATACTAAATCTAATTCATTACCTTTCTTAAACTTATTATTTTTATTAAAGCCTTTAACAATCTACTAATAATAAATTTCTTTATAAAGTTAGTTGTGCTGTTTCAGGTGTCACAGAGAAAGATCAAAGAATTCATTATTCCAGCCCCAGAGCCACAACTGAAGAAGCGTAGAAATCTCATCCCACTTTTTCAAGTGGGATGAGTTTGCCAGGGACCTTCCAGGGGGCGTATTTCCGGGGAAATCATATCCCCCGCCCTGTAGCTTATGCTACTATGGCAACACTGGTGTGGGTGTGGCAGTTATAAATGTATTATTTATTGATTCCTCTCCCCCCACCCCCCATAAAGTCCTCCTGCTCCATCCTGGGTGTTGGGATTACAGGTGTGAGCCACCGTTCCCAACTATAGTTCCTTTTAGATGTTCAGAAATGTTTCTATCCGGGCCTGCTGCCCATGCCAGAAATACCAGCACTGTTGTGGTCAGGATGGAAAATGCCAAACTGGGCAACAGTAGCACACACCTCTAACCTTTAATCCCAGACCCCAGGAGGCCGGTGCAGGCAGATCTCTGAGCTGAAGGCAAGCCTGATCTACACAGCGGGTTCCTGCACAGCCAGGCATACCCACAAACAAACAAACAAACAAACAACAAACAACAATATCAGGACACCCTAGACCACCTACTGAGAGACCTGTGTGTCTTTCTTTAAAAGTTGCAGCGGGGGGTGGGGTGGGGGGTGGGGTGGGTGCATGCTTTTTTTAGTCCTAGCACTTTGGAGGTAGAAGCAGGAAGCTCTCTTGAAGTTGAGGTCAGCCTTCCATACATAAACTTCAAGCAAACAATTAGATGCTATTAAATGTGTTGTCTCTGAAGCAGTCTACAATTCTTAAATTCCATGCTTAAATATATATCATAAAATATCAATGTATTTAAGTGTGTATAAAAAAAAAAACAGGTTTATTTAGTAGCAAAGTGAAATGGTCTCCAAAGATGTAAGATGAGGCAGGCAAAGGAAACTTGTTTTTACCTTTCTTTCTCTCTCTCTCTTTCTTTCTTTCTTTCTTTCTTTCTTTCTTTCTTTCTTTCACAGGGTTTCTCTGTGTTACAGCTCTGGCTTGGCTGGAACCCACAGAGATCCCCTTGCCTCTGCCTCCCAAGTGCTGGGGAAAAGGCATACGCCATCACAACTAACGAGAAACTTTCCAATTAATTAGTAATTAACCAGGAGCTGGAGGGAACCTGCCTGCCTATTTTAGAACATTTAAACCCAGTTCACCATTCACTGGTCACTTCCCAGCCTGTCACAAGCAAAACAAAATCCCTGATATTTCAGGAGAGCAAGAGTGACTCTAGATAAAATTTGTAGTCTTTTATTCTTTCTGAGGGTATGGACTACCTTGCTGTGTAGACTGAGGCTTAGAACTCAAGAGATCCAACCTTCCTCAGCTCCCTAAACCAGGATTAAGGGTGGAGGCCACCACACCCTAGTATTTTTGAACAGGGTTAGTAATTTTGAACAGATCAGGCAGAAGAACTCGCTGGGTTTTTTTTTGTTTGTTTTTGTTTTTGTTTTTGTTTGTTTTTGTTTCCAAGACAGAGTTTCTCTGTGTAGCCTTGGCTGTCCTGGACTAGCTTTATAGACCAGGCTGGCCTTGAACTCACATTGATCTGTCTGCCTCTGCCTCCGTTTTTTGGGATTAAAGGCATGTTTAGGCGCCACCACGTCCAGCTAGGACTCACCTTTTCCGAGGCGGGGTTTTTCCCGTGTAATCCTGGGGCTACTTTTACAGACTAGACTGGCCCTTCGCTCACAGAGATCCGCCTGCCTCTGCCTTCGCAGCGCTAGGATTAAACGGGAAAGTGCCACCACGCCCCGCTAGGACTCACCCTTTTTGACTACCCAGACAGGAATTTTCCTGTGTAACGGCCATGGCTGTGCTGGGACTGTCTTTATAGACCAGGCTGGCCTTGCACACACAGAGATCCCCCTGCCTCTGCCTGATGGGTGCTGGGATTAAAGGCGTGCAACACCAGGCCAGACAGGGGGTCCTTTAATCACTACTTCATTAGCATTAAAGTAGCCTGGAGGAGGGGCTTACACTGCGTTTAAAAGGAAACCAGACCTCTGTCTTCTGCTCACTTCTCCGCTGCTAGCTCTCCCGAGGCTAAGCGGTTTCGTTTGGAGACGGTGTTTGAGGCCTGTGCCCATCGCCATGGAGGAGCCATCAGAGACGCTCGGCCCAGCTGCGGACCCAGAAATTCCTCAGACGAGCGCTGCTGAAGACTCCTCTGACGATTCAGGTAGGGCGGCCCTCGGCCCTTTGCCTGCGGTTCCCAGGAGTCAGTGGTTCCCAGGAGTCAGTGGGCGCTGCCTTGCTTTCTCACCTTGGTGGCTGGCACGCGCCTGGTGCCGTGAGCCTGACCCAGCGCTTACTAGGTGGAGGACCAGGAGTTTCAGGTCATCTTTACAGGGCAAGTAGGTAGTCAGTGCGACCCGCAAGAGACGCGGACGTGGGTGCAGATACGGAGTGAGGTGGGTACCGGAAGGGGGTGAGGCTGAGGCGTCCCCGGGCCATAAGCTTGAGGCCTAGGACCAGTTAGGGGACATACTGAGAAAGGTTGAGGCACCAGGGTGCAATTACAGCTTGGTGGGACAGCGTTTAGCCATCAGCAATTGGGCTCCTTAAAGGCTTTTTCCTTCTTTTTTTTTTTAATATTTATATATTTGTTTTTTGAGGCCTCTGGCCTGGAACTCGCTATGTAAACCGGGGTGGCTAGCCTCCACCACTGCCTCATAAATCCTAGGATTAAACACGAGGGCAGCTGCTGTAGGGTTTTGTTTTGTTTTGCTTTTAATCCGTTTGTTGTTGTTTGTGTTTTGTTTTAGTACAGAAATCTTATTTGTTTGAAAAAGGGTTTCACTGTTTCGACCTGTATGCCCTGGAACTCGATTTTGTAGCCCAGCCTGGCCTCAATCTCGAGATCCTCCTTCCTCTGCCTTCAGAGGGCTAGGATTAAAGGTGTGCAGACACCATGCTGCTGCCAGGCTGTTTATCTGTCAAGGTTTCTCTGTATAGTTCTGGCTGCCCTGGAACTTGCTCTGTAGACCAGGCTCGCCTGGAACTCATAGAGATCCACCTGCCTCTGCCTCCCAAGTGCTGGGATTAAAGGCGTGGGCCTCCATCAGCTGGCTGTTTTATTTTAAACCAGGGCTGGTTGGTTGGTTATTCAAGACAGGGTTTCTCTGTGTAGCCTTGGCTATCCTGGACTTGCTTTGTAGACCAGGCTGGCCTCGAATTCAAAGAGACCTGCCTGCCTCTTGCCTCCTGAGTGCTGGGATCACAGGCGTGTGCCACCATGCCCAGCTTACACAGGAATCTTAAACCTCACTTAAATCTGGATTTTTTTTTCTTCTTCTTTTCACCCACTTCCTGGCAGCAGTTTCCAGCTAAATTTACATTCCAGGTGAATGGCTTTTCAGGGGGAAATAGGAGCCCAGGACAGGGGGTGCTGTGTCCTCAGTGGGAGGCAGGTCTGGCTGCTGCAGATGAAGCCTATGGCCTGAGGCTCCAGGTTTTTGTCACCTCCTGGCCCTCAGTGCTGTGGGATGGCTCAGGAAGGGCCCTCTCCTCCACCCTCCTAGCTCCCTCCTGTCTTGGAGAATCCCATCTGAGAGGAGATGTTTGTCCTGAATCTGCCCTGATACCTGGCAGTTAAATGTGGCCTCCTCAGCTCCCTGTGATAATTCGTTGGCCTTTTATATTTTGTGGCTTTTGTTTTAATCTGAAGGCTGTTGCCTCCCACTGGCCTAACTAAAACTCACAGTCTAGGCCCAGTTAGACCCAAATTCTGTCAATAATCCTGTCTGTGTCCCAAATGCCGGAACTACAGACTTGAGTTCCTGGAACCTGGCTCAGCCTTGCTGTCAGTTAATGCCTTTTCATTCAGGACAGCTGTGGTAAGTTTTCATCCTGAGATAGGAATCCACTGGGTGTGATGACTCAGATGGGAAAGAGCAAGGTAGGTTTCCCAAAATGCCCTGTTTACTGCGAAGTCCAGTATGAAGCTATGAACCCTTTGGGCCACAGTCAATTAGACGTAGGTGGAAAAATCAACACCTGGTTTTTGGAGAGTTTGCAGAGTTGATGCTGAACCTAAAACCACACCTGGGCAAGCCCTCCAGCTGAGGCACCTTCCCAGCAGCCCAACCAGCTTATGGCTGCAAAATCTGTGTGTATTTGTCTTTTTTTGCTCATGTCTGCAGGTCTTTGGAACACCTGGAGCTAGAGTTCCAGGCAGTTAGGCAATGTTGTTTTCGGCCTAGCACAGGGTCAAGCAGCTCAGTGGATCTCTACTCAGACACTAGGGTATCTGCCTGGGGTTTATCATGGCCATGACCTGTGCAGGTGATTTACTTCTGGTAGGCCCCTCTCTTGAGAAGAGGGGGATATCTCTCTGTTAGGTATTGCCTTAGAAAATGATACACCTCACCTTCTGTTTCAGAATTCCCACAGCCAGAAATGTTAGTAAAGATCATGAAGAAGCTGAGCCTCAACCCCAGTGCCAAGCAGTCAGGCCAGCGCCGCCAGCGTCAGCGCCAGCGCCAACGTCAGCGCCGCCGCCAGATGATCAACATGCCCGTGGAGAACAGAAGTGAGAAGATTTTAAGGGAGGTTCAAAGTGCCTTTCCCAAGAGAAGTGTCCGCACATTATTGTCTGTGCAGAGAGATCCTATAGCAAGGATGAAACGGTTCTTTCGGGTGAGTTGCATTTGTGGACAGTGCTGCTTGATGGTCTAAGAGCAGTTCCTGCCTCTCAGGAATGACATCTAAGACAAGGCTATTCCTGCTTGCAATTTCCAGCACTTACTAGGTATAGGTTCAGAGAGGCCAGAGAGTCAAGTTCCAAGGCTGTCCTCTGCTCCATAGTCCAAGGCCAGCCAGAGCCATATGCATATAAGCAGTGATTTTGTTTGTTTGTTTGTTTTTGTTTGTTGAGAGTCTCCCTGTACCACAAACTGGCCTCCAGTTCAATCCACAGTCCTGCCCCTCATTCTCTTCCAGGGCTGGTATTGGTAGACCAGGCTGGCCTTAAACTGGGGTGGTCTTCCTGCCTCTTGCTCTCAGGGTGCTGACAGTAACAACTTCTCACATAGGAGGTGTTTTCACTTTGTCTTGGTCGTTTTGAATAACTCTGTTCTTGTTTTTCCCATGAAGATTGAGGCGAAACTGAGGAGCTTTAATGGAAATGGGGTAAATCCTTTTTATTGCTCATGCATGGGTTTGGGTTGGGTGTCTGTTTATTGTTTGGTTTAGACAAGGTGTGGGGGGGGGTATCTGATCTCAACCTCTAGGGATTCTGGTTACTGAACCCAGTATATAAAGAAGAGGTGGGAATTTATGTTTTCTTTGGGTTACAGTATCCTGTTACAATAACTGATTTATTTATTTCTTTATTTCAGTCTGAAGAAAAGAAGGAGCCATTCAGATGTCTCTGCACTTTCTGCCTGTATCAAGGCTGGGATCCTTCTGAGAACGCCAAAATAGGAAAAAATTAGAGGCAATTTAACTTGCATGCTGTTCTCACTGCTGGTAATGCCGTGCAGCAGATGTGAAAGCTTGTTTTTTCTTGTAAGATTCAATTTTTCCCAGTGCTGGAGAATCTTTTCCAAACCTGTTAACCTTTAAGTTATATAGAATGTGTGAAGTTTGAAAGTATGTGAATGACTTCTTCAGTTTAACTTGACACAAGACACAAAGAAGCAAGAATGAGTCAACAGTATTTTGTGTGCTTTAGAAGCCTCAAGTCTGGGGTTAAGCAAGAATGCAAGTAGAATTTTCAGTAGTTTGGTTTAGAAGGTAATTGTAATCGATCTTTGGATTTTCTAGTTTGCAGAAATGTATAATAAAGGCAGTCTTGTTCTCTTACTCTGTAGTAATAAATGAATGCACAGAGCAGATTAAAATGAACCACTAGGGCTGGAGAGATGGCTCAGAGGTTAAGAGCACTGGCTGCTCTTCCAGAGGTTCTGAGTTCAATTCCCAGCAACCCTGTGGTGTGGCTCACAACGTCTATAATGAGCACTGGTCCCTTCTTCTTGTGGTCAGGCAAAGCACTATATACTAATAAATAAAAATCTTGGAAAAGAAACCTGGAGTTAGGGTATTATTTTTAACATGTAAACATTGGGGCAGGAAACTCGAGTGGGAGGGCAGGTCAGAAAGACTTGTAATTTTTCCACCGGTGTTGTCAGGCCACCAGACTTGGTGGCAAGGATCTTTAACCACTGCGGCATCTTGTTTCCGTGTGTGTCTGTGTCACTGGCCTAGATCCACTGGCCTTTCAAGTTCTGGGATTAAAGGTATGCATTACCATCACCAAGACTAACACTTTTTTATTTATATAGTATTCTGCCTGCATGTGTGTCTTCACACCAGAAGAAGGCACCAGATATCACTATAGATGGTTGTGAGCCACCATGTGGTTGCTGGGAATTGAACTCCGGTCCTTTGGAAGGATAGCCAGTGCTCTTAACCTCTGAGCCATCTCTCCAGTCTCAAGACTAATACTTTTTAAAGGAGACAGAGATGGGGTTGGTGAGAGTACAGAGCTGGAAAGCCAAATGTGACGATACACACCTGAGAAAAGTTGAGGCAGGAGAATTGCCATGAATTCAAAGCCAAGCTGGTTACCTAATGAGTTCCAGCCTAGTCTGGGCTAGAGTGTGGCATAGAGAAGAATTAGAACTGCAAAGCAGGCCCAACAAACCTCAGCCAACTGGGTAGAAAGGATGGGGCAAGCCAGAACTGAGTAATACATTGTTCCAAAAAAATCCTTATAGGCCCCAAAACCAAAAATGAATCATGGGGACCCAAGGGGTAGGGATACACATTCCCACATTTCTGTCTGTGATCAAAGGTGAGAAGCATCTCTGTAGCAGACCGAGTTGGTGTTCAAGGCCTCTGCAGTTCAATAAGAACTCCAAATAAGCAGTAGGATGCAGAGAACACAAGCTGTTCTCCCAAAAGGAGTGTTGGTCCACAGCTTAACCAAACATCTGGGAACTGCAGATGGACTTGGGGTGAAAGCAACCAGTTTGGATAAGCCACCTCAAGGACTTCCCCGTGAAGGTCTGCCTCTAGGGCTGTTCTTCAGGTAGCCCTTAGCAGTTCTATGACAGTTGGAACCCACAGTTGGTTGGCACGACTTGATTGGCACAGGTTGGTACTGAGGCTATAAAAAGGAGGAAATGGAAACAGGATGAAGAGTCATGCAGAGGATTTAGAAATATAACTTGGGGGAGGGGCTTGGGAAGTGACTCAGTGGAGAGGAGAAATTGTTAAGAACAAAGCAGGAGTCAGCAAATGGAAGAACTCCAAGCAAATCCCATGAACACTTTTCAATACTTTCTTAGGCATTGTCCTCTTACCTGAGCTGATCAAGCCCCCAAAGGCAGACATATGAGAAATGGCAGAGACAGCACCTATCGTTCAAGTCAGTCATTTCTCTCCCTCTTGTTACTTACTATTCTTTTCTCTTCCTAGGTCCCAAGATGGATGACAGAATGAGACCAGGGGGTGTAGTGACTATGATCCTTCAGATGAGCAGAGACTCCACAGATTTCTATAAGGGGCAAACAACATGGCTTGTCATATCTTTCCTTTACCTTTCCATTATATACCTGGCGGAAATGCCCTGGCTTAATAGAAAGAGCGACTTTCAGTGCCATGGGAACATCTCCAGATCCTGTTTGGTGGACTGCTACAATACACACTTCTCCATTCCTGTGATAGGAGTTTGGAACACTGCTGCCTTGACGGTCTACTCTATCTTTTTTATAATGGAGTTCACGGTCTTTCAGAACTTAAGTAAACGCGAGACATACCCACAGCAATCCCTTGAGGAAGGGCCATCCAGTAGGATGGTCTGTAATGAAAGTGAAATGCAATTGAAGGAAATTATTTTAAACTTGACCAAGGAGAAGCTCCTGTTGTCCATGTTCCTTGTCTACTATCTGGTTCAGATGATCTTACAAGCAGGTTTCCTGATCATCTTGTTGCACTATCAAGGACCCTTGGTTAAGGAAGACATTTGGTGTCAGACACTACATTGTCATGGGCCACACTTGTGTGTGTTTATGGCGACCCAGGAGAAGTCAATGTCCATCAAACTTATGACTATTCTTTCTGTGATAATCATAATCTTTTGCATTATATTCTTCCTGTATACCATTAGTCTATATGCTCTCACCATCGTAATTCTGGCGGAAAGAAAGAGTAAATCACGCCAGCTGTCCAGACAGAATGGGGAATGGAAATAAAACTGTTTTTGACTATTCTCTGATGTTCTTGTCCGAAAAACTAGAGCTGCTATAGGACAAGCCTGGGTTCTTCCTATACGAGCAATCGTTTCTGTTTATTTATTTTTATGTGTATGGGTATTTGGCCTGCATGTCTGTCTGTTTCATGTGTGCAGTGCCTGCAGAGGTCAGCAGAGGGCGCCAGCTCCCCTAGGACTGGAAGAGCAGCTGAGCCGTCTCTCCAGAGTCAAGCTTCCCTGCAAGAGCAGCAAGTGTTCTTACTTGCTGAGCCATCTCTCCAGCCCAGCAAATGTTCTGCAAAGGATGTCAGTAATATCTGGGGGTGGTGGCACATGCTTGTAATGCTAACACTCAGGAGGTGGAGGAAAAAGAATCTGAACTTCGAGGTCATCCTCTACTACACAGCAAGTTTCAAAGCTAGCCTGAGCTACGTGGGACTCTGTCCAAAATTGGGTGGAGCTGAAGAGATGGCTCAGCAGCAAAGAGCACTGGCTGTCCCCTGTGCAGGCTGTGGGTTTGGTTCCCAGCATCCGCATGGTCCAGAGGATCCAATGCCCTTTCCTGACCTCCAGAGATTCTGGCACATATGTAGTGTCTGCTCACGCAAGCACGCATGCACACACATAAAAAAAGTTATTTTTCAAAATGTCAGACAAATGTGTAAGTTGAGAAGGTGAGTGGATGAAAAAAAAAGAAAAATATGTTCTCAGAGCTTCAGAGAGGACTAATCTGTATTACATTTATTTGTTATTTATTGTGTGTGTGAGTGTGTGTGTGTGTGTGTTTAGACTCACTCTTCACACCTGTATGGTGGTCAGAGGACAACTTGGAGAAGTCAGTTCTTTCTACTGTGTAAATCCTGAGGAATGTACTCAAAGCCTTCAGGCTTAGCTGTAAACACACTTACTGACTGAGCCATCTCACTGTCCCCCTTTTTTTCATCTGAATGAATACATATATACATACTATGTACATACAACACATATATACATGTACATATATGTATGTGTGTACATATATCTTGGGTTTATAACATTTCTCCTTCCCTTTCATCCCTCCAAACACTTACGCGCACTCTCCTTCTTGGGTGCCTTCAAATTTATGGCCTTTTTTTTTTTTTAACTAACATATTAGTAGCATATGTCTTCCTAAAATAATCTACTCAATCTGTATGTTGTTGTATATATGTTTTTAGGGGAGATCATCTGGTATTGGAGAACCAGTTGGTGTGCTCCTCCCTGGAGAAGATCATCTCTCTCAATCTTAGAATTCCTTACCTGCACTTCTTTGTGTAGTGTGAGGCCTCGTGTAATGTAAACGTTTGCACATGCACGCGCATACACACACACACACACACACACACACACACACACACGTATGTGTGTGCGAGTTTAAACAGTTTCCCGTAATCCAGACTGGCCTTCAACCTTTTATATGTTTAAGGATGACCTTGGACTTGAGATCCTCATGCCTCCAACTCCCTCAATTACAGGCCTGTACCGCCATGTCACCTTTAAGCAGTGCTGGGATCCACGCTAGGGCTTCATGCATGTTAGACAAGTGCTCTCCAACGTGTATTCAAAACAGGAAGGAGGGCAACAGGAAAGACAACCATAGGCTGGTGTTCGGGCCGACGTCTAGCTTAGTTTTAGCAAGTCAGCTGTAGAAGTTATTAAAAATTGAGATGCGAATCTTCCATGGGACAACGAAAGCTTCTGCTTCAGCCAAAGACCATATTGGTTTTTTGTCTGTTTGGCTGGTTGGTTGCTTTTGTTTGTTTGTTTTCATTGTTTTGAGACAGAGTTTCTCTGCATAGCCCTGGCTGGCCTGGAACTCGCTCTGTAAACCAGGCTGTCCTCAAACTCAGATTTACCTGCCTCTGCCTCGTGAGTGCTGGGATGGACAGTATTGTGTCGCCACCTCTAGCTCAAAGACCTTGCTGTTAATGAAGGTCCAGCTGCTCATGTTGGGGGCTGAGGCAGTATCCTAGCCTCATGCATGGCAGAGGCTCACAGGAAAAGACAACAGCAGGGCAGTCTATGCAACTGGGTGATGGCATGGATGGTTCTCAAAATGTTCTTAGTACAACTAAAAAGTGTATGTCGGTATTGTGCTTTTACTGAAGTTTAATTTGAACTTTTAAGATTTTTGTTTTAATGTGGATGAGTGTTTATCTGTAGGTCCCTGTACCATGTGTGAGCCCAGCATCTAAGGAGGCCAGAAGACAGATCCCCTGGAGGCAGAGTCACAGACTGGGATGAACCACCAAGTGGCTGCTGGGAACCAAACCAAGGTCTTCTGCAAGAGCAGCTGGTACTCTTAACCACTGAGCCATCTCTTGTATCGGCCCTGGTACGGATGTTCGTATGGAGAGATTTGGGCAATGGCATGCGGTAATTGCACAGCGGCCCAGGGATCCCTTTCAACATATCTGGCTTTGAACTATGCTCAGAATCAGTCAGGCAAGTTGGCAAGACCCACCTCTGGGTAACTGGCATGCTTAACCCCTTATTCGGAAGTCTGTAGATGTGATCTTCTCAGTGGAAAGAAAACACCTACCATGCTGTGAATTTGCCATTCGAGGATACATCTGTATCAGGCCTGACATCTGTTTAGCTGTGTCCAACATCAATGACCCCCTCATTATGTGTCACTTAAATCTGCACCAGCTGGGGGGGGCTGGAGAGACAGCTCAGTGGTTAGGGCACTGGCTGTTCTTCCAGAGGTCTGGAGTTCAATTCCCAGCACCCACTTGGCGGCTCACATCCATCTATAGTGAAATCTGGCGCCCTCTTCCAGTATGCAGGTGTACATGCAGACAGAACACTGTGTACATAATAAAAAAAAAAAAAAAACAACTCTCCGCAGCTGTCTAATGTTGGCACTCTCAGTCTTCATGCTGTCACTTTTCCATGGTAAAAGCTATTTTGGCACTTCTACACTTGGACTCTGCATTGGTCTAAGAGAAAGTTTAAACTCAGCCATGGTGCATGCCTGTAATCCCAGCACTTGTGGAGGCGAAGGCAGGTGTATCTCTGAGTTTGAGGCCAGCCTGGTCTAAAAAGTAAGTCCGGGACAGCCAAGGCTACATGGAGAAACACTGCCTGGGAAAAACAAAAAAGTTTACAGTCTTTTAGCATAC
The DNA here is from genome assembly GCF_030254825.1 of Meriones unguiculatus. Classification (NCBI taxonomy): domain Eukaryota; kingdom Metazoa; phylum Chordata; class Mammalia; order Rodentia; family Muridae; genus Meriones; species Meriones unguiculatus. The sequence continues at coordinate 112,954,691 of NC_083353.1, forward strand.
TTTACAGTCCTCTATGTAAGAGTTCAGGTTTTTTTGTTTTGTTTTGTTTTGAAGTAGGGTCTCCCATAGCACAGTATAAACCTGAGTTCACTGTGTCACACTGAGGATGACCGTGGACTTCCGATTCTTCTGCTTCTGCCTTCCAAGTGCTGGGATGTCCAGTGTGTAACCCCATACCCAGCTCCCAGGCTCCTTTCCATCATGACCTTCCATCTCTCCACACTTCCTAATCCTCCCAGCCTCAGCCTGACACAAATGTTCTTTCTCTTCCAACTCTTCATACACACTTCCTGTTCTGATCATTTTTCAACAGGTTTCACATCCTGTTGTGATCATATTCAAAGCAGCCTTACCCCAGCTCTCTTCACCCATGACTCCTACCAATGGCCTGCTTTTCAGTGTAGATAACATCCTCTTCTGAATGATTTCCTCTGTCTCAAGAGGCCTCATTGTGTGTTTTCACCTCGATAAAACCTATAACACAGCTTGTTCCTGTCCTCACTACCCACTAAAATGCAGCCTCTCTCTCATCATGGGGAATGTCCCCTCCATACCCAAGGGGACACACTGTACATGTTGAAAATATTATTTATCTATCTGTCTGGGTATCTATCTATCTATCTATCTATCCATCTATTTTTTTGAAGCAGGGTTTCTCTGTGTAGCCCTGGATGTACAAGAACATGCTCTGTAGACCAGGCTAGCCTCGAACTCAGAAATCTATCTGATTTTCTCTCCCTAGTGCTAGGACCAAAGGCATGCACCACCACGCCAAGCTCACCTTCACTCGTTATTTGTAAAGAGCACGGCTGACCGAGGTGGCTCACTTCTCCAGTGGCAGCACTTGGAAGGTAGAGACAAGAAGATCGGGAGTTCCAGACCAGTCTCAGCTGCACGAGAGTTCAAGGCCTGGCTGGACCACATGAATCTCTGTTATCCCAGGAAACCAAAATAAAGAACTAGCACGGTTGTGGCGGGAAGTGCTGTGTCCTAACACATACTGAAGGCTTCCTCCGCAAACATGGCCTGGCTTTGGAGTGTGGGCACCAGCCTCTCAGCTGCTAGCTGGGTAGAGGACACCCAATTTGGAAGGAGTATTGCTTCCATTACTACTAAGCAGTCATTTCCCTATAAAGAAATAATTGTTGCAAGTGTGGAGCTGGGAGGAATCTGAAATGGAATATCTCAAACTTCCCACCTCCCCCCCCCCAAAAAAAAAGATAAAGTCAGTTGTCCAGGTTTCCCAGGGGTCTAGAACAACAGAAGATGTACATACACAAGGCTGCCTGGCTTTAATCCGGGTAATCCTCGCCGGCATAGTGGCACATACCTTTAATTCCAGCACTGCACTCGGGAGGCAGAGGCAGGCAAATCTCTCTGAGTTCCAGGACACGCCAGAGCTACATAATGAGATGCTGTCTTGATACATAGATGATAGATAGATAGACCAACCTCCAAAAGCAACACAAAATCTGGGTAATCCCAATGAACTCTGTCTTAGTAGCCCAAGGTTTTACCTTCTCTAAGCTTCACCTCCACCAAAACACATCTCTCTTAGTGGAGGTTTCATTGCTGTGAAGACACAACATGACCACAGCAACTCTTATAAAGGCAAACATTTAATTTGGAGCCGGCTTATGGTTTCAGAGGTCTAGTCCGTTATCATCATGGTGGGAAGCATGGCAGCACGCAGGCAGACATGGTGCTAGAAAAGAAGCTAAGAGGTCTAAAACTTGATCTGCGGGCAGCAGAAGGAGACTGTGTACCACACTGGGTATTGCTTGAGCCTGTATGAGACTTCAAAGCCCGCCCACAAAGTGATGCACTTCCTCCAACAAGGCCACACCTACTCCAAGGCCACACCTCCTAATAGTGCCACTCCCTATGGCCAACCATTCAAATGCATGAGTCTATGGGGATCATGTCTATAGTGAAAATTCTAGAATTTTGGTTTCTTTAAAAAACACAAAAATACAAGCCGGGCATGGTGGCACAGACCTATAATTGTAGCACTCAGGGAAGCAGAGGCAGGCAGATCTCTGTAAGTTTGAAGCCACCCTGGTCTACAAAGTGAGTCCAGGACAGCTAAGGCTACACAGAGAAACCCTGTCTCAAAAAACAAAACAAAACAAAACAAAAGACACAAAAATATTATAAGAATGTGCTTTAGCCACCTGAGAGGGGAGGAGCCATGCCAGGCCACAGAGGAGGATAATGCAGCCAGTCCGGATGAGACCTGATAGGCTAGGGTCAGATGGAAGGGGAGGAGGACCTCCCCTATCAGTAGACTTTTAGGGGGGTTTGGGGAGGAGATGAAGGAGGAAGGGTGGAATTGGGAGTGAATGAGGGTGGGGGCTACAGCTGGGCTACAAAGTGAATAAACTGTAATTAATATAAAAAATAAATTAAAAAAGAAAAAGAATGTGTTTTAGTTTTAATCTCAGGTGTGGGAATACCGGGCTGCTTTGGACTATGTGCAGCAGCTGCCTGTGATTTCCTTCATGCTCTAGTAGGGGCATGAGAGGCGGGTTGGTGGTTGGTGGTCATTGGGGTAGAGGGGTCTTAGTTTGTTACTAGTCTACTCAAAGAAGAAACAAGAAGTTAGATACAAGGCTCTTTCTCTCCCGTCTATCCTTCTTTCTCTCCTATCTAGTAATAGGAGGTAAGATGGTGGTGGTTCAGGCGAAAGGGGAAAGATTGGGAAAAAGAAGAACCCACAAGGTAGCAATGACAAGCTACACATAGTGTTGGTATAATGTTCTTGTGGAATGTATACAATTTACCCTTGTTCATGCAAATACTGATTTTTCTACCCCACTATCTGGTTTCCAACCAGACATTGCATTGTGATGTTTATTCTAAGCATCACCTGTCTCAAGTTTGTGTAAACATGCCACCATTTGTTCACTATATTTTTAGTAAAACAACCAGTCAATGCTGTGCAAAGGAGAGAATAGGGTAGGATATCCTGGTCCAGAGGGGAGGAGAAGAAAGCGAGTGGGGGTAGTCAGAGAGCAGAGATCCGCAGGACAGGACTTGGAACCATGAGGAGAGATAAACCAGACCTAAGCTATGGGTAAAAGCAAGCATAATGGATAAAATCTGAATGGGAGGAAACTATGCAGGCATGGGGGTTTAGGATGGAGTAACTATTGCCCAGCATCGTGCTCTTGGTTAACTAAATACATCCTAGTCTCTTTGTGGTGATTTGGGTATACAGCTGGTTTAGGAATAAACACTGCTTTAACTAAAAGATAAATAATAAATATTAATAACCAACAACACATACCTATTCAAACCACCACATCGACCCAAGGCATTAAGCTATATGTGTCTGTTCCTCACACATTATCTGTTGAAAAAACTCAAAAAAAAGTTAGCTTTCATTACTTTCCTATTTGTACTGTTTTTTGTTTATTTGTTTGTTTTTTGTGTTGTTGTTGTTTTTTTTGCATTGATTTATGGGGAAAAATAGAAGCACATGATAATTTTCTCTGTGTCCTCTTATTTTTGTTTTGTTTCGTAACAGACTTTTTCCTGGGGAGACACAGGTCTACTCACCCCAGAGAGGGAGCCGTGACAGCCTAAGTACAGATACCATCACAGTCCACCTTGATAAACTGGTAATTTTTGTGTGTGTGTGTGTGTGTGTGTGGGTGTGGGGAATGATACTTACAGGAATGTGGGTGAAGGATTACTTACAGCAGTAATGACGCAAAGACAGTAGCAACACCAAAGCTCACCCCAGCATGGGTGACAGCTTGCAAACCTGGGAACCTAGAGCACACTGCACAGCCTGATGGCAGCTCATCAGAGGGGAGGGTGTCCTTTCCAGGTGACTGAATTGATCTGAGCCTTTTCCAGGCAGCTTGGCTGGTCTGTGTCTTCCAGGCTTGTGGACTTGTCTCAGTTTTCTTTGCAGCTTGGCTCTTCCCAACGTGCCTCGTAGGAGTCTTTTCTATTTATATATACTTTGGGGAGGGAGGAGCTTATTGAATCTGATCAGTTTCAGGGACTTCCTGCGATTATGTTGCATTCTTTACTTTCTGTTTTAATGAGCATTCCCATGATAGAATGTTTCAGTCTCCGAAGAAATCGCTACACAACATGTTTATTTGTTGAACTGGTTTGTTTATTTTTTTTTTTTAAGACAGTCTGGGTATGTAGAGCAGGCTTGCCTCCCACACACAGAGGTCTCGCTCATTTTGGCACCTGAGTGCGGGGTTTAAGGGCCTACACTACCATGTGTGGCTTGAATTTTGTGGGGTCTTTCTTTTTTTCTTTTTTTTCCTCTTTCCTTTTAAATATCCCTTTGGGGCTAGAGAGATGGCTTGGCAGTTAAGGTCACCTTTACTGCTCTTCTAGAGGACCCAAGTTCAGCACCATGCCAGGCAGATCCAGAGAGATTCAATGCCCTGGCTTTGTAAAGCTCTAGCCCTCACCTCTACATGCCCATTCCGTGTGCATAGACACATAATTAAACATGAAAGTAAAATTTAAAGATCTTACTTCCTTTCTCTGGGCACCCTCACTGCTAACTTAACATTCTGCTGCACGGCCTCAGAACGCCAAGCAGGGGTGGCCCTTCCTACACTCTCGTTGTCTGCTTTCAAGGGGTAGGGCTGCTGAGAAGCATAAGAGAAATATACACGCTGTGTTTTAAATGAACGTTCTGTTGTGGGTTTTTGTTTTTTTGTTTTTCCATAGAAAACCCATAAACTGGTATCGATCTCTGTCCCTATCCTCCTCATTTTCCAGCGCCTAGAGCAGTGGTTCTCAACCTTCCCGTGGCTGTGACCCTTTAATACGGCTCCTCATGTTGCCGTGACCCCCCAACCGTATTTTTGTTGCTGCTCCGTGCCTGTAATTTTGTTACTGTTATGAATCATGAATAATGCAAATATCTGATATGCATGATATCTGATATGGAAGGGTCATCTGCAAAGTAGCCTCAACCCCCAGGCTGAGAACCTCTGACCTGGAATTACATTGGTTTGTGGAAGGCAGAACTATTAGAAGTTGCGATGACAATGGAGAGTAAGCGATGACCCATCTTACGTGGCTGGTGCGTATATAATTTAATAACCATTTAAAAATGGTTTATTTTTATTTGTGTATGTGTGTGTGTGCGCGCGCGCGCACGCGCACCGTGCGTGTGGGTACCCTGGAGGCCAGAAGAGGGTGTCAGATCTCCTGGAGTTGGAGTTACTGGTCACTGAGTCAACTGAGGGTGCTGGGAACAGAATTCTGGTCGTCTAGAAGAACACCGATCACTCTTAACTTCTAACCCTTCTCTCCAGCCCTCTAACTTAATATTTTTTATCTATAAGAAAAAATCTATTTAGAGTCAGAAATACATTTGTTTGTAAAAAAAAAATCAATTTACAGATGTGTAATAATGTATAAGAGAACTAGACTTTCATCAAAAGAAATGGTTTTAATGGATGCTAAAGCAAAAAACAAAAAATTGTTTTTTCTACCAATCAATCTGTATGACATTTCTCCAACTTCTAAGATTTGCCTTTGGGGGCCTATGCCAAGTGGGGTGTCTGTAGCTCTGTGCCTGTGTACCAGAGAATGATGCCTCAGAAGAGGCAGTGGGCACAGGGTTGGAAGGGCCACAGCACACAGCCACTAGGCTGCTTGCTTTAAAGGCTCTTGGGGTGATGTAGAGGGCTAGAGTATGAGTGTGTCCCCCAAAGCAGGGCCTGCACATCCACGAGGCGTGGAAAGGCAGAGCGCAGACTTGGCAAGTCTCCCCTGGGCACGGAGAAAAGTTTCTAACAAACAGAAGTGGAGCCTGGCGTGGTGATGTAAACCGCTGAGGTAAAACTTTGTGACTGCGCCTTGGGCCTCCCGGGGGAGCTGCCCTCTTGCCGCAAAGTGACGCAAGCCGCGCGGCCTTCAGGGCCTGCCTCCTCGCAGCTGCCGAGAAAACTTTTAATTGCTTTATTATCGTACTCTCAACTCTCCTTTCCAACAGCAAGCGAAAATTATAGTCCTTTAAAAGTTTGTGTCCTGTGGCTCTCCACCTGCCTCCAATTAGAATAAAAACTTTGAGTGACAAACATGTTTGGGTAGAAACTTTGAGTGACAAACATGTTTGGACTATTCCAAAGCTCTGGAGGAGGCTTAGCCTTTAGCAAGCAGAAGGCCTTTGGAGCGCTCTGAGTGGGGATTCAGCCTCTTCCCCAGCTGCGGTGCTAAGTTTCAGGTGGCTACCTGGAGGCCCTTGCCGAGCCGGGTCAGGAGGTCACAAAGTACCAGGGAAAGTCAGAAACTTTCCCACGCTGAGGACTCCTTCAGAAAGTTCAGTCAGGCTTCGGTGGGTCAGAGGGAAATAAAAATAACAATAAACTAAGCACCCGCTGTTCAGAGTGTTGGCTGTAGCTGCTTAGTGACTTGCTCCTAATAGAAAATCATATATAAAGTATCCAGACAAGCCATTCTGGAAGCATACATGTATACAAACATCAGTTGAATTGTCTTTCTCTGAACAAGAACAGAAATATGACATTAGCAATCCGCAGCCTTCAAAACATAAGGAGAATTTTAGTGACCAAACTTACCAATTGGTCACTAACAATTGGTTTATTATTTACCTATAATAAACCTGGCAAAGCCATGTCCCGAGAGCCCCCTGCTTGGGTGGTGTTCACAACAGCAATGTACCTTGCAAAGAACAGGCTGACATGCTCGTGACTGCAAATGCTACCCTCTGCTATGTGGGTGAGGACCTCCGGGACACAGGGATTCACAGTGGCAGGAGACTAAATCTGCACTTTGAGAAGAGGTTAATTTTTGTGGAAAGTCATTCTCTGAGGAAAAACAAAAAAACAAAAAAACAAAAAACATGACAGTGATCATCTGTTTCCGTAATCGAAAAGTCAGGGCAAGGCCATCATTGTGGCACACACCTTTAATCTCAGCACTCAAGAGACAGAGGCAGGTGGATCTCTTTGTGAGTTCAAGGCCAGCCTGGTCTACCTAGCAAGTTCCAGGCACCAAGGTTATGTAGTAAGACCACTTCTCAAAACAATAACAAGGGAAGTCAGGACACTACATGGCAACTGGGTGTGTGTGGAGAGGGGGTTGGTCTTAAAATAAATGATGGGTGAATAAGAGGTGGAATGGCAGGAGAGAAAAGACAATGCTATGGGGTTCTTTGGTCTGGGCAGGAGGATGATTCCATTCTGTTGCAAGCACGAAGAGCACACGTACTCTTTTCAAATGACTTCTAAGGGGAGAAACAGGAGACACCAGAACAGGGGGTGTTTTATTTTATCTGAGTCCACAGTTACCAAGGTGTCACTTATCTTTGTCTTTGGAAGGAAGGTTGAAGGTCTTGGCCCGTCTCATAGTGTGGGGGGGTCTTCTCCGGGCCCTCAGCAGAGTTCCTGGGGTCAAGATCACTGGTTTAATCCTTAGAGATATGAACCATGTGACATCCAGGGGGGTGCTGGAGCCACCTGGTCGAATCCCTTCCAGCAAGGATCCACTTGCTATGTAGGTCGGTTTTAAGGAGGACCAGCCTTCCCCCCACCACCCCCAGTTCACAATCTTTGCGGGGGGGGGGGGGCGGTGTCCCATCCTTGGGACTGGAGTGTTCACTAGTTCCTGTTGGGCTTGCTAGACTTGTTTACTATAAATGGGATCATTTGATTGGCATCAGAGTCTAAGATCAGATCTATCACGAGGAAGAAGGGCCAGCTCTCCAGTAACTCACAGTCTGAACTTGGCGTTGGATTTAGGAGTTGTTTTAATTTTCCCGGGGCAGTGGGTAACAGGCTAGCCATCTTTCAGAGGCTTCCTGGGAAAATGTTACAATGTATTCGATAGTTCCTTCAACTGTTAAGTGAGGAACTCCAGTGCAGATACTTGGTTTCCGGGCCGTAGGAATAGACTGTCACCTGAGGTATACACCATGGCCCACTCTTGCTCTGGAATGAGCAAGGGAAGCCTTGGGATAGTTTCTTTTCTGCGGGTCTTTGCCACTTCAGTAGCCTTCTCAGTCCTAGTTGAGAAGAGATTCCAGCCGGCAGGCAAAGGTGTCTACAGACACCCACAGACAGGGAAGGCCCAAAACACAGTGCTTGCTGTGGTGTCCAGTCTTTTTCCTAGGAACAGTTTAGCTGCCGCCTCTGATGGGGTATCTTCCCTAGTGGACCGGGTAGTATAATCTTTATCCTCCACTGCAGGGGCTGTGAATTAGGGTGAAGAAGACAGCGGCGGCTTTCGCACAGCTCTGTGAATGGGATTGACATGGCTGAATTGGGCACTGATAAATGGTTTAAGTGGAAAGTGATGGTATCATATATATATATATATATATATATATATATATATATATATATATGATATCATATATATAATATGATATATATGTGAGATATATATATAGCACAATTTAAAATAAAATTTATGAACAGAGAGGAAGAAGAGAATTAAAGTAACACAAATAGATTATCTGCGGGATACTTGGAAAGTGTTTGGGGAGTTGGGTATTTTTCATTGTTGGTAAGTTAGGTTGTGCTTTGTTTAAAATGTGAATAACAGTGACATAAAATATTGTTTTCTGTGTTGCTATGGCATTAGAACCTTCCCCTAGCTCTCTAAAAAGGAATGATTTCAGAGAAGTACAAGGGATTTATTTAAAAAAAAAAAACACCTCAGTATTTGTTTATATTTAGTCTGATTGTTGCTTTTCTTCAAAGGTTAGTTTTTTATTATTTAATCTTTTAAAAGATTTATTTTATATGAATGCATTTTTTTTCCTATACGTGTGTATGTGCACCATGAATGTGCCTGGTACCTCGTACCTTAGGAGGTCAGAAGAGAGCATTAGAATTCCTGGACTCAGAGGTATGGATGGTTGTGAGCCACTTTGTGGGTGCTGGACACCGAATCCAGGTCCTTCAACTGCTGAGCCATGTCTCCAGCAGGCCTGACTGCCATCTTTATTGGGCAGTTGGACATTCTACCTGTGACATTCAAAGTTTTCTCAGCAGGGGACAGATTGCAGCACCTGCCTGACCTGTACAATGCGCAAAGACATATTTACATATATGGATCGGGGGGGGGGGGGGCGTTGACAGTTAGAACCCTAAGAGGTGGGGGCTGTGGCTTCCCTTCCCTCCCAGTGTGAGGACCCTGTTAAATGGTTCCCACTAGACTTTTATTCCTGGCCTTCCTAAGTGTGCTGGCAGAGGATGGGAACAGTGGTGTCTTTCTACCCAAGCGGTGAGAAAGCTTACGTTTAAAGAAGGTGGTGCGTGGCCCAACACTCGCTGAGCACACGGGCTGTGGGTTTAGATGCCGGCATCACATACATGCAAAAGCCACAGAGGACAGGATATAAAAGTCAAACAGCCTGAGAGGCCACAAGCCTAGGGCATTGGGCCCTTTGTCGTGGACAAAGGATGCTGCTTGGACCTGGCAGAGGGAGTTAGCATCGGGAGAGCTGGTGTTTCCTGTAGCTTTGCGTACAGAATTACAGTATCTCAGAACATCACCGCCAGCATCTTATTCATCTCGAATGGCAGCAAAGTAATACGGAAGGCAGGCAAGAAGGCAAGAGAGGAGGGAAGGAAGACCAAGAAGGATGACAGAGAAGACTCTTTGGTGATAAAAACATGTAGCAGCCCCTGGAAAGATGAAGGGAAGCTGACAGGGAAGTATGAACTTGTGGTTTAGGATGGGGGAGGGGAGCTTTGAGTGGCCAGGGGAATGGCTAAAAAAAAATTCAGGAGGGATTCTGGAGGTCAGCCAGATATTGGATAGGACGAGGAGAGAAGGCAAGCAAAAATGAGAAAGAATTACAACTGGTTTTTTTTTTTCTTATCTCAAGAAGGAAATCCACTAGAGAGACAAAAATATCCACGAAAGCTACCCCCTAATATTTCGTTCCCTAGTGCCCTGGATACAGAAAATGTAGCGTGCGCTGCTGACACCACATGAGGGAAAAGAAGCAATAGATGTGGGCTGTGTGAACATCACTTTGCACTGTAACAAACTACCAGGAACTGCCACTCTAGAACAAGACAACACTGGTGATCTCTCAGTTCTTGGGTAGAGGGTGACACAGATCTCAGAACATGATGCCTGCAGAGTCCTTCTCTGCAAAAACCTAGGCTCTTGGGTAGATCCCCCTCCTGATTCTAAAACCATGCCCTCATTGGCTCTCACACCTCTGTTCTCAAAGCATCTCTCTGCCCCCTTCTTCTACTTCTCTACTTATATATATATATATAATGTGTACAGTGTTCTGTCTGCATGTACACCTGCTCGCCAGAAGAGGGCAGCATATCTCATCTTAGATGGTTGATGAGCCACCCTGTAGTTGCTGGGAACTGAGCTCAGGACCTTTGGAAGAGCAGCTAGTGCGCTTAACCTCTGAGCCATCTCTCCAGCCCCCGCTTCTCTACTTTTAAGGTCTTTGTGACTCTCTGGCTCAGCCATGTAATCCAGAAACCCCCTACTTGAAGGTCATCTGACTGGCAGTGACAATTCTATCTGCAACTGTCATTCTCCTTCCCAGGTCCTGCGGGCTTAGAAGTGGCTCTGCTTGGAGGAGGAGCACCAGTCCGCACAACACAAAGAGAACCCCAAGCATTACAGTTGGCACTCGCTGTGTGCCAACAAGCTATGAAAGAGTAACTTGGGGATGGTGGACTGTGCCACAGACATAATATACAAAAAAGGATAATCATGGCTTGTGGCTAAGTTGGGTGTTCAGCCTGGGTAAAGACTGTCAGCCTGTTGCTTCTCTCCCTTGCTGTGTGGAGAAACATAACTGTTCTATGTCCAGGGTGCTCAGATGGGTGAGACCCATCAGTACCATTAGCTGGAAGCAAATACCAAACACTCTCGTTTGCCTTCTGTGCACAGGAAGGTGCTCACTTTTCTCAGTCTCCATGTTGAGAAGGAGCTGGGGAGCCTGGAACTCACGCTGTAGACCAGGCTGGCCTCGAACTCACAGATATCTGTCTGCTTCTGCCTCCCAAGTGCTGGCATTAAAGCCACCACCGAAAGACTCAAGCTCCATTATTAAACATAGCCCTAGAGGGTCAGGATCCCACAGGGGGAGAGGGGGCCAGAGAGCAACAGTAGGGTATATTATTATACTCTTTCTTCGAGACAAAGAAATCAAAGCCTACAGAAATTAAGAAACTTGTCTACCATTGCCTGATTAGTAAGATTAACTTAGTTCTGATCCAGTTCTAGCTAACTCTTGATTGTTTATTCAATAAATATTTCAGCTTGTTGATTCAAGCTCTTTATTATTTTTATATTATTGGGGGTGGAGTTGGGGTATGCACATGGCACTCAGCACGTGTAGAAAAGGGAATCAGAGGACAACCTTCAGGAGCCAGTCCTTCCGCCATGTGAGTTCTGGGGGTCTGACTCAGATCATGAGGTGGAAGGCACTTTTCACCTTCTGAACCATCTCACCAACCTGAAGTTTACTGAGTTTACTGAGATTCTGCCATTATTATTGGATTACACAGATTTAAAGCTCTGCGGCAAAAAAAAAAAAAAAAAGCTCTGCGGCAATTTTTACTTTAAGCAACACTTTAAGCAACACGGCATGTTTTCGGACAAGTCAAGGAAGCATTGTAAAGTGTGGCAGAGGCAACAGGGAAGTTAGCAGAGATATGGAAAACTGGGAACACATGGGTCTTAGATATTGAACAGGAGGAAGGCGGAAACCACCTGAGACAAAGTGCGCTTTGGTCTTGGATGGGAGGAGGTACCTGTTGCAGATACTGAAGATAAGGTATATTGTGAGCACTGTAGGATGATTGATGATTTCAACGTAAGGTCACTGGGCATGATCTCACGGCTGTTGAACATTTCACTTGCCCTGTCCATGCTCCAATTTCCTCCCTCTTGAAATGGAAATAAATGATAGACTTGTGGAGTTCTCAGGAGGCTGAAACTCATTCCATAGACCCCAGAGTGACAAGGAATAGGTTACAAATAGCCATTCAGTTCTGATAACTAAATGGGACAGAGAGATGTCTTGTCACTCTGCTGGTTCTTCTCCCTTGGTAAAGAATCCCTTAATGAAGCCATGCGCTAAGAGAATCAGCACCTTGGATAGCAGCACCGCGGCTGGCCTGCTCAGCTGCCAGAGGAGGGCTGGGGAATGGTCTTTGAAAAATAAAATGGGATGGCAGATTAGCTTATACGGCCACTATGTTGTAAACGGACTTCCTGGGGTGAGGAGACACCACACACACAGACACACACACACACACGCACACGCACACACCTAACTCACCCCAGAAAGGATACCCACAATAGACTTAAAGTTAAGTCTTGCACCAAAATCCAATTTGATGAACCAATGATTTTCTTAATTGGGATTACCTACAGGAGTATGGAGGAGGGGATTATAGATGGGAACATGATGATTCAAAAGCAGCTGCACTGCGGAAAAGCCCACCCCAACACCAGTCATGACTCACAAACGCCGCAAGCCTGAAGCTTTCTGGGACAGCTTGTAGGCAGCTCAACAGTCCAAGCGTGTTTTCTTAGGGACAAACATCCTCTTGGCTTGGCTGGTCAGCGTTGCTTACTCCTTTATAAGCTGGGGCCTTTGAGAATCTTCCAAATCTGTCTGCTTTTCCGAGACATGCGACCTTTTGTTTTCCTCCTGAGTCCCACAAGCAGCCCTGCCCAGAATGTTTCAGTTATGGGAAACGGCTATACAACCGGAAGCCACCTGGCAGGACAGTTATACCCTCAGTCCTATGAGGGTCATTTAAGGAACTGGGTCCTTCCCTTGGATTAGACTCAGTGTTCTACTGGCCACAACTCGTCTTGCCTAGCCCCACTCAAGACTCTAAACTTGACTTAACCTGACAGCTGTGGCTGATAGATCTCAGGATCTCAGAGTACAGGGTCCAATGCACAACCAACCAGTGAAGAATAAAGGCAGAAGTCATTTCAGAGGCAGGCTGAGGAGGCCTGGGTGCATTTTCCAGCCTAGCCCAGCAGGTGGCAGGAGAGGTCAAGGGTGAGCGAGCATAGCAGCTACTGGGCCCCCTGATGATTTGCACGCAAGGGAGTCCTAAACGTTGGGATGCAAACTCAGATGAGGCGCTACACACCCATAAACATGGCACCCATACAAATTCTTACTTCATGTTTGCTTTTCCTTGGTAGGAGATTGATATAAAACTGGGCCTGGGGGGCTGGAAGGATGGCTCAGCGGTTAAGAGCACTGTCTGCCCTTCCAGAGGTCCTGAGTTCAATTCCCAGCACCCGCATGGGGGTTCACAACCATCTATAATGTGATCTGATGCCCCCTTCTGGCATGCAGGTGAGCATGCAGATAGAGCACTCATATACATACATAAATAAATCTTTAAAAAAAAAAAAGCTGGGCCTGTAGAATGTACAGAGTGGGTCCACCCCAACAGATGGAAGCACTTAGAGGCCTGTGAATGGCCACCTTCACCTCCATGAGGCCCTTCCCAGATGGTTCCTTGAAGGGATGAGGTCCGTGGTGCCCTGCTCCTGACCACTCCAATCTTGCCAGTTTGTGATAATCACAGCTTCTGGGTCCTGTCCCAGCTCTCCTGTGCTCAGTGCGTTCTGCAACACTACATGGAAAAGAAAGGTGACAGAAGGAGGGCAAGGTAGGTCAAGAGGCCCACGACTGGGAGATGACAGCCCCAGCGCATGCTCAGGAGGGTCGAGCTGTACGGACTAAATGAATGGACTACACAAACGCGGGGCACCAAGATTCTAAGGAGCGGGTGGCTGGGGTGAACGCAGACTTGACAGTGGAGAGGGTACAAGAAGAAAAGAGACTGGGGAGCCCAGTTCCTAGGGGCTTTGGGGGACCATTGTGTTCAGAGACCACACGCGGCTCAGGGGCCAGAGCCCGCCTATCCCTGCTTCAAAGAGCAGTAGAACAGACTAGCCCACATCTGGGAAGCATCAACAAGTTCCTGGCTGGATTCTGCCAGGGCCTTGGAAGGGCTTAGAACCTCAGGGTCACAGAAATGAAATCTAGGCACCATGTTTTTGTCATGTTTTAATTACTGGTTTATAGTGCGAGGGATTGAACCTCAAGGCCTCCCTCACGCATGCTTAGAGAAGCATTCTTCCAGAGCTCCAGGCACAAGCAGCCATTCTGAGATAGGGTCTCAGGGTCCCTGGGCTAGACTTGAACTCCCGTGGCCAAGTCATCCACCTAACTCAGTCTCCCAAGTCATATAGGTGTGCCCAAGGCTGCCCAGTCAGACTCTCTTCTAGACAACGCCCCACCCCTACGCCAGGTCAGGAGACACAAAGCATCGGTCTTCTGCAGTTGGGTCTTAGGTATTTGGGAGAGTGGGATGATGAAACACATAGGCCCTTTCTTGTCTGTGATAGATCTGGGAAGGACTCCTTAAATTTAGCCCCATCTCAGAGTCCCTCTAGGACTCTGTCAGAAACAGTGTGCTTCCTGTCTAGGGTGTCCTGACGTCAGCAATGAAGAAATCAGCGGTGTCTTTGCTTGCACTGGCCATGCTCACAAAGTCAGGCCCATACAGCTTCAGCTTCAAGCTCCCATGCCGGGAGCACTCACTGTGGAGCTCGGTGCTGGGTTGGCCCAAGCCAGGCAGCTCTTTAGACCAGGCACCATGGCGCTCATGCTGTCTTCTTGTCAGGCTAGACTTGAGTGGCACACAAAGCCACTGGTCCTCTTCTTTCTTCTACTCTTGGAGTCAAGCCATTTGGACTGAGACCATATGAAGTGTAAGACCATATGGAATATGAGTTAGTGAGCAGCTTACAGGACAGGTCAACTAAGTAAGACATATTACCAGGTACTCTTGGCTGTGACCTGAGTCCTATAAAGAGGGACATTGGTTGAGAGAGCGGTATTGTGTGGGAGGCTGAGGATGGAGGGTTAGATGGGGGAAACCTTCAGAAAAGGAGAAAGGAGAATAAGTGTGTTGGTGTAATGTTCTTTTGAAATGTATACACCTTACCCTTGTTCATTCAAATGCTGATTTCTCCCCCACCCCTACTTTCTGGTTTCAATCCAGATACTGCCTTGTGATACACATTCTAAGCATCCTGTCTCAACTGTGTGTAAACAGGCCAAAATAAATCAACTAGACACAATGTTGTGCAAAGGGAGGAGCCAGAGGACAGGAATGAGTGGGAGGAGAAGGGGCCAAAGGAGAGCTGGGAGAGATCTGGGAACTACATGGAGAGATGGACTGGACCTAAGATATCATTAAAAACAAGTATGTGGGAAATCTAAATGTTAGGAAACTATGAGGGCTTGGAGGTTTAGGATGGAGTAAATATTGCCCAGCATTGTGTTCTAGGTTAATTAAATAAATCATGGTCTCTGTGTGGTGATTTGGTTATACAGCTATTTAGGACTAACAGCAGCATTACTAAAAGATAATTATCAGTAAATAGTAATCTTATTTACAACACAGGCCCAAAGGCCTCAGAGGGACTGCCTCAGTGTGGGCCTTGGTCTCCTGCTGCAGGATACATATCTGCCCACACTCTTGAGGCCCTACCAGACTCACACTCATGATTCTGTGGGCTCATCCTTCTTCTGTCCCAGGGTGAATGCCGGGCCAAAACTGAGAGTTGCAGCCTTGAGCCACAGCCATCTTGGGTAGATAAAGTATGGTCACATTTACCATCTGTGCTAGGTACCTCTTATCATTCCTCTGAGCAAAGAGCAGACAAGAAGCAACTCAGGGAAGACAGACTTATTCTGACGCACAGGGTAAGGATGTAGTCCGTAGGGGCAGGGGTGGCCCACAGCTGGGGGAGCTTCTCCCTCACATCTCAGCCAACCGGGATGCACAGGAAGGGGATGGCTGGCACTCCACGGCCTTACTCCTTTCCCCCTTTTTATCCAGTCCAGGACACCCAGCTCACGTTCAAGCAGGTCTCCGATCCTCAAGAGCCACGCCAAGGTGTGCCACGTTAATGCCCTAGGTGCTTCTTGATCTGAACAAGTGGACAATCGAATTAAGCCACAAACAATCCTGCCGTCCCCACCCTAGTAAAGCAAAGCTTGTCAAACTCATTTCCTAGGCTCCCAGAGAAGAAACCCATAGTACACGGAAAGAGAGAGAGAGAGATGCCAGCCCATCTCTGACCCCAAATATGTCTACTTTCCCACTTCCTTCAGGTACCTGGATAAGCTTGTTGTAGATGGTAGCTTAATTGTAACCTAACTGTCTTTGATTTAGACCCACGTGCTGACAGTACACCCCCAGAGTGACTGGTAGCTGCGTGTGGTGGCACATGCCTGGATGGCCAGCCCTGGAGACGTGGAGGCAGGAGAAAAGCATGAGTTTGAGGCCAGCCTGGCCTGTGTGATGACACCCTGTCCCAAACCAAAAAAAAATCAAAAAGTGCCAGTTTCCTTGTACACTCTGCTCTCTTTTTAGGAGAAAGGGAAGTCGTTCCCCAGAGACAGGGAGAGAAGAAGGGCAGAAAGCCTGGTTCCAGGCCCGTCTCAGTTGCTCCACCCTCACCCTCCCAGCAGGTTATACAAGTCACAAAAATCCTGGTTTTAGATGCCAGGGAGATGGTTCCATGACCACCTAAGTTCAAGTCTCTCTTTTTCATTGTATTTTTAAATTTTATTTATTTTTATTTTATGTGTGTCAGTGTTTTGCCTGCATGTATGTCTGTGTGAGGGTGTGAGATCTTGGAATCACAGACAGTTGTAAGCTGGGATTTGAACTGAGGTCCATCTGGAAGAACAGTTGGTGCTTTTAACTGCTGAGCCACCTCTCCAGCCCCCTAAGTTCCATTCTCAGAACCCACGTGTCCTCGTTAGGTTTCTACTGCTGTGGTAAACACTGTGACCGGGGGAAAAAAAACAAAAAAACAAAAAAAGACACTCATAAAAAAGGGTTTGTCCCACCTTACAATTCTTAGGTCACACCCCATCACTGAGGGAAGTCAGGACAGGAACTCAAGGCAGAAACCTGGAGGCAGGAACAAAAGCCTGGACTCAGAGGAACTCTGCTTACAGACTTGTTCCCCCAGGCTTGCTTGGTTTGGTTTCCTGTACACCCGAGGACCATCTGCCCAAGGGACAGTACTGCCACAGTGGGCTGAACCCTTCCCCATCCATCATCAATTTAAAAAAGAAATGCCTACAGGCTTGCCCGCGGGCCAATATGATGGAGGCATTTTCTCAAAAAGGCGTTCCCGCTTCCCAGACGACTCTAGCTTCTACCAAGTTAAAACCCACCCATCGTACTATGTAAAAAGCCAGATACAGGTACATATCTATAGTCTTAGCACTCTTGTGGCAGGGTGGGAGGTGGAGGCAAAGACAGAATCCCCCTGGCAGCTCGCAGGCTGCCCAGCCTGGAACACACAGTAGAAACAAGAGTGATCCTGCCTCCACAAGGTGGGAGGGGAGAACCGACTCCTGAGCCGTGTCCTCTGACCTTGAGGTGCGCACTTGCACACAGATTAAGAATGGTAATTGTGGGCTGGAGGGATGGCTCAGAGGTTAAGAGCACTGTCCATTCTTCTGGAGGGCCTGAGTTCAGTTCCCAGCAACCACATGGTGGCTCACAACCATCTATAATGTGATCTGATGCCCTCTTCTGGCATGGAGTTGTATGAGCAGACAGAGCACTCATGTACATAAAAACAAATGACAGATAAACATTAAAAAAAAAAAAAAGGAATCATAGTTGTAACTTGTAAAACTCCTGTCCTGGGATAAACTGGCTGGAGCAGATTCTGTCCCTTGCTGCCCAAGGCTTTTGAATGGTACAGTTAAGCTTGTGGAACTGGAAGAAACAGCTCTGTGTACTGTGTCCAGGGTCAGTGACCCTGAGCAGCGTAGGCCCAGTCACTCCCATTAGCCTCAGAAACCTAGTGCTGCCTCGCGTCTCCCACCTGGACCCTGGAGTTCACCTCAGTCTGCCTGAGATTCCTTCTGAATAAAGGGTTCTACCGTGGTTTGAATGTGAACCGTTGCCTACAGGTTCACGTGTTTGTAGATCTCTGAGTTGATGCAAGGCGGGGATGGCTGTTCCCCAGGTAGCATTGATCCCTTCAGCCTCAGGGAAGCGAACAGGAGGGCTTCAGACAGAGAGAGACCAAGGTGCCACTCCCAAGGTGAGGTGGGCAGGAGGTCCCATGCCCCACGCCCACCCTTGCAGCTGGACCTCTCTGAGCTGCTGAGTCTAACACCGGTAGTGATAAACGGGTGAGCTTCCTGGATTCAGCTTCTGGAAACTGGGGGACTACTGAGCTTTTTGTTGGTTTTTTGGTTTTTGGAGACAGGGTTTCTCTGTGCAACCTTGGCTATTCTGAACTTGCTTTGTAGACCAAGCTGGCCTTGAACTCACAGAGATCCTCCTGCCTCTGCCTCCCCAAGGGCTGGGATCACAGGCATACACCACCATGCCTGGCAACTACTGAGCTTTTTGCAAGGTCTAAATTGCCCTAACACAGCCCGAATAAGCCAGTCTGCCCCTTCACCTTCCAGAAGAGGGAAAGCTCTTCCTAGCCTGAGGGTGGGAATGCTGAGGCTGGGGAATAGCAGTTCCTGGTTTCCATGTTCCTGAAAAGCTGTGGCAATCCTGACACAGATGGGTGGCTGGGCTGCCCAAGGTCCCTTGTGCTGGCTTTTACCCAGGCACCCCTGGGTCTTGCAAACCAGGCGCTCCACATTTACCAGAAATCCATGGGACCCTCTGCACCCCACAGCCTGTGACCTTGCTAGCAGACTTGGAACTAACCATACAGCTGGCTTGGCAGCATCAGGGCAGACAGGGGCTTGGGGAGCTGGGTGGGGGCGGATTACCTAGAGGCAGGTCAGACTTTCAAGTGGGACCTTTCAGCAAGCAATCCTTGAACTGTGAGTTGTTAACTTAGTTAAAAATGAACCCAAAGAGCAGCTGAGGCCATAAACTGGTCACAAAGCTCGAGGGTAAACCGACGACAGTGAACATATCAGCTGATCCTTCCTGGCCCAAAGCTAACAGAAAAGAAACTAAATGCAGGCAGTCATCTGCTATCTCCCACGCCCCTCCTGAGCTGAGGCGAGCCGTCAAGTCTGCAAAGTTAAGCCCACGGCACTAGAAGGCAGTTAATTATTTCGTTCTTATTCCGCTCAAGGAAAGAGAGCACAGTTTCGACCCTGCAGTTTTCATGTCCCCCTCAGCAGAAGCTTCGACGGACAGAGACGGGAGGAAACTAAGTTTTCATTCTTTTCTGACTCAGCAGCCTTTGCCCTTTCTGGAGAGACATTCTCTCCTCCTCTTGGAGTGATTTCATTCAAAGCTCCTTTAACCTTTCTTCTAGACCCTCTTGGGTTCTCTGTCTGAGAAGGTGCTGCAGGGGGGATCTCGGCTTAGGTCATCTCACCTGAAGACAGGGTATGAGTGCCCAGGAACAGCAGTGATTTTCACGGTGGGTAAACTTAAATCCTGGCCTGTCTCCAAGCTCAGCCTGACCCCCCACGCCCCTGAAAAGCCTACACCTCAACCCACACCCCTGCACCCTTGCATTATGAACACTTAGCATAAGAAAGTCAAATGTTAGCCAGGTGCGGTGGTGTGTGCTTGCAATCTCAGCACTCAGGGAGGCAGAGGCAGTTCGAGGCCAGCCTGGTCTACAGAGCAAGCCCAGGACAGCCAGACTACACAGAGAAACCCTGTCTCAAAAAAAGAAGAAAAAAGGAAGAAAAGTCAACTACTTCAGAAGCTTGAGTCCAGCCACAGTGCCTTGACTTTGAAGGGACAGACACTTGGAAGGGCCTTGTCGTCCAGATACTTAGAAACTTTGAGGCTTGCAACCATTCTATCTCTGGGAATGAACTGAGGAGGGAGTCCTGCTTCCCAAGAGTGGGAACACGGTAGTCACATGTGACCAAGGCTTGAAGACAGGCCCACCTTCCTCATCCCACCAAGTAGCTACCAAGATGGACAGAGGTGTGACTTGCAGAACCCCATGTCTTATGTGCTGTCCGTTTCTGTTCTCAGGCCTTTGCTAATATGAAAATGAAGTGCCGTTGCGTAGGTGGGGAGCTTGGATGGTCGGAAGGGTCTATAGACCCCTCACCAGGCACACACTCAAGGGTAGAAGAGCCTGCGGCATGAAGTAGGCTTTGCAAGCGTGCAGCTTGCAATTACAGTGCAGCCCTTAGGTGGTGGATTTCTCCCTTCTCCAGGTCTGTATCCTTTTACATATTTACATATTTACATATCCTTTTACATATTCCAAGCAGACCCTGCTCGGTCCCTTGTATATACACGATTTCAGAGCTGAACATCTGGTACTAGACAGGGCTCCTTCCTGATGAGGCTTTTTCCTGACCTCAGCTTTCCTCAGTTGCCTGAAATTCTTTGTTTAGCATCAAGGCCCCATGGGCTTTCCCTTGTCCACTCTGTCATGTGTGTTTGTGTCATCCACGTACATGCTCACGCAGCCATATTGGTGAGACCTTATGGGTATAGTTTCTTTAGTTTTCACCTGATTTCTTTTCTGTTGGGTTTCTGTGCCGTTAAGTACGCAAGGGATTTTCACTGGAACCGTGGAACAAAGAAGGCTTTAAGTAAATGTCCTGCTCCTGTGTGAAGTATAATCCTTGAGTTTATATTTATTTAGAAGACAGTATCTGAGCCTTGAAAGATAAAGCAAGCCTCTGACAGCATCAAGGATGGGTACCGTGAGCACAGACGCACGGTGAGAAAGTCACATACTGGGTGGAAAATGCACAAATCCATCAGCATGGCTCCGGCTGCAGGCCAGAGAAGTTCTGCAGTCCTCTCGGCTCAGAGAGAACAGTGTCCTGGCCACGAAGTGCTCCGGGGCTGGTTGCTGTCAAGGGGAAGCACCCCGCTTATCACGAGTTTGAGAATTCTTCCAGACACACAGTCTCCAAACTCTGGACCTTCTCCTCTTCTAAGCCCTGACAGCAAGATGTGTTCGGCGTAATCTTAACTAGGCAAAGCTCATTAAGGCCTAAGCTGCCTGCACAGATGTTTAGGCTGAAGAATGATGACAGGAGCAGAACAATGCCAGCAGGACAAGTAAACAGCCTGGGTGCCCTGGAATTCCGATCCTACCCAAACAGCCTGGGTGCCCTGGAATTCCGATCCTACCCAGGCAGGGGCTGCAGCTCAGTGGTGCAACACCTACCTAGCAGGTCTAAGTCCTGAGTTCCATCCCCAACACAGCACACACTCACACACACAGTCTCTCACACACAACAAAACAACAACAAAAACAAATGAGATTGGGGAAGGGAGGAAGGGGCATCTCCTAAGCCATCCACTGGGATGTGTGAGGAATCGGAAAATAGAAAAGGCCTCACAGGCTGCGTGCCACCTGACCCAAGCCCTGGTATCCCTGCTTCTTTCCCATATGTCCCCTAACAGCCCTCTGGCCCAGCCTACTAGGCCTCTCCTCCTTTTTTTCATTTCTCTGCTCTGTGTTAAGTGGTAAGCCAAGAAGCTGCTCGTTTGACCACGCAATTCAGCAAAAAGTGAGGAAAGTAATCAGAGATCCAACACATCAGAAAAGCAGAAAGAGCTTAGGGTGGTGATGCAAACCCTTGATCCCAGCATGGAAGCAGGCAGAGTTGGAAGCCAATCTGGTCTGCATAGTGCGATCCAAGCAAGGCTGGGCTATGTTGTGGATATAAACACGTTTTTGTTTTGATCCCAGGTGTGGGATGCGGGACTGATTCAGATAAGTCCACAGCAGCAGACTATTTGCTTCATGTGGGCTCTGAGAGGAGCTCTTTGCCAGCTGCCGATAGTTTAAATCTGAGGACTCTGGAGAGAATAAATGCCAGAGCCCAGAGAGCGTGGAGGAGCCCTGAGAAAGAGCAAGGCTGGTGCTGCTTCCCCCTATGGCTCCTGATTGCTGTTGGTGCAATGAGACAAGAAGTTGGAGATCTCCTGAAACGAGGATTGGACTGGTTCCAAGGAACCCTACGACCCTGACCCTAATCAGCAGGAAGCAGCTAAGAGAACTGCACCCTTTCTCCCACTAACCCTTTCTCTCCTCCCAGGTGTTGGAAGGAATTAGGGTGGAGTAGGGAGAAAGAGATATAAAAAAATGTAAATAAAACAGCTTTTTTTTTTTTCATTTTTTTTTAAGTACGTCAACAGGGCTACAGAATCAGACCGTGGTTTTGGTTTTCTGTTTGCTTGGCTAGTTTGTTTTAAAGCAGAAAGATGGCAGATACGTACAGAATGGGAGAGTCGTATATAAACTGCCTCGTTAGAGGAGACTTCCACAGGGTAGATGACTTCTGGACAGACCCATGAGCAGCTCCCCACTGACCAGTAAGGTTCTCTCTGTCTACAAGACAGCCTTGTGGAGGATTCTGCCCTGACCAGCAGTGCTCTGAGTGTCCTCCACACAAGGCAGGTGACACCATCTGAAAAGCTCTTTCCAGCCCACACCCCTCAGGCAGCTTCCCTAAGAACCCTGTGATCTATAGATGGTGTTCTTCCGTGGGAACGCCACAGAACAGCAGCTGCGAGTCAGGCCTTGTAACGGGAAATCCAGCTGCGTGTTGGGCCCCACGACTGTCACTCTGCCTGTGCCCTCTGACAGTAGCCTTTGGCAGTCAGAATATCCCAAGTGCCCATCCAGTTCCTCCTCAAGGGCTGAGCATGCAAATGGCCAGCTCCCCTGCCCCCCAATCCCACAAGAGCTGGCAGGCAGCGCTCCTGAAAAACGTGCTCGACCCTTACCTACAGCAGACCAGACAGGTGCTTGAGCAGGACCAGGAAAAGGCAACTTGCCAGTGCACAACATCTGCCAGCTTCCTACGGAAGTGGCTCCAAAGCAAAGAGCAATGTGCAAGTCCACTGAGGAAGCCCACAAAGGTGGGAGTGTGTGCCCCAGGAGAAGACCACCGCTCCTGACCATGATTGGCTCCATAGGAGAAGCTCAAGGGCTTGCTTATGCATGGCCCAGGGGACCTGGTGAATGTGTGAAATTCCAGAAGCACCCAGGATCTCCTGGAGTACAATGGGTTTAGACCCCTAGGATGAAGAAGATGAAGAGGCTGCCTACAGAGCACAGTGATAGAGGTCCTCGCTGGAGCTGGGTGCTAATGGCCGGCAAGCCTCCTGCACCTTTCCTTCACCCCAGGGCCAAAAGAGAAACCTGGGTGAGGAGAGGACTGTGTGTCCATCCCCCTCAGCGGGACACGCTCCAAGTCCCTCATGCCTGTCCCTGCAGCCTGTTGTGTCAGGCTGCACCCAAGAGGAGCTGCAGAGGCTAAATTGCTCCATTTCGGATCATTCAGGAAGACCACTTTCTCTGAAGAAGTCACTACTTTACACCTGTGGGCCGTTCCATACTCAGACTCCAGCCTTCAGGTGGATCCTGACTCTGCTTTGGAATCTACCCTGGAAACACGACCCTGGTAGACTTTGAGGGTTTGTGGAAGACTCCTGGGACATGGGTTTAGGTGAATAGAAAGTCTTTATTAGCCTTGGGCTGCTACACTGGGTGTTCAGTATGCCATGGTATCCCCGAGTCTCTCTCAGGGTGAGTTTTTAAGCTCATGTTCTGTGTTGATATACTTCAATTGGCAAGAAGCAGAACCACAGAAGCCAAAAAAAACACAAGGTTAGTGCATTTAGGACACTCCCAGAACCATGGACTTTGATGGATTAGGCTTTTATTTTCATTTTGGCAAGTGATGCCCTTCCACTCGCTTTTTAGGGCCTGCATGGTACTTCCATCATGGAGTCAGTTGTGCTAAGGTCGGGGGGGGGGGGCGATACACACGACCTCACTCCATTCCCAGTTCTGTCTCTTCTGCTTTGTGCTCGTAGCTGAAGATGTGATCCCTCAGTTTCCTGGCCAGGCGGCCAGGCCTGCCGATTGCTACCACACCTCCCTGCCATGACGGGCTGCCTCTACGCCTTTGTTTCTACTGTTGTATTTTATCGGGACAACAGGAAAGCAACCAATGCAATAGTTTAAGAGAGCTGACCTGAAGGCCTGCCTACAAGGCAGGAATGGCTGAGGGTGGATGGGTTTGAGGTGAGGCCCAGGGGTTCAGCTGAGTGGAACCCCAGTCCAGGGGATGGTGCGCCAAATCCCCGTGCCATGGTAATTCCACCTCAGCTCAGATCCAGTGCCATGGTTCAGCCAGCCCTGCACTCTAAAACCACGAGCCAAGCGACTCTTTCCTTCACGGGCTATCATGTAGATGCTAACGTTGACACTGTTTAAATCTTTTAAATTTTGTGAGAGTGGAGCACATGTGTGCCTCAGTGTAGGTGTGGAGATTAGAGCAGCTTGTGGGAGTCCGTCTGTTTCCTCCTTCCACCATGTGGGATGCAGGGATGGATTTCCAAAAGGCCAGGTTTTGCAGCAGGTGTCATCAGCTTGAATTTTTTTTTACAAACATCAAAACCTTCCCAGGAAGCCCCATGTCATCGTCAATGCCATTGAAGAAGGCACCTGGCTGTGTATACACTGTTAATTCATTCTATAATTAAAACCTATCATCATGGGAAGAAAATCTGGGAGTGTCATTAATACAGCATCCTAAAATGTAAGTCAAGGAGCAGCAAATGCTACGTCCTCTTCAACCCTGGATGAGTCTTTTGAGACAGCAGCCCAACAAGGGGCGCTATTTCCCAGTCCCCACGAAGCATTGTGCGGTCCTAGTGAGAAGGGGTGACGCGCTGTTCCTCATCTCGGCAGCAGATGGAGCTATAGAGACCTGAACAAGATCCTAGCCAAATTAAAAAGAAGCCTAAGTGCTTCTTGGTCCGTAAGTTGTTTTGTTTTTCTGTTTGTTTGTTTTCTTCAAGACAGGGTTCCTCTGTGTAGCCTTGGATGTCCTGGACTTGCTTTGCAGACCAGAATGGCCTCGAACCCACAGAGATCTCCCTGCCTCTGCCTCGCTGAGTGCTGGGATTACAGACCTGTACCACTGCATCAGGCTGTTCTGTAAGATTTTTCAGACTGATGGGAAAAGTGATTATAGGACACTGTGAGCTTAAGGCTAGCCTGATGGACATTGCGATTTCCAGGACAGCCAGTGTTACAAACAGAGACCCTATTTTGGAAAAAGAAAAGAAGACAGAGAAGGGGCCTCACCCTGGGGTTAGAGAAACCATTTCGGTAGTTTCTGTGTGGCCTGGGAAGGACTGGGAAAAGAAAGAAGCCAAAAGGACTCAGCACTGAAACACCTCCTGCCCCGGGCTCCCCCACCCATCCAAGGTCAAGCCAAGCACATTGGGATGGAGCAATGTTCCCCTAGGGCGTTCAGAGCACTTGTTGCTCTTGCACAGGACCTAGGCTTGACTACCACATGGCGGCTCACAAGCCTCTGTGACCCCAGTTCCAGAGGATCCAAAGGCCCCTTTCTAGCCTCCACATTCACCAGGCACGCACGCACACGGTACCCACACTTACATGGTGACAAAACATGCTTACACACAGAATAACAAACTAACTAGAAACATTTAGAAAGTTATTTAAAGAAAGCATTTCTAAAATTTGGAAAGCTGGACACGGTGGTGCACGCCTGTGATCCCAGCACTCGGGGAGGCAGAGGCAGAAGGATCTCTGTGAGTTTCAGGCCAGCCTGGTCTACAAAGTGAGTCCAGGACAGCCAAGGCTACACAGAGAAACCCTGTCTGGAAAAACCAAAACCAACCAAACAAATGATATGAGGCCTCACTTTGTACCCCCAGTGGCCTGCCTTGAACTCCAGACGTAGCCCAGGATAGTCCCTTTATCTGTCTGCCTCTATTCCCTGAGTAAAACACAATTTTTTGAGAGACTATAATAAATGTAGAAACTGCGTAACGTAAGGGTTCCCAGTGTTTTTATTTCACCTGTTGATGGACTAGGTTGATTTCAGCTCTTTGTTATAATAGATAAAGCAACAATAAACTCGGGAGTGCAAACATGTCTACAGTAGGCTGTGAACTCTGGGGATATGCCCAGGAATGAAATAATGAAATAGCCGAATCACACAGTAGTTCTGGTTTTTGGGGGGGTTCCTTTTTAGAAATCTCCGAATTGATTTCCCAATGGCTATATTCCTTTATTCCTTTGCACCAGAATCTACAAGAGTTCTTTTTTTTTTTTTTTTTTTTTTTTTGAGACAAGGTTTCTCTCTATAGTCTTGGCTGTCCTGTTACTCACTCTGTATACCAGGCTGGCTTCAAACAGAGATCCACCCGCCTCTGCCCCCCAAGTGCTGGGATTAAAGGCGTGCACCACCACACTTGGGTGAGGGTTCCTTTTTCTTTGCATCCTCTCCAATATTTTTGGTCATATTTATTGATGACAGCCATTCTGACTCAGGAGAGATGGTATTTCAAAATACATTTAATTTGCATCCCCTGACGGCTAGAGACTTCTGAAAATAGCTTCATTCCTGTGGCATTTAATTCCTGCAGTTCTTTTTAAATTCTGGCTACCGGCTCCTTGTCTGAAGTGTCGCTGGTCGATTTCCTACCTTTCTGTGGGCTGCCTCCTAAAGACGCCATCTGATACCATCACCTTGAAGGTGAGGATTTCATCGGATGAGTTTTGAGGGCCGTCAGACATTCCAGCCGTAACAACCTGAAATCTTAATATTTAGGAAGATGAAGCAGGATGAGTGAGAGCCTGAAGGAAGGAAAGAAAGAAAGAAAAAAAGAAAGAAAGGAAGGAAGGAAGGAAGGAAGGAAGGAAGGAAGAAAGAAAGAAAGAAAGAAAGAAAGAAAGAAAGAAAGAGAAAGAAAGAAAGAAGGAAAGAAGGAAAGAAAGGAAGGAAGAGAAGGTGGCCATATTAAAATAAAGCAATATTTTTTACTAGGTAAACTTTTTCGTTTATATAGTTATATTAAATAAATTAATATTCTGTGTGTGTTATTTTAGACAAACAAACCTCAAAGGCATATAGATCTCTGCAGGCCCCAAAAGATACCTGCAGACAAAGCTTTACAGGCTTGTTTCAATGAAAGTGAAATTTTACAGTAAGGCGACATTAGTTTCACACGCCTCCACTTAAGGGTATGACAGCAATGCTTATTATGTCAGGCCCAGCGAGGATGAATTAATAATGTCTTGATGGTTCTGATGGGAAGTACGCTGGTTGGGTTTTCTGGGAAGATAATTGGAACCATGAAAAGAAAAGCAAAAATCAACTTCATCTGTCTCAACTTTCTTAAGCACTTGTCCTTGGGGCTGGGTACATGTCTCAGTGGCAGAGCTTGCCTGGCATTGCTGAGACCCTGGTTTAACTGCCAGCATGCAGAGCCCTTCTCCAGGAGACACGGGCCTGCCTCAAATACCTGGTATACTAGATCCCGCATGTTTGGTTTGGTTTGGTTTGACACAGTCTCCTGTATCCCAGACTGGTTTGTAATTCTCTCCTCAGCTCCAATGCCAATGCCACCACGTCCAACTAGACCACATGTGTTTTTTCAGTGCAGAGGACAGCGCTGACTGGGGAAGAGGCTGCAATCTGATTTGACGACAACAAACACAAAGCAAATGTCCAGGAAGTGCTACTTGCACCTGGAGAAGTTTATACGCTCTTGCCTCCTTCAAGCTAAGAGCCAGATGCTTTAAAATGCTCTATTCTCACCATCTCCACTGGCAATTTCCATGGAGTCCATGACAGCTCAGGCTGGAATGCTGCCACTCAGTCGGAACAAGCCTGCCTTGCTTTCCTTTCCCAGGAGCCTCTGCTGCTTCCTGCTAGGGTGGGGTGGGGGGCTTCTCAGCTGACAGTCACTGACTTAACCATCAATCTTGACAAGACTAGGAAACTTGGCTCGACATACATGAGTGTCAGGTGGCGAGGCTAGGGTTCCTTAGACCCTGGGATTCACATCCAGAAAGACAGATGATTCCAGAAGGGAGAGAGATAGGTTTCTACAGAAGCCCTGAAAACTCGGCTGTTATCTGTAAGAATATATGACAATTGGATGGTGGGTCTCTTCCTGACTCTAGAAGCCTGGAAGGGAACCTTCTCTTGGGCTGGATGTTTGACGCGTGGAAGAAAGGTTATCTCAGCAGATGTAAAACTTTGCCGAGGAAGTTTCCTTCTTTGTTTTTATCCTCCCCAAGACGGGGTTTTTAATGTGTATCTCTGGCTGTCCTGGAACTTACTCTGGAGTAGACCAGGCTGTCCTCGAACTCAGAGACCCTGCCTGTGTCTGCCTCCTGAATGCTGGATTAAAGGTGTGCATCACCAATGCCAGGCAAGAGCTCCCTTCTTGCTGCGATAGTATTCGTACACGGGTTCCACACTCGAACTAGGAATGCCAAGCAAGATCTCGCCTACTGTGCCATACCCCTCCCTGTACGGGCCTTTTCTGTAGGATCACTTCCCATAATAACCTGCAATGTTACAGCTACAAAGAGTATGTTTCCTGTGTAAGGGGAACAGCCGAGTTTATATAATCTTGAAGAACATCTTTACACACTTCTAAAACAGGAAAAGAAGTTTGAAGCCAGCCCAAGCTACAAGCAAGACCCTTTCTGTGTGGAACAAAAGAAGAACTATATTCCAAGAATTTTCCTGATCATTTGGTCTCAGAGGAGAGCTCTGCAAAAACAATCTTTTAGAATACTCCTCTAAGTATCTCTTGGAGAAACCCAGTTTCTCCCCTCACCGACTGACCGAGTCAGAGAGAAAAGGTAGCGACAGCCGTAACACTTGAGAGAAGGCGGCACAAAGGCAGGCTGACAGCCCCGCGGCCTGTGGGAAGGGGGTAGCCAGCCCCTCGGCCTCTGCTGCCTGTATCATTGGTGTTCTTGTTCCAAGGTACCGATTTGCCCTTCTCAGTTTACTGTGAAGATTAAAGGAAATGGCCTTGAAAAAAAAAATGCTAAGAGTGCCAGAAACAGAATAAAAACTAAACAAATGTTAACTAATATTATAACACTCATCAAATGGAACAGGCTATGGAACTCTGTGAATCTGAGGCCTGCGTGGTCTACAAAGTGAGTTCCAAGCGAGCCAGGGCTACCTAGCTAGTGAGAGCCTGTTTCAAACAAAAAACAAACAACAACAACAAAAACGCATATGCCAGTTAGTCGCCAATCTTGCTTTTGCTCTTTTAAACATTTTATTACATTTACATTTATTTCTTTATTTGCTGTAGAGAGTTCCTGATGTGTGTAAAATCATGCATGGCAGTGGACAGGAGCTGGGCCTCAACTTCTGCCACCTAGGCCCCAGGGTTAAACTCAAGCAATCAGGCCAGGCGGCAAGTGCTTTTACCTGCTGAGCCAACTCCCTTGCCCACTCTCCCCTCTTGATTTCCAAAGTGTGAGACTGGAATTAAGGAAAGTACTTTTCCTCTCACTTCTAGGAACTGAACCCACGGCCTTGCGTACGTCAGGCAAGCGCTCTACCCAGCCCTCGATCCTTAGAGACAGGGTCTCCACATGTAGCCCAGGCAAACACTATCTTTTTTTTTTTTTTAACTTTTATTTTATGTGCGTGAGTGTTTTGCCTGCATGTATTTCTGTGCACCTTGAGCATGCCTGGTGCTGACAGAGGCCAAAAGAGGGCATCAGACTGCCTGGAACTAGCAGTACAGACAGATATGAGTCAGCAAGGTGGGTTTTAGCAGTCAACGCAGGTCCTCTGGAGGAGCAGCCAGTGGTCTTAACCACTGAACCGACTGTTTTATTTTATCCTGTGCTTGGATATTTTGCCTGCCTGTATGTATGTAGACCAGGTGCATGCCTGGTATCCAAGGAGGCCGGAAGAGGGCATCAGATCCCCTAGAACTGGAATTAGAGATACTTACTTACCGGCTGTCTTTTGGGTGATGAGAATTGAACCCAGGTCCTCTGGATGAGGAGCAAATGATTTTAACCAATGAGCCATTTCTCTAGGCCAAGAGTAAATGTATTATTATTATTATTATTATGACCTTGGAAATTAAAAAACAAAACCCTGAGACAATATGATGGAGAGGTTCCATATATCACGTCCTCAGTAACACCACACACTGTCACAGTTACAGAGCAAGCTAACACTGCAGGAAATCAATACTTTATTCAACCATCCTTTGTTTTCACATTTACCCAAGGTTCCTCATTGCATTCAGAGGTCAGACTCCCTTAGACTTCCATTGGCTGGGACTTTCCTTATGTGCAATAATCTTGGAGAAGGATTCCTGTTATGTATGGATATATATGTGTGCATTACTGCTCATGTGTGGATATGTGTATGAATTACCGCTTAGGTAGGACATGTGTAGGATTACTGGTTAGGGATGTATATACGGATTATTGGTATTACTTGTATGTATGTATGAATGACTGATTGTGTATGTATGTTTGCATGTATGTATGAATGCCCCTCTTTGGATATTTGTCTCCTGTTTTTCTCACTATAAATGGGCCTTCTACTTTGTGGGTAGAAAAACCACAGGCATAAAGCGCCATTTTTTTCACTTCATTTTAAGGGACAGACATGTCATGAGTGTGCTTACTGCTGTCTCCTGTCTCCAGTGTCCTGAATCCATGGACGGTGATTTTTACATCTCATAGTCTTGCTTGAAGCCTTTATAAACAACTGCCACTCAGGAGTGAGAGTCAAACTGTGTCAAGTTTTTAATTTATGTTTAGTTTTTTGTAAGAGTTATTATTTTTGTTTATGCATATGTGTGTGAGCCCGTAGGAGTTTCTGTGCACCACGGGCATACAGGAGCCTGTGGAGACTGGAGGGTATCAGATCCCTTGGGGCTGGAGTTCTGTGTGACTGTGAGTCATGTGATGTGGGTGCTAGGAACTGAACCTGGGTTCTCTGCAAGAACAGCCAATATGCTAGTAACCTCTGAGCCATCTCTCCAGCCCTGTGTCAAGTGTTTAAACATAATATTCGGGATTCAACTGAAAGTAACCAGATAGGATCCAGCAATGGCTCAGTGGGTAAAGAAAGACCCTTGTTGCCAACCCTGACAGCCTGAATTCAATGTCCTACACTGAAGAGAACCAACACCCCAAATTGTCCTTTGGCCTCCATAGGTGTGCTAAGTCATGTGTACACCCACACACACAAAATAAGTTTTTTTGTTTTTGTTTTATGTACAGCATTCTGCCTGCATGTGTGTCTGTGCACCAGAAGAGGGCACCAGATCTCACTATTGATGGTTGTGATCCACCATGTGGTTGCTGGGAATTGAACTCAAAACCTTTAGAACACCCAGTGTTCTTAACCACTGAGCCATCTCCCCAGCCCCACACAAAAAAATAAATAAATGTAAAAAATAATAAGAAGAAGACAGGATCTGTCTTAAAAGAGAAAACTAAATAAATCCAGGCTCAAGGCTGAGGCTCTGGCTGGGTTGGTTGAGTGCTCGCCTGGAGTTCCCATCCCCAGCGTCATACAGAGGAGGGATGGAGGCACGTGACTGTGCTTCCAGCCCTCAGGAGAGAGATGCAGGAGGATCCATAGTTCAAGGTCATCCTCAGCTGCAAAATGAAAGAGAGGGCAGCCTGGAATACCGGGGGTCATAAACAAACAAAGAGATCCTATGAATAACTAAAATGTCAAGGTTATAACCACAAAGATGAAATGTTTGAGCAGAGGAGGTGGATTTCATCCTGACTCACCCTCTGAGATGTATCCCCTGCCCCCTCCTACCAACGCCGACTACACTGCAAACGACAAGCCAAGAACCGTTAGGGCCTCCTATGGGTCTTGAGTCACCTCCAAGTTTCTGCCTGACCCCACTAGCTTTTCCTGAGATAACTGAGATTAAAGTGACTAAAAACCCCTAGGTGTGTGAGCCAATATGGAGGCAAGCATGCACTTGGGAGCCTGAGGGATAACTTCAGTCCAGGAATTCAAGGCCATTCTGGGCCACACAGCAAGGCTCCTTTTCCAAAATGAGAGAGGGTGAGAAAGAGAGAGAGAGGTGGAATCCAAGTGGAGTTAGTTGTAGCTCTGAAAGCTTCTGAGACTATTTAACAACCTCATTTCTCCTGAGAAAACTCCCAAAAAAACCTATGGTCTTCCACACCTGTATCTCTTCCAAGAATGCACCTGCCCATGGCTCAGAATGAACTTAGTGGTCCCAGAAGCTCTTGTTCTCATCATTGAAAGAATTCAAAGGTAGACTTAGGGGAGACAGGCAAAATCCATTCACTGAAACAAAGCAAAAAGGTCCAAAGGGAGGCACCAACTAAGAAACAGAGTCCCATACTCTCTAGGGGTCATGATAATGAGACTGATAAGGAGACATTAATAGATCTTCAAGATCTCGGAGTTCCCTGCAGAGCACTGCTGAAGACAATGGCCAAACATCAGACACCCTGAGTCCCAAGAAAGCCCTGACCAGGCAAGTTAAACTGGATCTCATTGTTTCTGTCTTCTTGCTCACCTGTATCACTTTCAGTCCTAAGACAACTCCTCTGGCATCATTTGTCCCTCTTGGAACTAAATCCATGGCTCCTGGTCCCAAGAAGGCTCTTCCAACCTTAGGAGGTGATTCTGGAAGCCTCTCAGAGCTGTGAGGGTTTGGATTGTGAGGCTGCCTTCCCCAGCCTTGCAGTCTTATAAGGTAAATGGAGCAGTGCTCAAGAGATGGCTTTACTTGTGTCATCTCTGAGGGCGGAGGGCCACGGAAGGAAGAGCCGTCAAGACATCAGGCTACCTGGACTTGTCTGCCCCCTTATCAAGTTTCAAGGATTTTATCCATGATGGGCCAGCCCTACATTCTGGGTCCCTTTGAAACTTAAAATGACAGCAAATCTCCTTAATGTGCAAAAAAATAAAATTAGAACAGGACCAAAAACTGTAACACAATACTAGTACTGAAGTATAAAATAAACTCCTGTGATATGTGAGGCAGAAAGATAGCTCAGCAGGTAAAGGAACTGGCCACCAACCAAGCGGACACCCTGAGTTCAGTCTAGGCAGCTTGCATGGTGGAAGGAGAAGTGAGTTCCCAAGTTGTCTTCTGGCAGGTGTGTCTCTGCACATCCCACTCACACATAATTAATTAATCTCTTGTTTATTTATTTATATATTTGATCTATGTGGGCATTTTGTCTGCATGCACTCACACCAGGAGAGGGCATCAGATCCCAGGAGACTATAGTTACAGATGGTTGTGAGCTACCACATTGTCCTGAGAGTTGAACTCAGGACCCTCGGAAGAGCAGCCAGTTCTCTTAGCTACTGAATTACCTCCCCTACACCTATTAAAGCTCCTTGGATGGTTTGTAGACTTAAATGTGTTAAAACAGCCATTGGGACAGGAGGGTGGGGAGTTCGAGCTCAACAAAAACTACAGGTCAGATCCTATCTGGAAAAAAAATAGACGTGGTCAAGTGAATAGAGGATCTGAATTAGGAAGCCTTGAGGGATTGGGCATGGCGGGTGGGGACACCTGTGTTCTCAGCACTCTGGAGGCTGAGGCAGAGGGTCACAGTTTCTGGAGGCCGGTCTGACCTGCACCATGGGACTTTGTCTCAAAAATGTAGACAAGGGGAAGGGGGGAGGGGAGAGAACACGCACAAAGGGAAGCTGGAGAGGAAGGGAGTCTGCGGCCTCCTTGGAGGGGGTTGAAAGACGATGAAGGGTTGTGCTCAGATACTGAGCGTTTATTATTGCCCGTTATTACTTAGCAGCAGCTATTCCTGAGGACCCACAACACTCTGATGCGAGACATTTGCCCACAGAGTTGTTGTTTTTTTTTTTTTTTTTTTTTTTTTTTTTTTTTTTTTTTTAATGACTGTTCAAAACCTTTGACAGATCTGTTGTGTGACTTTCTTACAGTGGGCTTTTGGAGTTTCCCAGAAGCAGGAGAAATAGTGTGAATGGTTAAGTCAGTAAGAATTATTATTTATTGTTTTTCTGTTTTGAGACAGGGTCTCCCTATGTAACTCTGGCTGTCCTCAAACTCACAGAGAGTTCATCTGCTTCTGCCTCTGGAGGTCCCAGTTCAATCCCAGGATAGGCAGAGCTGCATAGTGAGACCTTGTCTCGAAGATACGTCAATAAGGAGCCTATCATGAAGCCTCATAAGTGGCTTTCCATCCTCAGGAGCAACAGAGAGGAAAAGATCAAATCCCAGAGTTCCCCCTGATGTTCATATAAACAGCATAGTAAATGCATGCTCTGTGTATGTGTGTGTGTGTGTATTTGTGTGCGTCTGTGGGCGTGCATGGCCTCTCTAGGACTAGAACACTTGGTCATTCTAGAACTCACTCTGTAGACCAAGTTGGCCTCGAACTCACAGAG
This sequence comes from Meriones unguiculatus, assembly GCF_030254825.1. NCBI lineage: Eukaryota > Metazoa > Chordata > Mammalia > Rodentia > Muridae > Meriones > Meriones unguiculatus. Next base: position 112,988,904 of record NC_083353.1, read on the forward strand.
ATCTCCCTGCCTCCACCTCCCACGTGTTGGGATTCCAGGCTTGGGCTACCACACCTGGTATGCCATCCACCAACTTCACAGCTTCATGCCCAGGCTTGTTCTGGGTCCAGCCACCCACGCACTAGGAGTGGAACACATGCTTGTCTCCATCTTGGCAGCTTGTGGAATGCCGGGTGCCAGGCCTTTGTGGGTGGGGAGGAGTTTTCAACAGGACTTGTAAAGCAGTGTTCATAGAACGCTTCCAGCAACAAAACTTTTCAGGGCTGCGAGTCACTCTGAAGCTGAATGCTGCGTGTGCCAGAGCCTCAGCCTCTAGCACCCTGACAGCAGGGACACAGCAGGTCCAGGACTTTCTAGATGCTTATGAACCTCCTAGGAACTCCATCCAAATCCAGACTGAGTAGGCACTCGCTGGTGCTCCATTTTAAAACCGTGTCTCACGCTCTTCTGTGGCATCGTGAGTTTTAGTTCAGGCTGGGGGCGTAGCTCAGCTGGTAGAGCGCTTGCCTGGCACACGGGGAACCCCGGGGTTCCATCCCCCCAGCACTGTGTAAAACAGGGGTGGCAGTGCAGCCTGAACTCGAGCTCTGAGGAGGAGGCGCAGGAACAGGAAGTCATCTTCTTCTATGCAAGGAGTTCAAAGCTAACCTGGGCTACATAAGACTCTGTCTGGGAAAATAAACAAAAAAGCTGGGCATGGTGGCTCACACCTCTAAGCCCAGCACAGAGTGAACAAATGTGGCAAGGTCTCTGTGCCTCGGCTGCTTTGCCAGTTGCAGGACGGGTCTCTAAAAAGTTCCTGCTGGGCAGTGCTGGAACACGCCTGTAATCCCAGCACTCGGGAGGCAGAGGCAGCTGGATCTCTGTGAGTTCCACACAGTAAGTTCCAGGGCCATAGAGTGAGGCCAATTCTTAAAATAGCACCTAAGGCAGTGAAATATATATATATTCTGGGTCATGGCTCCAGAGGTTCAAGTCCATGGTCACTAGTGCCATTGCTAATAGGCCTGTGACAGGCAGAAACATCAGGCCAGCTGGCCATAACAGGGGAAAGTTGATCACCTCCTGGGGATCCAAGAAGTAAAGATAATGAATGAGAGAAGAACAAGAACAAGGGGTGCCCTTCTAGGGAGGCCCGGAGTAACCTACTTCTTCCACCTGGACCCCACCCCAAGCGTCTACCATCCCCCAATACTGCCATGAGATTTAGGAGCACTTCAACAGATTAACCCACCAATTAAGTCAGGGCCTGCCTCCATGATCCAATGGCTTCCTTAAAGGCCTACCTCGCAACATTGTCCTGTCCACCAACACATTCATTTTGGGGTACATTATCCAAACCACAGGGCTAATCTACTTATTCACTCAGTCGGCCTGCCATTTTCTCTTGTCTTTCAGACATTAGGCAGTTGCCCCGGCACCATTTTTGAATAATTTATTAAGTGCCGGGAAAGATTTAAAATGGACAATTTATCTACTTTTTTTTTTGTTCGTTTGTTTTTGGGGAGGGAAAATATCTTCTTAAATATCCGTGATCTTTTGTGTGTGTGTGGCATATATATATGTACATGTGATGGCTATTCTTGGCTGTCAGCTTGACTACATCTGGAACTAAAACCCCAAAATGGATGGAATGGAGAGCGCACCTGTGAAGGATTTCTTCTTCATTATCTTCTTCTTCCTTAATTTGAAGTAGAAAAATTCACTTCTGATCTGGAACTTTGAGTTAGGAAGATACACCTGACTTCTGAGCTGGGAAGACCTTTAATCTAGGGCACACCCACTGGAAGCCTATATAAGGATACGGAAGAAGGAATCTTTTGCTCAAATGCTTACTTTTTCAGGATTCCAGCATACCAGCTGAGATATCCAGCCTCATAGACTGAGAAAACTTCTGGACTCTTGAACTCTCTGGATTAGCTGGACTGTAGTCATTCTAACAAATCTCCTTCATAGATGGAAGGAAGGAAGGAAGGATGGATGGATGGATGGATGGATGGATGGATGGATGGATGGATCGATATCTGTGAATTTTGCTACTCTGCAGCAGTGGGTCTCAACCTGTTGGTCTTGACTGCACAGGAGTCACATATCAGATCTCCTGCATATCAGATTTCACATAACAACAGTAGAAGCAAAATTACAGTTATGAAGTGGCAACGGGCACAGTGGCACATGCCTGCAATCCCAGCACTCAGGGAGGCAGAGGCAGGTGGATCTCTGTGAGTTTGAGACCAGCCTGATCTACAGAGCGAGTCCAGGATGGCCAAGGCCACACAGAGAAACCCTGTCTCAAAACAAAACGAAACAAAACAAAGGCCAAAGGTCAACATCAGTTGTCTTACATCTTCTTCTTAGAGACACAGTCTCTCACTGAAACTGAAGCATGCTGAGCGGCTACACTTTCTACCCAAGTTTCCATCTCTCTTGGTCCCCTCAGTGCTGGCAGTACAGATGCCACTCTGCCCAGCTTTTATCTAGGTCCTAGAGATCTGAACTCAGGTCCTTGTGTGTACATGGCAAGCATTTTACCGACTAAGCCATCTCAATAGCTTTTCTTACCTTTTTTCCTAACTTGCCCAAAGTCTGTGTTTATTAACTGACCAGATTACAAAGGTCCTGCGGTAGACACCTCAGTTGGCCTGGTGATCTGTTCTCTCTGTTGCCTGCATCCTCACCTTCCACAAACAGGCTGTTTTTATTCCACCTTGTGGAGATCATTTGATGGGCCACGGGCAGTCACTCCTTTCCTTGAAGCATCTTCCACCAGATCCTCTGAACCAGGTCCTCTGTGCAGATGTCATATTTGCTACAAGAGCCAACAGCAAGAGTGATCTGGCAAGGCAATTCACTTCTTACTGATCTCGCCATAATCACCCTTGGTGAGTACAGTTACTGACTTTGGCTTAGAGCACCTCCAGGAAATGTGTGGATAAACAGTGTCACAGAGGGGCCGCTGAAGATACGGCATACACGAGGAAGCTGGCACAGCTCGCACCAGCGCGCCTCTGGTTCCGATGACAGATGCTGAGTTCCACAGACAGCTCTGAGAAACTAGCAAAGGGTGGTTAAACACTTAAGAGTGAAGAAAGAGTGAGGCCAGCCTGGTCAGGAGAAAGAAACAGAGGCTACACAGAAAAACCCTGTGTCGATAAACAACTCTGCTCTCAGAAACTCCTGGACACTGCTCAGTGCCCCTCTGCCAGCACAGGCACCAGGCGGGCAGACGGCGGCAGAGCCTTTCTGCCTGGAACTGATGCACAGGTCGTGCCAGGCTCTTTACAGTTTGCTTCTCAGGTCGGCAACAGTAGTTTTCCCAATGGTACTTCTGGGAGGACAACTCTGAGTCGCCATGACCTAAATTCAGTTTATATGAGCTAATTAAAAAGGTTAAGACTTTAAGGCAAAGAGCAGCAGCAGGGTACAGAGACTTAGCAGGGAGGCCATAGATACTAACTCCATCTTTGAACCTTTTGGCTCTCAAGCCACTGAGAGTGAGCCCTCTGTCAGCTCCTTGTCATGTATGTTAGTCATCAGGAAGAAACAAACTTCTAGATGCTCAACCGCAACACTTCAGAGCTGAGGAGGTGACAGAATATTTGCCTAGCATAATCTATGAGGTCCTGAGTTCTAGCCCCGAGAACTACAAATAAAATACAAGAAGAAGAAGAAGAAGAAGAAGAAGAAGAAGAAGAAGAAGAAGAAGAAGAAGAAGAAGAAGAAGAAGAAGAAGAAGAAGAAGAAGAAGAAGAAGAAGAAGAAGAAGAAGAAGAAGAAGAAGAAGAAGAAGAAGAAGAAGAAGAAGAAGAAGAAGAAGAAGAAGGCCAAGCCAGGACAGCTCTAAGGGTAAATGTGTAAACCTGACATCCTCAGAATTACCCTCACCTGGGTTTTAGGACCCTTTCATCCCACCAGCCCATTCAAAACTCAAAACTGGAAAAAATCTAGCAATCCTGGCATTCCAGCCTCTACCCAGAGGTAGCCACGAACACACAAACTCCTGCAGACTCAGGCTAATCCTGGCCCGGGCTCATCGGAACACCAATGGAGACTTGCCCAGGAGTAGGACTCCATCACCAGATGACGCGCAGGGGCTCACTCGGGTCCCTTCAAGCCCAGCGTCACAGACACAGGTGTGAAGAGAATCACACCTGCGAGGGAGGTTCCAGCTGTGCGTGGCCTGCTTGTTTGCTGTGGCCTGCTTGTTTGCTAACTAGTGATGCCAAGCAGCAAACTTCCTGAGTGAAATACGGGGTGGTGGTGGCTCAAGTCTTCAATCCCAGCACTTGGAAGGCAGAGGCAGGCGGATCTCGAGTGAGTTCGAGGCCAGCCAGGTCTACAGAGTGAGTTTCAGGACAGCCAGGGTTACACAGAGATACCCTGTCTCGAAAAACCAAATCTATCAATCAATCCAGGTCTAACCTGTCAGGCTGGACAACTGTTGTATCCCTGAGCTGGGCGAGGCCTTCCCACGTAACTTCCGATAACACAACCACACCTTATTCATCTCTGCCCTCTCCCATCCCCCCAGGCTTTGCTGAATTTTGTCTTTCAGATATTTTCTCTGTTTCTTCCAGGTAGTGTCATTCATTTCCATTACCAAGAGTACTTTTTCTTTCTAGTCCCTGTCCGTATGGTCGCCTATGGTCTGGGTGTCCTCAAAGGCTTCAAGTATTTAGATGTAATTTCTCTTTGGGGAAGTGTTTCTCAGCCTCTTTAATGCTGTGACCCTTTAATACAGCCCCTCAGGTCATGGTGACCCCAACCACAAAGTTATTTCGTTGCTACTCCATAACTGTAATTTTGCTACTGTTTTGAAGCATAATCTAAATATCGGATTGCAGGATATCTGGGAAAGAGTTGTTCAACCCTTAAAGAGGTCTCAACCTGTCATGCGTTGAGAGCCACTTCTTTATGGAGCAATGGTACATACCAAATGTCCCAGCCCCCAATAGCCCGAAGCTGAAGGATAGCTTCGGCCCACTTTTTGTTTGTGTTTTGTTTTGTTGTTATTTTTCTGTGTAGTCCTGGCTGTCCTAGACTCACTTTGTAGACCAGGTTGGCCTCGAACTCATAGAGATCTGCCTGCCTCTGCCTCTTTGAGCTCTGGGATTGTGGCTTTGAGCCCAATTTAAAAACAGTTTGACCCCCTCTCCTGACTAACCTTTCTCTCCTACCTAGTGCTGGGATGTTAGAAGGGATTGGGTTGGAGAAAGAGGCATAACAAACTAAAATAAAATAGTTTTAAAACTAAAAAAAAAAAAGTTTGAGCAATGTCTGGAGCAAACAAACAAACAACACATTTGATACTACTATTCTAAGGTACTAGAGGGTGAAAAGATCTTTGGGGGGTTGGGGCCTTGGGAGATTGATAGGATTTGAAGTGTCATTAGGGTGTAGCCCCTGTAACCGAACTCCTGGTGGCTTCTATAAATAGGGCTAGAGAGCACAATCTTGCCCAGCTTCAGGACTCTCCAGAGACAAGCCCGGCGTCCTTTGTGGGAGGGGCCTTCTGGCCTTTGACATCCAGAACTGTGAGCCGAAACATTTTTTTCCCTTGTAATGGGTGTGTGTGTGTCATACTATGTAATTAATAGCGTAAAATCAGTGAAAACATTAGAGGAGAAATGTGGGGGTGGGGTGGGAGGAGGGAGGGCTGCAATCAGGGCGTGAACAAATGAATTAATGGAAAAAATTGCAGTACGGCTGGACATGGAGGCATAGACGAGAGGATCTCTGAGTTCAAAGCCAGCCTGATTTACACAGATAGTTCCAGGCCAGCCAAGGCTACACAGTGAAACCCTGTCTCAAAAAATGAGAAAAAATATTCCACTATGAGAATATACTTAAATTGCTTATTCTTGCACTTTTTCTTGGTAAATAACATCGTTATCTTTTTAACATTTAGTGTGTGGGAAGAATGCTAAGGATTGAACCCAGGGACCCCATAAGAAGCTTTCTACCCCTGAGCCGCGCCTCAGCCCACATCTTTGACTTTTCCAAATGTATTTTAGAGGTTAGATGTGGCTGTACAGGTTTGTGATCTTTGTACTCCGGAGGCAGGAGTATTGCCAAAATTCATAACTATCCTATGGTGACACTGCCGCAAAAGGAAAAAAAAAATGTTTTAGGAAGATCCCTGTGCTGGCTAGAGTTATCTGAAACCTCAACTGAGAAAATGCCTTCTGTAAGACCCCTCTGTAGAGCATCTTCTTAATTAGTGACTGACAGGCAAGGGCCCAGTCCATTGTGAGTGGTGCCACCCCTGGCCTGGTGGTCCTGGGTTCTGTAAGAAAGCAAGCTAAGGAAGTGCTGAAGAGCAAGCTGGGAAGTGGCACCCCTCGGAGGCCTCTGCATCAGCTCCTGCCTCCAGGTTTCTTCCTTGTCCTGACTTCCTTCCCTCTCAGCGATGGAGTGCCACCGGGAAGTGTAAACAGAAATAAACCCTTTCTCCCCACGTTGCCTTGGAAACCCTACCTAAGACACTTTTGTTCAATGGAATTCTCCAGATTCTTGTTTTGTTTTGTTTTGTTTTTTTTGAGACAGGGTTTCTCTATGTAGCCCTGGCTGTCCTGGAACTCACGCCGTAGACGAGGCTGGTGTTGAAGTCAGAGATCTCCCCGCCTCTGCCTTCCAAGCGCTGGGATAAAAGGCGCTCGCCACCATCGCACAGCTGAAAGAACAAGTTTTAATAGTTAAGCTACAGGGGGCTGGAGAGATAGCTCAGAGGTTAAGAGCACTGGCTGTTCTTCCAAAGGTCCTGAGTTCAATTCCCAGCAACCACATGGTGGCTCACAACCATCTACAGTGAGATCTGGTGCCCCCCCCTCTTCCAATGCACAGGCACACATGCAGGCAGAATGTTGCATATTATAATAAATAAATAAATCTTAATAAAAGATAAAAAGAAGCCTACTTATATAATTAGCATGCACATTTTAAAAAAAATATTTAAGCTGCAGGCAGAGGACCTAGAGAGATGGCTTAATGGAGGACTGGCTGCCTTCCCAGAAGGCCCAGGTTCAATTCCCAGTACCCACATGTTAGTAAAAAAAACATCTACAACTCCAGTTCCAGGAGATCCAGCTTGTTTTCTGGCCTCCATGGGATCATACACTGCACACAGACAGTCATACAAGAAAAACACCCATATGCATGAAATAAAAATAAACCTAACTTTTTAAAAAAAGCTGCAAGCAGTGCTGTAGTTGATGGCTGATGTGTTGTCCTGCCACAGTACTCTCAATAAACCAATATCCCTAAAAATAACAACACGGAGAAGAAGAATCTAAATGGGTGAATCTTTGAAAAGGAAAAAATTTAGGGACTGCAGAGATGGCTCAGTATTTAGAGCACTGGCTGCTCTTCCAGAGGACCTGGGTTCAATTCCCAGAACCCACATGAAGGAATATGATGCCCTCTGCTGGCTTTTAGAGGTACTGCACACACGTGCGCAGGCATACATGTAGGCAGAAGACTCATAAGTAAATAAGTAACTCTTACAAAAGTCTATGCGTTTGCGGCAGTTCCAGTCAAATCTTCAAAGCAGTTAAAAGAATAAAAATAAAAAGGGACAGATGGGTCCTGCAAGATGGTTCATAAGGAAAAGTCAATTGCCACCGAGGCCCATGACCTGAGTGAGTTCTACTCCAGGACCTATATGGGGAGGAGGGAGACCAGCACCATTTTGCCCAGACTGCCTTTGAATTCCCAGGCGTAACTCATCTTCCTGCCTCAGTTTCCCCACCAGCATCTGGAGTCACAGATACGGAGCCTGAACTCCCCTTTTCACCTCTGAGCCCTTGAACTCTCTCTCTCTTTAAAAACTTGCTCATTTATTGGTGGCAGTGGTGTTACTTGTGTGTGGGGGTCACAGACAGCTTGCAGGGGTCAGGGCTCTCCTTCCACGAGGAGGGTCGGGAGGATCAAGCTCCGGTCCTTAGGCTGCGCAGCGCCTTACCTGCTGAGCCGTCTCACCGGGCCAAACTCTTCTACTCCCTGTGTGGGACCGAGAATGCTGCAGTGCCCTGTAGTGCCATGAATACAGTATTTCCGGTGACACTGATGAGCAAACCTAGGGCCTCACTCATGCTTGTCCAGACTCCCTCAACTTAAGTGCCATCCTCAGGCACTGTGGCGGTTTTTTTGTTTTGTTATTTTTTCTGACAGGGTTTCTCTGTGTAGCCCTGGCTGTCCTGAACTCACTTTGTAGAAGGGTCTCCAGCTCACAGAGATCCACCTGCCACTGCCTCCCCAGTGCTGGGATTAAAGGTGTGTGTCACCTTTAATAAATACAACATCATCAGGGTCGGCGTCTTTTTACTTTATTCTGCCCCCACCTAATTAAGTCCAGATAAAGGAACTGACACAGGTACTAGATTTCTTTTTCATGACTCCCCCACCACCACCCATCAACTCTTCAACTTCACTCTGCTCCTAAGAATAACTATGTTCTTACTGCATTGGTTCTGGACCCCTTGGCGGTCACATAGTAGATTTCCGACTCAGGAGAGTAGCAGAGTGACAGTTAAGAGGTAGCAACAGAACCGTTTTATGGTGGAGGAAGTCACCGAAACAGGAGGAACTGTGTTAAAGCATCAGGGACTTAAGAAGCACCGCCCTAAAGCCTACAGAATAAGGAAGGAGCGGTTCTCTCCCAGACCATTCCAGAAAAATCTGACGATTGCCTGAGTTTGGTATGCAACTCTCAGGGTTTTCCTCCCTGGCCTGAAAGCTACACCCACTGAGGAAAACATCCATTTTCACCTACGGGCCAAAGATGCCCTGAAGGCAGGGTGTAAAGGAGGGAGTAACCGCCAAAGAATGCTGGGTTACTGTCAACCAATTTGTCTTTTGAGTTGTTGGGGGATTTTTTTTTTTTAATTTTATTTTTTTGAGATAAGGAAGGTCTTAGGTGTTAGAGGCTGGCTAGGCCTTGTGGTGCACACCTTTAATCCCCAGCACTCTGGGAAGCAGAGGCAGGCAGATCTCTGTGAGTTCAAAGCCAGCCTGGTCTACTGAATTCCAGGACCACCAGGACTACACAGAGAATTCCTGTATAGGGGGAAAAAAAAAAAAAGAGGGCTGCAGAGACGCATCAGCGGATAAGGGCACTGCCTGCTCTTCTAGAGGACCTGGGTTCAAATCCCAGCACCCACTTGGCAGCTCACAACTGTCTGTAACTCTCAGATCTGACACTCTCACAAAGATGTGCATGCAGGCAGTGCACCAATGCACAATAAAATAAAGGTAAATAAAAGATTTTTAAACCTTAAAATTTAAACTTTAAAACCTTTAAAGCAACCTCCCCCCTCCCCAGTACCTTACGTGGTGGCTCATAACTATCCACAACTCCAGTGTCAAGGGAGTTATTCTGGCCTCTGAGGACACCAGGCACACAAAGGCGTGACGATATACGTACAAAAGTGTATGTTTTTAAATTGACAGATGGCATTACATTAAATAAAAGGCTTCCTTCCAGCAGAAGGAACTGTCAGCAAAGAGAACAAACCGCGTATATAATGGGAGAAACTCTTTGCTACCGGGTCTACTTGAGACACAGCATTAATACACAGAATGTAAAGAACTGTAAACATTGAAAAGGTACCCACTATCCTGTCAGCCAGTAAATAAGCCAATGAGCGGAGCCAACAGTTCTCAAAAGAAAAACAAATGGACAATAAAGATTTGTTAAACATGTTCCGCATCTGTAGCCCTCAGAGAAATGCCATTAAAAGCAAGTTCACATTTCATCTCAGAATGGCTATCATCAAGAAAACAAATGATGGGCTGGAGAGACAGCTCAGAGGTTAAGGGCAATCTCTTTCTAAAGGTCCTGAGTTCAATTCCCAGCAACCACGTGGTGGCTCACAACCATCTATGATAAGATCTGGCGCCCTCTTCTGGTGTACAGGTGTATATACAGGCAGAATAATGTATACATAATAAATAAATAAATCTTAAAAAACAACAACAAATGACAGATGGGTGAGGTGGCTCAGGGAATAAAGGTACTTTCCAAGATGCCTGAAGAAATGCCCTCAATCGCTGGGATCCACATGGGAGAAAGAGGAAAGAGTCTCCACAGGTTGTCCTCTGACTAAGAGATTGAAAAAGGAAAGAGAGACCATACACAATGTAAAAAGTTTTTACTTTTAAAAAAACAATTATTTACTTATTTTTATGCATATGGGAATTTTGTCTGCATGTTTGTATTTATATCGTGGACGTGCCTGAAGCCTTATGCCCTCAGAAGGGGTCCCTTGGAACAGAAGTTACAAACGGTTGTGAGCTGCCGTGTGAATGTTTGGAGCTGAACTGAATCCCAGTCTACTTAAAGAGCAGTGTTCTTAATAGCTGAGGCCTCTCTCCAGCACCCTCCCCACTTTTTTATTAAAATAAATAAATAAAAGGAAAAAGAAAAAGCCAGGTAGTGGTGGTGCACATCTTTAATCCCAGCACTTGGGAGGCAGAGGCAGGCAGATCTCTGTGAGTTCGAGGCCAGCCTGGTCTACAGGGTGAGTCCAGGACAGCAAAGACTATACAGAGAAATCCTGTCTCAAAAAATATAATAATAGAGATGAAGAAGAAGAAATGGCCAATCACGGTGACAAAGCACTCTCAGGGCCCAGACAGGTAATCTCTGAATTCAAGGTCAGTCTCGTCTACACAGTGAGTTCTAGTACTGATAGCCAGGACTACACAGTGAGAATTTGTCTCGGGGGGGGGGGGGGGAAATAGATGACAGCACATACTGCTGAGAATGTGGAGAAAAAGGAACATTGTTTGGTGGGAGTGCAGCCCAGTCAGCCATCACAGAAACAAGTGTGGAGATTTCTCAAAACGCTAAAAATAACTGAGTGTCGATGGCACACAATCTTCAGTCTCGGGGGTCAGGCGGCTCTCTGAGTTCAAGGACAGCCCGGTCTACAGGGTGGGTTCCAGGACAGCCAGGACTAGACAGGAAAACCTTGTCTCAAAACAACACAGAATGGGGTTCACTGAGTACTGGCTGCCCTGGAACTTGCTGCGTAGATGAAGCTGGGTGGGCACTCCGAGAAGGATACAGCCTTTTCTGCCTCTCCAGGGCTGGGATTAAAGGCACACACCACCACACCCGGCCCTTACTGTTCTCTTTGCTTTTGAGACAGGGTCTCACTATGTACCTCTGGCTGTTCTGAAACTCACTGTGTAGACCAGGTTGGCCTTGAACTCGCTGAGATTTGCCTGCCCCTGTCTCCTGAGAGCTGGGAGGAAAGGCGGGTGCCCCCATTGCCCAACTTCCTTATTGTTTTTTGAAACAATGTATTACTCTGTTTTGAAACTCACTCTGTAGACCAGTCACTCAGGTGCTGAGAGTATAGAGGCCTTCACCTATACTCTTCCCCACCACCCCTTCCTCCTCTCCCCCTTCCTCTCTCCACCATCCCTCTTGTTGGTTTTTCAAAACAGAGTTTCTATGTGTAGCCCTGACTGTCCTTGAACTCTCTCTCTGTAGAACAGGGTGGCCTAGAATTTAGGAGATCCACCTGCCTCTGCCTCCCAAGCGCTGACATTAAGGTGTGTGCCGCTACTGCTGGGCTCTTCTCTCTCCCTCTCTCTCTCTCTCCCCCTTTTCCTTCCTCTCCCCAGCCTTGTCAGGGAGGGTGGGGGGGCTTGGTTTGCTGGATATTGACCTGGGGGTTTGTGCATGCTAGGCAAGCACTCTGCTTCTGGACCACACCCAACCTTCAATTGATAACGGGCCGACCTTCTGGCCTTCTCCAGCTGCTGAGATTACAGATGTGTGCCTTCAGATCACCTCCCTCCTCCTCCTCTTTTGTTGTAGAGGTTGGAGTGCCTTGAGTGTATGGATGAGCTGCTCTTCCAGGGGCTTGCGTGCTAAGAAATCCCTCCTCCAACTCAACTGCATCCCTAGCCCCTGTTCTCCCCATCTCCCTCCCCCACTCTCCCCCAAGCCTCCCCCCCCCCCTTTTATTGGTGAGACAAAGTCTCACTTTGTAGCCCAGGATAGGCTAGAATTCAGTAAGTAGCCTAGGCTGGTTTTGAACTCAGGATAGTTCTGATTCCAAGTCCCAAGTGCAGGGATCACAGGTATGAGCCACTAAGCCCAGCTAAATTAACGTATTTCCCCGTAAATACGGGGCTGAAGAGATGGGCCAGCAGTTAAGAGATGCTCGATGCGCTTGTACAGGATGGGAGCTCAGTTCCCAGCATGCACAGAGGGTAGGTCACGACCCCCTGTAACTCCAGCCAAGATGGCACCCGCAGGCACCCACAGACAGCCAGTGCGTGCACCGGCACACGCTGCACACATATAAATACGTAAATAAAACCAAATCTTTCCAAAACAACGGTAATGCAACAAGTATTCAAGTAAAGACGTGGTTTTACTTGTCTTCACACCCCATCTGTGGTGGCTGAAGAGATGGCTCAGTGGTTAAAAGCACCAGCTGCTCTGTCAGAGGACCCAGGTTCGTATCTTTGCACCCATATGGCAGCTCACACCTGTCCTTAACTCCAGTCCCAGGGGATCTGACACCTTCGACTGGCACAGGCATGCACAGATATACATAGAGGCAAAACACTCCTACATTATAGATATATATAATAAAATAAATATATATAACAAAATAAAAATATATAACAAAATAAATAAAATCTTAAAAAAAAACCCAAACCTGTGATCAACGACATGGTTTAGGCCATCAGTAATGGCTGCCCAAGGACTTCTGTCATTTCCCATTGGGGTCACTGTCTATTTACTGCTGCTGGGAACTGCTGGGTGTCCACCCACTGCTTCATGTGGAAGATAATATCTCCTTGAGTCAAGGGCAGTTTGAACACCCTTTTCTCTGGGCCCACATGTACCTGTAGTCAAATTACAGTTCTGGCCACTGAGAGCACGTTTGTCTTTCTGCCTTCAGTTATCTGGATCAGGGATGTGAAAACTAGGTACTTCTGAATGAGCCATCCAAAATTCCTCCATTTTCTAGCACTCCCTATCCCAGCAAGATGTTAGGCCCAGCAAGAGCCTAAATATAAGAAGGTATGAAGAGAACTCAGGAAACTAATCATCCATCGATGCAAAAACGCAAGAGGTTCCCCTTGACCATTGCGCAATGGGGTCACCCCTGCTGGTCAGCTAGAAGTGGCACCGGGAGACAAAGACCTTAGGTTTTTAAGAGGCAGAAGGCGGGAATCTCCTGGGGTTGCTATCTTGGCAATTTAGGATTGGAGGAGGTGTTTAACTTCTAAAATAATTGGTTGGTTCTGGGCACCCTTAGGCCCAGTCAGTCCTGCCGTAAATATCTGATCTCCAAGTCAGCTTGGTATTTCTTGCCACATGAGATATAGCCACAGTTAAAGATGGGAGAGTAACTAATGTATCCCGTGTCTATTCTGAGGAATGGGGGTTACAGGCTTTGGATCAAAGGTCAGGAGCTATGCAGGAGAAGGATTAGGGTCATTTGGCCCAGTTTTCAAACAAAGCCCATTTCCCAGGCGCCAATCGGTGATTTACTCTTCATTTAGTAGGGATCTCTGCTTGTTCTCTTCCTTATCTCTGCCCTCACAGATGGCTGATGGCAGGAACTTTTACATTCCTTGGCTCTCTGGAGAAGCACTAAGAGGCTTTAATTAACATGGGCCGCCTAAAACTTGCAAATATAAGTTCTAAGGCAATTAAAAGAAACATAGGTTACAAAGTTAGTCTGATTCTTTCACCAGCCAGAAGAAACTGCCCCTATTGTTCTGTGAGCATGCTCACTATCCAGTTCTTATCCTCTCCCCGCTATACCCCTGCTTCCCTCCACTTCCTCATACCCCCCCCTCCCTCCTCATCCCCTTACTCAGCCCACCCCCACTCATTCCAGAGAGTCTGCTCTCCCCACAGGAATCAATGATGGCGCTTCATGCCCCTTAACTGGTACTTCAGGCAATCTCACTTCACGATTTTTTTGTTTTGTTTTGTTTTTGAGACAGGGTCTCAAAGATAGCCCAGGCTAGCCTTCAACTCCATGTGTAGCAGAGGTTAACCTTGAACCCCTGATCCTTTTGCCTTTACCATCAAAAAGCCCAGATCACAAACTTACATACACCACCACACACAGCTAGAATTTCTCAAGAGACAAACCTCTTGGCTCTGCTCCCCTGAGATTCTGAATTAGTCAAACTTCTTGACTCTACCCTCAGACAGTCTGATTAGGCGCGTGAGGTAATTAATGCCTCTCCCAATAATCTGCATTTCTGAGGTGTTGTCCATTGAGGTTAATTTGCTGTGATTTAAGGCTCTACTTTAAGCAGCCTTGCTCTAGGCTGGAGCTTGAAAGGGACCGCGGATGTAAGCACACACAGAAAGCTAAAACTAAATGTGAGATGGACTGTGGAGTGGGAGGTGACTCTAGGGCTGGATGTGATGAAGCAGGCCTGTAATTTCAGTATTTGAGAATACTGGAGGCTGGAGGATCATGAGTTCGAGGCCACCCTAGGTTTTAAGAGATCCTATATAAGAAATTAAGAAGTCAGGGGTGCAGAAGGGCACAATCAAAACGCAGACTGTGTCTTCAAAGTTTGGCCAGGAGAGTTGGCTCAGAGGTTAAGAACACTGGCTGTTTTTTCCGAAGGTCAACCATCTATAGTGAGATCTGGTACACTCTTCTTGCCTGCAGGCACAAATGCAGACAGAATACTATATAAATAATAAATCTTTAAAAAAAAAAAAAAAAGAAAATGAAAATGTTTAAGAGAAAAGCATTCTAGGTTCAACAGTTGACGGTGCTTGCAGCACCTCGAAGGAAGAAACAAAGGAGCTGTCCATTGTGGCCTACACTTCAATCCCAGAGACAGGACATCTACAAATTCCAGCCCAGCCAGAGAGAAGTAGGGAGAAAGGGAAAAACAATGACTTGGGGCTGGAGGTATGGCTCAGTGGTTAAGAGCACTGAATGCTCCATTTCGAGCACCCACAAATTCCGAGCACCCACGTGACAGCAGCAAGCGGTGTACGGACATACATGCAAGCAAACCATCTATACATATGTGAAAAAAAAATTTTTTTTTTTTTCAAAGACAGTGGGCTGGAAATGTAGTTTTCCTGGTGGATTTCTTGTTTAGTATGCCTGAAGCTAGGTGTTCAATTCCCGGCACCGCAATAGGACTAGTGTTAGATAGCTATAGTTCTAGTACTCTGGAGGCAGAGGTGAGAGGATCAAGGGTTAAAGGTCATCCTTTGCAATCTAGTGAGTTCAAAACCAAACTGGAGTACTTGAGATTGCATTTCAATTAAAAAAAAAGAGTGAGAGGGGGTGGCATATGCCTTTAATCCCAGCACTGCAGAGGCAAAGGCAGAGGCAAAGGCAGAGGCAGGCAGATCTTTGAGTTCAAGGCCAGCCTCATCTACAGAGTTCCAGGACAGTCAGATTCATTACACAGAGAAACCTTGTCTCTAGAAAATAAAGGGAGAGGGGAGCAGGAAGGGAGAGAGAGGAAGGGGTTGGGGCAAAGAGGAAGAGAAGAGATGAATGAAAGGGCATGAGATACAAGGAAAGGAGAGCAGGCCAGAGATGGTGCCCTCACCACTCTGCAATCTGAGCTTATTCAGTAAGGCTTTACAAGGCAGTAGAATGCAGTGCCGCAGCTGGTACACCCCGGCGCACAGCCATCTAATCTACAGAAGGTCTCCTGGCCTCTCCCGAGAGTGGGCAAAGGATGACAGATGGTTGGCCACAGTAGGCGTACCTTTAAGGCCAGCACTCAGTAGGCAGAGGCAGGTGAAACTCAGTGAGTTCAAGACTAACCTGATGTACACAATCAAGGCTACATAGTGAAAGCCTGCTAAACAAACAAACAAACAAACAAAAAGAGGGGTGCCTAACCAGTGTGGCTCAAGAGAGTAGGACTGAACACCCCGAAGGCCCTCCTCAGAAAGGCAAGAAAATGAAATAGTCGGTATATGGATTTGAAAACCCAGTGTGGTGTTACATTTCTTTGCCTGTAATTCTAGTATTTAGGAGGTAGAAGAGGCAGGAAGACCAGAAATTTAAGGCCCGAACTAAAGACATAGACAGTTCAAGGCTCACCATCTCTACAAAACAAAATCGGTGCCTCAGGAGATGGCTAAGTGAGCAAAACACCTGAGGCCCAGGTTCAAATCCCCCATCACCCAGATGAAGACCAGAGGGAGGGGCTGGAGAGATGACTCAGCAGTCAAGAGCTCTGGCTGCTGTTCTCAGGCTCAGGTTCAATTCCCTTCACCCACTTGTCAACCCACAACCATGTGTATCTCCGGTCTCAGGAGACTTGATGCCTTCTTCTGGCTGCTGCAGGCATTTCCCACACTGGTACACAGTTATACATGCAGGCAAAAACACATAATCATCATCATCATCATCATCCAAGCAAATAAATACAGCTGAGGAAGATGATGAACTAACTAACTAAATACATAAAAATAATTAAGGGGACTGAAGAGAAAGCTTATACACTGCTTTTGCACAGGACTGGAGTTCCGAGAGCACAGACAGCAGTTAGAAACAGCTGTGATTTCAGTAGCTGCCAGGATTTAAAGCTTGTTGCTGTTCTTTCGCTTTCTTTCCTCTCTCATACACATTATTTAATGTATATGAGTGAATGTATATGAGTGCTCTGAGGCTACCAGATCCCAGTATTGATGGTTCTGAGCCATCATGTGGTTGTTGGGAATTGAACTCAGGACCTCTGGAAGGGCAGTCAGTGCTTTTAACTGCAAAGCCATCTCTCCAGCCGCCCCCACCCCCTTGTTTTTCTCTTTCAAACCTAATAAAATGACCCTCCAGGTTTAAAAACAAGTCTCTAAGTGTGAAAGAGTGGTTCTCGCCTTCCATTTGCATAGAAAGCCTCAGTTATCACTCCCCTGTTAGCCACATAACAACAACTATCCACCTATCCACTTTTATGCCCAGTTTTTTTCTAGAGTAGCAGTGCTCAAGCAATAGCAACTAAAGATGTAAAAATAGGCTCCAGGGTGAATGAGAGAGAGAGAGAGAGAGAGAGAGTATTGAACCCAGGGCCTCCTCAACCAAGGGAAACTTGCTTTGTTGAGACAGAATCTCTCCTATGTACCCCGGCTGGTGATTCTCTTTCAAGGGCTAAGATTATAGATCTGAGTCACCACATCCTGCTTCAAGAAAGATTCTGAAATAGACTCCTGGTCCCCACCGCCAGTGAGGAGGAGGAGGAGCAGCAGAGAGCCACACTGAGCTCTCACACAGAAGCTGCTCGTGATGGGGTGATGCTGGTGTAAGAGCCTATTCTAGGGTTAGAGGTACATTAGACAAAGCAGGCAAAAGTGACCGACACCACCAAGCTGATATTCTGACAACAGGGAGGATGGATGAGCAGATGTACGATGGATAGATAGATGGATAGTCAGATAATAGATAAATGGATGGATAAATGGATGGATGGGTGGGTGGATGGACAGACAGATAAATGGATAAATAGATAAATGGATAGACAGATAGATAAAAGGATAGATAGACAGATAAATGGATGGATAGATAGATAGATAGATAGATAGATAGATAGATAGATAGACTTCCAAGGCTTTGGACTTCCCTCCTCTGCCCCACCTACTCTAGTCCCTAGTCCTCTACTCTTTCCAGACAGGGCACACTCTAGCCTTTCTCAGAACTAACCCTACAACATCAGTTCACTTTTTACTACCATTTTGATGTGCTTCCCCACGAGGTGGGCGCACTTAACATACCCCTCCTCCACCCACACAGCCCATTCCAACCTAGTCTAAAACTTATTTATTTATTTTTTTTCTAGTCTTAAGACTTTAAGACATTCTCCACCCTATTCAAATTGCTTCCCCGGGTAAGGAAGGTGACCAGCCTGCCTTCGGCCACCAGCCTCCTTTTCTCTAGGATCTTTCACTCCAGACACTCTCACCCCAGACCACAAAGGGGGCTGAGGAGGGACCCACCTTCCTCTAAGAGCTGTGCTTTCTGTAGCCAGCCTCTGCAGAGCTTGGGGTAAGCACAAGGATTTAGTGGCCTTGACCCCATGTACCCAGAGGCAGGGGGTAAATGTTTCCCCTTTTAGAGGACTCACATTTTGTTTCTAATCTGAAGTGAGAAGCAGCTTTGAGCTTGAAACATCCAGATCTCTGGATGCCTCCCTGGCCCAGTCTTACAGTTCCCCTCCGGGAAGAAGGTTGGAGAAGACAAAGACAAGTTTACCAAAATTATATCTCCTCGGGGACACACCTACGGTCACCTAGTGACAGCTCTGTTTGCATTATAAAGAGGAGTCAGTTTTGTTGTTGTTTTTTTTTTTTTTTATTTTTCAGTAGCAGAGCCAGCAGGTATGGGTGGAGGACTCCATAGACCCAGTGAAGGGAGGATGCTGAGCAAGTGGTCCCCTAACCAGAAAGAATATGTGCTTATTTAAAAAACTGAGGTGGGGTTTACTAAGCCTTTGCATTCCATGGCAAGATTCAGAATGAGGATGCAACCCTAGATTCCTTGAGTGTTGAGTTCAGGAATGGGGAGAAAACAAGAGCCAGCAAAGACTGTCTAATTGTCCCTACACACGTTAGTGCTGGAGGCCAGGGTTTTAGGCGTGGGTTTGGTTTGTTTCGCTTTTTGGTGTTTCTGTTGTGGGGTTTTCTTGGCTTTTGGTTTCGTTGTTATTGTTGTTTCTCCTCAAGACAGGGTTTCTCTGTGTAGCCTTGGCTGTCCTGGACTCACTCTGTAGACCAGGCTGACCTCGAACTCACATTGATCCGATCCTCCTGCTTCCCTCTCTGAGTGCTTCTTCTTCTCCCTGCTGAGTGCTGGGATTACAGGCATGCACCACCGTGGCCAGCCAGCTAAAATTGGAAGTCTTAAACTAGATTTGGTGACCCCTACATTTGAGGGCAGATGTAGGAAGAATCTTTTCTCTTTTACTAAATGCTGCATAAACTTTGACATTCTGAACATTCTGTTCATTCAGTGCCTAACAAAAAGAGCACCTCAGAGCCGGGCGTGGTGGTGCACGCCTTTAATCCCAGCACTCTGGGAGGCAGAAGCAAGTGGATCTCTGTGAGTCTAAGGCTAGCCTGGTCTATAAATCCAGTCCAGGACAGATAAGGCTATAGAGAAACTAAGTGTCAAAAAAACAAAACAAATAAACAGACTAACAAATAAATGCAAAACAGAGCCATATTTTTATCAGCCCAGTGAACCGGTGGAAGGTAAAACAGTTATTCTTTTGTTCTATCATTTCTACTTAGGGGCTTATAGTCCATCTGTTCATTGTTTAAAATGTTAACATCTCAGCCAGGTAAGCTGGCACAAACCTGTAATTCCAGTGCTCTGGGAGGCAGAGGCAGGTGGATGTCTTAAATCTGAGGCCAGCTTAGTCTAAAGTAAGTCTGGGACAGCCAAGGCTGCAAAGAGAAACCCTGCCTTGAAACAAACAAACAAATAAATAAAAATATTTATATATAAATTATTTATATATTATACACTATTATTAATTATATTATGTGTTCTATATAATATATCATATCTTAATATATAAATACATAATTTATTTTAAAACTTCTCTGAAAATGGAATCACTGGTACCCAATTCTAAAAGTATTGTTTCTTTTTAAAAATTTCCTCATCCCTAAAAGTTGTCAGAGCAGGGCTTAAGAGCTGGGCTAGAGCTGGGCATGGTGGCGCACGCTTGTAATCCCAGCACTTGGGAGGCAGAGGCCAGCAGCTGTTTGTGAGTTCCAGTCCAGCCTGATCTACATGCCGAGTTCAGGACCATTCAAGGTAACATAGTGAAACCCTGTCTCTAAATCAAAACAAAACATAAAGCAATTTTGGTGTGTTAAAGGCACAGGACTGCTTAGTAAGGGAGCCCGAGAGTCTTGAGCAGGCCACAGGCTTTTCCTTCAGACTGTCATTAAAAAAAAAACAAAAACCAGCATTTTTGATAGACTTTCCAATCTTTCCCAAAATGAAAACCGGGAAAGAACTAAGGAGGGCTCTGAAAAGGAGTACCACGGTTAAACAAAGATTTTGACAGCAAGCTCTGACTGTTTTACTACTTCTGTAGGAAGAATGGAAGAGGAAACCCCCTCACTTGAGATGCCCAGGGTTTGGGGGTACAGCCGTGGTTTAAAGGTGAAACATGGTAGAGCCTCAAGCAAGAACCAACTTTGTGTGTGTGTGTGTTTTCTTTCTTTCTTTTTTTTTTTAATTGTCTCTAGATCAGATGGGCTCCATGCTTTTCCTTCCCCTCCTCTCAGTCTGGGTCATTTTACAGCTTCTTTTGCATTACAATGTCCTTGGTGGGCCTGGCAGGTGGGCTTAACTGTGAATTCACAGGGCTGGTGGGCGTGGGTGCCGAGGCTGGAGGATAGTGGCTGGGCGGGGGCAGGGAGACCGGGGTGGAGGGTGGGGGAGGAGTGAGCTAGGGGCTGGGACCTACCTTTAAAATCTTGAGCTGTGGCCTTCTGCTAGGCTGAGCTGGTGTCTTGCTATTTTGTGGCAGGACTTGAGGCTCACCTCCTTGTGATAATTTTACACCTGGACGTTCAAAAAAATTTTTTCTAAACTCTTTCCACCTAGACACTAGGTTTTTAAAAGTCTTAACCTTTTCGTTGTTGTTAAACTTTTAAGAACTCACCTTCCCCCCCACCCCCGACCTCACCTTCTGACATGAGTGTGGATACTCCCGGTCCCTACAGTGTGCCTTGTTCTGAGAAAGCATCGGATACTGAGGACTCCTTGCCGAAGCCTGCAGTTCACGGTCCTGAGGAAAACTATTCTTGCCTACAAATGTCTGCTGCTGAGAAGCTCCGCACAGAGACCGGTAAGAGATCCAGTCGCTGAAGAACCAAAATAATTAGGGGGAGAGAGGGGAGGAATGGCTGAAGGGTTACTGCCTCTTTATGAACTGTGTGCATTAGCCTAAGCAGGTGACATTATTGACCCTCTGGATACCCCTCTCGAAGTTTTACTGGTGACACGTTGGCCTTCAAGTCTCAAGCTGTAGTGGGAGACTTGGGATCACAGACTCCTGTCTCCCACTACAGCTTGAGGCTGTTGTGGTGCGGTTTTTGGAAATTCATACGTTCCCATAATTACATGAGCTTGATGCACGGGGCCTGGGTATCCAGGTGTGCCGGGTGCTGCTCTCACTAGTGGGGAGACCTAACATCCCAAGCCTGGGATGAGCACCCCAGTTTTGGTGAGGTTGTACAGTTTGTTTGCAGTTTACCCAAATGGCTCTTTTCTCCAGCAGAAGTAGTTGGCATTTCAAATCTCAACCTTTGGGAAGAATGTGGGTGTCACTTCGCTGATCCGGGCTGGTGAGCTAAGCCCGCCTCCTGAACCCCAAACTAGTGTCCTTTGGGGGTAAAGATATAGCTAAGTGCTGGAGCCAAGGTCTGAAACTCATTTTGTCTGCCTAGACTCAGCCCTGTCCTCAGGCTCGCAAGTGGTAGTTTTAAATCTACTTACGTTTGGAGTAAACCACAAGAGAACCCAGCAACTACTAAGTTGTGTGTGCAGTGCTGGTGTGTGTGTGTGTGTGTGTGTGTCTGTGGTGAATGCAGGCTCTTGCACAGCAACACACTCAGCCGACAACTGCTGTGTCTGCTGCTTATTCCGGTGCATTGTCAGCCAGGTGGTGGAGGAGCACTTGTCGCCTGCCTGAGCTCTGGATTCAACCCTTAGCATCTCAGAGAACAACAAAATACCTGGCATTGTGGCATACACCTAACTGCAGCACTGAGGCAGGAGGATTGGGAAATTTTGTCTTGTGGGGGGAAAAGGCAACTGATGGTGAACTGGAGGTTTCAAGGATGAGAGGAACAGATTTGGTTAGTTGGAATTTTGCCCCAGTAACTGATAATTTAAAAGACTCTCTAGCTGACTGCTCTTTAACAGCAGGATAGACCACACAGGACCATTTTGAAATCATGGCTTTTTTTTTTTTTTTTTTAAATATTGGAGACTAAACCCAGGGCTGTACATTGCTAACAGCATCCTTCATAGATGTTAAGTCGTCCATGGATGTTCCGTCTGTCCATCTTTCTGTCTATGTACTTGTTGAGGTGGGGTTGGTTCAAACTCCCATCTCAGCTGCTGGAGCATCGAGGCTTCAGATTGGTGCTACCTGCCTCCTCTCACTGCCAGTGTTTCCTTGTAGGTGAGGTCACAGTTCTGATCAAGAGGGAGTGAGGGGCAGGAATTGGAAGGAAAGAAGACTACAAATTCGTACTTCCTCTCCATCCTATCCTGAACTTGAGCTGACCATTTGATTTGTTAGTTGTGGGTTTTTTGTTGTTGTTGTTTCTGTTTTTGTTTTTGCTTTTTCAAGACAGGGTTTTGCTGTTTGTAACCCTGGCTGTCCCGGAACTCCCTTTGTAGACCAGGCTGGTTTGAGCTCACAGAGACGCCCCAGCTTCTGCCTCCCAAGTGCTGAGATTAAAGGCTAATTTTTGTTTTCTACTAGGATGTACAGGGTCTAATTGTATAATTTAAATAAATATTATAACTTAAAACATGTACATAAGCCGGCGTGATGGTACGTGCCTTTAATCCCAGCACTCAGGGAGTCAGGGGCAGGCAGATCGCTGTCTACAAGGCCAGCGTGGTCTACAAGGCTAAGATAGCCAATGCTACACAGAGAAACCCTTGCCGGGGACCAGCCTCAGCCAGCTGTGGGTCTCAGCCAATTGTGAGTTTGGGAGAATTGGATCAGCAGGAGAGAAAATGGCTTCACACGCGTGCAGGGACAAGCTGACTCGTTTCAAGAGACTGTTTTTGGAAGGCAGTCTCTCTGCTCTGCTCAAGCTCTCTTTGTGCTCTCTGGCGCAGAGAGTCAGCCCCACTCTTTTATTGTTAAGTCATTTCCTTATACTTCCTACATGATCAAAAACCTTTTTGTCTTTCCCCGGGATATTGGCTTTTCCCCAAAGACCCACAGATGAGAATAAACGAAATATAGCAGGCTGTACTCTGCATACACGGTACAGTGACTACATTGCAAGCATATTTAATCATTAACTCAGTGCTTTTCTCACACAAACCTCGACATCATAAGTCATCTAGGCAAAATCTTGAGGTTACAATAAGTGGCATAAGAACAAAGAGCTGCTTAACAAACTAGGTTATTCTGAACTCTCAGCTGCTGTTTGTAGCTGAGCGAGTTCTTTCTGGGCTCTGTCTAAACATCTTTCGTGATAGAAGTGATCTTCCGGAGGGTCTCCAGCCCCTTCCTCAAACTATACGAAGCTCCTGTAACCTCCCTGTCCTATCCCAAGGAGTCACGTCCATGTGACCATGCCAGGCTGAGAATGCTCTATTATATTAACAAGTTACATATCTTTTCCTAACAGCCTCTCCTCGCCCTTCCTCTGTGGACCTACCTGTTCAAGACAGCCCTGATTCCTCTACCAGTCCCAAAGTAAAGCTCTCTGGTTCTCAGTCTGAGGAAGATCCCGACAAGAAGGGAGAGGGCAAGGTGTATGCCAAGAAGCAGAAGATGAGGACTGTGTTCTCTCAGGCCCAGCTGTGTGCGCTCAGGGACAGGTTTCAGAAGCAGAAGTACCTGAGTCTCCAGCAGATGCAAGAGCTGTCTGCCATTCTGAACCTTAGCTACAAGCAGGTAGGGTTGTTACCTTGTTGCCGTAAAAAAACCAAATGAGGCTGACTTGCCAATGAATGGAGCTGACTCTGGATGCCTCTCCACTCTGAGTAAGGTCTCTCTTCTCATGTTAAAATCATAATTATGTGATTCATATGTTACTCATTTTGTTCCATCAATTTATCTTCTACCTCATCCCTCCCCCCAGTCAGGGTCTTACTGTGTAGCCCTGGCTGGCCATAACTCGAGGTCTGCCTGCCTCTGCCCCAAAGGTTGTCTGGCTTTTTTTTTTTTTTTTTTTTTTTTAAATTTTCTTTTGTTTCTTGGTTTCGTTCCCGGCATGTAAGTCTTCGTGGGGGTGTCAGAGCTCTTGGAACTGGAGCTACAGTTGGAAGCTACCATGTGAAGGCTGAGAACTGAACTTGGGCCCTCTGGAAGAGAGGAGCCATCTCCCCAACTTTTGGCTTTTTTTTTTTTTTTTTTTTTTTTTTTTGGAGAAAGTGTCTCACCGTGTAGCCCTGGCTGTCCTGAAACTAACTCTGTAGACCAGGCTGGCCTCGAACTCGAGTTGTGCGTGCCTGAGCCTCCCCAAGTGTTGGCACTAAGGGCATGTGCCACCATGTCCGGCTCCGGCTTGAAAGACGGTGCACTGCGCGTGCGTGGTGTTTCACAGCTAAACTTTCAGCACCTGAGACAGAGACAGGAAGAGCCAGGACTCCGGGCCAGCCTGAAACAAAACACAGGAAATGGAGCTCATTTGCCAGTAAAGCATGCAAAAGCCTGGGACCAATCCCGACTCTTACCCCCATACACATATGCCCCTCTCCCAAAGCAGCCTGGAATTTAGCCTCTGCTCTCCACGTGCCACCTCCCCCCCCCATATTAATAATAAAAGTTAAAATGTTTTTCAAGAATTTGTGAAGCTGGGCTCATCTACATGTCTTCCTTTTCACGTGTACTTTTAAAAAGTCCCGTCGCTTCTTGCAGGTTAAGACCTGGTTCCAAAACCAAAGAATGAAATGTAAGCGGTGGCAGAAGAACCAGTGGCTGAAGCCCAGCAACAGCGCGACTCAGGTAGCAGCAAACTCCACGCGCTTTCTTTTCTCCGGTTTACGTGTGTGTGCACCATCTGTGTGTGGCTATGGGTGTGACCGAGATTTCCCGTAAGAGCAGCCAGTGGCTCTTTGCCTTTCAGTCCCATTCTGTTTCCATCTGGGGTCCATCAGTCCTGTCTCCTTCCCATCCCTCTTACCCCCCTCTCCTCCCTCATGTACTCTTTCTTGTGATCTTTCAAGTTTTTGAGGCAGGGTCTCTCTGTGTAGCCCTGGCAGTCAGCGATCTGCCTGTCGCTGTCTCAGGAGTGCCGGGATTAAAGGCATGCACCATCATGGTAATCTTTGCTTTTCCTATTCCTGCGGTTTACAGCTTTAGATTTGCAGCTGGGGCGTGATGGCACATGCCTTGTAAATCTCCTTTTTTGACTCACTGAGTTGCTCACCTCTTTCAGAAGGGCTCGGCCCTGGCAGAGTATCCCAAGGTCTACTCCAGCTATCCCCAGGGCTATCTGGTCAACCCATCTGGGAGCCTTCCAATGTGGAGCAGCCAGACTTGGACCGACCCAACGTGGAGCAACCAGACCTGGACCGGTTCAGCTTGGAGCAACCAGACCTGGACCGCTCAGACCTGGTGTACGCAAGCCTGGAATAGCCAGACCTGGAACACTGCTCCGTTCCATAACCTCGGAGAGGACTCTCTGCAGCCTTACACGCAGCTGCCGCAGAACTTCTCTGCCAGTGATTTGGAGGTGAATTTGGAAGCCATTGGGGAAAGCCATGCATATTGCAGCACCCCACAAGCCCTGGAGTTGTTCATGAACTACTCTGTGAATTCGTCGGGTGAAATGTGAGGACTGCGCAATTCAGCCTAAAGTCAGGGCAGTGGCCACATTCCGTCCTTCCACCAAAGATTTTTAGATTGTTCTTATTTTTATTATTATTACTTTTTATTGTTTAGTTTTTCGAGACAGGGTTTCTCTGTGTATCCCTGGCTGTCTTGGAACTAGCTCTGTAAACCAGACTGGCCTCAAAAATCACAGAGAACTGCCTGCCTGTCCTTACCTCCCAAGCGCTGGGATTAAAGGTGTGCACCACCACGGCCTGGCATCGTACGTTTGGGTATCTTTATTTTTTAGGATGTAGAATCTAAAAGTGTAAAAAGTAGTGTAAAGATTCATTCAGGTATGGTGGCCACTCGAGAGGATGAGGCAGAAAGATCACGATTTTGAGACTAGCTCAGATACACAGTAAGTTCAAGACCAGCCTGGACTCCCTTTGAATAGTAAGGCAGTGTCTCAACAAAAAAAAACTAAAGCTTTGGTTGAAGGAGGACTTCCGTCTTTGCCGTTAGGAGACTTTGTGTGTTCAGTGTGCTTTGTCAGCT
This sequence comes from Meriones unguiculatus, assembly GCF_030254825.1. Taxonomy (NCBI): domain Eukaryota; kingdom Metazoa; phylum Chordata; class Mammalia; order Rodentia; family Muridae; genus Meriones; species Meriones unguiculatus. Next base: position 113,014,962 of record NC_083353.1, read on the forward strand.
TCCACCTCTTTGGAAGTTCACCAAGAGTACTTCTATATTAATTAAAATCTGTAGAAGTTTATATTTGCGTGTGCCATGATGAAGCAATGGCATTTTGACTAGTTTAAGTGAAATAAAACACTAACTTTACTTTTAGTGCTTTTGTCTCTTCTCTTGCTTTCACCTAGTGGGGTCAATATACTTTTTTTTATTTTTTTTTTAATATGTGAGGGAGGATCTCATGTAGCCCAGGCTGGCCTTGCATCTGCTATGTTGCCCAACACTTGAGGCTAAGATGGGAGAATCTAGTAGAGTTCAAGGCCAGCCTGAGCTACATAAGTTTTGTCTTTAAAGTGAACAAAAAAAAGGATAGCATGGAGCATGGTGCTCCTGAGTGGCTATATGGAGTTCGAGGCCAGCCAAGGCTACTTAGTGAGACCCTGTTGTAAAAACAAAAAAATTGAAGCGCTGGTGAGGTAGTCCAATATGGGAATGGCCTTGCTGACGAGTGTGACAACCTTCATTCAATCCCTGGAGTCTACACTTTGCAAACCCCTGTGAACTGCGCTCTGCCCTCCATCTGCGCACGCCGACATGTGTGCGTACTGTACAAACACAAGCGAAAACGCCGAGTACGTGTAAAAAAAGCAAACCAACAGCCCGGGAAGCAAAGACAAGAAGGTGGTTAGCTGCGGGAATTTTGCACCGTACTGGTTAATTAGAACTTCCTGTGGCTGGTTGCTCTTATGCCGAGGTTGACCCTCACAGAAGGTGGAATAGCTTTTTAGTTGTGTGTGTGTGTGTGTGTGTGTGTGTGGTTTTTGTTTGTGTGCTGCTTCCGTGCACTGCCCTGGTTATCCACTAATGCAGGACGCATACCCTCCCCCACTTTGATCCACACCTCTCCTGGACATGTGCTTCCGTATTGTACAGATTGTTCATTTTTTAAAAAGTACTTATTTGCATTTCATGTATGTACATTGGTATTTTGCCAGCACGTATGTCTGTGTGAGGTTGTCAGATCCGCCGGAACAGGAGTCACAGACAGTTGTGAGCTGCTGCGCCATCTCTCCAGCCCCCTATTCATCCATCATTATGCATGAGTGTCTGAGCTTATTTCATTTGTTTCTAGATTTGTCCATTTCCCTAGAAGTGTAATCGGATGTTTGCTTGGTTTCAGTATGTATTCCTTCTTGTCCTGGAACTCACCATGTACACCAAGCTGACTTCAAATCTAGAGCTCTCCCTGGCCCTGCCCCTGCCCCAGGCTAGGATTAAAAGCACCGTGCCCAGATGTAATTGATTTTTTTTTTTTTTTTATGCCTTAAAAGTGCACTATTTATAGTTAAACAAAACTACATTAGAGGCTGGGGAAATGGTTTGGAGGTTAAGAGCGCTGGCTGCCCTGACAGGACCCAGATTCAATTCCCAACACCCACACGGCATCTCACAACTGTCTATAACTTCAGTTTCGGCACATTGTCTGGCCTCTGCCGTCCGCCCCCCACAAACATACATGCAGGCTAAATACCTGCATACATGAAACAGGATACACTGCGTTGTGTGTACACGACACATTTTTTTAATCCGTTAGTTGACGAACACTCAGGCTGTTTTCTGTATGTTTTTGTGACTAGTATGGCAAAAGACATGGATATACAAGTGCCCTTGGTAGGTTGGCCTAGAGGCTTCACCTGTATGCATGCACCATTAGGCTTCCCCTCCTAATTTAGGTATCTCCTACAGGACCACATCGATTTTTTTCTTACACTGTTGATGGTTGCTTGTGTGCTTTTAATTGGGTTCTGCTGTAGCTAGAAGGTGTTGGAGATAGGAGATCAGAGTTCTAAATCTTGAAAACAGCCTTTGTTTGATTCTTACCTATTTATCCATATTCTGGCAGATACACAAGTCCAGCCCTCTCCTAAAAGGCACTGAGTGAAATTTTTTTTTTAATTTTTATGTTTATGAGTGTTTTACTGCATGCATGCATGTATGTATGTATATCTACATTTCCGTGTGTCTAGTGCCCGTGAGATGAGAAGAGGGGTCCTCTGCAAGAACAGCTGTTCTTGATCATTGAGAAGCCTCTCCAGCACCAGGAATTTTTTTTTTTTTTAAAGGGAAAAAACATTTATTTTGCCTCACAGTTTGGAAGGATTATACCACACCGGTTGGAATGGCGTGGTAAACAGCAGGCGGGCGGCTGGTCACATTGCATCTACGGTCAGGAATTGGGCAGCGATGAATAAGTCATGGGCATGTGCCCCGAGGAGGCCAGAAGCATTAGATCCTGTGGTGATGAGGCTGCAGGCCACCTGACATGGCTGCTGGCAATGAGACTGGTTCTCCGAAGAACAGTGACCGGTGACCCGGAAGACTGGTCTTTATTCCTAAGAAATCAGAACTGATGAGGGAGGCCCCGACAGCGCACCCAGTTCCCTCTGTGAGAACTGCAGGAACCACGCTGGCGTTCTCATCTCTTGTGTCATGCTCTCTGATTCTAGGCCAACCCTTGTCCCGGAGCTTCATCTCCCCTCCCCACGAGACTGAGACTGAGAGGATGTGTGGGTTCAGAAGTGAGTTTGGGGTTTAAGGGTGAGTTGAGGGTGGGGGAATGGGAGAGTAAGGGGGGAAAATGTAATTAGGTTGAAAAGACAAAAGATATATTCATCTGATGTGGTTGTGTGTAAATGTTCTGTTTTGCTGTGGAATAAGAAAGAAATTAATGTAACTCCTAATGCATTAATTATAGGTGACCCAATCACTGGTCAGTTTTATTAGATTTAGCTAAAAGCATTAACACAGAAAATATGAAAGAAGCAAGGCACACCTAGTAACTGCCACAAGTAAATCTAGCCTTACCTGTCAATTATAACATCAGCACTCCTGGCCGGGGGTACGAATCCCAGCCCAGTGGAGCTGGGTTCCCTAGCTGCCCCTCAGCAAAGGAGAGGGCAGAAGGATTGTCCCTCACCGTGCAAGAGGGCCCATGAACACAAAGGCTAGGTAGGCCACATTCCTCTACAAAGGCCAGACAGATTCCAGCTGGAATTCTCATCCTCCGTTTCCTGTCCTTCGTTCTTGTGACACCAGTGGGGATGGCTTGTGTGTCTGCGGTGGCTCATTGCCACTTCCACAAACCCTAACTGCCCCTCCACAGAGGCCATCATGTGGCTCAGGGCCTCTTAGACCCTAGGTAAGTGCGTTCCCGGTCCTTGCTGTGAGAATCTTGATTATCTTTGGTTTTTTTCAGGGTGGAAGAGATTACACTGACCACCCAGGGGTGGGGGTGGTTTGAGAGGCCTCCCAGCTGCAGTTTTCCTGGGCTTTTGGCTTCAGCCTCTCACCAAGGGACCTATTCAAATGCCTTTAGTCAACGGATTCCTGAGTCCCAAGCTGTTGCAGGACCCCAGCTGACTTTTTTTTTTATTTAACGAATTCTCTCTTTCTCCTGCTTGGGTCCCTTTCCCCCTCCGTCTGGCAGCTGTCTGCTTTTCTCTTTGTAGTTCACCACCAGGCCCTGTTTCCCCCCCCCCCCCCCACATATCTCTGGGTTTTCTGAAGACTGAGTTTATTCAAAGCAGAATTAACCTTTTCCTTTACCCGAAGAAGCAAGCGCTTGGAATTCACTGACCGAGCAAGGTCTATGCTTCTGAGCTTGGAGTCTATAGTGTCCAATTCTGATGACCCAGGCAAATTCAATCCAGGGTGCTCGTGTTAGACCGGGGGTGGGGGCGGGCGGGGGGCGTTCCAGGACTGTCTGATTACAGCAAGCTTTATTTAGAGGTGGACCAGGAACAGGCAAGCCCATGTACATGAAGAAAACAAGCCTGCTTTAATTAATTTGACCTCCCTTAATTAATTTGAGCTCCATTCCCAGCAGCCCGGGGAAGGTAGCTTCACACCACCTGTCACTCCAGGTGCCAGGAATGTGGTGCCTCTGGCTTGCTTAGGCACCTGTGCACAGGTACAAACACATTAACACACATACCTACACATAACCAATGGCTAAATAAAATATTTTAAGAAAAAGCACCCACACACACAAATGATAGTAAAGACAGCATCAAGGCTTTTGAGTGTCTGAAGCTCGCTAGTCACTTACATTTTCCTAGTAAACCATCTCTATTTCTATCACTAAAAATGAGAGATGCTGTGTGTGTGTGTGTATACCACCAGAGTAAAAGAATGGTTGTCTCTTAATTTTCTGTAATATTTTATGGCTTTTGTTGCTGCGCTAAGCTGAGAAGAAAAAAAAACAAAATCAAACAAGAAAAAAACCAAAACCCTTAACCTTCAGACAGGCATCATAGCCGCCTCTGCAGTCCCAGCACGAAGGCAGAAGCAGGTAGGAGAAATGTCAGGGAGTTCAAGGCTATTTGCTCGACACAGTGAGTTTCAGACTAAGTAGAGCTACAGAGTGTGACCTGCCTCAACAATGAAAGAGCCAAAGGCTAGGCCTGCAAGATGTCTCAGTGGGTAGAGGGGCTTGCTACAAACCTAGCTTGTTGGCTTGAAAGTTCAGTCTCTTGGATCCACATGATAGAGAGAAAAAAAGCTCCACGGAGTTGGCCTCTGACCTCAGTTGCCCTCTGACCTCCACATAAAGGCAATAGCATACACCTCTCCCCTGCTCCTCAAAAGAAAGAAATGTAATCGCGAGAGCAATCACTCCTCAAACACAGCAACCCCCTTTTCTTAATGCCCTGCTCAGCTACCAGAATTTCCTCTTTTCTCAGAATTATTTTTGTTGCCTTTGGCTGGCCTGGAACTCACTGCATACACCAGGCTGGCCTGGAACTCACAGAGCTCCTCCTGCCTCTTCCTCGTGAGTGCTGAGGTGAAAGGTGTGCACTATTACACCTGGCTAACCTACGTTCTTTGTAAGCTGTCACTCATGCTCTCAGTGAACTTACTCTCTGCTGATCAAGTCTCTCTTAACCCACATGCTTATATGAAACTATCTTGACCCTGGGCGGTGGCGGCTCATGCTTTTAATCCCAGCACTTGGGAGGCAGAAGCAGGTTCGAGGCCAGACTTGTCTACAGAGCTAATTTCCAGGACAGCCAGGGCTACATAGAGAAACCCTGCCTCAAAAACCAAACCAAGGACTGGAGAGATGCCTCAGAGGTTAAGAGCACTGGCCATCCTTCCTGACATCCTGAGTCCAAATCCCAGCAACCACATAGTGGCTTACAACCATATGTAATGGAATCTCATTCCCTCTTCTGGTGTGAATGAAAACAGAGTGCTTATATACATAAAATAAATAATTAACATTTACGAGCTGAATGCCAGCACTCGAGTAGGCAGAGGCAGGCAGATCTCTGTGAGTTTGAAGCCAGCCTGGTATATGAATCGAGTCCAGGACAGACAAGGCTACACCGAGAAACCCTGTTTCAAACAAAATAAAACAAAATTTCTTTATTATTGGGCATAGTGACACACACTTTTAATCTTCGCACTTCGGAGGCAAAGGCAGGCGATTCTCTGTGAGTTTCAGATCAGCCAGGGCTCCACACTGATACCTTGTTTTAAAACAAATAATAAAATAACATCCCTAAATGGGGTCTCATATTGCCGTGGTTGGTCCTTTCTTTCTGAGCTCAAGGAAGCCTCTGAACTCAGCCCTTCCAGGAGCCAGAATTAGGGCTGGAGAGATGGCTCAGAGGTTAAAGGCACTGACTGCACTAAGTCCCAGCAACCACATGGTGGCTTCCAATCATCCATAAGGCACACAATTGTATACATTATAAATAAGACTACAATGTTAGCTGCTGTCTTTGGCTTTCATGAACATTTTCTTTCTTTTTAGGAATTATTTATTATGTATATAGTGTTCTGCCTGCATGTTCACCTACATGACAGAAGAGGGCACCAGATCTCATTACAGATGGTTGGGAGCCACCATGTGGTTGCTGGGAATTGAACTCAGGACCTCTGGAAGAGCAGCCAGCGCTCTTAACCTCTGAGCCATCTCTCCAGCTAGACATTTTCAAATGTCAACATAGCTTAAGTCCCTATTGCAGAGTTGGGTCTGAACCCCGGGCCTCACACATGCTCTCTCGCCCCCTACACTATACCTTCAACCCTGAAACCTGGATTCTGAACCAGGGACTATGTTGTCTTGCCTTGGGCAACGACTCCAGAGGTCACATTAAATTTATTGGAGGATCACAGCGCCCCCTACTGGTTCCATGTTGCATTGGTATCATCAATCCCCCAACTGTTTTCCAGGAGGAACCTCTTGGCTAATAACAGGAGAATGGGTACCAGCATACTCCTCAATTACATGTGGTTCCAGGTGGGAATCAGTGACAAGGTGGGTTAAATATACACAGACATACTTGATGAATGAAAGAGGGAGGCCTCAAAGCGGGAAAAGGAATGAAAACCTTAACAGAAAAAAAGATATTTTTTAAATAAAAAATATTTTTATTTCCTGTGTATGTGCATTTTGCCTGCCTGTATGCCTGTACACATGTATGTATGAATATATGTCTGCATGTGTGTATATAATATACATATATGTAACACATATATATTCACATAGAAATGTAACAATAATTGGCCATGCATTTGACAGATAGTGGAGGTTGGGATACATGAAAAAAAAAAACTGGAGGAATGAAAGGGAAGAAGGAGGGGCTGGAGAGATGACTCAGTGGTTAAGAGCACTAACTACTCTTCCAGAGGTCCTGGATTCAATTCCCAGCACCCACATGGCAGCTCACAACTGTCTGTAACTCCAGGACCTGATACCCATAGACATCCATGTAGGCAAAACACCAATCAATGCACATAAAATAAAAATAAATTATTTCAAAAAAGGAAGGAGGAAAATGATGCAATTATTTGATAATCCCCCAAAGTAAAAAATACAATAAAAATACTAGTTAACAATAAATATATTATTAAACAAATAATAAGAATATTATTATTATTAAAAATAATCTTGAAAGGCTAGGTGTGGTGGTGCACCCCTTTAATCTTAGCATTTGGGGGGCAGAAGCAGGAGGTCCTCTGTGAGACTGACTGGGGCCATTGTGACATACATGTCTAGGTCAAGGCCAGCCAGGGCTGAATTGGTCAGACTCTGTCTTCAAACAAAACAAAATAAAGGACAACAACAAAACAACAGTAACATGTTTTCCTTAAACGCCAAATCAGCTCCAAGGAAAAGTAATGGGTTTTCATTATGTTGCCCTGCCTGGTTCCCGGGAGAAGCAGAGCCCAGCTAAGAAGAAGCTTTATAGTGAGAAACGCTAAAAATAAACAAAGTTAAAAAAAAAAATCATCCTGGATCCAGAATATTTTTGTTAGGCAGTTTTGTGGTTTGTTGTATGTATATGTGTGTGCAAATGCATGTGTGTGTGTGTGTGTGTGTGTATAATATGTGTGTGGAGTGTGTGTGTATGTGCATGCTCACAGGCAGGCAAGCACATGAAGGTGAGCGAGCATTCGTGCACGTGTGTGAAGTTTATGAGAAAGTGATAGTGAGTGTTGGGGTGTGGTGTCTGTCTGTGAAGTGTGTGTGTTTGTGTGTGTGTGTGTGTGTGTGTGTGTGTGTGTTGGTGAGTGCGACATGGCTTTCCCGCGCAGCACAGGAACTCTCAACACTCTTGCCGTGGCCTCCTGAGCACTGCTGTGCTCAGCTGAGACCTTCCAAATACCTGTTATTTTTAGAAGATGCTCCCTCCGTTCCTGAGAGGTAGATGTCAAGTTCAAAATATGATTTAATCTGATTCTTTCAGTTCTACGAATGTTTATGAATTCTGAAGTTGTTTTGGATTGAAGCTAATTCATAGGCATTAGGTCTTCCTGATGAATTAATGTGACTTCTTCAAAAAAGAAATAATTTTATCACAGTTTTGTTCCTCTTTTTTCCTTTCCTTTTTCAATTTGTAGCCCAGGCTAGCTTGAGAATTTACTATGTAGTCCCAGGCTGGCCTCAGCTTCCTGCATCCTGAAGTTACAGGTGTGAGCTACCACCCCATCCCATTTTTTCCCCTTTTCTTGCCCCTGCCACACTTTTGCTTTGCTCCTTTAACGTTTTTTTCAACAGCACAGGAATGGTGGTGTGCGCCTTTAATTCCAGCACTTAGGAGACAGAGGCCGGCAGATCTCTGTGAGTTCCAGCCAGGGCTACATAGTGAGACCAAATGTTCCAAACCTTTTTTTTTTTTTTTTTGGTATTTACTTATGTTTGTTGGGAGGAGAGCATGCATGTCACAGTGACAAGGCTTGTGGAGGACGGAGGAGAACTCAGAGCAGGAACTCGCTCTTTGCCTCCACCATGGGCATCGAAGGCTTGGTGACAAGCACCTTTACCACTGGGCCATCTCAATGACTGGGTTCTGCTTTTTAAAGACAGAGTCTCTCTTTCTCTCTCTCTCATCTTGGTTTCTCTGTGTAGCCTTGGCTACTTTGTACACCATGCTGGCCTTGGACTCAGAGAGATCTGCCTTCCTCTGCCTTCCAGAGTGCTGAGAATAAAGGTGTACCCCACAATGCCCAGCTAACCCAAATAGCCTAGGCTAGCCTCAGAGACACCTTGAGCCCAGTTCTTCCTGCCTCCACTTCTGGAATACTTACATTACAGTATTATAACAGTACATCAACATTCCTAGACCCTCCTTTTCCTTCATCTATCTATCTATCTATCTATCTATCTATCTATCCATCTATCTATTTTTAATGTATACAGTATTCTGTCTGCACGTGTACCTGCAGGCCAGAAAAGGGCACCAAATCTCATTATAAATGGTTATGATCCACCATGTGGTTGCTGGGAATTGAACTCAGGACCTCTGGAAGAGCAGACAGTGCTCTTAACTATGAGGTATCACTCCAGCCCCTCCATTTTAGTCTGTACCCATGACAATCAGCTATTCAGCCACATCACATCCTTCATCAAAATTCCTCCTATTTAAGACACTAATGAACCAGACATGGAAACTGGTCCTATAAGGCCACGTGTAAGATGAAGGCAGAAGAATCAAATGTTTATGGGTATTTGTCCAGCTTGTGATACATAACACACACACACACACACACACACACACACAGTGGAGACTCATCACTAATGTAACAAGATCACTCATTACCTCATGTAGCTGAGTCCAGTGACAAATCTTGTCTTTTTGCTGAGGAAATCAGCCAGTTCGTAGTAAAAACACTTTAAGTTACACATTAAGATGAAAACTCGGTTGGCAGAAAAGATGCTTAATGTTGAACTCCCTTGGGCAAACATCACCTCCGAATAGAGGTTGGTGTGACTGTTCTTCTAAAGGCCCTGCATCTGGGTTTATGAGGGTTTGACTTCTTCTGCTTGCGTGTGTACCATCAGCGTGTTCCTTCCCGATAACCTTTCCAGTGTTCACCATTTATGCTAAGGTCTGCTTTTCTGCTGATCATCAGAAGGCTAACCTCCCACGCCGAGTGTCCTGGTGATGGTCTCTAGTGACCATCCATCTTACAGTGGTCCCTGTATGTTCCAGCGCAGGAACAACAGAAACTTTCCTTACCCAGAGTACCACCCAAGGCCCTGACTGTCAAACATTTTGCTTACTTCCTGTGTTGCATGTGATGGCTATTACTGTCAACTTGACTACCTCTGGAATGAACTACAATCCGGATATTGAGGGCACACCTGTGAGAGTTGTTTTTGCTTGAAGTGGGTCCAGGCCATTGAAGCAGATCACAAAAGTTTAATCCAGACATTTTTATAAACAGTACTTAGGTCAACATCATTTAGTACTCCCTACCCAGCCTTTTGCTTCTGGCTTTGGCTGTGAAGGCAGACAATTTGTTGTTATGGATTTTCTTTTCCCTTTTGTTTAGTTTGCTTTTTTTTTTTTTTTTTCCAAAACATTTGTTTTTTTGAGACAGGGTTTCTCTCTCCTAGAACTCACTCTGTGGACCAGGCTGGCCTCAAACTCAGAGATCCACCTGACTTTGCCTGGTGCTGGGATTAAAGCCATGACCACCATTGCCCAGCCTAGTTCCAGATCTTGAAGCAGGAAGATCCACCTCTAATCTGGGCCACACCTTTTATTGGTTGGGTTAGCTGGACTGCAACGTTTAAGTCATTCTGATGAATCTCCTTTCTATATATATATATGGATTCGAGATTCATTCTACAAGTACTGTTACTCGAGCGAACTCTAATACTTTACGGTTCTTATTTATACTGTAGGTTCAAAATAGGATGGCAAGATGCAATGTTCTAATTTTGGCAGTCCTGGAACTTACTCTGTAGACCAGACTGGACTCAAACTCAGATTTCTGCCTGCCTCTGCCTCCTGAGTGCAACCTTCCAATTGCAACTAAGCTCTCATGATAGGGAGGAGAGGGAGTCCACCATCCTCTTATCCACAGAACTACAATGTAAAGAATATTCTACAATAAGGAAGTCTTTATTTATATAGCTCCAAGCCAAGTGTGGGGCACTCTCCTTTAATTCCAGCACTTGGGAGAGGTAGGATTGCCGGGTACAGTGGCGGCGTACCTCTCCAATCCTTTATACTGGAGGGGCTTCAGGCAAGACACAGTTAACTCAGTGAGAGACAATCAAATGTTTGTAGCCCACAGTCAGCACTAACAGATGAAGGTGTGGAGTGAAGACAGGGGCATCAGTTGTTGTTACATGAACATGAGTTCAAAACAAATGGCAAATCAGGCCAAAAGGCAGCAGCCCTGCCCTGGAAGGGAATGCAATACACTCCAGGCTGACCGGGAGCTAGCTGTGTGCGCACTCCTAGCAGTGATGGTTACGTTGATCTCTGTAAAAGCACGAACTTCAGAAAGGCAGAAGAGGAACACGAGAGGAAAACCAGGGAGAGCCAAGAGCAACACGGAAGAACAGGCCTTTTCAGCTAACCCATGTAGTATGGCTCTTCTTGACAGTAGCTTGTGCCTCACCTCTGCCTGCTGGAGGTTCCCACCTACTATGCTCATCCTGGCTCTGCCTCAGGGGAGCTGGGATTAAGTCTGCACCATGACCCTTGGTTTGCAGTCTTGGGGGCAAACCCAGGGGGTTTGTCAGATAACACTCCACCCACTGAGCCATATTCCTAGGCCCACAGCCAGGATCTGAAGATTTTTTTTTTTTAAAGCCCAATGAAAAAGAACAAATGGGGGAAAAAAATAAGCTTGTGCCACACGACATATACATTCAGAATTTTTATTTCAAAACAGAAACTACAGTAACATGAATAGAAAGTAGGTATGAAGATAGTCACAACCTGGCCATTGACAAATGGAAAGTCCTCCCAGTGTTCCTGCCAGCTCACTGAGGAAGAGGGCAGTCTGAAGCGTCACCTTTCCCAGCCAAGCGCCTCTTCACAGCGATGTGAGCTCGTGTCTGAATGTCAATGAGCACAGGGAGTGGTGGAGGAGTACTGAGACTGAGCACTGAAACACTGTTATCATGTGTAAGGGTTTGACTAAAGGGTCTGAAATGTGTAAGCACCAAGGAGGGACAGTGGGATCCAGTGACCTACGGAAAAGGGGTCAGGGTGATCAGGGTCATCTCCATGTACGAAAGAAGGAGAATGAAGGGGTGGTTGTGGAGGTACCTGTGACCCGCGGCAGGAGCGAAATTTGGCATTACTCCTTATATACCAAAATGCCATATTTCCCAATCCCTTTAAGAAAGCCTTTCTCTCCCCACAACTGGCTTCTCAGGAGCCACAGCTCTGACCTCACACTTTGCACCGTCCCAGCTGGAGTGAGTGAGGCTGAGCCTTCCATCCTCAACCTCAAGAAAGCTTCCCTCTCCAACCAGAACAGGGGGCCAGCTGAGTGGGATCTAATCCGGGGGCCAGCTCCACCCGGGGGAGGCAGTGCTGCTTATGTACACAGGGATGAGCGTCAATAGACTCTATCAAAAAGAAAGCGACCAGAGCGAGCAAAGGGAACAGGTACTTCACACCGGGGCAAAGTGACAGTGCACACACATTCCCATCCTCAAGCGAGGGCCACACTGCGCATTTACCCGCACTGTCCCTAACGTGTGTGGCGGAGTCAAGGCCACTTGGGCACTTAGCACAATGTCAGACGATCATGGAAACAAGGGTAGCCTGAGACTGTAACAGGGATAGACTAACATGCCACGGCCCCAGAGAGAGAGCGGCAACGTTCTCAAACCAGGTGATACTAATCATTCAGGGAAAATCCTCTCCCAGAGCTGAGGTAACAAAGTCCACATTAGCTACGAATCCCTTTAAACCAAAGTAAAACAGATCAAACACATAAAATCTCTTAAAAAAAAAAAAAAAACAAAATTGGAAAAATAATAAAGGCCTGTCAAGAACTGCTGTATTTAGGCCCTCCCCTCTGTACGGCTCGCTCAGGTGCTAGGGCGACTTGAGGGAAGAGGAAAGGTGAGTTCAGCAGGACAGGAAGGGCTTGTTTGGTCCAGGGGAAGAAGAAGAGAGGCTTTCTGCAAGCCATCCCTTTTCTGGACTCCATGTAAAATAAAAGGCCATCAACACCACTAACTACAAATCCCGCTTCAGTAACAAGCCTAGATTTCAAGTAACACTACATAAAAACTATAATCTTAAGAGAAAAGGCCCACAGAAAGCCACGAGCCTTTTCATACAGGCACTCGCTCTTCTGAGAAAGAACACAGGCGTCTCCCTCTAGAGTGCGGGCGGCTCACAGGCCACCCGTAACATCTGTTCTTCTTTGTGTTGCACCATCACCCTCCAGCACTAAACTTCTCTCCTTAAACACCTCCCTCCAGCCTCAATTTCCTTACTCTTTCATTATTTGGTAAAATTACACTTAAAAAAATAAATATTTATGCAATAAAACCTGAAGATAAAATAAATAAAACTCAAGTTACTTTGCTGTGCAGAGCTGTTATCAGTGAGGAGGGCTCTCCTGTTGAATCTCCGTGGCCCTCCACACAGTATGAAGATCTGTTACCTGGCAAGCTGAGATGGGGAGAGGGTGCTGCACCCCACTCCTACCCCCTAGGTGTCCTAGTGAGCTGGTCTTAGAACCTAAGGGGAGCTGCAGCCACTCCCTCCCGACATGAAGGTAGACTTTCTTGGTCTCTCCTGATTACAAGAGAAATAGCCAAGAAATGACACACTTAAAGAAGCCATTGGTGATCCAACTAACCCCAGCATTGGGTGCAGCTTTGTGTTCCTGGAGTGTGTGAGAAAGGATCAAATAGCAGCGTTCAGAAGCAGTACTGGGTCATCCTGATGAGGTCCCCCCGATTCAGGGGAGGTAGGTTGCTTTCCATGTTGGAGGGAGGTGATGGAGGCCCGCCTCAGGCATTGCCGGGAGAGTCCTTCATAGGCATGCTGTTCAGCTCAACAGCAGAGCTTTTCCCAGCATGCCCCTCAAAGGCCCGGGTAATGTCCTCGAAAGTCCTGCCTTTGGTCTCAGGGACTTTGAAGAAGGTGAAGACTAGGAAGATAATGAGGAAAGCAGCAAAGACAATAAAAACATAGGCTCCCAAGTAGGCCTAGAAAACAGGAGAAAGAAGGATGGTTCATTACAAATTTACCACTTTCAAAGTTCATGAACGTGAGGGAAACATTACTTTTTTTTGTGGGGGAGGGGCTTTTGACACACGGCTTCTCTGTGTAGCCTTGGCTGTCCTGGACTCACTTTGTAGACCAGGCTGGCCTCAAACACACGGCAATCTGCCTACCTCTGCCTCCCTGAGTGCTGGGATTAAAAGTGTGCGCCAGCTTAAAGAAGTTATCTATTTTATGTATGCGAGAACTTTGCATGTACATCTGCACACCACAAGACAGCATCAGATAGTTGAGCAGTCATATGGACACTGGGAATTGAACTCAGGACCTTCGGAAGAATAATAAAGGCTCTTCCATATTGACCAGACCAACAAGGTTGGTTTACCTATTATGTCTATGTTTCTCTGCACAGAATAGAATGCGTCATTCTTTTTTTTTTTTCCCTAGTTACTAAAACTAACTGATTCCAAATACTCCCTGAGGATTTTTGTCTTGTTTCTTTTTTTTAAGATCTACTTTTTATATATCTCACTATAGATGGTTGTGAGCCACCATGTGGTTGCTGGGAATTGAGCTCAGGACCTCTGCAAGAACAGCCAGTGCTCCTAACCTCTGAGCCATCTCTCCAGCCCTGATTTGTTTTGTTTCTGATTTTTACAACAAGGCCTCACTTTGTAGTTCTGGCTGGCCTGGAAATCACTATATAGACTGTACTGGCCTCAGAGATCTGCTTGCCTCTGCCTCCTGAGTGCTGGGACTAATGGCTTGTGTTACGCCCTGGAGAAATGTCTCGGTTGCTGCTCTTCCAGAGAATGCAGGCTCTATTATTCCCTGTTCATAACAGTCTGTAACCCAGGCACACCAGTGGTGCACAGACATACATATAGGCAAAACACCCTCACATAATAATAATACGTATTAAAAAAAAAAAAAGTGTGCAAGCCTGGCCCTTCTGTGGAGTTTGATCTGAAGATATTTGTCTATGTTTAAAATTCCAGGCTTCTAGAAAGACTCATGGAAACAGCTTATGTAACGAATCAGCTCCAGATCATTTTCTACTGGGAGTTGCCTGGTTCACTAACATCCTACAGGAGCCCTGGGCTCTCGGTGCTTACTGAAATGGTGATTTTACCATTGGGCTGGGAAGTCTGGGTACTTGGTACTGTTCTGTTCTTAGGCACCATCTCCGGTCCTCAGAGTTTCCAGTTTTCCCTCCTAACGTTTTGCTGTTTTGAGACAGGGTCTCATTGTAGCCTAGGCTGCCCTCAACCTCATACCAACCCTCCTGCCATAACTTCTTAAGTGCTATGATTTCAGGCATGAACAACCATGCATACCTGGCTTGTCCTTCCCCTCTCCTATTGCCTTGAAAAAGAGAGAAATCTAGTTTAAGGTTCACTACTAAGGTACGTACGAATGTTGGCGCAAGTAGACGGTTTGTTTGTTTGAGACGAGGTCTCTCTGTGTAATCCTGGCTCTCTTGGACTCACTTTGTAGACCAGGCTGGCCTCAAACTCACAGCTGTCTTCCTGCCCTTCCTGCCTATGCCTCTCAGTGTGCTAGAAGTAGTCTGGTTTGTGATAGACCATGCTTGATTTGAAATTTACTTACTGCAGCCGAGGGGAAGAGCATTCCAACCAAGAAGTTGGAGGTCCAGTTAGAACAGCCAGCCACTGCTATGGCGGCTGGGCGGGGGCCCTGGCTGAAGAGTTCAGCTACGATAAACCAGGGAATGGGGCCCGGTCCAATCTCAAAGAAGGCTACATAGACCAAGATAGCCACAATACACACAAAGCTCATGGCTTCATAATCATCCTGTGAGAGATAGAAAGAAAGCAAAGTCCAGTTAAATGGAAAAATGATGGAAGTAGCAACCATTTCCAGAGCTATTGGATAAAGCAGTCAGTTAGCTTGGGAGTCTAAAAGCCCAGAGCTTCTGAATCCAAGCTGCATCATCTCACCCTTACATTCTGTACAGAGACCATCTCAGTGTCTATAAAATGGACAAGGTGATTTCTGTTATCTGTTTTGTTTGGTTTTGTTTGTCCAGACAGGGGTTTCTCTGTGTAGCCCTGGCTGTCCTAGAATTCACTCTGTAGACCAGGCTGGTCTAGAAATCAACCAAGATCCACCTGCCTCTGCCTTCCAAGTGCTGGGATTAAATGTCTGGCCTTCAAGATGACTGTTAGAAATTAAATTAGACAGTGCCTGCAAGATGGCTCAGCAGGTAACGGTGCCTGTCGCCCGACTACAGTGCCCCAGTAGGCACTTTCCACAGGATGGAAAATAACTGGAAGATTAGAAATTTGAGGCCATTTTTGCCCACATAAGACCTTACCTAAGAATTAAAGTAGACAACACATCTTATAAGCCCTATTACATGCACACAAGGATACCTGTTTACCTATCTCTGAAGGTGCAATCACCATCTGGGCATCTCCAATTTGATTTTACTGATGACCCAGGTCAACACGCCACCCCCGCCACAGAGGGTAAACTACAGTCTCTTTCACCCCAGCCCTCCCTCCACTCAAAGAACACTCACCTTCAGTAACAAAGAAATCGTCATGAAGACGGAACACACAGCCATGCCTCCCAGGCCTATCATGTGCAGGGTTCTCCTTCCTGCCCTCTCCACCAGGAACAGCTAGAAAAAAAAGATATACCTGGTTTCACAAACAGGCTGTGCACAGGACCCTACGCCCTTAGTCCCATCTCCAGCACACCTAGAGATTGTCACACTTCCCCTCTATACCTTCCCTCCCGTCTATACGTTCTGGATGAGTAAAGACTACTCACACCCATCACCCAATAGCCTTTTTCCCAGGGGAATTAAAACAAACAAACAAACAGTTGTACTAAATGTGGAAAGTTGGGAGAAGACCAGTCTGTGTCTGAACACTTGTAGGAAGGATTCCTGTTTCACCCAGCTCCACCCCTCACTCAAAGTACCCAACTTACAGAAACTACGGTGAAGATGGTATTAACTACACCCGCTCCGATGGTAGCGTAGATCGGCTCCTGGACACCTGCATCCTTGAAGATTCCTGTTGAGTAATAGAACACCTACGAGGAAACAAACACGGCATCACGATTCCATCTCGGAAACCCTCGGGGTCCTTAGCCAATGCGTCACCCTTCACCTCCACCTCCCGGTGCTCCACCCCGGCTACTGCTTCTTCCCCTGCTCGTCCCCTCTTTAGTTTACTTCCTTCTTGTTTGGGGGCTGGGGTGGAGGTGGGCGGCCATCTCACTTTGTAGCCTCTGCCCCTCCAGTGGTGGAATCACAGGCCTGTGTCCCCATGTCCACCCAGCTTATTCACTTTCTCATGTCTACTTTGCTAATTTTTATACAGTTAAGTCTTAGTCTCTCTCTTTTGTCTCACTACCTAGCCCAGGATGGCCTTCAACTCCAAATCCTCCTGCCTCAGCCTCCCTAGTTAAATGACAGATGAGTGTGACCACACTCACCTTTGCCTTTAAAGGTATTTTTTAATTATTATGTAGGTCTTAGTGGCACACACCTTTAATCTCAGCACCCAGGATGCTGAGGAAGAGAATCTGTGAGTTCAAGTCAGACTGGTCTAAAGAGTGAGACTCTGTCTTAAAAAGGAGCAAAAATTAGAAAGATAAAAGCACCCACAGGCCCTTACTTTAAGCCCCAACTCTGTAAGACAAGAAACAGAATGTGGGAGACATCACTTGTTCAAAAACAGGTTGGTAAAAAATGTCTAAGCCTGCTGTAATCTGGATTTCCTCTTGTTGTTATTTTTGTTTGTCTTTTGAAACAGGGTTTCTTTGTGTAGCCTTGGCTGTCCTGCACCACCATTCCCAATTGGCTTTACTTTCTTCTTTTTTTTTTTTTTAATTTTTATTTAAGATTTATTTATTTATTTTATTTAAAGTACGTGAGTGCTCTATCTGAATGTACACAGCCCTGTCACAAGAGGAAGTCACATTATAGATGGTTGTGAACCACCATGTGGTTGCTGGGAATTGAACTCAGGACCTCTAGAAGAGAGCAGCCAGTGTTCTTAACCGAGCCATCTCTCCAACCCCCATGACGTTACTTTTTTATTATATTTTTATTTATTTATTATTTATTCACTTTGTATGGGCTACAGACCCCTCATCTCCTCCCAGTCCCAACCTCTCTCCTTCTTCTCTCCCCATGCTCGTCCTCTAATCCACTGGAGGTCCTCCTCCCCTTCTATCTGATCCTCTATCTCATCAGGAGTGGCTGCATAGTCTTCCTTCATGGCCTGGCAAAGCTGCATCACGGGGGGGGGGGAGGTGATCAAAGAGCCAGCCACTAAGTTCATGTTAGAGACAGTCCCTGCTCCCTTTACTAAAGAACTGACTTGGAAACTGAGCTGAAGAGGGGGTCTAGGTCCTCTCCATGCATGGTCCTTGGTTGGGGTATCAATCTCTGCAGGACCCCCTGTGCCCAGATTTTTTGGCCTGTTGGGCTCCTTGTGGAGCTCCTGTCCCTTCCAGGTCTTTCTACCTCCCCCTTCTTCCCTGCACTCTGCCAAAAGTTTGGCTATGTGTCTCAGCATCTACTTCCATACCCTGCTGGGTAGAGTCTCTTAGAGGCCTTCTGTGGTAGGGCTCCTGACCTTTTCCCTGTCTTCTCCCACTTCTGATGTCTATCCCCTTTGCCCTTCTGAATGAGGATTAAGCATCTTTTCTAGGGTCCTCCTTGTTGTTTAGCTTTAGGACTATACGACTCAGGACAACCCCACCTGCATTTGGGTTACAGTTATACCCAGGCCAAACTCTGCTCACTGAGGAAAGTGGGAGTCACCCTCAAACAGTCACAAATTTCCTGAAGTGGGACAGGGCACCTGTACTATGCACCTCACTTGTTTTGTGATATTTTGGATCCTGTTTTGCAGGACCAGGACTGGGGTAAGTTACCCGGGGAGATGTGATTGGTGCCTTAACAGGCAGGTGCACATCCTTCAGGTCATGTATGCATCCATGAGCCTCACTTCCATCCCAGCTCTGCTCTTCCCACTCTCTTGTGCTCGTTACTTTTTACCTCTGGCAATACTTGACTATTATTGTTTTCAAATAAGAAAATCTGAGTGGGGTCCATCAAAATTCTGTAACGGACGGAAGGCAAGAAGAAGTCCTGTAGTAAACTTTTCACTACCTCTCAGATTCTTTCTCTCTCTTTTCCCCCTTTTCCTTGGAGAGAGGGTCTCATGTAGCCCAGGCTGGTCTTCAACTCAGTATGTATTTGAGAATGATCTTGAACTCCTGATCTTCCTGCCCCTACCTCCTGAGTGCTGGGACTGCAGCCACATGCTACCACCACACCAGCTTCACCCAGTGCTGAGGATCAAACCAAAGGGCCTCATGCATGCCAGGAAATCACTCTGCCAACTTAGCTACAGCTCTAGAGAGGAGGTTTAATGTAGCTGTGGCTGGCTTGGAACTTAATAAGCAGAACAGCCTGGCCTCAAATCTGGATGATCTTCCTGTCTTGAACTCTGAAATGACAGATGCGTCTCAGCAAATCTGACCCAGAACTATTATTTTTTTTTTCTCTTGAGACAGGGATCTAGCTATATTGTTGCTGCTCTATTATTAATGCTGTTGCTGACCTCAAATTCCTAGGCACTAATGACTCTTCTATTCCAGCTTCTGGAGTAACTATATAGTCTACAGACACATGACAACATGCCAGCAAGATCATGTGACTTCAGTAGACTGTCACTAGGTCCCCGCTGATAGACACTCACAGCATTGATCCCAGAGAGCTGCTGAGACAGCTGCAGGACGACAGAGATGAGGAGCGGCTGGAAGTAGTTAGATGACCTGAAGAGCTCCAGCACGGTGACCTGCTTCTCCTGTGCCATCCTGGCACTCTCATCTTTCATCTCCTGGATCTCCTGTGCCACGTCCTGGGTGCCCCACAACCGCTGGAGGACTGGGGGAAAGAGGCAAACGTAATAAAGATACTGTGTACCCCCCATCACACCTGCCACCCCTGTCAGTCAGCTAGCAAGAGGGCAAAGAAGACGAAAACGCCTACAGAACCCATCTTTTGCTTGTCTTTCCACTTCATTCTTTAAGTTCTGATTCAGTCATTAGTGTCAGAACATGGCCAAAAGAATGGTGCCCGGAGAACAATGCCTTGGGAACTGTGAGAGAGGCTCTAGGAAAAAAAGGCAGAGGGCCTTTTACCTCAGGTGAATTTTATTCCCTGGATTGGTCTTGATTTCATGCCTTCTGTGACAAACATTTACATTCAAGTCATAAGAAATGTTTATTCTTGCTGGATGTCAGAATACAGCTATAGAAACCAATCTGGCCAGTGTACCCTGAATCTGGACATGGCCTTCTGCCTTGCTTTCATGCCTTCCCAGATAGAGTCTACAGTACATGCCAGGCAATTGTATTTAAATTGCTCTGTACTGAGAAAGTTCTGGGAAAAAGCTGCACTGTTAACATTTAGTACGTGCGTATTGGTGTTTATTTACATGTCTTTCTGATCATGTTTTCCTGAACTCAAGCAACCTTCCTTGAATCGTTGCTTTCTTTGTCATATTCGTGTATAAAGGTACACTGAATTGAAGTAAAGCTGTCCATAGCATTAGACTGTTGCCTGCCAAATTGTTTAATGTCCTCAGATGCCAGATCTCACAGATACATATGTGCACAGGTCAGAAAACTCTTCAGCACAGGCAGAAAGGGAGGTGACAAGAAGCATGCCCAGTGCTTTGGCCCTCAACTACACCCGTATGAGATCCGAGGAACACTCACTCTCCTTGGCACGGTCTTCCTCCTTCTTGTTAATGAGCAAGAATCTTGGACTTTCAGGGCAAAACGGGAGGGCCGCGCTTTGTAGGATGGCTGGAATGATGGTCAGGCCCAGCAGCCCAGGCCACAGCTCTTCAGAGCCCAGGATGAAGTCCAAACCAAAGATCTAGAAGCCAGACAAAGAGAATGCTCAACGCCCAATCATATTTCCATGCCATAAACACGCTATTTAAAAGAAACAAAAACAACAGCAAAACACCTATCCTTTTACAATGCATCGAAAACAGAAAATAGAAAAGAAATTGTTCCTCTTCCTTTCTGGGCCCTGCTTGCATCATTAGCTACCCTGTGAACTGTAGTAACAGTAGCTGAATACACAATGGGACTCATGTTGGATTCAGAGTATTTCATGCATATCAACTCCTTCACGGAGCAGAGCAAAACTGCAGGGTACCTGAGCCACCAGAATACCGATGACGATGCCCAGCTGGTTTAGTGTGCCAAATGCTCCCCGCAGGGCGGTAGGAGACACCTCTCCAATGTACATAGGCACAAAGCCTGTGCACAGTCCACAGAAGATGCCAATAACCAGGCGACCCAGGATCAACATTTCAACAGACTCCGCTATCTTGGCAAAGCCCATAAGGCAGCCACCAGCGATGGCCAGCAGGTTGACAAGGAGCATGGAGTTCCGTCTGGAAGGTTAAAGCATGAGACAAAACATGGTTAGCCACGTGGCGGGCTCCCGGTCCTTCTAGTCCTTATCCCTCCCTCTGCTCTTCTGAGGCCTTTGCAGGTCTAACTCTTTCCCTTCATTGCTGTGGGCTTGTGTATTTGAGTGAACCACCTCCTCCCTTTTTTTTTTTAATTTTTAAAAAATTAACAGTTTACTCACTTTGTATCCCAGCTGTAGCCCCCCTCCCAATCCTACCCTCCCTCCCTCCCTCTTCTTTTCCTATGCCCCTCCTCCCAGGGCTTCTTTTTATTCTTACAATAAAACCAGCTGGTGGCACACGCCTATAATCCCAACACTCAGGGAGGCAGAAACAGGCAGATTATCTGTGAGTTTAAGGCCATCTTGGTCTACAAAGGGAGTCCAGGACAACCAGGGCTACACAGAGAAACTATGACTTGAAAAACCAAACCAAACCAAACCAAACCAAACCAACCAACCAACCAACCAACAAAAAAACACAAAAACCAAACAGCTAAACATTATCCAACTTTTTGGCTTTACTAATTATATTCAATTCAATTTGCGTGAATATGCCAATTTTTCATAAAAATGAATTTTTATATATGAATGGACAAGATGTAGGCACAGGGAGCATGTGCGGTAGTCAGAGGTTGACTTATGGATGTAGCAGGCCCGAAACCATGATCCTCTTGCCTGAGTCCACTGAATGCTGGGACTGTCTGCTCATGCCACCAAGCCCAACTCTTAGAGTATCTAGTTTTATATCCTCTTAAGACATATTATTTTATTCAATTTTCTCTTGGGAAAGGGAAATCAGTTATTTAGCTTTTGTCCATATTTCCCACAAGGCAAGGATTATAAAAAGTATTTATTTTATAAAAAGTAATGAAAAGACTTCCAAGAAACGTCCAAACATACTCAGTAATGAAAATAACTTCTGGCTGGGTGTCATGGCACCCAGAGAGCAGAGGCAGTGGCTGGACCCAAGTTCAGCCTGGTCTACACAGTTAGCCAGTGATCCTGCCTTGGGGTGGGAGTGGAGGGGTGGGGGTGGGGGTGGGGGTGGGGGAAGAAGGAACCTTTGACCTTAAAGGAGTTTAAGGAATCTCCAGAGCTGACCTAGCAAAATCAAGCTCGCCTAGGAACCAAACTAAGAGCTAAGCCAAGTCAAGCACTCACACAGCAGATCTCTGGAAAGGTCAGTGATAGCCCACCAAGGACAGCCACATTCCAGGCCAGGTGGACTAGCTCTCCTTGAGTAGAACCCAACCTCCCTGACCCCGCGCCCTCTGCTGTCTTCCATGTAGCCAGTACAGTACCCCTTGCTCCTTGTCTGAGTAGTACCTGCCAAAGCGGTTGACAAAGAGTCCAACAGAAAAAGAGCCGATCATGCCACCGACGGAGAAGATGGCCACGCACAGGGACCAGAGGGTGGTCAGCAGCACCTCGCTTGGTAGGTCTTCCAACCGCTCTTCCAAAGTGTAGTTGAGAAAGTCCTTTATGAGCTGCATGATAAAATGCACAGTGGGAGGGTAGGCCATTAAGTCTGGATGAGAACTGTAGACAAATACCACCGTGGCTTCCTCCCTGAGGGAGGCAGGACCCCGAGGGAGGAAAGTTGCTTGCTTTGAAAAGGGCAGTTCTAGGAATCGCCCTAAACACCCAGTAGGTGGCAGCACAGATGTTCAGCGGGATACCCCACCCAGTCAGTCTCAATTTCCCGTTCTTAGTAATCCCTGAGGACTAATATAAGAAATAAATCACAACCCCGAGAGGACAAGGGGCCAGCCAGAGTATCAGGAGTAAACAGCCTTGTCTTGGGCTTTTTTCAACAGCATGCTGTTTCTCCCCCATCTTAGCCAAGCACCTCACATTTGCAATCCTACTTTAAAAAACATTGCTATTCCTTTTCATTTAGGTGCTTGACACTCACTGTCTCCGGTGCATTGATGACGCCCGTGTTGTAGCCAAACTGGAAAGAGCCGATTGTGGCAATAGTAATGGCAAACACCAGAGCTGGGGTCACCTGGAGAGAAGACAAAGGGAAAATGCTTACAAACTTTGACTAAGGGCTTTCTTCCCCTCCTCAGGAGGTCTGGCTGTCGTTCTTCTTGAGGAAATCCTTCTGCCTTTGCCTCCACAATGCAGGACACACAGGATTTCAGGCATATCTGGGGAGTAAGACTTTAAGAGGAATGAGTCAATCCCCCCACACACAGACAGGGTTTCTCTGTGAAGCCTTGGCTGAACTGCACTTACTTTGTAGACCAGGCTCACCTCAAACTCACATCGATCTGCCTGCCTCTGCCTCCCAAGTGCAGGAGTCAATTATTTTAGCTTTTCGCCTGGTCAACATAGCCAGCAGGACCATGGCAGTGCACAACTGTAATCCTAGTACTGATGAGACCAAGGCCAGAGGACCATGAGTTCAAAGTCAGCCTGGACCATATACTTATTGAGACAACATCACAAAAAGAAAAGACAAACAAAAACTTCCCCAGATAGAGACAGGTACCTGACCGCACTCGGGAACTGGGTGCTCAGGGAGGGTGTGCACTGGCTCGTGCCCACTACACCAGGCTGAGGCAGGAGGACAGCCATGAGTTCGTGGCCAGCCTGGGCTACACAGTGAGACCTTGTCTCAAAACATAAAACACAGCAAAACCCAAACTCCCCAAAACAGAGGGCAAAGCGGAAGCCATCTCTAAGGCTCCTAAGAGCTGACTGTTTGCAGAGCGACACTCAGTCCACCAAGGCAGGAGCAGCTCGAACCGCATGGCCACTGTGATGCTTAAGCCAACAAGGAAACCCCAAACAAGCTAATGGTACAAATTACTGCTCTATCTCTTCTCCCCGCCCCCAACCATTCCACTTCAACTTTCAGCTCATCTTTCCTCACTCTCTTTATGGTTTTCTTTGAGACAAGGTTCCACACTCTGTATTCCAACCTAACTTTAAATCCAACTCTTTAATCCTCCTGCTTCAGTCTCTCCAGTGTGGGATCCTAGGTGTGAGCTAAGTGTGAGATCCTAGGTATGAGCCGCTACGCCCAGATTCTTCTTCCTCTTCTTCTAATATCTAGACTATGTAACCTACCGGCCACATCCTGAGCCTTCTTGAGTCTTCCTGCTCGCTAAATATGGTACTATTCCTCTCCAGGCAGCTGGGCAGAGCGTCTGCTCAGTCTGAACAGTCTTAGGAGCCATTTTTAGCAGAGCGGAATCAGGCAAGCATCTCACCTTGCTGGGAAATCACTCAAGGGGGCAGGGACAACTCAAAGCCGGAGCCTAAGGTCAATCTTCTTTGCCCACCACAACCTCTTCAACCGTCCTTAAGATCCTTCTTCATAAGGTCACTCCGGGTGGCCGGCTGGTAAGCGAGCTGACCTGACCTTCCCGGCAGCCTCCAAGCCTCTCGGTGGCAAGCTCTGTCCCTTCCCGTTAAAGTCCTTTCCTTGCAGTAAAAGCCTCTTTTCCCGTTTCCTCTTCTATCCCGCTTTTTTTTTTTCACCGTCTCCTGGTTTACTTCATTTTGAAATTAATTAATCTTCGTCAAAATGCCGTCTCCCTTACAAACACCGCTTCCTTCGCCCAGATGCATCCTACACCCACACCCACAGTAGGGACCATTGGACTTCCCTCTCCACAGCAGCCGGGGATCCTAAGGACGGACGTCTGGATGCTAAAGTGCAAACCCAAGCCAACCCCAGTTTCTCCCAAGGTCTACTGCTTTCCCAGGCCTTCCTTCCAGCTGGCTCCGAGACCCACTCAGCATCCGCACAGCCAAGCCGCTACCCGCTTTGCTCTCATCACAGCTCCGTCAAACACGCCCGAGAAGCTAACAGCTTCTTCTTCGGTGACTTTCACATGACAGGAAGGTGTCCGGGAGGATCCGCATCAGGTATGAGATGCACAGAACGCTACACTAACATCGAATGCTGGAGCTGATATGAAAAGGCCTTGGTCCGGATGGCTCCGTGACCGGGTATGACAATCGGCACCAAGACCTGCCCTTCTGAGGACCCCAAACAAGCAAATACAACCAACCGGTTCTTACCTTCATGGTTCCTAACCCAGCTCTCAAGTCTTAAGGTGGATCTAGAGACAGCCAGCCAATGTCCTCGGCAGCAAGTTCTCTGCGGGTCCTCAGCAGCTCTCGGGGACCATCACAGCGTCACAGCCAGAAGCCCAGCCTACCTATTTATAATCTCTGCAAGGGGTGGAGCCTGCAACCCCCACCCCTTTCCAGCCCTTAACCTGTGACCCCAGGAATCCGGTGACCTCTGTTATATGATCTTCATAGCTCCTCCCCCAGCCCCCTTGCCTCTGCAGGCAGCCCCCTCCCAACACACACCCTCAAACACACATTCCTGCTTTTTACCACATCCTTCCCTTGGTTCTTTTTTTCTTTTTTAAGCGCTTGTAATTCCTTCCTCTTTTCAAGAGCCGACAACCTTTTTGTTTCACAGAAAAAAAAAATACTGAAAAAGTTTGGAGGGCGGGCAAATTTGAAGGCACTCAGGATGGAACCAGTCGAGAGAGAGAGAGAGAGAGAGAGAGAGAGAGAGAGAGAGAGAGAGAGAGAGGACAATCTAAGGCAGAGTTGAGTAGGTGCTGTTCTCAGCAAGGAGTGGGAAGCAGAGACGATAAAGCTCTGGGTCTGTCAGCTACGATTTGATTACAGGCTGGGTGTGCAATCTTGAAGGGAAGGGCTAAAGGAGAGCCCACAGCAAGGACACTGGCCAAGAAGACTTTTCCAGGGGTGAAGGCAGCCTGGATCGCTGGGAGCCTGACCAATGCCCCTGGGCTGCAGGAAGGAGAAGGTAAAGCGAGGTATACAGCCCCAGTTCCTAACCACAGCATACACCACCCCACCCCTTGTGAATTCTGCCGCTCTCACCTCTGTTCTGAGGTTTAGAGCATCAGAGACACAATGGTATTTGCTGAGTGCATACTTTAGTGAGAAAAATGAAGAGGAGGGATGGGTTGTAGCTCAGCAGGAGAGCACCTGCCTGGGCTCTAGGTTAGCCCCTCCCCCCAGAACAATGAGTCAATCAATCAAAGTGGACAAGGACCGCTGATTCTCACATGAGAAATGTTTGCTAAGATACTGTTAGCCAGGGATTGTGTGTTTCTTGAAAGACAAGCCTGAGACAAGTATCTGGAAAACTAAAAAGTTGGGTAGGAGAAAATAAGAGCTTAGGGAGGCTAACGACCTCTGGCAGGAGGGATTTCAGGTAAGTTGGCCAGAGAAGCAGCTGAGTGTGTGACTGCTCTGACTTTCAGGAGAAGCGACCCCTCCCAAAAGGAGCTGGCAGGCGAGGGTGGCTCGGTCTACACAAGAGGAAGGAAAGACATAGCTCTGTGGCCAGAAATCCAGAATGGTGGGCTCAACTGAAGCAAACCTGGTCCATCTCTCCTTAAACGAGGGTCTTTCCTAGACAGGAGCCTTACTGAGAAAACGGAGGCTGAGTGAACCGTGACATCCAAGAAAACCTTCCCTGAGACTGCACCCCTCCTCCCTCCATTTCCCTTCCAAGAAACACTGAGGCGGAAGCCCCGTTTAATTACCACAGCAACTGTATTCAGCAGCCAAAGGAATCACAATGCCCGAAGGCCAGCGACAGCCAGTGGGAACAGAATCCAAGCCACTTGTGCCACACTGCATTTTCTTGTAGCCACGTTAGAAACAGTGACGGTTGTCATGATGCCTCAGCAGGTAAAGGCACTTGCTACCAAGCCTGGTGACCTGAGGTCACCTACACCGGGCCAGGAGAACACCGTCTCCACAAACTTGTCCTCTTTGTTTTGTTTTGTTTTTTGTTGAGACAAGGTATGTCTGTGTAGATTTGGCTGTCCTGGACTCACTTTCTAGGGCAGGCTGTCTACCTGCCTCTGCCTCTCAGCACCAGAATTAAAGGCATGCACCACCACCATTCAAAAGACAGGCACAGTGGCACACTTGCAATCCCAGCTCTCAAAAGGACTGTGAGTCGCAGGCCAGAATGGGTTACTTATGCTGCCTCAGAACAATGATCAAACAGACAATTGGGTTCTTTAAGGCCACGAGCCTCCTGTGATCATAGAGAACACATGAGCCAGGTGTGGTAATGCCAGCACTCAGGAGACATTGGCAAATGGATTTCTGAGCTTGAAGCCAGCCTGATCTACAAAGCGAGTTCCAGGACAGCCAGGGCTCCGTTACACAGGAAACCCTGACTGGAGGGAAAGGTTCATGCATGGCTGGCCTTGCAGCTTTAAGTAAGATTGAGTGTGTCTGTCTCTTTCTCCCTCTAGTTTCAAGGTATTTGTTTTTTATTTTAATTAATTTAGTTATTTAGATTTTTTTGGTTTTTGGGTTTGTGGGGTTTTTTTGTTTGTTTGTTGTTTTTGTTTTTAAACTGGGTTTTTCTGTGTTGTCCCGGCTGTCCTGGAACTCACTCTATAGACCAGTGCTAGGATTAAAGGCATAAGCTACCACCCATCCAGCTCATTTCAATTTATTTTGCATACAAATATATATATTTTTTTTTCTTTTCTGAGACAGGGTTTCTCTGTGTAGCCTTTGGTGTCCTAGACTCACTTTGTTGACCAGGCTGGCCTCAAATTCACAGGAAGGAAGAGAGAAAAGATGACAAAAAGCAATATGAAAGGGATACAGACCTCAGTGAGACCTATTTTCTTTGGCAAATTTCCGTACAAGACTACTTTTTTTTTTTTCTTAAGTTGGCTTACAGCCACCTGTAATTCCAGTCCAGGGCATCCAGTGCCTTCTGGCCTTCCAGGTGCCATACACACATGGTGCACAGACGTGCGTGTAGGCAAAACACCTACGATGCATTAAAAAAAAAAAAGTTAACAAATTTTCTCTTTTTTAAAGGCACTCCAGAGGGTGGAAGTGGGCTAGTGATCTGGGAAAGACAGATGCTCCAAAGCCAAAGATTAGCTCTGGAAGAGACAATCTAGAGACAGTGACAGAAAGGTTCAACTTGCAGCAATGCATGTATTTTGAAGATTACAGCTGGAATTCGGCTGAATCCCAAGAACATAAGATGTGCTGAGCAGATCGAGACAAATGTTGTTTGAACCGGGAGCTCGCCAGATGCTCAAGCTGCAAGCCTCAAGCTGCCATCTTAGCAACAGAGTCCAAGACAGACACTTCATCTCGAGCAACACAAGAGCTGCTGAGAAACTGTGACCGGGTGTCCTCGGTGTGCTGTAGGGATGCCTGTGACGCTGCCCGAGGTCCCAGGTGCACTGTGTTAGGGGATGGCAACAGAGTGAAAACTCCAAGTCCCAGAGTGGGTGACCGGCCCTGAGGGACAAAGTGCCCAGCAGTGGCCTCGTGACTAAGATGCACCTACAGCACCGATCTACCCCTTAGATAGGTCCTTAGCTTGCTGGTGAGCTCTTCTGTCTTGAGGAAGGGGACTTTTTAAAATGGACCCAGCAGGGAGCTAAGAGCAAAGAAGGTGTGCTTAGTAGAGAGGGGACAATGAGAACAATAGCCTAGGCTACCATCTCCAGATGCAGACTCCCGCAGAATGGAAGCCTCCATCTGGCCTCCTGCTAGCTTGTGTTGAGGTTTGCTAGTGTGAAAACCTAGCGGAAGGACAAAGGATCCTACAAAAGAGCACTCAAGACTTTTTTTAAACTCTGAGAAACACAAGCCGGGGGCTGTTTTAATGACTGCCCAGATTCTACGCTTTCTGTTTGTACCATTCCCCACAAACAGCAGCTTGCCTGACTTTAATCTTTCTCTACCAGGTGAGCTGTCCCCATAATTCACTTTGAATCTGAAAACACTTAAAAAAAAAAAAAAAGAAAGAAAAGAAAAGAAAAAGCAACAACAGCAGCCCTGGGGTGAAGAAAGAAAAAATTTGAGAAATGCTGATTCCCCTGTTTACACTGTGTTTAAGCCAGTCATTATTGCCTCTGGTCCTAGAGACAAATTCCAGCTCTCAGGTTCTCTTCACTGCTGCAGATCTTTTTGTCCCAAAGTGGGCCGGAACAAATTCCAAAGGAGTGCTAACCCTAAGTTAAAATTCAAGTCACACCAATCTCCTCCAAGATCTTCAGTGATTACTCAGTAAGCCCGGGTTCAAAGCACACCTGACTAGAGATAAGTGGGCTACAGTTTAAAACATTCCCACAGCGTTAGCAGAAAACCAAGACACCCAAGTTAAATTTTATTGTATCAGGCCATCTGATACATCCCAAATTCTCCTTTTCAGTCCTCTCTCTTTTTTTTTTTTTTTTCTTCTCTTTGCAGTGCTGGGATTAAACCTGGGCCTTCATATATGCTACGCAGAGCTATACCAGTCTCAACCCTCAAAAGTCTTACATTAATATTTAACAATGTAAAAGTTATTAATAATCTATTTTTCTATCTTTGTATCAGGCCTTCGGAATCCATGTGTGTTTTACACCTCCAGCGCGCCTCAGCTGAACGCTCGGTTTTCAGATATCAAGAGAAACGTGCTTTTCTGTTAATTTCTTTTTCCCCCCAGTGCTGGGTACTGAACATAGGTACGGTGCACATTTCTGCTAGGCAAGTACTCCCCACCGTACTGCACTGTTTCCAACCTGAAATGCCTTTTCAAAGTGAAACTGTAGGGGGTCAGCCAGATGGCTCACAGGGTGACAAACAGCCTTTGTCTTGAACCCAATGATCTGGGCTCCATCATACACAAATGCCTCACACTTTGGCATGAATGTGCCACCCCATACGTAAATAAAGAAATGTGTAATGATAGTAGTAACAACTGCGTCACAAAAAACGTTTTACATTACTGAGACCTTTCTTTTCCCAAGTCAGGGTCTCACTGCGTAGCTTTTCACCTCTCTTCCTCCCAGGATTTGGGCACTGCTCTGCCCATCTCCTTTTCTAGTCACTGCTTTACTCTCTCCCACCACACTGCTTCAGTTTTCAAGAATGAACTTAGATTCAAATTGACTGAATTTAGGAGTCCCTAGGTTGCAAACATTCATTGACCCTCTCGGAGGCTGCTCCATTGGGCAGGTCAGATCTTGACTGTGACAATTATCCCTGGAATTTAGAACAGATACTCAAGGAGAAACATCCTTTTGGCTCAACTTCTTGAGTAACAGGGAGTGCAGGTGTGTGTCACTACACAGGGCTGGAATAACCCCAAGTTTTGGCTGAAATGTCACCTCCTCTAGGAAGCCATCTGTTCCCTTGCCTCCGGAATTCACACTTTTAAAGCAGGGGACTTGGGGCCTTTTATGTATCCTCAGGTCCTTGACACAGCACTAGACATATGTGGATGAACAGCAGCAACTCAAGACTTCTACCCAGGCATTCGATTTGGCAAAGTGATGCAGCAATGCTTCCGGGTCATAATAGATAGGGCAAGGCTGGCTGAGGAGGTCATTACGTGTGTTACCCCAAACCAAAGTAGGCAGCCTTTTCTTTAATTCTACACGCTTGAGGGGACAATCATCTAACGGCCACAGATTCATCACATTCACAATTAACATTTTAAAATCGTCCTATGTATCGAAACCTACATAAAAGACCAAAATCAATCAAGATTGCTCTGCAACTCTGCGTATTTGGCTACTGTACACCGTGGATGGATAAGTGTATTCTCCAAAGGTTCATGTGCTGGAAGCCGGGTCTAGTTAGTGACAGTAAAGGGAAATAAAACCTTTAAGAAGTAAGGCCTGGGCTAGCACTCTATTCAGGGTTTAAAGGACAAGTTTTGGGAGCCTGTTCCCTCCTTCTTCCACATGACCCCGGTTGTCAGGCTCGGCAGCAAGTGCCTTTATTTTCTGAGCTATTTCACAAACCCCTAAACCTCTTAGTGCTAAGTCAGGCGTATGCTCTCAGTCCTATCTCTTGAGTGAATGAGGAACGAGGATCAAGAATTGGGCTATACGACTCAAGTATTTTATTATAGCAACAGAAATTGGACTGGTACTGTTAAGTGTTCTGATCCTTTCTGGGTCACGTTTCCAATTTTAAATTGCAGTTCAGGTCTGCAGGATGACTCTGTGGGCAATAGTCCTCATGACCTGAGCCCCACACCCAGAATACCCCAATTGCCAAATGGCTGGAGATGGCTCTGCAGAAGAGCGCTTGCTGCTCTTGCAGAAGAGTGAAGTTCCATTCCCAGAACACATATCAGATGGTTCACAACCACTTGAAACTACAGCCCCGGGGCATCCAATATCTTCTTCTGGCTTCTGTAGGCACCTATGCAGTCACAGGCACAGACACATAAATGAAAATAAATCTAAAATTTTTTTTAGCACTTCAGAGGCAGATTCAGGCAGATCTTTAGGAGTTCAAGGCCAGCCTGGTCTACAAAGTGAGTTTCAGGATAGCCAGGGCTACACAGAAAAATCCTGTCTCGGAACCCGAGTTCAATTCCCAGCACCCACATGGCAGCTCGAAATGGTCTGTAACTTCAGTTTCAGAAGAGCTAACACCCTCAGACAGAGCTACATGCAGGCAAAACACCAATGTACATAAAATAACAATAAATAAGTTATTTTTAAAAAGATTACATAGACAAAGGGAACTCTGGAGAAAACAAAGGGTCAGGGAGGGGGAAGCAGGCATGGATGTCATAACACAAATGTAAAACCCATTACCTCCTAGGTCACTAGTTTAACTTTCCTGCCAATGCCTTTCCCACTGTGCCAAAAGCTCCAGGAAGCTAGCAGAACAGAAAAACCTTTGGGTTTGTTATCTAAAGACTTACTTGCTAGGCTCAGTGACAAATGCCTGTAATCCCAGCACTCAAGGAGTCAGAGGCAGGTGGATCTTTGTGAGTTTGAGGCCAGCCTGGTCTACAAAGTGAGTCCAGAACAGTCAAGGCTACACAGAGAAACTCCGTCTCAAAAAACCAAAAAAACCAAAAACAAAAACCCAAACGCCAAAACTGACTCAATGTTTTTTTTTTTAAGATTTTCCATTATGTGTATGTGTGTGTCTATACATATGAATGTGTGAGTGCAGGTGCCAACGGCACCGAATCTCCTGGAACTTTAATCATATGCGGTTGAGAGGCATTATTTTAAAACAAATAAATGTAAAAAATAATAAACAATAAATAAATATAATCAAATAATATATACATTTTTATAGACACATATATGTCTATTAGAAAAGGTGATTCTGTCAAATTCTCAGGTAGAAACACTTTCCTAGAAATGGACAGAAAGGTGATCTTTGTTTTAAAATGGCAAAACAAACAAACAAACAAACAAACCTGTCTCAATATTATTTTCTCCATTTGTAATGAAATGGCTTTTTGGCCGAAGATATTTCTCCTTTCTCTCTTCCTTTTCCTTACTCTTTTTTTTTTTTCTTGTTTCGGGGTGGAGGGGCTGTGTTTTATTTTCATTAATCATATGCATGAGGCACTATAATATTCCAAGGCAAACTGGAGAATTTGGCAGTCGAGTTTGCCCCTGGGAGACCCCCAGGCTACAGCACAGAGCACCTGGGTTCAGGAGCGCGTGGCCAGGTCCATCTTGCAGACGGCTCATTCACCACACCATGCCAGGTCTTGGGGAGGTAGGGTAGGAGTCCTCCAGGTGCTTGGGAAATTTCACTCTTCTTTGTTTGTTTGTTTGTTTGGCGGCTTTTTCCTTTGATCACCATGCTCTCTTGTGACTCTTCTTAAAAATGGCAGTTTCTTCCTTGTCTGCCGTTCTCTTAAAACAACTGCCTACTTGTGCTGGCAGACACTTGTGATCTCAATACTGGGGAGAAGGGGCGAGGAGGACTTTTAGTTTAAGGCTGGCCTGGGCTACAGACTAAGACCTAGCCACCTATCCCAATATTTTTCTTTCTTTGTTTGGTTTTGGTTTTTTTGACACAGAGTTTCTCTGTATAGCCCTGGATGTTTATAAGTCATAGATCTAATAAATGGTTAAATATCCAGATTATAAACCAGGCAGTGGTGGCCCACGCCTTTAATCCCAGCACTCAGGAGGCAGAGGCAGGCGGATCTCTGTGAGTTCCAGTCCAGCCTGGTCTACAGAGTAAGTTCCAGGACAGCCAGGGTTGTCCTGGAATAAACAAACAAACAAAAACAACAAAAATCCAGAATTTTGAGCCAAGCGTGGTGGCACATGCCTTTTAATCCTAGCACCCGGGAGGCAGTGGTGGATCTCAGGGAGTTCGAGGCCAGCCTGGTTTACAAAGTGAGTCCAGGACAGCCAGTACTACAAGAGAAACCCTGCCTAAATAAATAAATAAATAAATAATTCAGAATTTGTAAAGAGCTTCTGCAACTCGATAACAGAAAGAGAGAGAGAGAGAAAGAAAGAAAGAAAGAAAGAAAGAAAGAAAGAAAGAAAGAAAGAAAGGAAAGAGAGAGAGAGAGAGAGAGAGAGAGAGAGAAAGAAAGAAAGACAGAAAGAAAGAAAGACAGAAAGAAAGAAAGAAAGAAAGAAAGAAAGAAAGAAAGAAAGAAAGAGTACCAAATGCCTTCTGTACATACATACAAACAAAACAATGTGAACTCAGATTAGGCATGTGAACCAACACCAGTGTTCCCAGCTCTGGGAGATGGATATGGAGTTCAAAGACAGCCTGAGCTACATGCTAAACTCAAGGCCAGTTTAGGGTACAAAGACTGTCTCCAAAACCCAAACCAAACACACAAACCAAAGCAGCGGAAGTTGGGGGTGGTGCTGGATGCGGCTCGGCAGTTAAGCTCCGACAGAAGATTCACGTCCCTCGGGCTCTGACACTCTCTTCTGGCGTCCACACCAGGCATGCACACGGTGCACACACAAACACTCAGACTGCTGGGCATGCCGACACTCTGTCCCAGCACTTTAGTCTCAGCACTCGGGGAGCAGAGGCAGAGGCAGGGGGATCTCTTCGAATTTGGTTGAGGCCAGTTCAGTCTCTACGGTGAGTTCCATACACGTGGACACACACACACACATGTAGATAATGAACGTGATTTTTAAGAAGGAGAAAACCTGCTGGGCACGGTGGCACACGCCTGTAATCCCAGCACTGAGAGGCACAAGCAAGCGGATCTCTGTAAATTCGTCTACAGAGTGAGTCCAGGAAAGCCAAGACTACACAGAGAAGCCCTGTCTCAAGAAAAAAAAAAAGGAGGAAATCTGTATAACATGACTGAACCTTGAGGACTTTTTGCTGAGTGAACTAACACCTTCTCGGAAACTCAAATCCTGTCTGACTCAAATCAGGTAAGGGCTCTAAGGAGGTCACATTCACAGGGACATCTGCCAGACGCTGCTTTAGAGGCTCAGGGAGGAAGTGGTTTGTTGGGTACAGAGCTTCATACGTACATTGTGTCTTTGGAGGGTGGGTGGTGGTGGCACACGCTTTTAAGCCCAGCACTCCAGAGGCACAGGCAAGAGGATCTTTGTGAGTTCAAGACCAGCCTGGTCTGCAGAGTGAGTCCCAGGACAGCCAGGGCTACACAAAGAAACCTTGCCTCGAAAAATCAACCCCATTTAAAAGAAAAAAAAAAAATTCTTAGGAGCTCAGTTGAATTTAACGTGATCAGTTTGTTTCACGAGCCATCTTTGCACCAATGACAAATAGCTTAAAATAATCAACCCTGTAAAGGAGAAAAATTTCATTTTGACTCAAGCTTTCACAGGTTTTGGCCGCAGGAGCTTGGCTTTCATGTCTTTGAACCTGGGGCACAGCAGTATGCTTTGGCTAGCGGCAAACAGTAGTCAGCATGAATGTGTGCAGAGACAGGGTCTCAGCCTGTAGCCCACGCTGGACAGGGCACTGTGCGCAGCGTGGGCCCAGCTTTCTAAACTGTGGGTCACAATCCAGCGTGGTGTTGCATAGACAGCGACAGCGTGGGTGTTGTGAAAATTCTGGCAATCATAAAGGGTTTCCAAATATCCAAAGTTAATTCAAAATTTAAAATCCACTCCACCGTGTAATGACTGAGGTGCTTCTGAGCTCACTGTGTGCTCTTTTGTTAATCCAGGGTTTTTCACAACGCCGACACAGCCTTCCATGTCAACAGATGCAAATGGAAACATCTCAGCTCTGAGATGACTGTGTCACCAAGTATGGCGTTTTTACTGTCCATACGAAGTTGTCTGGTCTTCTAATGGTTTAATTACAGAAAAAGGCTTTTCATATTTTCCTGCCTGCATTCCTTAGCGCATATCAAGTCAATTCTTTGGATTGAGGTAGACTATTTGATTTAAAACCTGACATTTAAGAGGTCAGGAGTATCCCTCAGCTAGTACCATTCACAACACCCTGTGTTTGATCCCCAGCACTGCATAAACCCAGAGAGATGCTAAGAGCCTGTAGTCCCAGCATGAAGGCGCAGGGGAGGTGTGTGGAAGTGACATCAGTCAGAGGCCAGCTTGGGCTATCAGAGTCTCTGTCTCAAGAATAAGTAAAAATAGGAGCTGGAGAGATGGCTCAGTGGTTAAGAGCATTGGCTATTCTTCTAAAGGACCTTCCTTCAATTCCTAGCACCCACATGACAGCTCACAACTGTCTGTAACTCCAGGTCCAGGGACTCCACCATTCTCACACAGATATGCACACAAAATAAAAATAGGTAAAAATAACCTGAGAGGTGGTAGCACTGACCTTTGATCCCAGCACTTGGAAAGCAGAGACAGGCAGATCTTGGAGTTTGAGGCCAGCCTGGTCTACAGAGTTCCAAGACCCGCCAGGGCAAAGTAGAAAAACCAAACCCAAAAGAGTAAAAATAAAAACTGCTATTTGACTTTCATGAAAAATCATTAAATAAGGCTGAATGTGATGGTTCTACGAAATAGAGGTAGGAGGACCAGGAATTCAAGGTCACCCTTAGCTACAGAGCAAGTTCAAGGCCATCCTGAGCTGCATGAGACCCTGCCCTCACTTGTTAAGTTATTTTTGGCTTGGGATTAGGTTAGCATTTCCAAAAATTGCTGCAATAATTTACTTTGGCCATTTTCTACTTCATATTGATGAGTATGAATCAAATATCAGCTGGGAGGTGGGGGCTGGACAAGGCTACACAGAGAAACCCTGTCTTGAAAAACCAAAGAAACAAAACAAAACAAAACAAACAAACAAAAAAGGCAAGAAAGAGAACAGTGAAGATGCTGTGTGTCTGGTGTATTAGACACTCATCTAAGAAGCAATTCATGTAATAACAACCAAGCTCACCCATCTCATTAGTATGCATATTTGCTTCCTTCATCTATTTTGTTTTGTTTTGTTTTGTTTTTCGAGACAGGAAAACGATCCACCTGCCTCTGCCTACCGAATGCTGGGACTACAGGTGTGCGCCGCCAGGCCTGGCTACTTTCTTCTTTAATAAAGGGTAAAACTGTGTGCTTACAAGAGAATTGTGTTTATCATACTTTTATTTGTCACATTTTATAAAAGCATTGAATGAGTATCACTGCTCAAATTATTTTGTTTCTAAGTTTTTACTTATTTTTGTCTTATGTGTGATAATAATGTCTGCTCTGCCTGTTTGCTAGGGGGCTAGAAGAGGCCAGAAGAGTCCACCCCTGGGACTGGATGGAGTTAAGGATGGTTGTAAGCTGCCATGCGGGTGCTGGAAACCTAGCCTGAGTCCTTGGGAAAAGAAGCCACGTCTCCAGCCCCACTCCGTCTATTTTTAACATCACACATTAATGGAGTACTTCTGATACAACTGCCACGCTAATACTGACATTGTTTCCCTTATTTTTATTTTATGTGCATTTGTGCTTTGCCTGCATGTATGTCTGTTCGAGGGTGTCAGGTCCTCTGGAACTGGAGTTACAGACAGGTGTAAACTGTCATGTGGGTGCTGGGAATTGAACCCAGATCCTCTAAAAAAGCAGCCAGTGCTCTAATCGCTGGGACATCTCTCCGGCCCCTACTGAAAATATTAACAACAGTCCACAGTTTCTATCAAGGTTTATTCTAGCTGTTGTACATTCTGTGGTCTTTAATAAACACACAAAGACACATCCACCATTATAGTATCACACGGAAGGAACAGTTTCTCTGCACTCATGCCTTGTCCCCTTTCTGTTCCCGTTGGTCCTGGCAGCCCCTCCCTTCTCACTGTCTTCTTATATTGCCTTTTGCAGCATGAGGTGTAGCTTTAGAACACAGGATTTTTCTACTTACTTTTCCTTCTTGTCATTTTGGGGCTTAATAGCCTCAAACTCCACTTACCCTCCCCCACCACCGGTCTCTCTCTGTACTCTGTATGTACGTGTGTGTGCACACTGTGTGTGTGTGTGTCTGACATCTGCCACAGAACATACAGGCAACCTCCAGTGTTTGGTCTCTGCTTTCTACCTTGAGACAGTGTCACTTTATTGTTTTCTACTGAGTATGACCCAGCTGGTCCAAAGGCTTCCAAGAATTCTTCTGCCTCTACCTCCCCCTTTCCATAGGCACACAGATCACACACGCCTTACGCAGCTGGCGTTTTCACGCATTCTAGAGTTTGAAGTCATGTGTTCACGTATGCACAGCAAGCGCCCTTAGGCACAGAGCCATCTCCTCCTCATTTTCCCTCCCTCAATCCTGCCTCTTTCTTCTGCTTCCTGGAACAGCGCTCTGCAGCACGGAATACTGAGAACACTGTGCATTTCCTCCTTACTGCAGGACAGGGTCCGTACTAATCTGTGTGTGCGCTGCTGAATCAAGCAGTCTGTCCGTTCTTTTTATGGCTGAAGTGTATCACAGTACAGCAGTGCACCTCAATTTACCCATGTGCCTACTTTTTGTTTGTTTTTGAGATGGTTTCTTTGGGAGCCTCTGCTCTCCTGGACTTACTTTGTAGACCAGGCTGGCCTTGAACTCACAGAGATCTGCCCACCTCTGCCTCCCTGGGAGCTGGGATTACAGGCGTGTGCCACCGTGCCCAGCTCCCCTTTTGCCTACTTAAGGACATTCTGGTTTTAAAACCTGACTCCATCCAGTCCCAGGGGTGGACTCATTTATAATTTTAGAAATTATAAATGAAATGCTATGAGCACGTGTGAACATGTTTTGGGATGTAATTGGTTAGTTAACCAGTAAACCAATTATTTGGGACAGGCTTTCTGGCCAGGGTGGCCTCCACCTCCCTATGTAGTCAAGGCCGACTTTGAACTTCTCAACTTCTGACTCCCAAGAACATGTTGGTTTTATACTAGGAGAGAAACTCGGGGCTCACTTATACACAATTGGGCTATAGCCCCAGCCCTTTTTTTGTTTGGTTTGGTTTTTATGTGAGTGTTTACACTGTGTGCATGCCTGCTTCCCACGAGGCCACAAGAGGGTGTCCAGTCCTTGATGGTACAGGTGGTTGGGGTTGCTACCTGGGTGCCGGGAATCAAAACCAGTCTTCTGAAAGAGCAACCATTCTCTTATCCCCTGAGCCATCTCTTCATCAAGCCCGCCTCCCCCTTTTATTTTTTTGAAATGAGGTCACACTATGCAGCTCTGGCTGGTTTGGAACTCTTGAAGAACAGGGTGGTCTAGAACTCTCAGCTCTGCCTGGATTAAAGGTGCTCCCCACCAGGCTGTTTTGTGTGCAACCTGCTACACAGATGCCAATAAGGACCACAGATTACGTGCATGAGGTAAAGAGTTTTTGTGTCCGCACTACTGTCCCCATAGAAATGCCTTTGCTTCTCTACACAGCTGTTGGGTGGCGTTATCACTAGGGCATTCCTGCCTGCCTCGGCTACAGGAAGGCAACAGCACGATAACTCACGCTGACTCACATCCCCTTTTCAAATAACATAACCACATGCCAGTCTGTGGTCACTTTCCAATGAGACGTGTCATAATTAAGGGCTGTGGTCTTGAGCAAGTCTCTTCCCTAATTTTGGTAGCCTCTCAACCTGGCAGAGCCTGACTTATCAGAACGGAGGAAACCCACCTGCTGCTCTGAGGTCGTGTTTATTGACATGGAGTTCTATGATGGGCTCAGCCGGTACACCAACTGCCAGAAAGCAAATGAAATGCTGTGTTTGGGAATATTCTCAGAGGGAAGAGGGTCGACTCGGCCCTCTCCCTGGGTCCACAGGGACTACAGTGTAGACCCGGAAGTCACCGTCTTCCACTGCTGGAATCCCAAAGAACAAGCCCTGAGCAAACCTGATGTCCGTCCAATTGCTTCCTGGTATGCAGACACTCAGGAGCCATGGAGCCATTCTGTCCTCATAGGTTGGTGGTGTGCATCTATTCCCAGCACTTGGGACATGATGACAGCCTTTGAATTTGAGGCCGGCCTGGGCTATATAGTGATCCACTAATTACATAAACTTCTTCAACAAATAAAGATGTACTTCAACACAGTCAAGACTCACAGACTGATCCACACACACAAACGCATATATATATTGGTCTTTCCAAAAATTAAAAAGTAAAAAAATTTAAAATATAAAAAATAAAAAATTGACTTGTGGGTGATGGTGGTTGCATGCCTTTAATCCCAGCACTCTGGAGGCAGAGGCAGGTGGATCTCTATGAGTTCCAGGACAGCCCAGGCTACACAAACCTTGCCTCAAAAAAAAAAAAAAAAAAACAAAACCAAACCAAAACAAAACAAAAAAACACCAAAAAATAAATTGAGACAGGGTGACAGGGTCTCTCTGTGTAGAGCGGTCTGACCTCAAACTCAGATCTACCTGCCTTTGCCTCCTGAGTGCTAGAATTAAAGTCATTGGCTATCATACCCAGATTTCACTTGTTTATGTATTGTCCATGGCCACTTTTGACAAGAGTATTCCAGACACAGTTCATAGAATCTACAAAGGTCAGAGTGTGGGCCTAGCATGTTCAAAGCCTTGGATTCGATCTAAGGCACGGAGAGGAAGTGTCTTCTCTGAATACATCCTGTTAGAGAGATGACTCAGCTGGTAAGAGTAGTCTGCCAGAGAATGGAGTCAATTGATTCCAGCACCTACCTTAGGTGACTTACAAACATATGCTAACTCCAGCTTCAGGGATCCAAAGGCCCTGCTCTCATTGGACAACCCTCTCACCTGTCACACATAAAAATAATTCTTTAGGGGCTGGAGAGATGGCTCAGTGGTTAAGAGCACCATCTGCTCTTCAAAGGACCCCGGGGTTCAATTCCCAGCACCCACATGGCAGCTCACAACTGTCTGTAATGCCAATTCTGAGGCATCTGACACCTTCATTCTAATGCACATAAAATCAAAATTAGATAATTAAAAAAAAATAATTCTTTAGCTAGGCACACTGGTGCACCCCTTTAATCCCAGCACTTGGGAGGCAGAGGCAGGTGGATCTCTGAGTTCAAGGCCAGCATAGGGAGTTCCAGGATAATCAGAGCTATGTAATGAGACCCTGTCTCAAAACAAACAAAAACAATGATTCTTAAAACACAAAATAGAAGAATAAATAGTACAAGAGTAATGGCAGTAGCGCACAACTTAGGGACAGGCCAGTCTGAGGGGACCAAGAGTGACGTCATGCACGTGAGTGCTGCACTATTTTAGCATTCTCCTTCAGCCACTCAACATGTTGGGCGAGATGTGAAGCAGCAGACCCAAAGTTCTGCAAGGTTCTAAGCTAAACCGCTGTGCTTTATCATCAAAGCTTTCCACATGTGTGCATTGTACATTGAACAAGTTTGAGCTGGGGTGGTGGCATGAAATCTGTGTTGCAGATGATACATTTTCCCCAAAATGACCCAAACTGCAGCTAGCCACAGAAATATTTGGATGAGGCGGGCTCAGGAACCAAAGTATCTCTTCTATACTTGTCTTCCCAGCAGGTTAAGCCCCGCCTGCTTACGTCTCTCTCTCTTTTTGGGGGGTGGGCTGCGTCATGCAGACACGCGGGGAGGACCGTTCTTTGCCGGTCAGCTGCATCTCAGAGTGACTCACTCCATCACTCATTCCTGTCTCTCCTTACTCCACTTCCCCCTCCTATGGAATTTGTTTTCTTGTTATGTGGCCGCGGGATGCAACCTTCATCTCCCCGTTGTTGTCCTGGTTTTCTTCATCCTGCTTCTCTGTCCTTTTTGACACAAATCTGCAAAATCTCATGGGTGTAAGGAGATCCTAAGTATTTACCGAATGATTTATTTGCAAACTCATCGAATGACTGTGGAATGAGTTTGGAAATGTGTGTAAAAAGAAACGTGTGGAATAATCAATCCCTGCCTTGGATGGCCTGTTCCCACAATCCTTTAAATGTTCGGACATAGAAAAATTCCTTTGCCTACAACCACGTTTAAAGTAGCTTTCAGGCAGGATTTTTCCTCCCTAGGAAAGGGCTTGAGCGCAGGTCCTGCACATTATTGGGAAAACCTTCTATGATCTTTTTTTTTTTTTTTTTTAAATATATTTTTGTGTGTGTTTGAGACAGGCTCTCACCTTGTAGACCAGGCTGTCCTGGAACTCACAGAGGCACCTGCCTCGGCCTCCCAAGTGCTGGGATTGAAGGTACTTGAGGGTAAATCAGTTCCACCCTGCCCAACCTTTTAAAACTAGGTCTCATTATGTAGATCAGGGTGGCCTTGAACACAATGTGTAGACAAAGCTAGCCCCAAAGTCAAGACAACATCAAAATCCTGCCTCAGCCTCCTGAAAACTGGTATTACAGACATGCATTAATGCCAGATTCCCCAAATTTTGTCACTTGTGTTGCCCAGGTAGGCTTTGAACTGCTATTATGCCTCAGTTTCCTTATATGAAGGCTTGTTTGTTTTTTGGTTTGTTAGAGAACGTTCTCATAGTGCCCAAAGTGGGCTGGAACTAGATATGTAGCTAAGGATGCCCTTGAACTCCC
The DNA here is from genome assembly GCF_030254825.1 of Meriones unguiculatus. NCBI lineage: Eukaryota > Metazoa > Chordata > Mammalia > Rodentia > Muridae > Meriones > Meriones unguiculatus. Next base: position 113,056,665 of record NC_083353.1, read on the forward strand.
TTCTGTTCCTCGTAGGTTTACCTCCGGATTAGGGCATGAGCACCTCACCCAGTTTATTTCAACACTATTTTTTTTTTCCAAGACAGGGTTCCTCTGTGTAACCTTGGCTGTCCTGGACTCCCTTAAGCTGGCCTCAAACCGACAGCAATCTGCCTGCCTCTGCCTCCCTGAGTGCTGGTCAGTACCATTTATTAACAGATGCCAACAGATGACAGCCAAGTGAAGAAAAGACAAGTGTCTTAGGGTTACTCTTGCTCTGATAAAACACCATGACCAAAGCAACTTGGGAGAGAAAGGGCTTCTTAGTTGATGCTTCCTCATCACTATTCATCACTGAAGGAAGTCAAGGCAGGAACTAAAAAACATCAGGAACCTGGAGGCAAGAGCAGAGGCCTTGGAGGTGGAGAGGGAGGGGTATGGGTGTGGCTCACTGGCTTGCTCCTTATGGCTTGCTCAGCCTGCTTTTTAAATAGAATAGAGGACCACCAGCCCAGGGACAGCCCAAGTTAAAATAGTCTGGGCCCTCCCACATCACCACTAATTAAGAAAATTCACTACAGGCTTTCCTACAGCCTGCTCTTAGGAGGACATTTCCTCAGCTGGGCCTCGCTCCTCTCTAATGACTCTAGCTTGTGTCAAGATGACATAAACTAGCCAGCACAATGCACAAAAGGACATAGATTTGGACTCTGTGTATGAGCACTGTGCTGCCAGGCCTAGCTTAGACTTGGGTTTGGGTAGAGTTGTCAGGGGCCTTTAGTCTCTTCCTCCTTGGAGCTTCCATTCACATTTTAACTCTTTTGGTCTTTTCCTTGCATCAGTCATCATCATCATCATCATCATCATCATCATCATCATCATCATCTTCATCATCGTCATCATCACCACCATCTGTCTGTCTCCTCTCCCCCTCCCCCAACACATAAACACTGGGAATAGAAACAAGGATATTTTGCTACTAAGCTAAACTCCCCAGCACCTATTTCTGGTTTTTGAGCCAGGTTTTCCCTATGTATTCCAGGGTAGTCCAGAACTTACTGTGTGGGCCACTGTTAGGATTTAGGCTGCCTGCTTCTGGTTGCCTAGCAACCTATGATGTCATCACGTGTTCACTGCTTAAGTTTCTCCTTAAAAGGATCAAAAGGCCACTTTGTTGCTCTCTTGCCCTCTTGCTCTCTCACTCTCCAGCTCTCTCCCCTTTCTCTGGCAGGGCATCCCCTCCCTTCCCCCCATGATGTCTCACTCTATCCTCTCTCTTTCATATAAAATCTGTGCGTAGCATCATCTCATTGGTCCTAACGCCCACACTGGCCTCGGATTTACAGCCGTCTTCTTGCCTGTACGTCCCACGTGCTGGGCTCACAGGCATACAGGTGTGTTACCCCATGTTCGGTGCCTTTTAACTTTCCTTCTCCACCTGCCTTCCTTTTTTATTTTTTTGAGACAGGGCCTCTCTTTCCTCTCTCTCTGTATGTATGTATGTGTGTATGTGTGTGTGTTTTTATTACCTAAGTAAATAATCATGATTTATTACTTATAAATCATTTATTATATCAAACTGGGTTGTTGAAATAGCTCAATGGGCAAAAGCACATTTAATGCTGTGGCATGCACACTCTCAAAAAAAAAAACAGAATAATTGCTGTTAAGTCTGTATTATTGTTGTTGTTGTTTGTTTGTTGAGACAGGTTTTCTCTGTGTAGCCTTGGCTGTCCTGGAACTCACTCTGGAGACGACGCTGGTCTCAAACTCAGAGCTCTGCCTGCCCCTGCCTCCCTAGTGCCAGGATTAAAGGCGTGCACCGCCACCTGCCTAAATCTAGATTATTATTCTTAGCAGTTATCAGCTGTGCAGGTTTTAGCATGACATTTCATCGATGTATATAATGCAGTTTGGTCACATTCACTCACCATTACCCTCTCTCGTCCCCCCCACCCCACCCCGACAGGAAGCATGGTAGGATGCAAGGAAGCCAGAGGCTGAGATAAACAGCTGATGCAGGGTTCTAGGAAAGGAGCCATCCTCTCCGTGGCTCAGGGAGGGTCCTATTTCCAGGCTGTTTGCAGACCCTCCCTCTCAGAGAGGGAAGATGGAGGTGGCAGAAAGTGTGGCAAGAGGGCTCTTAGGACACTGTGGCCCACAAACCCTAAAACACTTACATAATCTGACCCTTTGCAGTGAAAGTTTGACAGTAAATGAGTCAAATGAAATGGAATGTTAAAAAACTGTGAGATCACAGGGCCATAGCCCAGAGTCAGAGGAAGGAAGGAGGCACCATCTGCAATGGCAGAGCTCTGATGAAAAAAAAAAAAAAAAAAGACGAATCTGGTTGGAAAACTATTTGAGTACTTCCTGTGAAGAAATGCAAAGCTGGCTCTCCAGGTCCCCCGAGGCCCTCAGGCTCCCTTGGGGTTTTACTTGGGAACAAGCACAGAGATTCAACCACAGAAATCGTGGTAGCCGCCTTGAACATACGCCCTTCTATGTTATTAGAGAGGGAAAGCCTGGGAGTTAAGAGAGGTGACGGAAGACTGGTTGATGACTTCTGGCTTCTCTTTGGGCTCTCTCTCCGCCCACCTTAGCTCCATGGTCATTTCCTGTGTCTTCTCAAAAGGTGGAAAGCAGTCTGCATAGAACCAGCAAGACCAACTCAGGGGAGAGAGCTGTTGGGGAAGGGCCAAGGCCCAAGCATAGGGGATTACTGAAATAACACAGGGGAGTTTCTCATTTCTCAGGCTGCAAGAGTCGACGTCTCAAAAGTTAGGCTTCAGAGCTGAAGCCGGTATGTTATCGCCTCCATCCTTCGTTAAGTTTAGTAATGGGGAAGAGATGCACCTTTAGCATATCAATAAGGACCTAGAAAAATTACCGTGTTATTATTGCATTATTAAACCGGGGTTCCGGTCTCTTGGTTGATGTTTCTGTTGATAGTGTCTCATGCAGCCCAAGCTCGTATATAAGCACGAATCTCTGATCCTCCTGCTTTCACCTTCCAAGTGCAGCGATTACACGTGTATGCCACGCGGGAGATTAAACCCAGAGCCTCAGGTATTCTACTGAGCTACATCCCACAGCACACGTGTCTAAACATAATAAGCTCAGATTTCCTAATGCCAGTTTAAAACATGCCAGATTACGTCCCGCGGCTGGTGTCATCCTGAACAAGTCCATCCAAAGCCCTAAAACGGCAGGAAGGGCTAACTGCACGCAGGCTGCGCTCACGCGCTTCCTTGGTTTGGGGCACAGTAGGAGAAGAAAAAGTATTGCATTTATGGTCAGAGGACAGACAGCGAGAAAGACACAGGGGAGTCGCAGCTTTACTTCTGATTATCTCGACCACAACGCGCGCCAGTTTGCGGGGAGCTGTGTTTGCCTTTCCCGCGGCCGTGCCCACTGCGGTCCTGTTCACTGCGCAAGGTGCAGGGGGGCCCGACGCTCTGCACATGCTCACACACCTCTGCCGCATCCCAGGCCCACCCCTCCCCACTCCTCCTGGTGGACTGCAGCCCACCCGGCCTTTTACTTCGAAACTCGCCCTTCGCCTTTCCCGGGCGGTTTCGGTCCTTTTATCGCCCTACCCCACCCCCACCCCGACAGACACACACACACACACACACAATTCAAAAATGCCTGAAGGTGGGGACCAAGGGCAGATGCAAAACAATGCACGATGCGCGCGTGAGTCAGCGAGCGGGGGAGGCAGGTCCCGGCGACCCGGGCACTGCAAGGGCTGCGGGCGCCGTGCCAGCGCGCACGTCGCCTCCGCGGGGCGGGGCGGGGCCAGCCCGCGCCCGGGGGACGAGGCTGAGAAAGTGCAGGCCTCAGGAATCCGAGGCATCTCCGGGGAGCCGCAGAAGGTTACAGCTCGAGTCTGCCCGGAGGGCGGCGGGGACGCCCCAACTGCTCGCGGCCGGCCCCGGCCAGGTCGTCCTCCCCACCCGCACCGCTCGCGTTTCCAGGCAGCCTGCTCCTCGTTAATCCACTCAGCGTCCCAGATACAGTGTGCGATAGCGTTCGCTCACTTCTGGCGCTGGGGGATGACTGGTGTCTGCGGTCCTCTGTCTCCGTCCTCCCACTCCCCACCCCCCGGCCCTCGCTTCGGAGTGCCGGTTTGCTCCTTGGAAGGCTTCCTTGCAGCCTGATGCTCCCGGCAGCTCCCCGGTCATTGTTCGGTGGCATTCGAGCGACATTAGGCCTTTGTAATGGCCCCAGCAGGAAGAGATAATCCGAGCGAGACTCGATCCCCTCCCCTCGGCTATCAGCCTACTAAAAACAATGGACCAAAGAATTAAAATTTCCTCAGGATTACCAAACTGTTGAGGGTGGAGGCGGTGCCCTGGTGCCGAGGGTGAGGGGCGTGGGGGATGGGACGAGCGGGGCTTGCCTACCGGGAAAGATGTCACTGGCTCTGACGGCTTTATCACACCCTTATTTCCTGGCTTTGTTTCATCATTCTATAAAACTTACACCTGTTACAGAAACGGCGGAGAAAAACTAGGCATCGTTCCCTGTTTTGGACAAACCGTATGTTAATCCATTTTCCTTTAAAAAAAAATTGCATCCTAATTTAAGACGTATCAGGTAGCTGAGCGTGGTGACGCAAGCACTTAATCTCAACACCCCGGAGACAACCAGGAGAATCTCTGTGAGTTATAGGTCACCTTGGTCTATGTGGTGAATTACAGGACAGCCAGAGCTACTTATTGAGATTCTGTCTTGAAAAATAACAACAAAACAGGAACAGGTTTAAGAATCTAAATGTCCTCCTGTGACACTTTCTCCATCACTTTTTTCACATATTAGCAAATATTAAGTATTTCTTATGAACCAAACGCGGTTAACACAGAAACGTGAGCCGAGTACAAACCATTTGAAACAAGAGCAGGGCTTTGAGCTTGTTTTCCGTCCCTGCCCGGTGTCTGGATGCTCCCCTCCCCCACGCCCTTTGCAGCTCCAGAGACCACTGGGCCCACTGACTAATCCTTCCTGAGTGGTAATTGTTTTCTTTTTTCTTTCTTCCTGAGGAAAGCTGCAGGGAAAAGAAACACTTAAGACTCAACTGCAACTGAGGAGAAAGTCAGGTGGGAATGAAGAGTTTCCCCGAGGGCCTTAGAGGGGAGAGGGGAGGGTGGGGACTACAGGTCTGACGGTGGGGCTGTAAACGCGACTGGAAGGCTGTCTTTGGGCAGGATAGGCAGGATGTGAATTTCTGCAGTAAACTGTCAGCTCGGACCATTGCACTTAGTGAAAGATGGTACGGAGAATACAAGGTCTGTCCTTCCCCAAAGGATGTGCTGTGTGTCTCTTGTGTCTGCAAGAAAAAACAATCCAAGAGGACATGGGAAGATGAATCATAGGAAGGGAATGTCGGGGTATGCCTCTCAGCTCCTGGGAAACAGAAGCAGGCGCATTGCTGCAGGTTCGAGGCCAGCCTGGTCTGTGTTGAGTTTCAAGTGAGCTATCAGCGCAGCCATAGTTTTACACTAAGACAGAGAGACACATTGAGAGCAGAGAAAAACAACACACCAGACTTGTTGCAATTTTGTTGCAAACCTGGCCCTTTTCCTGAACCTGTGACAAAGGGTTTCCACTTCCTCTTACTGACCCATTGCTCAAGAGGTGGAGATAGCACATCACCCCCAGAATGAGGGACATTTAGGGCCTCTCCTTTGAAGGCCAGTCACAAATCTTGAACAGTGTGCTCTGGGGCTGTTGGAGTTAAACCGCTCGGGATGAATACTTTGCTGGTGACTACTGAAATACACATGCGATAATGCAGGTTAAAATGCACTCATTTTAAGTGTGCAGCAGGCTGGCTGGATTCTCTCCTCTCTGGTGGTCACCTGTATAAGCACTGCTAAGATCAAGGTCTGGATTCTAGAACATTTCAAATCCACCGTCTCCCATTCCCAGGTTCCTGTGCCGGGTCCCTCCCTCCTTCTCTGTTTTTGTTTGTTTATATTTTAGATGGGGTCTTGTTTTGTAGCTCATCGTAGGCACCTTATGCTTACCCTCAACATCTCCCTGCCCCCGCATTCCAAGCACTAACACACTTCAGTGTTGATTATAAGCACCCATGGGCCCAGCTCAGTCACTTAGTACTAGAAGTCTCATTCCTTCTTGATTCTAGTGTCGTATTCATGGGTCTGCCTAAGTTTCCACTCTCCCATGGACACACACATTATGATCATTACTATTATGGAGCGATACTCCTAGCCCTTGGTGTAGACACTGTTTGTTCTTCTGAACAACACATATTTTTTGTCATCTGTCAAACGTAGGTTTTCTCCTAGAAGTGGGATGGCGAAGTTGCCTTTTTTTTTAAGACAGGGTTTCTCTGTATAGACCTGGCTGTCCTAGAACTCGCTCTGTAGACCAGGCTGGACACGAATTCACAGAGATCCACCTGCCTCTCTGCCTTTTGAGTGCTTGGATTAAAGGCATGCACCACCACTACCTGGCTAAATTCTAAATTACTATTCTTTGTTACTGAATAATCTCTGTCTCCTCCTCCTCCTTCTCCTTTCTTCTTTTTCTTCTTCTTCCCCCTTCTCTCTCTCTCTGCAGTGCTGGAATCAAACCCAAGTGTTCAACATGATAGGCAAGCAGTTTATTACTGAGCTATACTCTCAGACCAAATAACAAAGTCTAAATAAAAATAAACAAACTACAGATTGTATGAATACAGTGTTTTGTTTTTATTTTTATTTTTTTTGAGACAGTCATAACTATATAGCCCAGGCTGGCCTTGAACTCTTAGCACTCTGCCTACCTCTTGTCTCCTGAGTGCTGGATTAAAGGCATGCACCAGGTGTGCACCACACACCCAGCCCATGTTCTTGGTTTTTTATTTACATGTATGTGCCTGTGTGAGTTACATGTACCATGTGCATGCAGCTGTGGGAGGAGGCTAGAAGAAGGCATCAGGGAACGGAGCCCAGGTCTTTTGCCAGAGCAGGTAGTGCTCTCCACTGCTGAGCCTTCTCTCCAGCCTCTTCTTGGCAGAGTGTTTAAATACAACCTTTTACATACATTATTGGAATTAGTCTCTGAACACAAGCTGTTTGTAAAATAAGTGGCATTATTCTTCATTCTTACAGGTGTAGAAGCAAAGTCAGAGGCTTTAAATGCCCAATTGAAAGTTATAAGATTCTAAAGTTGTGAATTCTGACTAGAACCGATCTCCTGCTTCTTTCAAATCCATGTTCTACTCTTTCTGTTTTGCTGGCCTGATGTCAATGGCCAGGCCACACAATCTGCTTTGTCCAGGACTATGCTATTCTAACACAGAAAAGCACTAGGCAAAACTGAATGGTTGATCACTCCACTCAGGGACAGTGACCAAAGGGGTGCAAGGCTTGCCTATAACAACTCAAAACAGGGCCTGGAGAGATGGCTTAGCAGTTAAGAATGCTGGTTCCTCTTCCAGAGGACCCAGGTTCAATTCCCAGCACCCATATGGCAACTCACAGCTGTCTGTAACTCCTGTTCCAGGGGATCTGATGCCCTCTCACAGACATACATGCATGCAAAAATAACAACGTATATAAAATACAAATGAATACATTTTTTTAAAAACAAAACAAAAAAAACAATCTGGGCTTGATGGAGAATACCTTTAATCCCAGCACTCAGGGAGACAGAGGCAGATGAGTTCAAGGCCAGCCTGGTCTACAAATCGAGTCCAGGACAGTCAAGGCTACACAGAGAAACTTGTCTCAAAAAAACAAATCCAAAAACAACCAACAGACCAAACAAACAAAACCTCAAAGCAAAGCTGGTTATAGTGGTGCACGCCTGTAATTCCGGCACTCTCTCTCTCTCTCTCTCAGCTGAGGACCATGGGTTTAAAAGGCCAGCCTAGTTACAAGGTAGATTTTTATCTCAAAACAAACAAAAACAGCAAACCCAAAAGTGTGATCGGGTTCATTCATACTCTTCCCAATGGAAAAGATACTTATGCACATAAGTACAGCCCTCATAGAGATCTGTCACATCTAGCCTATGGCTACTCAGATCTCAAATCGTGCTCCAGGGACCAGCCTCTCTTGGGGAGTGTGGGAAATGCAAATTCAAGCACCGCATTTCCAGAATTAAGGAATCAAATTCAGTGGAATTTGGTGGTTTGTGACAGGCCAGCTTACCAGGTTGGGGTGAAAGGCATCGGGAAATAGACTTGGCCATTTTCCCTTACACTAGTGCAGTGCTTGTAGGACTTGAAAGATCTCGGGACAGCAGCCAGGCAAGCTGGTGCGTGCCAGCAGAGGCAGGCGGATCTCTGAGTTCTAGACTACCCTGGTCTACACAGTTCCAGGACAGCCTGGGCTACATAGATAAACTCTGTCTCCTGGCTCAGAATAAACAAAACCAGACAAACAAGACCTCTAGGAAGAATGACAGTGATCTCAGCGAAGGGATCCTACACAAAGTAAATCTTACTCTTGGTATAAAAAAAAAAAAGGTTTTTGCTTATTAAAATATCTTTCTGGTTCTAAGTGGGAGAGTGGGAGTGGAAGTATTTCCTGGTTAGTGGGCATGCTTTCACTTCTTTTTCAATAGTGCTTGAGGTCAAATACAATTTCTGTTCTTTTTCCCCCTATGGTCATTTCACATGAATTTCATCTACTGCTTAAGTTACAGTGTTTAAAACTATTAGAGGGAAAATATATAAAAAGAACAACCAAGCATCTTAAGAGATGATCATTCACTTTAAGGCATAGCAGAAATGGTTTCAGCAGGTAAATGTGCTTGCTGCCAAGCCTGATGACACCAGTTGATTCCCCGGGGCTGCACATGGTGGAAGGAGATAACCAGCCCCTGCAAGTCCTCTGACCTTCACATTCGTAGCATAGGTACGCACACATGGACAGATGCTCACCCATACAATAAATAAGTAAGCAAGTATGTAAATAAGTAAATGCTAAAACAACAAACATGGAAAAAGAACAGAAACGGAGAAGGAAACAGGATCTGCTGAATGAGTTTGGGCAGGGTCTGCATTTGTGTCCTCTGGGTATTGTGTAATTTGGCTGCAATCAACAGACTTAGTTTTAACTCTGTTCCAGGACTCAATCCAAACGGTCTTTGCCAACCCAGATTCTCTTTGCCCATCTTTCGAGAGAGGAGTTGCCATGGGGATAGTGTCGTCATAGTAAACCAGCTGGTAGAGGAAAACAGTGACAGAAGCCAAATGGGAAAGAGTTCAGAGAGTGCAAGACTATGGCAGAAATGGGCTGGGACACGGAGGAGAGGTGAGACCCTGGAGAACTGCTCAGAGTGACAAGATGTCACAACAAATTAGCTTAGACAACTGGATAGAGACTGCCCACGGTGAGAACAGAGCAGAGCAATCAGGATAAGAGCTGACTGTGTCCCGAGTGTCCGGAAGACACAGTCAGCTGCAATCCGGATTCTACTGGATTCTGCAGAAACCAGCTGAAGAGCGACGTGGGCTAAGAACAGAATCAGTTCCTAGGAAGTGTGTATCTTTATCTCCCTCTGAGCTCTGCCTATTTCCAAGGAAAGCGGTGGGCGGTTAGAGAGACATGCCTTCATTTCTGTATCCGATTCCACTTCCCTCTTCTGGCCTCTTGGCCTTTTGACACACTGAGAAGAAAACCTCCCGCAAACAATAAAAGGCTAAGAATTTTTCTCTTAGGCACATCCTTGTGTCTTTTGTTGTTTTATTTGAGACAGGGTATCACTATCGTAGCCCTGGCTGGCCTTGAACTCTCTATATAGATCAGACTGACCTTTAATTCACAAGGTTTGCCTGCCTCTGCCCCCTGAGTGGTGGGATAATAGGAGTGACAGGACCGGAACAACACCTTTTGTCCTTTCGTTTGTTTGTTTTTTGAGACAGTGTTTCTCTGTGTACAAAACTGTCCTGGACTCGCTTTGTAGACCAGGCTCACCTGGAACTCCTGCCTCTGCTTCCCCGAGTGCTGGGATTACAAGTGTATGCCACCATGCCCAGCTCTTTCTTTTTGGCAGTCCTGGGATGAAGCCTGCCTTCACGCATGCTGGGCAAGCACTCAAACTCGATTGTTCTCTCTTCAGTGTCCGGATCTCAGACCCTTCAACCTTCTCTTTCCCCTCACCTTTTGTCCAGGTTCTACATCCTGAGATCTGCCATGTTCTCTTGTCCATGGCTCTGCTCCCTGAGCCACCCTCGTCCCCAACTCTAGTCAGAAGTTTTGCTTATTCTAGTTCTACACTCAGTTGCAGAATGAAGTAGAATTTATTATGGCATTTCTCCTCTTCTTCACAGCAGCCACACATGCTCTTTCTCCTTGTATGCCAATTGTGTCACTTCATTTGCTGTGCTTTGGTTAAACCACTCCTGATGGGCACACATCTTTAATTCCAGTACTCAAAGGCTAGATGCAGGTGGATCTCTGTGAGTTGGAGGCTAGCTTGCTCCAGGCCAGGATGACATAGTGAGACCCCATCTCAAAAAGTAAAGAAAGTTTTAAAAAGGCTCTGTGTGTGTGTGTGCGTGTGTTTGTGCATAAATGTGCACATGGGGATGGAACCCAGGGCCTTGTGCATGTTCAGTGTGCCCAACCTTCATGGTTTTTTTTCTGTTTGCCTTCCCAGTACTTCCCTTGACCCCAACCCTGAACCCCAACTGCATTATTTCACTTCGTAGTCTAGACATCGTTCCTGCAAGAAGATTCTCTGAATAGAAATCTTGTTTACTTGTTTGCTTCAAACAAGTCTCTTATTTCTACTTTTAGAACAAAAATAAGGTTGAGAGTACGTGCAACTGTGACATTGGTGTTGACTTGTTTTGCTGCATGCTAGGCGTAATAATGCTGAAAAAGTGAACAAACAAGCAAATTGAGTAACTGTTTCAGCTCTCTACAGGGTGAGTTTCCAGGTGAAGGAAGAGAGCCCAGCTATTCTTTGCAATCTGAAGGTCTTGCAAAGACACTGTTTGTACAAATAATAATCTATGCATGCTAACAAAGCCCTGGAAGGCAGGAGATAAATTGTACATTTTAAGCTGGGTGGTGGTGGTGCTTGCTTTCAATCCCAGCACAGGAGACAGAGGCAGGAGAATCTCTCTGAGTTTGAGGCCAACCTGGTCTACAAAGTAAGTTCCAGAACAGCCAAGACTACACAGAGAAACCTTGTCTCAAACAAACAAACAAAACCTAAACAAAATTTTCTTTGTACATTTTAACTATTAGATAGATATTCACTTATTCTTTCAAACACATACTTGGAATTTTCAAATTGTTGGAAGCTTTTTCTGGCTCGTGTTTATGTATAGTATTTACAGACACAATAAATATTTGAATGAATAAAAAAAGACTATCTGGCTATAAGGTTACAGATACTGGGGAGAGACTCTTTTTCCCTCATTAGATTTTGGGTGGGAACATAGTTGGAATTTGGAAAATTGAAAGCATTTGAAAAGACCTACCTACTTTCCTAACACTGTAAAGAATTTTTGTCTCCCCTTCACCCCTTTAATCTCCAGCAGGACCTGGCTGTTTCAGGTACCCTGAGTCCACAGCTATTTTCTTGTCTCTTGGTGACTCTTTGATCCTAACATCTGCAGTCACTGCAAAGAACCACAGTAGCCCCAGGAAAAGACTGTGCCGTGGAGAACGTGCTGAAACAGCATTCCTCAGGGTCTCTCGCTCTCCCTGTGTGCCATCAGGAGCAGGTGCTGACTTCTGCCTCACCTATCTCACCAATGACTAACTGGTCAACACTTGTGATAGGGCCACATTCTAAAACAGCCGCAGGCCTGGCCTTACCGGGGCTCCCAAAGATAAGGACAGAGCTCCTGGCTTAAGTTGTGTTTACCCAATATTAAGAGAGACAAAGGGAAAGGAGCATTATTTACCTTCTTAAGAAGGATGACCTTTCCACTGGAAAGAATGAGTGAAGTGCAGAAAAGCAGAGAAAGGCCAGGAAGGGCAGTGAGATAGATAAGTGACAGTTTAGTTTGCCTTCTAATAAAATGCTATGGTGTCAAGACATAATGGCAGGGCACTGTTAAAATCTTAAAAACTAGAGAGATGACAAGAAAATGAAAAAGAACATTTCACTTGAGGAGGAGTCTCAAAGAGCCCAGGCTGCCTTGGGACTTGAGATTCTCCTGACTCTGTGTACTAGCTGCTGTATTTCTATGCAGTCTAGGAAGATTACTAATAGGTGATTGAAAACACAAAAAAGGGTGATTAGTAGGAAGTCGAATTGATTTATTAGTATTAAGTAGGATTATTTATTAAGCTTAAAGCATAGCAAACTGCTTCCTACAGAGTTAATGACAGCAGGAGGACACTGTGGTTTGGTACCACAGGACATACTGTTGATGCTTTGGGCTGGATGACTGTTATGTACAACATTTTGAATATGGCCTCCACTCACTAGAATTCTGTTTTTCTTCCTGGAAGTGCTGTGTTTTGAACCCAGGGCTTCAAGTATGCTCGGCAAGTGCTCTATCACTGAGCTACACCTCTGGGTCTCCTCCGTCTATTAATTGTCAACACTCTCGTTAGCATAGTTTGGACAGCAAAACTATCTTGAGAAACTGCCAAATGCCCTTGGGAAGAAAAACCAGCACTGGTTTGAGTACTTCCTGATTTCTGCAGATCCCTGAGGAAAACCTCTAATGAAATCCTACAGAGAAGACTGGACACCCGGGTACCTTCAACTTTCCTTCCTTTTTTCTTTTTCTTTTTTCTTTCTTTCTTTTTTTTTTTTTTAAGACAGATTTTCCTAGCCCAGGCTGGCCTTGAACTCCCTATATAGGTGGAGGATTACCTCCTCCCACAGAATCAGGATGAACTCCTGATTCTCCTATCTCTACCTCCCAAAGGTAGAGATAGATAAGTGACAGTTTAGTTTGCCTTCTAATAAAATGCTATGGTGTCAAGACCATATGAGATCACATCCATGTGCCAACTGACTGGGGAGAAAAATTTACATGAGTGGATGATCTCTGTGGTTCAGCAGGTAAAGGCTGCCAAGCTGACAAGAGCCTACGTGGCAGGAGAGAACCAGTTCCTCCAAGGACTCCTGTCACCTCTACATACCCATCATGGCACATGTGCCTCAGATATTTTCTGATCCTTTATCAAGTCATTTCAGTCTTTCGAACCACCTGGAGATGTCTTCACACGAGATTAGGGCTGGTGAAATGGCTCAGCAGCTAAAGGCGCTTGAAGACCTGGCAACTTGAGTCCAATCTCCAGGTGTGTGGTGCCCTCACTACACAGACACTTACACGCATAAATGTAAAACAAAACAAACTTCAAATGTCTTGCTCCTTCTTGTCACTCTGAGCTCAAAAGCTCCTTCCTCAGAGTCGCCTTGACCAGTGTTTCTCATGTTGCCCCTTTAACTATCCATGATTCAGCGAACTACCTTGTAATTCTTTAACATTGTACACTTTTTAAAAAATATTTATTTATTTATTATTTATACAGAATTCTGCCTGCATGTGGGCCTGCATGCCGGGAAGAGGGCACCAGATCTCATTATAGAAGGTTGTAAGTCACCATGTGGTTGCTGGGAATTGAACTCAGGACCTTTGGAAGAAGAGCCAGTGCTCTTAACCTCTGAGCCATCTCTCCAGAGATATCTGATACACTTTTATCAGATGAGAAAACCTTATCTGTTACATTATCACATTGCTAGTCAGAGAAAAGCCATAGTTATGGAAAACCATCAAAGATGGGACAAGAAAAAAAAAAGTCAGTGTTGGATCAACTGAGGTCCCACAAAGGAATAAGTCAGCACACACGATGACTCCTGCTTTTCTTCTTTTTAAATTAGTTTTTTCTTATGTGTACAAGTGTTTTACCTGACCATCTCTACACCATGTGCATTTGGTGCCAAGAAGGCCAGAAAGGGGTGCTGTGTCCCCTAGAACTGGAATTACAGCTGATTGTGAGCTGCCATGTGGGTGCTGGTAATTGAACCTGGGTCCTCTGGAAGAGCTCTTAACCACTGAGCCATCGCTCCAGTCTTTTGGTGTGCTTCCTCGTGATTCCTCCGCCACAGATCATATTCTGATTGGGTGTGTCCCGCACATTCTTCACATTGTTCTCTATGCTTCTAGTGCCCTTATGATTCGGGCTAAGATTCTGTTCATTAAATTTCTCAGTCTTGGATCATCTTTCCTCTGCTACCAACGGATCATTTTTTTTCTTCCCAGACTCGACTTATTTGTATCTTTTTTATTTGTATAATCTTCCCTTCTCAGAAGCCAACTGGGAAAAGGTCCTAAATCACCAAAGGTGAAGGCAAAGGATAGCCGTTGAGAGAGGTACATTTCGTCACTGCTGGAGTCTCTTGCTGGGTCACTTCACAGCCCCACAGGGCAGTTTAGGCTACAGTCCAGTCATCTGAGGGGCTCAAAGGGGTGAAGCTTGCTGCTATGAGATTCTAATGGACTCCTGCGCACAAGTCCCTAGGTCTTTCCCTCCCCCCTGTCTTTTTGCTTTTTTTTTTGAGACAGGATTTCTCTGCATAGCTCCAGCTGTCCTGGAACTCGCTCTGTAGACCAGGCTGGCCTCCAGCTGACAGAGATCAGCCTGTCTCTGCCTCCCAAGAGTGGTGGGATTAAAGGGACGTGCCACCACCTCCCTTGAGTCTTCTTAGGCTTCTTCCCATTAGGTTTGTCGTTCGAAGTGAGCTACACTCTCTCCTCCTATTCTGCACCAGCACCTTTCAGAACAACCAGAGGTCTGCGGAGATCAGGCTTCTACAGGCAAACTACTTGCCTGCTACAACTAACATTAATAAGATAGTCATCTTTGCTGCAGTTGGAATTCTTTTGTTGCAAAGGTTGCTGTCCCTCGTGTGAAGGTTTCTCTGAAAAAAAAAGTGGACATTTCCAGCCCGGGGAGGAAGCAAGTGAACCTCAGAAGGAAATGAGGGAGACACTGGTCTTTGCTCCTTATATTGCAAGTTGGTATGCTGAGGACTTTTCCAGAGGTACAAGGCAAAGCTGGCTCCTGGCAACAATCCGGGCCAGGAGTTTCTGGGGGAAGCCCTGTGAGTGAGGCAGCTCATTCTCAGGTCCTAACTCTATTTTCTTCTTATCTTCCAGAGAGAGATAACAAGACTCTTGAGAGACCCTACTCCAGCATTCCAAGCTGATCTTCCCTGCTGATCTTCTTCAGCAGCACAGTCCTGAGCTACAATTAAGAGAGTCACCCTGCCCTCTCTCCTCCTCTTAGGCTAGCAAGGTGGTTAGCAAGTTATGGTCTTCAGTAATAATTTCTAAAGGAAACAGGCTTTTTGCCTACAGGTTCAAGCATTCTCCCCCCCACATTCCATTGCAGTCTTTTTGTTTGTTTGTTTGTTTTTTGTTTTCAAGACAGGGCTCTCTAAGTAGCCCTGGCTGTCCCAGAACTCACTTATGTAGACCAGGCTGGCCTAAAACTGACAGAGATCACCTGCCTCTGTCTCCTGAGTGCTGGGATTAAAGGCGTGTACCACCACCACCCCTCAGATCATTTCAGTCTTGCTGACAATATTGCAGTAGCAAAAGACATCAATGCTCAGGGACCCTCTCGATGACAATGCAGTCTTCAGCACTTAAACTTCCTGAGCCTCCTGACTTCTTTTGGCTTCATTAGGTATCCTTCTTTTTATTTTCTCAAGGTCTGGTCATTTATTTATTTGCTGCTCTTGTTTTTGACTGGACTCAGAGGTAGAAGCTCTCATCAAAACAAACCTGTATTTGAAAAGTACACCTATACATATGTATGTATATATAAATGCACACACAGACGCTATATATATATATATATAATCATTATATATAATACATTATATATAATACATATATATATATTATATATATAATGAAAATCAGGCATGGGCTGGAGAGATGGCTTAGTGTCACTTGCTGCTCTTTCAGAGGACCAGGTCAGCGCCCAGCAGTCTTATTAGGGGGACTCAACAATCTCTTCAGTCACAGGGTATCCAACACTCTCTTCTGAATGCTACAGGTACTCATACATACACATAAAACAAATATGTCCTCACACTTACAATAAACAACTCTTTTTAAAAAGAAAGAAAACTGGTAGACATGGTGGTACGTGACTATAATCTTAACACTCAGAAGGGAGGTGGAAACAGGAAGGTCAGAAATTCAAGTCTGAGCTACATGCAATCCAGTCAAAAAAAAGAATTGCAAAGAAAACAAAAGATAAAAATAGGCCAACTACAAGAAGAAGCCATCCATAAGGGAAGTGTTTTAACAATGTCCAAAGTGAGAGATGCCCAAATACATTCACAAAAAATGAAGCAGGAGAGTTTTTTTTCATTGTATTTTGGTGATGGTGGTATTTGTTTTTCTTTTTTCCTACAAAGTCAATAAAAACTGACAATACCCAGTTCTAGTTAAAATATTTCAAAATGCATAGTTGGGATAAAAATCAACATGTAAGCCCTTATAGAAGAGAAGTTGATACTAACTGTGAAGATTTAGATACTCAGCCAGATACGGTGTGCATGCCTGTACGCCCTACACTGGGGGGGCAGAGGCAGGCAGAGCTCTGGGAGATTGAGACCAGCCTGATCTGTATTCCCGGCACCCTGGGATTCTGAGAGCAAGCTGGTTAGCTTAACTAGCTGAATCAGTGCGCTCTGGGTTCGGCCGGGGACCCTGCCTCAATATATAAGGCAAAACAATCATCGTTGAATATCCCTTTACTCAACCTCTTGTCTTCACACACGTGCGCACACACACACGCCTGTATATTACACATGTGCGCCTATCCCTACACATATGAACCCACACACAGGCACACACACATGCACATGCGCACCTGTACACATCTGGACATTGCCACTCGTGAACCCCCGTACAGGCATACCATACGCACATATTCATGCAAAAAATGATTTAGATTTTCGTATTTTAAACCACAGTCTCCACAAACTATTTCCATAACGGACACCTACAAAAGCATAAAGATGGTCGAAACACCATAATATCACAGAGGAAATCTGGAAACAACCTAAACACTAAGGGAAATTTGTTTTAAAAGCATTATTTATATGTCACCTTGACCTTCTCACTTCCTCTTCTTTCACTTCCCTATATCTACACAATGGTATTTTTGAGTTTTTCAGGCTCACCAGGCTCTTGGATACATAAGAGCCTCATTTATGTTTTCTCTGTCCAGAAAGCACCTCTTCTCCCCCAGGCTAGCACACTCTTTTCAGATGCCAGCTGTAATGCGGGCGAGGAGAAAGGCCTTCCTAACCATCTGTGTGGGTCCCTGCTAATTTGATATAAAGTGATTACTGTCTCCTTCAATAACGTGGATTGTGTCTGCTAGCAAGCAGCCTCTCACGATGGGCAGCCATGTGCAAACACTATGGACCCATTAAAACAATGAACGTAACTACATTGATTTTAAAAGTATGTCCGGCTTGTATTTCCTCACCGTGTGTTGTCTTAAACTGATGAGAAGAGATAGGACGTAAGATATCAACCAAAAGCTGAAAATCTAGTCACTGTATATTTCAGCAGTCCATCGCCCTAACCACTCGGCCACCTCGTCAGAACAAGTCACTGTATATTTTAAAGCAACACAGACATTGTGAATTGTGTAGTATAATGGATTCACTCATACTCCATGGTGAACTAGTGAGCTCAGTGAGGTAAAGAACGATTGAGGAACACCCCCTTTGGCAACCTCTGACCTCCATACGCGCGCTTGCACGTGTGCTCATGTATCTGTACACGCACAGTTAGGATGTATCTAGGTGCTCTGCTCTGTTCACACTGGCGGAAAACAGAAATAAAGGAGCAAACACATGCCCCACAGGAGGATTACGGCTAGTCCTGCAATAGAGCTAAGAGCAAGGACAAAGGAAGTGTCATGCTCACAGAGTCAGTGTTCCTGACAGTTGAAAAGAACAAGAAGAATGCAGGAACATTTGAGTTGTGCCGCACCGGGTGTTCTCAGGCGAAAACACAGAGGACGGTCAGGTGTGATGACGCAGGCCTGTAATCCCAAGTACTTGTGAGGGAGAGGCAGGAGGATCAAGAGTTCCAGACAAGTTTGAGACCAACCTGCACTAGAGGAGACCCGTATCAATCAGTAAAAAGAGATGGGCCAGTGAGTGAAGGTGCTTTCCATCCTGTCTTGACAACCTGGGTTCAATCCCTGAAACCCATATGGCGGAAGGAGAGACCCAGGAAAAAACCTATGTCACGCTGGGAGAACCAGTCCCACAAGTAAGATGGAGCAGGGGTAGTTTGTGTTACCAGATCAGATAGACTTGAGAAAGGAGGGATACTAAGACAAACTATATTATTTCCTTTGTTCGTTTGTTTCCTGGAGGGCAGATATATGCCATGACTCCTGTGGAGGGGTCAGAGGGCAGTGTGTTCTCGTCTATCACGTGGGTCCAACCCAAGCTGTCCTGCTTAGCAGCAAGTGTCCTTACCTGCTGAGCCATCTTGCCAGCCCTCTGTTGTTTTTACCTTGAAACTAAGGGCACTTGGATTACAAAGGAGATCTAGAAGACAAACGAACTAATTTAAAGACCCTGAATAGGGCTGAAGATTGAGTGTGAATACAGTGGAGCTCATACCCCCTGGAGCTGACCAGGACTGAGGCCCTGTAGTCCAGCGTGGCAGGTGTCGTCAGTCAAGGGGTAGAGTGTTTCAAGACCAGCTTTTCAAGCAGGTGTGTTGCCGAAGCCATGCAGGCTCAGCAGTAGTTACTCTGACAAAGGGAGGGTGGGGCTGTGCAGGAGAAAACAGCTTTCTGCCTTGCAGGGGGCAGTGAGAGCAAGAGCAGGCTGGACTGAACTGGGTAATGTGCTTTTTTTAGCCAGCAAACAAGGCTGAGATATAAGAAGGGGAGATTTATCACAAATGGCTGACCAAGCCAGGCACGAGGTTCAAGCATTTGAGCTTTGTCTGAATACTAAGATATCTAGGAGGTTATCACAGCAAGAGAGGGTCCAGATTTGGATTTTAGAAAGATCACTGGTAAGGAATGGTGGCACAGGCCTTCAAGCCAGTGAGGCAGCAGATGAGGCCAGCAGGGGTTACAGTGAGCATCAGGTCAGTCTGGGCTATGTAGCAAGACCCCGTCTCAAAAGTGATAAAAAGAAAAACAAAAGAAAAATCACTGGCTGCATGGTACAAACGACCAAGGAGATGCTTAATAAAAGATGACGATGATGAAGCTGGACTAAGATATTTGAATGGGAATTTAGAATATCAGCTCTTGTAAAAAGTGTATCTTAGCACCAGGTGTGGTAGTGTATGCCTTAAGCACTCCCACGGAAGAGACAGGTCGAGCCCTGAATTTGAGGCTAGCCTGGTCTACACAGTGAGTTCTAGGCCAGCTGGAGAGACCCTGTCTTGAAAAATAAAATGTAAAATGAAAGTATATCTAATTGCAAATCTGTTTTCAAGTAAGCTTTCTTGAGAAGATTACACGATTTCTTTTTTCCTCATTGTACATGAAAATCAAAAGGCACAGGAGAAGCCATGACAGAGCAGACGAACAGAGAGCCTGCCGTTGGGGTATTTATTCAACAGACATTTACCCATTAGCTACTAAATACAGGACTGTCTTGGTACTATTCACTGTGGAATTAAAGAGCAAGATACAGAGACCGTGATGGAGACAGAGTTACCTCATTCTCAAAGCTTAAGATATTGCTGTGTTCCTAAAACGTGCTGTCTGCTCTTACAAACAGCCTGGCCCTCCTGCAGGAACCAGTCTTTGGAAAACATTTAGCGGATCTGCAAACTGGGTTGCTCCGTATCGCTTTTCCTCTCCTGCAGACCTTTGTCCCGGCCAGGTTGGAGCCATAGATAATGCCTTAAAAGAGATTTAGAATGCCTGTGCACTCAAAAGAAGCCGTCCAAGACAGGCAGCAGCCAAGAAGAGGGCAAAGCAATGGGACCAGGCAAAAGGTAACCAGGAAACGTACTAGTAATATTCAAAGAGTAGTAAGGGACTGTGGTTGAGTTACACAATGGTTCCCTCCAGCACCAGTAACCGGCTTTACAGGCAGCAGCTTCAAATCCCAGAAAGAATTTGCTGTGTGAAGTGAAAACTCTATTCCAAACTGCATGGCCTTGGCCAAACTGTCCTTGATGTTTTCATTTGTAAAATGACGGAAGGTGTTGCATTAGGGGGGATTAAGTAAATACTATATGCTGAGGTGCTTTGCAGAGTGTAAAGTACAGAGTTGTTATTGCTTTGAATCTCATGAAGCCCAGGAAGTCTCCTGAAATAGCATGTCCTCCTGGCCCACCTCCCTCAAGACATTTCTCTTCAAACCAAGCTTGGGAAATCAGTGGAGCAACACTGGACTAGTACGAAGACTGCGTCACTTCTTGGGGACTCCTTTGACTCACAGCCCAGACTCTAGGCAATCCATCTCTATGTTCTTTTGCAGATATCTGTGTCAACTTCACTTTTTATCTGCTTCCTTGATGACTGCTCCCTCTGCTCCCTCCATGGCTGGATCAGCAACACTGGGAATTTAAAAGGAAGCTAAGCCAAGAAATCACTGCTGGGTGCGGCGATACATCCTTCAAATCAACCCCAGCCTCTTGGAAGATTGGGGCTAGAGAATCTCAAGTTTAAGTCTAACCTAAGCTACATAGCGAGCTGAAGGCTAGTCCGGGCAATTTAGGGAGACCCTATCTCAAAATGGGCAGGGCAACCTAGCGTAAGTTTCTGTGGTAGCAGGCATGGCTGGCGTGCACAGCAAAGTTTAATTCTCAGTACAAGGGGGTGGGGCTTACGCAGCTATGTAGGGTACAAATTCTCAAATTATAATTACTCATAGCACATTACACAAAATATTGTCTTTTTTTAAGCATAAAATCTAGCACGGAGGATTCTGACAACTTTTGTCACACTTTTTTTTTTTTTGGATTCAGGAACCTTCCCACTTAAGTCCACATGGCATGGTGTGTGTGTGTGTGTGTGTGTGTGTGTGTGTGTGTGAAGGTCAGGGAACAACTTTCAGGAGTTGGCTCTCTCCTTCTAATAGGTGAGTCTCTGGGATCAAATTCTGGCTGGCAGCAAGCACCCTTTGAGCCATCTTGCTGGCTGTATAATGCTTTTGTTCTTTTTTTAAAGAAAGATTTATTATTATTTTATTTTTTAAAAAAGATTTATTTATATGAATGCTCTGTCTGCATGTACACCTGAAAGTTAATAGAAGGCACTAAGTCTCATCATAGATGATTGTGAGCCACCATGTGGTTGCTGGGAATTGAACTCAGGACCTCTGGTATTTTTGTTTTTATTTTTATTTTTATTTTTTGAGACTGGGGTTCTCTGTGTAGCTTTGGCTGTCCTGGACTCGCTTTGTAGACCAGGCTGGCTTCTTACAGAGATCTGTCTGCCTCTGCATTCCAGAGTGCTGGGATTATAGACATGTGCCACCATGCTAGGCTCTATTATATGTGCTTTTGAAGGCAGGATTTCTCTGTGTACCCCTGGCTGGAACTCACTCTGTAGATAATGGTGGCCTTGAACGCAGAGATCTGCCTGCCTCTGCTTCCCAAGTGCTGAGATTAAGGGCACAAGTTTTATTGTTATTATTATTTAGATTTATTTCATTTTATGAATATGAATGTTTTGTCTGTGCACTACATGTATTCCTGGTGCCCGGAAGTCAAAAGGTTTCAGATTCCCCGGAACCGGAACTAAAGATGCTTGTGGAGCATTATGTAGACGCTGGGAATTGAACCTCAGTCCTTTTGAAGAGCAACAAGTGTTCTTAACCAGTGGGCTATCTCTCTGGCTCCTACTGTTACTAATTTTAAAAGTTTCATGTTATTTTTAAGTCTGTGTGGGTATGTGGGTATGTGCAGCAGAGTGCAGGTGCCTGCAGAGGCCAGAAGGAGGCATCAGACTGGGGGGAACTGGAATTACAGGCAAGTTGTGAGACCCCTGAAATGGGAGCTGGGAACTGAACTCAGGTCCTCTGTAAGAGGAGCAGCAAGCACTCTCAAGCACACCTCTATCGCCCAGTCCATTGCTTTCTTTTTTAAAATTGGTTTACTTAGGAATGTGCCTGAGGCCAGGCTAGGTGGTGCACGCCTTTAATCCCAGCACTTGGGAGACAGAAGCATGTGATTTCTGTGAGTTCCAGGCTGGCCTGGTCTACAAATTAAGTCCCAGGGCAGTGAGAGCTACACAGAGAAATTCTTTCTTGAAAAACAACAAACAAACAAAAAAGACGGTGCCTGGCTCACTCCCATCTCTTCTCGTTTTATTTCTAACCCCCCGTAGGAAGGGCACTGAAGTGACAATCAATACAGCATTGATAGACATTAGCAAGGTGGCAACGCCTGTTTCAGTCACTGCTGCTCACTGCGTTGTCTTCCCTGGGCGGGTGACAACACCCTCTCCAGCATCTGTGAGATCCCTGTGAGATTCTCGCCTGTATCTCAGATGTGGTGAGTCAGACTCTCTTCAGCGTAGGCCCAAAATCCTGCAATAAGCCTTCCGAGTGACTCTCTTCCAAGCATTCTTCCAAGTGCTAAGGCTTTAAGAACACCACCTGTCTGCCTCAAACTTAAGTAAGAGGGCTGGGGACTGGGTCAGGTGGTGAGGTAGTTGCTGTGGAAGCTTGGCTACCAGAATTTGATTCCCAGAACCAACATAAAGAGAGCTGGGTGTGGGGCACACGCCTGTAATCCCATCACCTGGGGGAGGCAGAGTCAGGCTGATCTCTGTGAGTTTGAGGCCAGCCTGGTGTACAAATCGAGCCCACGATAGCCAAGACTACACAGAAATAGCCAGTCTCAAAAAATTAAAAAAAAAAAAAAGTTAGAAAAGAACAGACTCTATAAAGCTGTCCTCTGACCACCACGTGTGCCTCGGGGCCCGCACACACAAATACATAGATATATGCAATATAAATAAATAAGTAAATAAATAAACAAAAGATGGTTAGCATAGAAACACGTTAACATAAGTATTTAAAATGAAGAGGTAAGTCAGGCTTTTCTCAGACTGAAGTCTGATTTGGCTCCTGGTTTGCCCAGGAATAATAGCTTTGTGTTTGCTTGTGGCTCAGTACACAGGAATGTAAGTCTCTATTCTGAGGTTTTTATCTCCTCATTGCCCTAAAAGTCCACAATGGCCTTTGTAGCTGGTCTTTGCTACTTCGCTGGTTTTTTTCCCCACCCTTTATCCTCCCCTCCACCTGCTCCTTTTTACACCCAAACATGAGAGAAACAAAGCTAGAGGGGAGAGAGGAATTAGGAAAATCCCTGAATCTAATTTCTTTCCTTTTGTTTCTTCTCTGACCAGGGCTCCTGACAAACTGCAAACAACTTCCCTGAAGACTGACAACCACCCACCTGCCACTCGGGGGCCCTCGAATTTATGTACCCTCTGAAAAGTTCCCAGATTTTCAAATGTCACACAATGGCAGAAATTATCTGCGACTGGCAATGCCACGCATTTGCTAGAGCACAAGGCAAAGCATAGTCAGCTGCTGTGTACTGTCAAAGCGGCCCCATATCTCCGCACCTGGGATTAAGATAATAACACATTATTATAACATTTTTAAAGAAACAAAAATTCCAGAATTCTCAAAAATGTCACTACAGGCCTCTATGTATGCTATTTTAGTTTGGGAAATTAGTGGAGGGAGGAGCCTCGTGTAGTTTTTTTCAGCCACAGCTAGAAGCTTCTTGGCACAGAGGTCGTCCTAGAAAAACCCCTGCTTCCAGAAGAGCGCTTTGCATGAAGGCACTGCACCCTCTTCTGGCCTCGCGGACCACAGGCATGCACGCAGTGTAGAGACATGCACGCAGTCAAAACATCCATACACGGAAGAAAAACGTGAAGGAAACAGATGCCAACTTTAAAATGTGTGAGGGGGTTCTAGAAAACTGAGACAGGAAAGCACAAGTGTCACCATCTCACAGACCTCTTGTTCCTACTTTTTTTTCTCTTATGACACCCAGCGCGTGCTCCCCACTCTGTACCACAACCCCTTGCTTTCCAGTTGGGTCCTCCCTGGGCCACAGAGGCTACTTTAGCCTCTTTTCAAATACAGAGAATCAATTAAGACGGTTTATTTTAGCGCCTGTTTCGGTTTGGATATGAAGTGCACCCGCAAAGGCTCATGTGTTCAAAGGTTTGGTTGAGAGCTAATAGGCCTTTGGGAAGAACCATGGGGGATCTGACTAATCCCCAGACGGAGTCATGGCTTGATCGTGATCCGGTTCCTGGGGGTGGGGCCCAGAAGGTAGGGCCCAGTTGCTGGCATTCCTTTGAAGGATGAACATTTCCCTTGACTGCACCCTGAGATGAGCCGTCTTCCTCCACCCCATGCTCCAGCTTGCCTCTTCACACCATGGCCCCAAAACAAAGCAACCAAGCAGTAAGGGACTGAAATCCTGCAACTGTGGGAGAATAAATCCCTCCTTGCTTAACTTGTTGCTCAGATATTTTGTCAGGACAAAAAGAGTGACTATTCCAGCAAGGGTGGTGTGATTTCCGCCTCAACCCCTCGCTCAGTCCTGATGGATATAGCCTCTTCAACAGTCTCAGAAGGACGGAACCGCCCGGAGTCGTCCAAGCGGCGGAACCGACCAGAGGGCTTTCCTTACTGGTTGTGTCATCAGCGCGCAACTCTGGCGCCTGCGCTCTGAGACCCGTCTTCGTGCCTATGATCAGGTCTGTTGCAGCCACTTAGGCCAACCCTAACTTTCAGTGGCCCACCAACTCTGGTTTCACAGGTGTTTCCCATGTCTTTAAATACCCAACTCAACTCGCTCACAATTGTCAGAAGGCCACAGACCCCTGATTTCTAAACCTATAGCCCATACCCTCCCCACAATCCCCACCCCTCTCCACCTCCAGGCAGCTACCTCTCCTTTCACTAAATAGTCATCCGTTCCCTAAATAGTCTCAAATGGATTTTTTTCCTCCCTAGGGCTTTATCTTCTAGGCCTAATTAAAAACAGTTCACAAGGCACCTCACTTAGGTGAATTCCGGGCCATAAAAGCTGCCAAACCTTGGAGCTGCAGGGATCGACACTGCCACCTGGTGGCAGGATGTCAAATAGGTTTTGCTATTCCTAGGATGCTACTGGCTGGCATCCTAGCAACAGGCCATGGAGGCGGACACACCAAAGCACTGGTTGTGGGCGGAACATGACAGCTCCTTCTTCTAACCAACATTTTCTCTGCCTGTAATTATCTTTACAAGCTTTGTTTTCCCCCTTCAGAATTCTTTAATTCTTTCCTTCCCCGGGCACGAAACCCAGGGCCTCATCCATGCTAAGCAAGGGCACTCAACAGTGAGCTACAAGCCCTTCCATTCTCTTCTCTCTGCTAAATCTCCTCCTTTCCCTTCTCGACTCTCAGCTGCCAACCTATCATGTCACTGAGAAAATAGAAGTGAAATAAGAGAAATTCTCCGTCTTCACTACTAAATCTGGTTCCTGTTGTAGGCGCACTGTCAGCGGCCTGTCAGACACACTGTCACCTACCCCAGCTCAGCCACACCTTTTCTAGGTAGCTGGGCCCCTCTTTCTCTTTACTACCTAAAAAGTCTGTCTGGAAAGTGAGTCCTTTCTGGAACCAAAAGTTCCTTTTCTAATAACTCCGTATTCTAAGCCCTTTTAGGCTGGTCTCATCTGAGAGCCAGAGAATTCAGAAGCGCAAACATTTGTGTTGCAGTGAGAGGCTGGAGGGGGGTGTCTTACAGCATTTAGTGGGGTGCTGAGTGGAATGAGGCGTTAAAGAATCCTACACAGTTCCTTCGTGAGGATCAAAGCAAGAATTCTTCTCTTGCTATGTCCCTCTAGACAGTGTCCCGTACCTGCCCCTTTTCAGTTGTCTAATTTGTTTGCAGTGCCAGGAGTGGACCCTGAGTTTCCACGTGCTGGACAAGTGGCTCACCATGGAGGCTTTCGAGCAAAGTGGCCCCATTTCCTTTAGTCATCCTCCGCTGTTACACCTGTGTCAAGATCACCGACAAATTCCGCCTTAACAAATCCATCAATGGCCACTTCTCTGTCCTCCCTTCTCAGGCACTTGTAAGTCTCCCTGCTTAGTTGTGTTTTGTTTTGTTTTGAGATAGGATCCAAAGTAGTCCAGGCTGGTCTCAAACTTGCTATGTAGTTGATGATGACCTTAAACTTCTGTTCTTTCTGCCTCCACCTTCCAAGGGCTGGGATTACCCAAGGGCGTGTGTCACCACCCTTCTTTTATGTGGTGCTGGGAATCAAATACAGGACTTGGTAAAAGCTGTGCACGGCCTCTCACCGCAGTCACATCCCCCAGCTGTCTGACTAGGGTTGAAGCTACATTCCCCCTAACCTTCCTTAGCTCCACACACATTTAACCCACCAGGAAGCCAGGAAGGCCTTTTCATTTCTCTATTTAGATTTTTTTTTTTTTTTGGTGGTGGGAGTCACTATAGCCCAAGATATCCTGGAACTTACTCTGCAGCCCAGGCTAGCCTCAAACTCATGGTGATGCTCCTCCCTCCGACTCCTTCCTGTGTACTGAGATCACAGGTGTGACCTCTGGGTTCATGTGGCTTTGGAGCCCTCAGTCTCTCTAGTTTTACCTCATCTGTCTTCACCCAGCATTCCTAAACACTGGATGCCCTCAGAGCTCAGTACTAAACCTTTTCTTTTCTGTCCCAACTCCCTGGATTTTCCTACAGGTCCATGGATTTTAGTCTGAATCAGACCGGGTCTCTTATTAGGGCCTTACAACCTGGCTGTGGAGCTGGGACTCCACCGCGACCAGATGGAGGAGTGCTCTGGGGTCCCGCCCTAGTCTACGATATCTGGTCCTTCCTCCAGTTTCCCCACTGGGAATGGTCATCCCCAAGAGAGGACTTGGTCTAACTTCTGGATAACTTTGCTCCCTTGTCCAGTCCATTAGCACTTCCTGCCTATGGACTCTTAACGCTTCCACTGGCCTAGTCACACTGGCTCAAGTCACCTTCTCTATACCCTGTGGTTCCTGGGGTAACTCATCTTTCTTTGTTTGCCTTCACATAGTCTATTCTCCAGACAACAGCCAAAGTGACTCCTTAGAAACATAAATTTGATCTCATTTCTTCCAATGTCAAAACTCCTCCACAGACGGTACCATATTTAGATCAAAAACTTAGATAAGGTCTTGGTAGACTGCAGGCTCTATGTCACCTGTCTCAAGGTCACCCCATTTCCCACAGCTCTTCTCCTTGGCACACCAGAGTAACCAACCTCCTTGCTGGTGTCTATTTGTTTAGTCTAGGGCCTCACGTACACCAGACAAGCAATCTACCACTGAGCCATATCCTTAGTGCCCCTTATACTTTTTTTTTTTTGACATGGGGTCTCAAATATAACCCCCGCTGCATGGCATTTAATGACCTCTTCTGGACTCCGAGGGTACCTATATATATGTGATGTATACAGACATGTAACACACACCATAATAACATGCATTTTAAGTAAGTCACAGCTGCAATGAGCTGCAGCTCACACGCCATACAAAGTGCATAGCGCGTGGTTTTTAGTATACCCAGAGTTCTACGACCACCTTTCTGTTTTTCAAAAAAGATTTGTTTGTGTTCTGTGCTCAAGAGCCACAGCACACACATAGTCAGAGGGCAGCTTTTTAAAATTCATTCTCTTCTTGTACCATGTGGGTTCTAGTGATCGGTGGCAAGTGCTAAGCCATTGGGGGAGAGGGGACCTTTATTTTCCCTGTCTGTCTATCTATGTATCTATCTATCCATCCATCCATCTATCTATCCATCCATCCATCCATCCATCCATCCATCTATCTGAGACAAGGTCTCACTATGTAGCCCTGGCTGCCTGGTATCTATCTATCTATCTATCTATCTATCTATCTATCCATCCATCCATCCATCCATCCACCCATCCATCTATCTGAGACAAGGTCTCACTATGTAGCCCTGGCTGCCTGGTATCTATCTATCTATCTATCTATCTATCTATCCATCCATCCATCCATCCACCCATCCATACATCTATCTGAGACAAGGTCTCACTATGTAGCCCTGGCTGCCTGGTTGACGTCTTACTGTTTTGGTAAATAAGGCTTCCGTGTACAATAGCCGTGATTATTCACTACACGATAGTCTGACTGCTTTTGAGGCTGTAGCATTCAGAGCTGCAGAACAGTGGTGACTGAGACTATATGGCCCACAGAGCATGTATAGCTTCTCCCAGGACCTATACATTAGAATATATTGACATGCGCTGTAGTCTGAGAGACACATATACCCCAGAGCCTTTACACACGTTTCTTTTGTAGGAGTAATTTCAGATGACCTCATGGCTGGCTTCTGGACGTTCTGTTTCTGCTTAAATTCTTCCCCAGCCAGATCACAGAATCAGAATGAGCAAACTCTAGCTTGACGTGGTGGCACCCAGCACTCAGGGAGGCACAGGCAGGTGGATCTCTGTGAGTCTGAGGCCAGCCTGGTCTACAAAGTGAGTCCAGGACAGCCAAGGCTACACAGAGAAACCCTGTCCTGGAAAACAATCCTGGGATTAAAATGAAAGTACATTCTTATAACATTTCTGTGTTTTTAAAATAACCCAAAATTCCAGAATTCTCACTATATAATAGAAAGAACAAATAGCAGGTCTGGTTCCTACCATGATTTATGTAAGTGATGTCTCTGAGTGAGTTTACCTCCATGTTATTGAGACATGAGGAGTTATAGAGGGTTGAGGAGCAAGCATGTTTGAACCTTTGTATTTTTTTTTTTCTTTTTTGGAACCTTTGTATTTTTAATGTTTCTAAATTAGTATTTCTTTCTAAATTAAAAATCCCATGGGTGGGTTACAGGTTCTTTTCCTCATTATGTAACTATCCCATTTCTCTGACTCATCTTGGTCTCTGAGTTTTTGCCATTAATACCAGTATGGTATCAGACACACTTTCAGCTGGTATCAGGCTTTGTCAAATGACCTTGTCAAGAGCAAAGCCAGGGCAAGTGAGATGGCTCATCTAAAGCTGCCTTGTTACTGAGCCTGATGACCTGAGTTTAATCTCTGGTACCCATGTGATAACAAAAGAACCGACTTCTGAATTACCCTCTGACCTCCAAATGTTCACAGTGGAACACAGGTCCCCCATGTCTATAAACAGTTGTAAATAAATGCAGCAAGATTACTGCTTTTAATTGTTCATAATACCACCAACAAACATTTTCACCTTTACTTAACCTCAATTCATACCAATTTATAGAGGATATTTTCCCTTAACATCTAATTACTATAAGCTTAACAGATATGTATTTCTTTTAAAATAAAACAAGGGGCTGGAGAGATGGCTCAGAGGTTAAGAGCACTAGCTGCTCTTCCTAAAGGTCCTGAGTTCAATTCCCAGCAACCACATGGTGGCTCACAACCATCTAGAATGCGATCTGGTGCCCTCTTCTAGTGTGCAGGCATATATGTAGGCAGAACATTGTATACATAATAAATTAATTTAAAAAAAAATAAAATAAATAAAATAAAACAAGAATGGGGGAGGATGTGGTAGCATACCCAGTAATCTCAACATTGTGGAGTGAGGCAAGAAGATAGGGAGTTTGAAGCCAGTCTGGTCTACATAATGAAATCCTGTCTCAAACAAACAAGCCACACACACAGACACACACACACACACAAACCAGTGATGATTGTTGCCTTAATAAGGTTGGCATATCAGGAAGCCTAGAAATATGAAAAATGGGGTAGCCTCTAGTTTCTTTTCCTTTTTGAGAATGGGAAGCATAGGCTAGGCTAGGCTTGCTTTGTACCCGTGGCAGTCCACGATTTTTGAAATGGGCAACAGAGTAACCCCTTGTCTCAAATAGTAAAGCTTGTTCATTCAGCAAACAGGGCTAGGATGACCACAGCCAGGATCTGCAGTGGGGAGAGCTTGCCGGGGAGTTGGGACTGCATAGTGTCGAGCAGCCACGCTTTTGGTTGGTGAAGAAAAGCCCATTAAAACAGCAATTTCTAATCTCAGCACTTGGGGAGGCAGAGGCAGGAGGATCTCTGTGAGTTTGAGGCCAGCCTGGGCTACAAAGTGAGTCCAGGACAGCCAGGGCTACACAGAGAAACCCTGTCTCGAAAGACAAACAACAAAAAGAGATCTCATACTGAATGCCAACCTCCTGGCACTGCCCTCCTGCCCTATCTGCTCTGATAAAAGGCTAGCAGTCACCAAACACCCGTTTATCTCCATGGCACTGCCTGACCAGTCCCCAAAGCACTCTTCCGTCTTGCACCACCCCCAGCTTGCTGTGGGACCCAGACTTAATCATCACCACGCATTCTGCCAGCTCTTCTGAACTTGACTGGCACGGACAAACCCGTTTCTCTCGCCAGGGGAATCGATGTACTGTTTGTGCCATAAATTCTGGGCACTGAGTTTTTTCCCTCTGGCCTGTGGCTTCTTAGAATCTGTGAACAGATTTATACTGTTCTCATTTTTCATAGCCTGTAGGGCACTGCCTGCTCCTTAGGGAATCTGGTTGCAGTGTGAACTCTCCTGGGTATGTGTTGTACAGCTGTTCCTTCCAGCTTGAGGCACTCCTTTCTTGGAGGGGAGAGGGGGCTGAAAGCTTCCCAAAAGGAGGCTAGGGAAGCTCATGAAACTTAGACTCAGGAGGTCCTCCCTGAGGTCAGCTAAGCAGTTGCTGGGGGGGGGGGGGGGCAGGGAGTGGGATGCAGAGGAAGATGCTGCCTGTGAGATATACAGGGATCTCCAATGACGCATCTTCCATGTGCTCTTCTTTGGATGACTCAGCTGCCGCCTGGGAATCGCTCGTGGGTGGGTAAGTCATTCCCTATCACACTCACGTTCTGTTAATTCAGCACATTCCCTGCTCACCAACCTAGATCTGACTGAAATCAGTTCTTCGGCCTGTCATTGGTACCCGTCTGGGGTGAATAGATACATATTCACGTCTTTCTAAGAAAGGTCAAACAATATGTTCAATAAAGTCATGGCAGAATAAAAAGGATCACGTATGTTACTTCTGTAGTTTATGGACTAATATGACTGAGATTAGCCCCTATGCCAGGACAACATGGGAATCTATGAAGTATGCCATATTTAAAAAAAAAAAAAAAGAGAGATTTGAAAGCCAGGCGCAGTGTCCCATGCCTGTAATCCCAGCACTCAGGAAGGCAGAGCATGTGGATCTCTGTGAGTTCCAGGCCAGCCTGGTCTATAAAGTGAGTCCAGGACAGCCAAAGCAAACAAACAAACAAACAAACAAACAAACAAAAAACAAACAAAAAAGAAACAAACAAAAACCCTGTCTCGAACAAAACAAAACAAACATATAAAAGACATGAAAATAAAAGGGAGACTTGGAAAGACAGAGGAAGAGAAAAGGAGGAGTGAATATTATCGAATTATTTAAGAACAGTATGTACACATATGGAAACAACAAATTATATTTTTTTTTACAATAGTATATGCTAATAATGATACAAATCGGATGACTGACTGAATTCCTTGTCTTAGTTTGAAAAGTATGCTAAAGGAGCCAATCTTCTCTTAAGGATGACCATTAAGAAAGGAAAAACAAAACAAAACAATACAAAAACCAAACAACCCTGAGGCTCTGGAATGTGAGCCAAAACAAGATACTAGAAAAAAAAAAAAAAAAAAAGCCCAGTATGGTGGGTTCAATCGCAGCACTCAGGAGGCAGAGGCAGGTGGATCTCTGTGAGTTAGAAGCCAGTTTAGTCTACAGAGTGAGTTCTAGGACTGACAGAGCTATACAGAGATCCTGTCTCAAAACAAACAAACAAACAAACAAACAAACACACACCAGCAAATTCCCAGAGAACACTCTGCAAAGAAAGCCTTTTCCAGATATAAGCAGTGTTCCTTGATTTCAGGTAACTCGTCACAAACATCAGAAACTGTCACTCCTGCCCGACCCATTCCAAAGACTGAAGCCTCCTTCTACCTTTCATGGACATTTTACCACATTGCTTTGCAAGTAACATGCCTAAGTTACACAGCAGAGGTGGTCCTGGAAGAATGGTTATTGTTGTACACGTTCATAAGGTTCTATACTGCTTTTGCCATCTCTGGCACCATGGCCGGGTTCAAGATTCCCTCCAAACCACAGTGTACAGCCATTAGTGAGGGTCACAGTTGCCGTGACAGTGCTGAACTTGGGTCTTTTATCATTGTTACTTTGAACAACACATACTGAAACTACAAAGTAGGCTACAAAGGTAGCTCAGGAGGTGAAGGCACCTGCTGCTATGATCGATGACTCAGGTTTGATCCCTCACACAGCTGACAGAAGGGGAAGAGAGACTCTGTGTGGTCCTCTGACCGCAGCCCATCGCCTTGGGGCGCTTGCATGTACACACCCCCACACATAACTTTTAAGAGTAAAAACACCACGAGTGACAAATGTAATGGTGGGGTGACAGCCTAGGAGAAAGAGGCGTGTGTTCAACAGCTCGCGCCTCCTTCCTACAAGCAGGCCTGGCGGCCCAGGCCTGGACTTGGAAGCAGGAGGATCAGAAAAGAGTTCAAGGTCATTCTTGATTACATAGCAGCTTTGGGGGCGTGGGTGGACACACCAGACCCTGTCTAAACAAACAAATTAAAGAAAAGGAAAAGCTGGGCGCGGCGGTGCACACACACCGTTAACCCCAGCACTTTCCAGGCAGAGGCAGGTGGGTCTCTGTGAATCTGAGGCCAGCCTGGTCTACATAGGGAACATCCAGGCTACCTATGGCTACAAAAAGAGACCTTGACCCCTGAAACCTCAAAAAATAAATGTGGGAACATGTTAAGTCTATTGGCTGTGGCAGTAATAGTCTCTCCTATAGGCTGAAGTAGTAATGGTCTTTCCTGCCACCACTTACGTGTCTTACAATTATCAAGACATGAAAAGTTCAAAGAAGGGCTGGAGACGTCAATGGCTCAGAGGTTAAGAGCATTGGCTGCTCTTCCGGAGGTCCTGAGTTCAATTCTCAGCAACCGCATGTTGGCCCACAACCATCTGTCATGAGATCTGGTGCCCGCCTCCGGCGTGCAGACACACACGTAGGCACAACACTGTATACATGATGAAGAAATCTTAAAAAAAAGTTGTGAGATGGTAAGCACTGAGATTATCAACTGTAAGACACCAGTTTGATACCAATCTGACATTACTCACATTCTGTTTATTGCTCTCCATCTCTCTATCGTAGTAAGAGCTGACCCGTCTTCAAATTTCTCTTCAAGGCACAGCTTCCTGTAAATTTTAATTGGTCCATTAGTTATTCATGTACTCATTTAGGTTCCCTGAGAGAAGAGCCCGAGAGTTAGCACCTGGACAACTGAGCCCTATGAGAGTGGGAGATGAATTCATACATTCTAATTGTATCTCAGATTAACTCAATTCTGGGATCCTTGTTCAATGGCTGGAGGTGGGGGAGGGCTAACAAGTGAAGGGTCCTGGGTGGAGGAAAGGAAACAACTGAATATGGTAAAAACCTCTAGATTTTAAGCTATTACTGTGTCATCAACTGGCAGTTTCTCCATCTGCAAAATGGGCAGGAAGTTTATTTATTTATTTTGAGACAGGGTTTCTCTCTCTGTGGCCTTGGCTGTCCTGGACTCTCTTTGTAGACGAGGCTGGCCTTGAACTCACAGCTATGTGCCTGCCTCTGCCTCCCTGAGTTCTGGGATTACAGGCCTGCTTGTTAGGTGATCTTGCTGACAAAAATTGTTTTTTTTTTCTCCAGATTTATGTTACTTTTTATGCATATGAGTGTCTTGCCTACATGTATGTATGCTTACTGTATGCATGACTGGTGCCCAAGGAGGTCACAGGAAGGTGGTGTCAGATCTCCTGGAACTGGAGTTGTGGGTGGTGGTGAGCCACCCTGTGCTGCTGGAACTGAATCCAGGCCCTCTGACAAAGCAGCACATGCGCTTAGCTGCTGAGCCATCGTTCTACCCCCACAAATTCTGTGATTTAAAGCCGCTTATTTAGTCATGTAAGAGTTACAGTATTTGAAGAACGACATCGGCAGCTCCCAGCATCCTTAGCGATCTGTCTATGCTGTGATACGATCACTAGTCCGTGGTGACAACTGCTTGAGAAGCCCACTCGCACACCCTCAGCTGTGTCTTCTCTTAACCCTACTGCTTAAAAGCTATATCGGGACCCTTTAAAAAGACACTGCGTCAACAGCCTCTTCCTTTGTAGAGATGCCTCTAACGTACAGAATACTTCTATAATATTCTAACACGTGGATATAACATGTTATTTACCCCTTCACTTTTTGTTGATCAACATTTGAGTCGCTCCCAGCTTTCAATTGTTGCAAATAAAACTATGAACAACAACGGCATAGTTAAAATATTTAAAATAGCAGTGTCACACTCCTTTAATCCCACCACTGAGAAGGGAGATCTCTGTGAGTTCCAGGTCAGCCTGGTCTACACAGAGAGTTTCAGGACAGACAGGACTGCACCGTGAGACTCTTGTCTCCAAAACTATGACAACAAAATACTGGAAAGCCTCTGCCTTTTACCTTCACCTTCTCTCAGACCTTGTACGTGAGTCAGAAACCATAACTGCCAGCTGTCAACACAACCACGTCTGCTTCCTCCGCCCTCCTTCGGCTGACCTGGGTGGCTGCCTCTGAAGGTCAGCTGAGACACAGTAAGTGAAAATACTAGTTTGGTTGGAAACTTGGGGCGCCCTCTCCCTCTGAATGTCTCACCCTCTCCATTCCTCCTCCTCTTCTTGCTCTGCGTAGGGGGTGTGTATGGCTAGTACTGGGATAGCATATGCTATCACACTTGGTGACACATCTTTTTGCCTTTTCTTAATCTTCTTCTGCCTTCCTCATATCGCTCTCATCTCTTTCCCCGAAGAACTACCCCTTATAGTCTGTGTCACTTTCATTTTGGAAAAGCAAAGCAAAATAAAACCTAACACTGCTCTTTTAATTCAAATGTCCTTTCTTTAAAAGTGAGGTACTGGGACCAGC
The DNA here is from genome assembly GCF_030254825.1 of Meriones unguiculatus. Classification (NCBI taxonomy): domain Eukaryota; kingdom Metazoa; phylum Chordata; class Mammalia; order Rodentia; family Muridae; genus Meriones; species Meriones unguiculatus. The sequence goes on from NC_083353.1 coordinate 113,091,667, forward strand.
AAGACAGTTTAGTGGGTAAGGCTGACAACCTGGAACTCAGCAGTGGAAGGATGAACCTAATTCAACAAGGGACATGGACACGGACATACACACACACTGAATGAATAAAACCCAAGATGTGAAAAAAAACCAAAAAAACATTTAAAGGTAAGGCAGGAGAATCATACATGGCCAAGGACAGCTTGTGCAGTGTAATAAAAAAAAAAAAAAAAAAAAAAAAAAAAAAAAAAAAGCGGGTCGGGGTGGGGGTGGGGAGGGTAGAGCTGAGTAGGGAAACGTTTTGCTCAGGGCAGTTGGTCTTTAATCCTTTCTAGAACACTTACGTCACTTGATGGATAAGTCAGCAAACTCTGCACTTGGCTTAACATACAGTCTTGTCCTGATTCCTTCATCTAATTATATTTCCCTTGAGAAAATTTACAGGCCCCAACGGCACGGGCCTGTAATTCTAGGCACTCTGGAGATGCAAGAGCATCTAAAATTCCAGCCTGGGCTACCAGGAGGAGTTCAAGGCCACAGAGAAGCCCCCGTCTCAAAAAGTAGCTCCTTTCTGGCATGACCAAGGATGGAGTTTCCATCCTTACTTACAAAGGTTTCCTGCTATGGTCTACGCTGGGCCCATCTATCTCGGCTAGGATGTGAGGTCCAGGAGGGCTGGGCGTTTAGCCATGTGCTCGGCAGTAGGTGCTCAGTGGACACCGATGGGAGCCCACCCGGAGGACCCTCCGCCCTCCACCCACCTCCCGCCTCTCACCCACCATCCCCGCAGCAGCCCGGCGCCGAGCTCCGCCCAACCGCCCGCGTCGCGGCCCCGCTCTGCCCCGGGCGCCGCGCCGGAGTGACAGCACCGCTGCCACCGCCACCGCCACCGCCACCGTCGCAGCCGTTAGCCCCGCGCCGTCGCCGGCCCGCTCTCCGTTCTGAAGGGTCCGTTGACGGAGGAAAACGTGCCTGGCGCCCGCGGCTCGCTGCGTCCGCCCTGCACGCTCCACTTGCCCCGGGGAAGGCGAGGGTCCCCGGCTCCTCACCTGGCCACCAACCGACCAGCCGCACTCCGGGGGTCCCCGAGCGTGTCAGCGCCCCGCGCCTTCACGGGGTAACCGTCCGGCCCAGGACGTCATCCTCCGCGCCGCCCTTTAAGAGGATGTTGACATCGCTGCTTTAAGAGATACCGGTGCCCCTCGCGCCTCTGCGCCCCCCGGGGACGACGCACCGAGGTCCCCGTGGAAGGAGCCCTGGAGCCCCTGCACAGGCACTTCCTCGTTCCCCTTCGTCCCTGAAAGGACTCTGCGGGTTTGGCGCTTCGCTATCACAAAGGTCTGCTGGCCCGTTGGTGTGCGGGGGCAGCAGACGACGCAATGAGGATTGGGAGGCGGAAGACCAGCCTTGCAAATGACTGCAGGGGACCGAGTCAGCAAGGCTTTGAGGAGCCCGGGGAGCTGGGGCTGGCAGGGTTTTTTTGTTTTTCTTTTTATAAAGATCGGAAATGCGCTTCTCAGAAAGGGTATTGCAGTGAACGAACCTGCGTGTGCAAAGGTGTGCAAATGAGTAGATTGCTAGGAAACTTCAAATTAAAGCTATGTGTGCCAGTAGGCATGCATCGGAAGGCTAGGATAAGGGAGAAAGGGCCAGGGAGGAGGGGGAAGGAGGAGAATGCCAAGCATACATTATTTTGGCTTAAAAAAAAATTACTTATTTATTTAGGCGGAGGTCTTCATATAGCCCAAGGCAGTCCCAAACTCTCCCTGTAGTTGAGGCTGGCCTTAAACTCCTAATTATACTGTACTATAGGGTAAAAGGGCTAAAGGAAAAATTCCCTGGCCTTGACCCTGACTTGACCCCAAACCCCAAAAACAGGGCCAAGAAACAGAATCCCACCAGTCCCTGAGCTTGCCATAGAAACCCACCAATTTCTGAGTTTACCCAAGCTTAGGAATTGAAACCCCACCAAAGCTCACCCTAGAACTCACCATGAGAAGCTCCACCTCCCAAAAAACCCTCTATAAACTTTGCCTTCTGCTCTTGCTGCTTCTTCCCGGGAGTGGTGGCACACACCTGTGATCCCAGCACTCAGGGAGGCAGAGGCAGGGAGATCTCTGTGAGTTTAAAGCCAAGCCTGGTCTACAAAGAGAGTCCAGGACATCCATTGCTACACAGAGAAACCCTGTCTCAAAAAAAACAAGAGGCAGTCCCCCTCCAGGTTTTTCACTCCCCCCCCCAAAAAAAAAAAGTCTCTTGTGGGAGGTTTGTTGTGCAATATGACTTTCTGGTATTCCTTGGCTCCTGACTGCCAGGATGCCCCTCAGAGAGAGCTATGACACTTTTGTCTGAGCACAGGAGCACTAAACTTTAGAACTGCAACACTTCTGGAATACCAGGGTTATAGGTTACAGGTATGGTCTACCACACCTGGCTTTGGTGTTGGCTTTTTTTTTTTTTTTCAAGATTTACTCTCTCTCCCCCCTTCCCTCCCTCGCTCCCTTTCTATCTCTCTGCCTCTGTCTCTCTTTATGTGTGTGTGATACGTGTGCTTGTAGAGGCCAGAAGAGGGCATCAGATGCTAGGTCTGGAGCTAAAGGCAGTTTTGAGTTGTCTGGCCTGAGTGCTAGGAACTGACTCAGGGAGGGCTCTGAGCACCGTGAACAGCTGAGCCATCTCTCCATCCCTGGTTTTGGTGTTTTCAGGCAGGGTCTCACTCTGTAGCACAGGCTGGCCTTGAACTAGCAGTAGGCCCCCTGCCTCGGTCTCAAGTGCTCGCATTATAGGCGTGAACCCCCACATCTAGTTCACACATTGTTAATGGTATATAAACGGATAAATGGAACCCCTCCCCACGGGAAGAAAAAAAAACACTGAAAAACTGGCAGTATTTATCTAAACAGAAGGTAGGTCTACACTATGTCACTCAGCGATCTGTCTCACACATCATACAATCCAAAATATAGGTTTACATTGTTTGGTATGAGGTCCCTGACTTTTTTGTTAGTTTGTTTTTCGTTTTTGGAGACATACCTAACTCGTTTTTGAGCTTCTCAAGATCTATCCACGATTGATCATATGGTGTTTTGTCAGTGAAGACATTTTGTTTGTTTGTTTTTAATTGAACCTTTATCATGAAAACTGGGGCTAGGATTTTAAAGATTATGCTTTACAATTACTTCTAATTATGCATATGTGAGTGTCTGAGTGGTTGTGTGTGATCTGGAGCCAAAGGCAGTTGTGAACCGACATACGTGGGTGCTGGGAGCAGCACTCAGGTCCTCTGGAAGAGCAGGAAGTTCTCTTGAATGTTGAGCAGTCTCTCCAGCTCTCCTCCTCCTCTTCCACCTCCTTCTCCTCCTCCACTTCCTCATCCTTGCATCAGAACCTCCTCTTCCTTCTCTTTCTTTTCTTTTTCCAGATTGGGTTTCTCTGTGTAATCCTGGCTGTCCTGGAACTCACTCTGTAGACCAGGCTGGCCTCGAACTCAGAGATCCACCTGCTTCTTCCTCCCGAGTGCTGGGATTAAAAGTGTGCACCATCGCTATCTGGTCCTATTTTTTAAATGATTTATTTATATGAGTGTTTCCTTGTCTCTGTGTTCGTGCACCATGTGGGTTCTAGACACACTGTCCAGTCTTCTGTAAAAGCAGCAAGTGCTCTCAACCTCTGAGTCATCTCTGCAGCCCCCTAACTATTTTTGAGACAGGGTCTCTCTATATGGACCTGGCTGGCCAGGAACTCTCTATGTAGACTAGGCTGGCCTCAAACTCAGAGATCTGCCTCTGCCTCTTCCTCCCAAGTGCTGAGGTTAAAAGCATAAGCCACTACATGTGACTCCCCTAATTTTTCTTTTCTTTTTTTAATATCACATATATGTGTGAGCGCATGTGTGCATACATGTCATAATACGGGAAGGCAGGCCAGAGGAGGACTTGCAGGAGTCACTTCTTTCCTACTGTGTGGGTCCTGGGGATTAAATTTAGGTTGTCAGATTTAGTGGCAAACACCTTCACACAATGAACCCTGTTATTGTTTATTTTGTAGTCAGCACACAAAACTATGAGTTTCCTTAGGATATTTTTAAACATACATATCATGCTTTGCTTATATTCATGCTTCTTTCTCACTTATCCTTCCTTGGGCCACATACTCCTTTCTTTGGTCTCTCTTTCCTGTTGTTGGTCCCCTGTGCTTCAAACTTTTTTTTTTAGAGGAATTGGAGAGATGGTTCAATGATTAGCAGTGTGTTCTGCTCTTGCATCAGAACCAAGTTTGATTCCCAACACCCATATTGTGTGGCTCAAACTTGTGTTTAACTCCAGCTCCAGAAGGCTCTGATGGCTCCAGTGCTTCTCCATTGTCACCTGCACTCATGTGTACTTGGGAGGTAGAGAAAGGTGGATCTCAGTGACTTTGGGCCAACTCGGTCTATATAACAAGCTCCAAGCCAGCCAGGGGTGTGCAGTGAGACCTGTTTCAACATAAATAATAAATACAAGTTTTGTTTCTTTGTTTGTTTTAATTTTATTTTATTGGCTTTTCGAGACAGGGCCTCTCCGTGTAGACCCGGCTGTCCTGGAACTCTCTCTGTAGACCAGGCTTGTCTTGAACTCACAGAGATCCATCTGCCTCTTTCTCCCAAGTGCTGGGATTAAAGTTGCATGCCACCATTGCTTTTTTTTTTATCAAGTTGAGAAAAAGCTTATTAATTTATTTAAATTAATTATTAATTAATTTAATAAATTTAAATTAATTATTAATTTAGATAAGTTCCTGTCAATTTTAGTTCAATGGACGACATTTTAGAATTGCTACCATAAGGCACTAGTAAATCCTGTGGATACTTTTAAAGGAATCTCTCTGACTTTGGGGAATACATAGATTAGGAGGTGATTTAAATATAAGAGCCATTGCTTGGGAGCATTCTAATGTGGCTAATTGTTCTTATGTCTATGTGTGTATGCTTGGGTGTTCCTATGTGCACCCCACGAATGCAGAGACCTGAGGCTGTCAGAAGAAAGCATTGGGTCCCCTGGAACAGGAGTTACAGGAGATTGTAAACATCTTCATGGGTGCTGAGAACCAAATCAGGGTTGTCTTCAAGAGCAGTAAGTGCTCTTAACCATCAAATCACCTCTCCAGCCCGTGATATGGCTGTTAGGGAAAGTTCACATTATCCGAAAAGTGAATGTTGTAGGGCTTGTGAGACAGAAGAAACCTAAAGGCCAGGTGTGGTGGCATATACCCACGATCCTAGCACTTTTGAGGCAGAGGCAGGAAAACCAGGAGTTCTAGGTCACCCTTCCCTCTGCCTCCCAAGCTCTTCTATGGATCTTGAAGGCAGGAGGCAGGGTGATGTACTATCTCAGTCTTTCTAGAACTGAGGAGTGGCTCTTCACGGCTAACTACAGAATAGTCCTGGGCAACCTGGGACTGTTGGTCTTGGTAGCAGGGCCTGAGCCTGACACGCCTTCCAGCTGTTGAAGTATCTCACGCAAAGTTCGGTACAAAGCCGGTACTGGAAACTGTCAAAACTATGTTAGAACTATGCAGGGGAAATTATAATGGAGGCTAGGGCTTTTAGCTACAAATCATGATCTGCCAATAATCAGCATACTTAACAGACATGGAAAGTAAAATAGGGCCCCCCGTGGCTAGCCAGCACAGTCCCGGAACAGTGCTGCCTTTTGGCTGGTATTCCAGGACCTCTTCACTATTACTTCCTGGGCACAGCTGGCTGTCAAGGCAGTGTTAGCAACAATTGCAGTTGTCTGATTCCTGGATCACAGCACAGCTCAGTGTGCTCAAGAAATTAATAGCGTCAGCAAGTCTGTGCTGATCCCTTACCTTTCCGAGGCTTCCCTGGTACACGACTCTAGTAGTTGAATTCTTGGAGCCATTTCTTAGATGCTGCAGCACTTGCAACAATTTTGTAAGCACCTGAGTCCCCATATTAAAACCTTTTCTGTTCAAGGCACGCACATACAACCAATCAACCTTGCTCACACGTCTCCCCATAAACACCCAAATGCAGCCACACTTTTTTTTTTTTTTTTTTTTTGAAACAGAGTTTCTCTGTATAGCCTTGGCTGTCCTGGCACTCAAGTAGGCCAGGCTGGCCTTGAACTCAAGAGGTTTGCCTGCCATTGCTTTCTAAGAGATGGGGTTAAAGGTGTGAGCCACCCCACCCATCTGTTTTCTTTTCTTTTCTTTTTTTCAGTGTTACTTTTATCCCTAGGAATTTGAAATCTTGTAGCTGGTTTTTGGGTCTTCAGATTAAAAAAAGAAATTGATTGGCGATTATTACTGTTTCAGAAGAAGAGGGAGCCAGGCTTCAGGGGACCAAGATTTACCTACAGTCCAAGTCAGATAGAGCTGACTCGAAATCTCAAGTTCCTTGACGTCTTTTAAAAAGTTAATTATTTTTATGTGTATGGGTGTTTGGCTTGCGTGCATGTCTGTGCACCACAGGAATGTTTATACAGGCCAGAAGAGAGCATCACATCCTCTGGAGTGACAGACAGTTGTAAATTGTCACTTGGGTGCTGGGAACTGAACCCAGGTCTTGTTCTTAACCATTGATCTGTTTCTCCAGCCCGAGATCTTATGTCCTTATCAATCAAGGTACTGTCTGTGGCTGTAGTTCGGTGGTAGAATACTTGTCCAGCATGCCCAAGACACTGAGGCTAGCTTCCCAGTGCCACAGGACCAATGCTGCCCATGTCCATGAACTAGGGTTTGTGATCAGGAACAATCCTCTGTCTAGACTTGGTTCTTGCCTCTGAATTGGAAACTGTCCTGCCTCCTGATATTTCCAAATTTTTCTACTTTGGCTTATTGGGTATAATCAAAAGGAAAGTGATCATGATCATGTTAAGTGTATTTATAATTAACCAGAAAGAAGTTTTCGTTTTTGCGTGGTTTATTTAACATCACTAGGAATAAAGTACATATTTCTTAAAAACTCTTCTTAAGCCAGGTGGTGGTGCATGACTTTGAGCCCAGAACTCAGGGAGGCAGAGGCAGGCGGATCTCTGTGAGTTTGAGGCCAGCCTGGTCTACAGAGATAGTTCCAGGAGAGCCAAGGCTACATAGAGAAACCCTGTCTAAAAATAAATAACTAAAAAATTTGAAAAATCCAACATCTTTGCCTCCTTTTGGTATAAACATGTGCTATAATTATCTTTAGCCTCATAATCATTCCCCCATAACACTTCTTCTATCACAAATAACAAACCCTGCCTCTGAACTATTTTCATAAAGATGCTAAAGGAAAGCGTGGTACATACTCTGGCCATTTTGTACTGCATATACGCGGGTGTGAGCATGTCTGTGAGGTGCATCTGTGTATGCAGGTACATGTGTGCGTCTGTGTGTGTATAGGCAGTCCAGAAAACACCCTTGGGTACCATCCTCAGAAATGCCACCCACCTCACCTCCTTTAAAATGCGGGCTCTCGTTGGCCTGAAGCTCACTGATCAGGCTAGACTGGCTGGCCAGCGAGTGGCAGGGCTCCCCCTCCCTCTGCCTCGCAGCACGGGGACTGCGTTCACCTTCCTACCTGGTCTTAAACGTGGGTTCTGGGTATCGAACTCAGACGTGTTTTTGAGGCAAGCCCTCTACTGCATGCGCCAACTCCCCCAGTCTCAGCGCCGTCTTGAAATCACCTGGGCTTAGAAGATTCGAGAAGAAGCGCGCAAGTATGGGGTCCCTTTAGCTAAGTGGAGAAGGTCAACGGTAGACTCCTGACCCCACAGCCCCTGCAGTGTCCTACGGTGGAGGAATGATGAAACGTGGTTCCGTGACAGGTGGGTATTTGTTCATCATTACTCTTAGTTTGTGGTGTTTGGGACTGTCCATGCTCTTACCAGGTTAGTGGAGCACTGTGCCACGGAGCTATGCCCTACTTCTATTTTGAACAGTGCTGTTTTCAGACAACATAAAAGCATGCCCTGAAAGTTAGTTCTAAGAAAACTGTGGACCAGGAAAAAAAAAAAAAGTAGACATTGTGCTGGGAGGCAAATGACTCCGTATTAGCACACATAGATACTTTTCTCAATATTATGAGGTAAGTTCTTTCTAGCATCTATCCTCAACTCAGGCTGTAGGCTAAACGTGTTTGTCAGTTACTGGCTGGAGAGGACAGCTTTTTCATAACATTGTGACTTCCATGTTTCAGGAAAGCTTGAGGGGCATCTTTGCTTCTAAATTTTAAAGGCCTCTGGAAAAACCGAAACCCAAATCAGTACAGACTGGACTAGCAAAGGGCTTGCCTAGCACGCTTGAAGCCTGGAGTTCCACGCCAGCAATTCAGGCATTGTGGTACAGGCCTGTAGTCTCCGGACCAGGGATTTGCCACCTTGACTATACAGCCTCCCCAACTCAGCGATATCAGACCGGTGGCCTACACGACACTGTCTCCACCAAAACAAGCCAGTAGCATTTTCCTAGGTAGACAGCTTCACAGGAAGGCTTGAGGAGACCCATTTCTTAAGTTACGGCTGAATTAATCCAGGTGGCTAAGGGAGACGTTAAAAGGGGGTGGGCGTTTCATGAGATATGCAAAGGCACATTCCTTGTTTTTGTTTTGAGACTGGGTTTCTCTCTGTAGCCTTGGCTGTCCTGAACTCACTTTGTAGACCAGGCTGGCCTCTAACTCACAGAGATCCGCCTGCCTCTGCCTCCCAGAGTGCTGGGATCACAGGCGTGCGTCACCGCGCCCCGCTGCAAAGACACCTTTAAAAATAGTACTTTTCCCCTCATAGTTTTATTTTTCTCATTTAAGCGGAGGTTCAAGTGCCTGCCTATAAAGGAAAGTTTCTGAGTAACCTTTTTTTTTTTTCAGACCAATTCTCCTCCTCCTCTTTTTTTTTTTTTTTTTTTTTTTTTTTTTTTTTTTGCGTCTAACTCGGCCGTCCAGCAACTCGTTATATAGAGTAGGCTGGCCTCAAATTCAGAGATTCGCCTGCCTGTCTCCCAAGCGCCAGGATTAAAGGCATGAGTCACCAAGCTAGGCTATTTCCAGGTTTTATTTTATTTTTTTTCACTTTCATCCATCAACCACCCAGCGTTAAATTTGGTCCAGGCTCGTGACTTTGAACTTCTGAGCATCCTACTCTCCAAACGCTGGGCTCACAGTTGCGCGACCCATCCCCAGATCGCCCCGCCTGCACGCCCTCTATCCCCAGCCCCACTCGCTCTATTTCCCCACGTAGAGGTAAATCCCATGCGTTTCCTCTTCTCCATCTCATTCATTCACCCCGAGCGAAAAGGGAAGTCTGGGCTCGAAAGTGAGGAGCGACCACCGGGCGTATTCCAGGAAGCCAGCGCACACGCCCCCTCCCGAGGACCAAGTAAACAGGAAACCATCGATCCCACGCAGGAAATGACCTCGTGTGAGGGCAAGGTAGGTGAGCGGGTTTCCCTCGCTTCCCAACTCATTTCCGGGTGTCAGCCCACTCGGCCCTTCCCTACGAAGGCAGCGTCGTCTGGCCCCTCCGCGTCCAGCCCGGAGTCCCTCCCCGAGAGGCCGGCCAATGGGCTCGCACCGATGGGGATACTTCCATGCCCTGCCTCACGTCCCCGCAAGTCGCCACCAATCAGCGGCCGGGGGAGGAGGTGCCAAAATAACCTTCACTTCCTCCCCCCCCCCCAAGGCCACCCCTCACGCGTCACCCCGTAATGGACTACCCAGGCGGCCAATCCTCGGGCGCCCCGGGGCCCGGCCCATCCTCAGCCCCACCAGTCACGACGATGGCACCGGCGTCCCCTCCCCGCGCCCAGCCGCCCCCGTCCCCTGGAAGGGCCTAGGCGCGGCGCCCCCCGGTCCGGGGAAGTCACAACTTTTCTCCAGTTGGCGCTGCCCGCCCCCGGGCCTCCCTCCCGGCCAGGGCGCCCCACCCGGGCCGGCCGCCGTCCCAGCCCGCCTGGCAGTGCTGCTCGCGGGCGCATCCGCGGGCGCATCCCCGAGCGCACGCTCGGCTCCCAGCCCGGGACTCGCGGCCCGCAGCCCGGGGGCGCGGATCCTTCCGTGCGCCGCCGCTCTCCTCCCTCCTCTCCTCCGCGTTCCGGGCGGGACTGACACCGGGGTGGGCGGAGCCGAGAGCCGGCTCCGAGCGGGGAGAGGCTTGCGCCTCTTAAGGTGGAACAGACCCGAGCCTGGGCCTCCCTGGCGGTGCGGCCCCGGTTTCCAGCCTCGCGGGCTCCGTGCGCCCGCTCACGTCCCCGCTACGAGCCTCGGTTCTCCACGTAGTTCAGAAATTAACCGACGGTGTGAAACGAGTGCATTCACCGAAAGGGACAAAAAGTATGTCAGGGGGAAGTGAGTTACGCAGAGAACTTTTACGTTTTAATCACTTGCGTTCTCTGTTGCAGAAGGCTGCCGTCTTTAAGTGGTAGTTTTGTTTTTTTTTTTCTCTCTGATGTTCAAACAGGAACTCACGTTTTGCCTGATGAACATACACATGAATCATTTGTGTGCCGTCATCCTCGCCACGGATGACAGTCACTAAAGGAAGCAGAAACACGGAGTTTGGTGGCTGCAGGCCACCTCTTGTGGTTGGCCAACGTTTCCGAGACGGAGCTAAACAGCGGAGGTGTTAGTATTTTAAGGCCTTTGTAAGATGGATGAAATTTGCCGCTTTCCGGGTTTGGTTCATTAAAAGAAGTGTAAGTGAAAGGTGCATGATACTAGGCAACAGGATATACACGAAACGTTTTCCAGTATTTTTTTAAGGCTCTTGTAAAAATTCAAACACAAGTAGAGAGAAAGAGAGCTTTTTTTTTTCTTTTTTCAAAGATTTATTTATTTATTATTTATACAGCATTCAGCCTGCATGTGTGCCAGAAGAGGGCACCAGATCTCACTATAGATGGTTATGAGCCACCATGTGCTGGGATTTGGACTCAGGACCTTCGGAAGAACAGCCAGTGCTCTTAACCTCTGAGCCATCTCTCCAGCCCCCCCCCCTTTATTTATTTATTGATTTATCGATTGATTTATTTATACATGACTGCTGTATTTGCATGTACACCTGCACACCAGAAGAGGGCATCCGATCACACGATAGATGTTTGTGAGCCAGCCTTGTGGTTGCCTGGACTTGAACCCAGGACCTCTAAGAACGAGCAGACAGTGCTCTTAACCACTGAGCCATCTCTCCAGCACCCCATTACTTATTTCTAAGACCTATTTTATTTTAAATTATATGTTGTTGAAATAAGTGCTGTTGGTTAAATGATGCATATGTGTGTGTGTGTGTGTGTGTGTGTGTGTATGTGTGCATGTGAGTGCAGGCGTCCAGAAGTGTCAGATCCCCTGGAGCTAGGCTACCAGGTTGTCCTGGTACTGGGACTATCGCTCAGGTCCTCTGGAAAAGCAGGTGCTCTTAATCACTGAGCCATCTCACCAGCTCCACGAATAGTTTATTTATTTATTTACTTATTTATTATGTATGTATACAATGTTCTGTCTGTATGTACACCTGCAAGCCAGAAGAGGGCCCCAGATCTCATTATAGATGGTTCTGAGCCACCGTGTGGTTGCTGGGAATTGAACTCAGGACCTCTGGAAGAGCATCTTAATCGCTGAGCCATCTCTCCAGTCCCATAGTTTGTTTGTTTGTTTGTTTGTTTTAATCTAAGGTTTGTTTTTCTTTTTACGACGGGCGGGTCTCACTTCACCGCCTACATAGCTGAGGATAATCTTAAACTCCCAGTCCTCCTGCCTGGACTCCTGAGGGCTGGGGTTGCAGGTATGTGCTACCGTACCTGGCCCGCTTAACAGACCTGAAATATAAGAAATCTTGATGCTAAGCAGCATGTGGTGGCACACATCTCTCTACCAGGCAGAGGCAGGCAGATGCCAGCCCACGCTACATAGTGAGACTCAAAAAGAAATTTGAATTCTCGATATTACCTGTTCAATATCGAAACTCTATCATTTGTCTCACGGTATTTTTCCAACAGTTCTGTTTGAATCAGGATTCCCCTAAAGGTCATGGATGTGTCTATTGGTCCATATTGTTGCAGTTGGTTGATGGGTCTTTTAAGCTCCTTTACACTCTAGCCCGTTCCTCTTATCTAAGGGCATTACATACATGGAGTCATGCAAGCCTTCCGAGAACTATGAAACAAGTGTTATTATCCCAATTTTTCTGATGAGGAAACTGAATCAAAAAGCAGTTACAAGAACAGCGATAAATACTCAGTTATGAAGTTTCAACACTGATGTGTGAGTATACAACCCTTTTTTAACATGTTCCATGCATGGCCTTTAAAAAGGACCATTTGATCTGGAGTTCAGAGTCATCTTCTGCTATATAATGAATGCAAGGCCAGTTTAGGCCACATGAAACCCCTTTCAAAAAGAAGAAAAAGAAAAGGCTTCTAAATTGTGTCTGGGACATACTAATTACATATGAAGAATTGCAGGGCCTGGAGAGATGGCTCTGTTGTTACGAGAAAGTTCTGCTCTTCCAGAGGACCCACGTTTACTTCACAGCTTCCAAGGATGCTCACAAACACCTGTAACTCCAGCAGTCTTCTGGACCCTGGGAACAGCTGTAGACACAAGCACACAGACCAACAACACACATACAGCAAATTAAAAAAACAGAACAAACTAAAATCTTTTTTAAAAAAGACTTATTTATTTCATTTATTATGTATACAGTGTTCTGCCTACATGTGTGCCTGCACACCAGGAGAGGGCGCCAGATCTCATAGATGGTTGTGAGCCACTGTGTAGTTGCTGGGAATTGAAAGCTCTTAACCTCTGAGCCATCTTTCCAGCAAGTACCTCCTGCTAGTGTGCCAATGCGAATGGCTCACTTGTGCGGAGGTCAGAGTACAATCTGCGGGAGTTGGCTCTCTTCTTCTAACGTAAGGGTTCCAGGAATCAACTCTGATCAGCAAGCTTATTGGCAAGCGCCTTAAATGGCAGAGGCCTCTCACTGGCTCCCAAACTACAAATGATTACATAAGCAAAACCCACATAAACACTAACTATAGATAACAGCAGAACTGAAAAAAAAAAAAATCAAAATACTTAAATTAGCCGGGGGTGGTGGCACATGCCTGTGATCCCAGCACTCGGGAGGCAGAAGCAGGAGGATCTTTGTGAGTTCCAGGCCAGCCTGGTCTAAACAGAGTGAATCCAGGACGGCCAGGGCTATTTAACAGAGAAACCCTGTCACAAAAAGACTAAAAGAAAAAAGTAAATCATTTAGTGTGTATCTATCCATGTGTGTGTATATACATATATATATATGTATAAACATCAAACATTAAACATTTTTTGAGATTATATAATTACACAATTTTTCTCTTTTTCCCTTCTATGGCTTTCATGTACAACCTTCCTCCATCTCTTTCAAAATTATGTCCCATATATACATATATATATATATATATTCCTAAATACAGCTTCAGTCATATAATGTTCCTCATATGTACATGTTTCCCAGGCTGAGTGACCAATCACTGTGCTCTTCCCTCGGGGAAGACTATTTCTCCTGCTCCCAGCGTCCCTTAGTTGCTTAAAGTCCTTTGTCTAGGGTTGAGGCCTTGTGAGCTTCGCCCTTTCTGATAGCATGTCTATTAGTGCCATCTTTGTTCAGGCAAATGTCTTTAAAAAGCTCCTATTTTATTATGTTAGACTGTCTTAATTTAATTTACAATTTTTTATGTGTATGCGTGTGTGCCTGAGCGTATGTATGTGCACCACTACCACACAGGGGCCTGAGGAGAGAGGAGGAGGTGTTGGATCTCCTGGAACTGGAGTTCCAGAGGGTTGTGAGATGCCGTGTGGGTGCTGGGAAGCAAACCCAGGCCCTCTTCAAGAGAAATGTTCTTAACTGCGGAACCATTTCTCCAGTTCCTGGAATGTAATTTTTCTTATTCAAACAGAGACATAGAGAAACGATGGCTAGAGCTATCACACTCACTTCAAAATATTTAAACGATGCTATAGCTGGACGTGGTGGTCCAAGCCTTTAATTCCAGTGCTTGAGGCAGAGCACCTGTATGCACAGGCCTGTATCCCAGGACTTGCCCAGGTGGAGACCGGAGGCCAGAAGGTTAAATTTTTATTTATTTATTATTTTTTATGTGTATGAATGTTTTGCCTGAATGTATGTATATGCACCACGTGTGTGCCCTCTACTTGTGCAGGTCAGAAGAGGGTATTGGTTTCCCTGGGACTGTCACAGATGGTTGTGAGCTCCCAAGTGGGTGCTGGGAACAGAACCTGGGTCCTCTGGAAGCACAGGTGCTCCGAACTTCGAGTCAACGGCCCAAGTTCAGAAATTTAAAGTCATCCTTTGCTTCATAGTGAGCTTGGGGCTAGCCTGGGCTACGCGAGACCTGTCTTACAACAATGTCTCCCTCCCCCAACTCATTACGTAGAGCAGGCTGGACCTGAACTCGTGATTCTCCTAGTTCTTCTTCCCCAGTGTTGGGACTATAAAGTATTTGCCATTATATAGGGTTTCCCCTTTTGTGGCGCTAACAATGGAACCCAGGGCCTTGTGCTTGCAAGCCAAGCACTCTACTAACTGAGCTGTAACGCTAGCCCCCGTCTTTTCCTTTTCACAATGTAGTGTAGTTGGCCTCGAACTCAGGATCCTCCTCTGTGATGACAAGCGGGTACCACCAGGCTGGAGGAAGTGCAACTTTAAACCTGGGCACTGGAAGTGGAGGGAAGGAAGCAGCTTTGTTGGGCTTCACTGCCTGGCAATTTGACTTATGTTTTCCCAGGTCAGGCCAATGACACACTAGAGGTTTAGAACCCGGTTCTGAGGCCATTTGGATTTAACACCTGACTTAATATTATTAATTACGTAACGGTGTGAATTATACGAACTCGGACACAAACAATATCTTCGAGCCGTAGTTACGCTCTAAAAGGCGTGATAGTGCTGCACGGAGTTGCTTGAAGAATCAAATGTGATAACACAGGGAAAGCGTGAAAGCTTAATGCCGGCACAATGTATGCGTAATGTAATTACACGTACGCAGAACTTAAGTAAATTGCAGTAGCGTATATTTAGCCAGAAGACAAATGGCATTACTGTCTAAAGGTGGTTATCAAGATGTAATCTTTTCTGAGCAATCCAGATAGCAAATGAACGATTTCATTTGCCTTATCATTTCGCCTAAGAACACGACCGGAGAGTAGTAAGCCAGAGAGTGACATAACTGAGAGTTTGTACCCGAATAGCGTGACTGGAGGGGTAAGATGTGGGCTACCCTGCTGGTATTTCCTGTCCCTGCGTGGAGATTATTCTGTAAGGAGCAGAGGGTGTGCTGAGAGAACGTTCTATGCCCCCTGTGGCACTCGGGATAAATATAGGAATGTCACTTGATTTTAGCACAAAGGTAAAAAAAAAAAAAGATATTTTATAGGCACGTCAAGGGAAATGAATAGTCATACTTTCCACCTTTTGTATACGGTACGGTGTTAAAAAACAAAAAATCATCCCCACACAAGTCATTTCCTTTGGTGACTGCGACATCCATATTAGTAGACAGGCCAGCATATCCGAGTCCCCTCTTCGAGGTGACTGTGACTCTAGAAACTGGGGCCTTGCACACCGTTTGCAGAGCCTGAACCAACACAAGGCTCTATCTCCCGATGCTCATTTCTCTGTAACAAGCTCATGCACCTCTTCATACATCCCCTGATCCAAGCTTTCACTGACCTCCAGGGTTAAGAGTAAACTTTTAACTTCACGCCCGTCCCCAGAACCCTTTACAAGCTGCCTGGAAGAGAGAGAGAGAGAAGCCATCAAACACGTTCCCGAGAAAGCCGGGAACGCCAGCCTAGGCGGAGACCCCAGCACAATGAGAGGTCCGCGTGGCGGTTAGCCTGGACGCTGGCACCGCCAAGTGCCCGGTCCCGGGGGCCGGCGAGCGGCGGCCAGCGGGGCCCCGCGCTCCTCCTTAACCCGCGCCGGGAGGCGGCGGCCGCGGCGGCGGGAGGGGGAGGGGCGCGGAGCGCGGCGCCGAGGCCGGGGAGGAGCCGGGGCCTGCAGCGGAGCCGAGCCGAGCCGAGCCCCGACGCGCTCCGTCCGCCTGCCGGCTCCCGGGAGCCCCGACCGGCCGGAGCCTCGGAGGTGGCAGCGCGGGGGAGCCCCACGCGCGGGGAAGCGCGGCGGACGGGGAACGCGGCTGCGGAGGCGCTGCCGCCCGGCAGCGGGGGACGGGAACCGGGACCGCGGCCTCCGGGACCCTGCTGCCCAGGCCGGGCGGGCGGGCGGGGAGCGGGAGTGCGAGGACCCCGCCCTCGGGGCACCCGGCGCCGGGACCTGCCCCCCTCCCGTGGGAGGGAGGACCCTCCCTGCTCCCGGGACAGCCAGGGGAGATCGCCGCGGGGTACGCGGCTGTCCCACCCACGCCGGCTCTGGAGGAGACCCCCAGAAGTCGGCAAGGGTGCCGGGACCCGGAGGACCCGCAGTGAGACCGCCCTCACGCCTCAGCGCACTCCAGACAGTTCGGGACTTTGGAGGCAGAGAGGAAGGCAGCCGTGCCCACGGTGGAGGAGGCACCCCGCATCCCACCCAGGACTCGCCGCGGAGAGGCGTCCTGACACGCACAAGCCAGGACCCTCCGGGGAGCCGTCGGGAATCGGTTCCACTTGGCCTGAAGGGTGGAAGACCTCGCCCCTCAACTTGCGTGCACCTAGACAGTGGACCCGGGCAGAGCCCCTGCGCTCGCATCTGCAGCGGACAGAAAGAGCCCTCGGCCCCTGAAAGATCTACTTTGGGGGAGAAGGGGATTCCCCCAAGGGGGAGGAGACAGCTCCTGGTTGGGAGAGGCTCCTCCCCTCCTCCCTAGGGTAGCAGGCAGGGTGTGGGGGGTGTGCCAGCTTCCCCAGGTAGGTCCTCCCTCTCCCCCTCCTCCTCCTTCGACTCCTCTTCCTCAGGGGACTCGGTTCCCCGCTCCAGCTTGGGAGGCTCCGCCAGGCACTGGAAGAGGCACTGAGGATGCGACCTGTCACCCGCCTCTGAAGAGGGGAATCCCTGCAACTTCAAACTTCTGTCGCAGGTGGTTTCCTCCGGTGACCGGGGGAACCTTGGAGACAGGTTAGTGCTTTCCATTCTGTAGTCTGTAGGCGCCAGTAGGTATGGGGAGCGGAAATGGTGCGACGTGAGGTTCATTCCTAGGGAAGGTAGTGATGATAACCCAGTCCCCTGGGAAATGGCTTCTGTACCCTGCACTGGAACCCACATGTTGCTTCAGAAACTCTGAGATAGGGGCTTTTTAGATTTTGGAGACTGAAAAGGGATGGGTCATTTGCAGGCCCTAGAGAAGTGGGTGCTCTCTACTGAGAACAGACAACAGGTGTGGTTTTTTTTTTCAGGCCGCTGTGGTTACTGTTAGTAACACAGGACACAGCATAGCCAGAATCCCACAGCACTGTGTCCATCGCTGGGTCTTGTTCTCTGGTGGATGGACCAGGCCTAAGTTAGCTTCATGTTCAGGAGAGGTCTCCTTTCCAGTCTGTAACAATCACTGCTTGCCAAGTTGGCAACCTATCCCTACCCACTCTGTCTCGGATACCTGGAGGTCCTTCTGACACCCTGCTCCACGCTGGATACCTGCTTCTCTGTATAAAAGCCAAAGGGAAATGTGAACCCACATGTCCCAAAGTGAGAAGAAACCCTCTAGGGTAATGCTCACTGGTGGGCTGAAGTCTTCCTAGTCACCTGTTGTTTGCTGACAGTTCCTTGGGAAAAATCAGATTGTAGCCAGGAAGAGAGGAAGGGGCTTCCTAGCTTCCTTCCACACTTCCATGAGCTGACCACCAGGGAAAATTTTCTTCTTACCTTAGGGAACCATCAAAATCGGGAATCTTTAGAGAAAGCAGGAGAAAAGGTGCTCAGAAGTCTTCCTGGTTGAGCCTGTCTGTAGCAGAGCTCTGACTTTTCACCCGAGGTCACTAGCTAGGGACCTGCTCTCCTGTCTGGTGGTTGGACCTTGCCTCATCTGTATGGGGTTCTTCCCCTTGGGTTTTCAGTGTCTGCCTCCCTGCATGGGCCGTGGGTTGGATGGCCCAAGTTTCTGTCGGTTCACTTAATCCAGGAAGGTATCTGTGGTGACAGTGTGTATCGACAGGCTCACTGGCTGTACTGTAGAATGATGTCCACGTTTCTCAGTGGAAATGACCATGGCTCGGTGTCTGTGTTTTGAGCATGTACACAGAGGAGTTTTTAGGCTGGTGTTTTCAGGCTGTACTCTGCTCCCTTAGAATCATTTCTGGCAGGCCTGTAGAAATAGGAGACTCCCTGCCAGACCTAGAAGAGTTGAGGATGCGGATGAACAGTTGGGAGAAAAGCTTAGCCGTCCATCCTTTGCTCCCCCGTAGAGAATTCTCTCAAGGGGAATTCTCATGCCCCCCTCTTGGCCATCATCCCACACAGCATGGCAGCCCTCTCTCAGGTTGGGCCTGTTCCTTCCAGGACTGGTAGGAAAGCTTCATCACAGATACCCCTACTCTTAAAAAAACGATGAGGCTCCTTTACACACTTGTCTAGAACTGCCTCTCCCACTTTTGAAAGATGTCTCTGCCTTAGTAGTGGCCTGTTTCTTATAAAGCGCTTGATCAGATGGGGCATGACACTTCCGGGTGTCACAGGGTGGACTGTGGTGGAGCTGCTCCAGGTGGACCACTCAGGAGCACTCATTCGGCTGGCTCTGCTGGGACAAGAGCCGTAATTCTCTTGTCAATGTGGGGATGGCTGGATCAGCCGTGATTTGGAGCATACAGTTTTACAGACTGTATCTTATGACTGCACCTAAATCCCTCTGAGAGACAGATGATGATATTTCTCCTCTTCCCTCCACCTTGGAGGTTTCCCAATCTTCCATTAATCAGAACTGGGCTGATGGACTCAAAGGAAACATTTGAAATTCTGACATCCTGACGGCCTACGTTTGCTTCAGACTTTGTGACGCGATCACAGTGTGTTTGCTGCTTCTAATGCTGCCTCTTTTCTTTTTATTACTTATCACAGTATTTTGTATATGTTCTCTTCCTTTACGCACACCAAAGGAGGGCGTCAGATGCCATGGGACTGTAGTTATAGATGGAGTGTGAACCACCATGTGGGTGCTGGAATTGAACTCAGGACTTCCGGAAGAGCAGCCAGTGCCCCTAACTGCTGAGCCATCCCTCAAGCCCTGGCTCTCTTTTCATTAAATACTTTGGTGATTGGTATTAAGCTATGAGACTGTTGTACATGTGTGTTAAACACACTGAGCTGTACATGCAGCCTACTGACAATCTCTTTTTTCCTTATTCAGAAACAAAGTTACTAAGTGCTTTAAACATACTAAGAAACATTAGACAGTCCTCACAACAAGTCTTGTAGGAACAGTTAACCTTTATTTAAAGGAATTTTAAGCTGGTGGCACACGCCTTTAATCCCAGCAGAGTCAGGTGCATCTCTGAGTTCTAGGCTAGGGAGTTCCAGGATATGGAGAAACCCTGTCGAAAAAAAAAAAGTTCATGCCTTTAATCCCAGCACTTGGGAGGCACAGGCAGGGGAGCTCTGTGAGTTCAAGGCTAGCCTGGTTACAAATCCAGTTCCAGGACAGCCAGGGCTATACACTGAGAAACTCTGTCTGGGGGTAGGCGGGGAAGGAGCTTTTTAGATTGTCTTTTGTGTGTGTGACAGTGTCTCACTATGTAGCCATTGGCTGGCCTTGAGCTTACTATTTAGGCAGCTCAGGCTGGCTGGAACTCATGGCAGCCCCCCCTCCTTAAACCTTCCAGAGTGCTCGGAGTACAAACTCCAGTCACCATACCCCACTTCTTAGAATTTCGATTTTGTTTTACAGAGATAGGAATTAAGATACAGAGACGCTAAATGACTTGTCTGTCAGAGCTGGGTTGAAACCCAGGCAGCCTGACTGGTCACGAGATACACTCCGCCACTGCCCTGCTAGTTTTGGCATGATGTGCAGCTCAGGAAGTTATCACTCCTGGATACCTGACGTGGGTACCACGTGGAGAACAGTTACTAGCTGGCTGGGGAAAATGGGCAGCAGATAGTGCAGGCTCTTGTGGCGCTTACAGGTCCCACCACACTGGCAGTTCGTTCCCCAGGAAGGCTTTCTGTTTTGTTTTCTGCCTTTGCCCGGCACTGTCGTCTCCATTAGCTGTCCCGTGGATGTGATGGAGTCTGCCCTTTGGCTGCCTTTCCCAGATTCTGCGTATTTCCTTTCGGTCTTCCAGCATGCAGAGAAGAATGCGGCCTGACTCAGGTTCTGCCCAGGCCAGTGGCACGAGGCCCACCTGGAGAGAGAGGTCTGGATAACTAGGTTGGCTGGCCTGAGAAATGGAACTACCTCTTGTTTGCTTTTCTATTAATAGCCCTGGACGTTAGCCCTGTGCCATTATTTCGGGGAGTGTGGAATGTGTGGCAGCTACAAGCTCATTAGCTTCATTCCTGGCCCTCCAGGGATGAAGCTTTGGTAGGGGTTATGACTTCATCTCTTTTACTGGAGTGGGAAACTGAGGCATCAAGACTTTGTCAGGGAGCGAGGAATGGCTAGGGGCACTTGGTGAGTCAGTGTTGGGGTTGGGGATAGGACGGAGGAAGCTCCCTCAATCTCCGCTGCCCTTCCCAAATGGGGAAGTGAGGGGGTAAGGAAGTGGTCTAGGCTGAAGAGCTGAGTGCTGGGAGACCGGAGGACCAGGCCCTGTGAGCTTTGTAGAGTTTATGCTGGAATGTATTCTGAGCGCTGAGGTTTGCATTTGGAGGACTGCCTTGGGGGGAGGAGCTAGTGGGGAAAAGTTAGTGTCCTACCTCAGTGTCCTGTGCGGGACAAGGAAGGGAGGGGTGCAGGACAGCCAGCAAGAGGTGGGGAGTGTTTCCCTTTCAGAATTCCCTGTGGTTGGCTGGTGTCAAATGTGCTGTTTAAGGCCTCTACACACTGTGAATCTACCCTCACGTTCCAGGTCAGGGTCAAAAGCATTTCAGAGGAAATAACTGAAATTTTCTAGCTTTAAAGATGAGATGTCCAGGATTCCTTAGCAGGAGATAATAGGGGTTAGGGACTGATGCCTAAATAGACCCAGCCATTTCATTTGGGAAGCTGATGCAGGAGGATTGCTGGAGCCCAGGAGTTTGAGACCAGCATCGACAACATAGACTCAAAACACACACACACACACACACACACTCACACACACCACATTCTCTCTGTCTGTCTCTCTCACACACTGTCTGTCTGTCTGTCTCACACACACACACACAGTTGAGGAGGGCAGTGGCCGACTGACCAGGGAGCAGAGTAACACATCTTTCCAGACCTTTTTCTGCGGATGAACCTGCCCCTTTAGAACTTGCTTGTTGGTATGTGACTGCTGATCTTCGAGAACCCGGCTATGGCTCCGCCACTGCCCAAGCTCCCTGCTGCAGTCCAGAGGCCGGGGTGTTTTGAAACAGCAAAAGGCTAGAAGGTGTGTGGCTTCCTGGAATGATGACGTGTTCCTATTGTTTTCCAAGTTTCCATGTGCATGGTTGGGGCAAGGTGGTGGTATTCGGACCAAAGGGATAGCTGGTGACAGAGCTAAGGCCGAATGTAGAGGCTTTTCGGGGCCAGTTGCGAGTGTTATGGCCCCTTTGCCCAAACAACTCTTGGGGTGTAGTTAGGGTTCTTGCTGCCGAGACCCTTGAGGCACGGAAGGTGTTCCCTTCTGCTTTGTGGACTAGATGTGTTACTGGTTGGGAACGCTGGGCCAGGTATGAGTGAGCACAGGTTGACTTCAGGGGTGGGACCTGGTTAGGAGAGGAGTGTGTGAGAATTCTGGCGTGTAGAGGAAAGGGCAGCTGTCCGTGGCGAAGCTACAGTTTAGGATGGAAAAAAAAAAGAGAGAGAGAGAGAGCCTGAAGGTACGTTACGTGCAGGGGTTAAGATAGAGGGTAGCGGTCCTGTTTGAGACAGTTTGGGCCTGCCGAGTGTGTGCCTGCGTCTGGTTGTGCGCCCTTTGGCCGTGGGCTGAGAGAGACATCTGCAGAACAGGGCTCTCACCAGCATTCTAAGTTCCCGGGGAGTAGCCTTGGCTCGTGCAGAGCACTGTCCTGGTAGGCTTGAGCAAGAAATGCTAGTTGGAATCTGGCGGCCGGCCGTGCAGGCACAAACCTGTTAGACAGCGGGTGCTCAGGAGCTTGCTGGCTTCAGCTCCGAGGAACTGCCAAGTCGGGGTTCCTGTGAGCGCCTCTACACAGCCCCCCTCCCCCGCCCGACTGCAACACAGGCACTATCCTCCATTTTTCACCTTCCTCCACCAACATGTCACTAGCTGCGCGTCCCTGGTGGTGAAAGCCTGGGCGGTTTGGTTGGCGGCGGGGCCGGCGAACCTCAGGCGTGGGCGGAATCGCAGCGCCAGGAGTTTGCATGGAGGTGCAGCCAGCCTGCGTGCCTGGCTGCGGAGGAAGGAGGGAGGAGAAGGGCGGGGGAAGGGGAGCCGGCTCCTAGCCCCACGGAGGCTATTTTTAGCCAGGCTATCTGATTGTTACCGGTGTGCACACAGCTGGGTGTCTCCCCGGCTCGGCTCGGTGAAGCCGGCCAGGCCTGGGAGGTGGGAGGGCCTTGCTGATGACTCCTTCCTGGTGCTGGTATCTGTGGGCCGGAGCCTGCAAGCGGGAGCTTTAAAGGTGTGAGGGCAGCTGCGCACTCAGAATCTGTTTGTTTTTCTGCGTGACCTTGTGCTCTGTCGGTAACGTATGCCGGGCGTACGCTGTGATGTCTAGTGTACGCCATTGTCCATGTGTCAGTCTTGTACCTCGCTGTGGCCCTCGCTGTCAACATTTGGTTGTTTGTTTATTGTGGTGCTGGAGAGTGAACCCAGAATCTCAGGCAAGTACTCTCTACACGGTAGAGTACACCTGTAGCCCCCCCCCCCCCGCTTTTTAATTTCTTTTAATATGTATGAGTGTAATGCGTGTGTGTGTGTGTGTGTGTGTGTGCATGTATGTGTATGTATGTATGCGCTCACGCTTGCCTCATGCTCTAGGAGGCCAGGAGGCCAGAAGAGGGTGTTGGATTGCCCGGAATTGGAGTGTAGAGATAGATGGTTGTGAGCCACCATGTGGTTGCAACAAGTGCTCTAAACTGCTGGTCCATCACTTGCCCCCACTTTTTAAAAAAACTTTTATTGTGAGACAGGGTCTCACTGAATTGCCCAGGTGGCCTGTGAACTCACTGTGTGGTCCAGGCGGGTCTTGAACTTGTGATCCTGCTGCCTCAATCTCTGGAGCAGCTGAGATTACAGACGCAGCTCAGTTGTCAGAATCCGCACTTGGGTATGTGTAATCTGCCTGACATGAGACACGTGTGTGGCATGTCGCAGTGTGCTTCGCCAGAGCGTGCATCCTTGCGTTTGCTCGGACTGGCTTTCTGTGTGCGATGGCCGTGTGCTTGTGGATGCTATATATAAACACACAAGTGTCATGTAATCGGAGACCAGACTTCAGCTGGTCTTACCTGCTGTCTAAATAGGGCTGACTTTTTTTTTTTTCTTCTTATTTTTATATAGAGTTTAAAAATACTGTGTTGTGGGGCTGTAAGGAGCATTGCACAGTTCAGTGTTTGTGGGTTTGATATCTGATCCTGCGTGGAGGGAGAGGCCCCATGGTCATGCTCTTATTAAGCTGTGGAGTACGGAACACGCTATTGCCAAGGTGGTGGCGGTGCAGCTCTTTAATCACAGCGTTTGGGATGCAGAGGCAGGCGGGTCTCCGGGTCTGAGGCCAGCCTGGTCTACAGAGGGAGTTCCGGGATGGCCTGTCTTAAAACAAAATAAAACAAAAACAAGCACTGCGCAGTCTAGAAATGATCGGTGGTTGGTGGCATTTGCACATGGGGTCGTGGGTCATCTGAGGAGAGGGGTCTGCAGCGGAACTGAATTGGGAAGAGACTGCTTGCCGTGTACATTAGAAATGGAGCCGTTCTTGCCCCAGTAAACAGGGAATCATCTGCCTGTCTCCCTGCTTTCCTCTTCGCCTCAGAACCCGGAAGTGCCATGGCCTCCGACCTGGAGAGCAGCCTCACCTCCATAGACTGGCTGCCGCAGCTGACTCTCCGCGCCACCATCGAGAAGCTGGGGAACGCTTCTCAGGCTGGGCCTCCAGGGGGCAGTCGGAAGTGCTCTCCGGGCTCCCCCACAGATCCTAATGCCACCCTCAGCAAGGACGAGGCGGCGGTCCACCAAGACGGCAAGCCACGGTACAGCTACGCCACCCTCATCACCTATGCCATCAACTCTTCCCCGGCCAAGAAGATGACTCTCAGTGAGATCTACCGCTGGATCTGCGATAACTTCCCCTATTACAAGAATGCGGGCATCGGCTGGAAGGTGAGGCTGCTTCTAGGACCTGGGCTCGGAGTACCTAGCCCTCAGCAACCTTCCCCTCTCCTTTCGTTTCTTCCTATAACCCGGGCTGTTTGTCTCTGACTTGTCTCAGGGATATGTAAACTCAAGATCTCTTATCTGTACCCCTATTTGTATTTACTTTAGGGGTAATCGGCTTCATAAGCTGTATCACGGAAACACTAGTGATGCCAAGCCATTAAATGTAGTTATGGGATGGCAGGATGCTGCCGGTCACCACACCCTCTTACTGTCCGCTTCCCCTCTAAGGGCAGTCTTTGACTGCATGTCTTTCCTACCCCGCTGCTGTGTTCAAATCATTGAGCAAGGCAACGGGTGACTCCTACTTTGGTAGGAAACTCATCAAATTTCTATAGCTTCCTTGCAGATAGTCTTCATCTTTTGAAACTTTGTATACTAACATAAAAAAAGATTAATTAGGTTCTTTACCAAAAGCTGGCTCACTAAGTAAGTAAGGAGGCTGTTAGGCAGAGACAATGGAAATCCTCTTTCAAGAGAAGAGAGAGGGTTGATATTAAACTATCTGTATATTTTCAGCCAGGTGTAGTGATACACACCTTTAACCCCAGCACTTTGGAAGCATAGACAGGTGGGACTCTTGAGTTCAAGGCCAGCCTGGTTTACATACCAAGTTCCAGTCCAGCCAGAGCTACATAGTGAGACCCTCCCCAACCAAGAAAAAAAAAAAAACCCGCAAAGATTTATTTATTTATCTTGTCACAGTGTCTCATGTGGTTCAGGCTGGCCTAGCCTGGAACTCACGAATAGCTGAAGCTGACCTTGAACTACTGATTCTTCTGTCTTGACAACCTCTGCCCCCCTCCCCCGCCATGCTTTCGATGACAGACAAGTGCCACCAAGCTAGGCGTTTGGAGCAGCAGTCTCCAACTGTTGAGTAGGAATGGGGGTTAAATATTGTTCTCTCACTCTAAATCACCAGTTGAGTTACAAACTAGATGATGAAGTGAGGCTTCCGGCCAGTCTTCCCGTGGTCAATGCGCCCCATAGGCTGCAGCTCTCCACACGCCGGCACACAGGCACTATACAGCTTTTCTGTTCCCAGATGGGGTCATTCTGAGTGTCAGTGAGAAAGTGAAGGTGATCTGTGCTTTTGTTCTTCCCCTGAGGTTGGTTGGTTTGTTTTAGTCTTTGCCTGTATGTGCTGTGTGTTGGTGAGGGTGCAGAAGTGCCATACTGTTGTGTGTCGCTGTACATGCGGAGATCAGAAGACAACCTTGGGTGCTGGCCCGTGCTTTCTACCTTGTTTGAGACAGGCTCTCTTTGCTGTTACCACTGTGTATGGCAGGCCAGTTGGCCGTGAGCTTCTGGGCCCTGTCCTGTCTCCACCTCCTGTTTGCCATAGTGTTCCCAGTGTATAACAGGTATCACAGAACACCTGCTCCTGGCTTTGTGTGGGTCCTGGGGATTCAGCTCGGTCCTCACACTTGTGAGCCATCTCCCCATAGACTGCTCATGCTTTCTGTCTGGTTATAATGTGTGTAAACAGTAGAAAAATACTGCCCTTTTGCTTTCCATAGGGAATTGAGGAATGAGGTAGATATGACTTTGAGGTGTTTATTTGGCTTGTGTGTGTATGTGTGTGTGTTTGGGATGTGTGTGCAAGTGTGAATACACTCGTACCACATGTGACTGTCGAGGTACAGGCCAGCCTGGGGTGCTCATCTTCCACCTTGCTTGAGGCAGGGTCCCTCATTATTACTGCATTTTGCCACATTGGCTAGTGTGATTTTCCAAGGATTCTTATGTGTCCACCTCACATCTAATCCTAGAAAACCTGGGATTAGAGGTGTGTACAGCCACACCTGGCTAAGGTGGAGTCTGGAGCCTTGAACTTAGGTCCTCATGCTCAGGTGCCAAACTCTTTATCCACTGAACAGTCTCCCCAGCTCCTACTTACAATTTATTATTATTATTATTATGTGTGTGTGTGTGTATGTGTGTATATGTGTGTGCTGTGGATGTGCTTGTGGAAGTCAGAGGTTAACTTTGTAGAGCTGATTCTCTTCCTTCCATTGTGTGTGGGTTTCAGGGCTCAAGCTCAGGGCCCCAGGGTTGTGTGCTCAGCACTTTGCCCTTGGATCATCTCATGAGCTCGTCAGCAGTCCCCCCTGCCCCCACCCAGTGCAGTAGCTCTGGTTCTCCTGGAACTCACTGTGTAAACGAGAGTAGGCTCAACCTCAGAGAGATTTCTTGGCCTCTTCCTTCTGAGAGCTGGGATTACTGATGGCATGTACTACGCCTGTCTCTCTCTCTTTTTTTTTTTTTGCACTGCTCCTGGCTTTGTGTGGGTTCTGGGGATTCGGCTCAGTCCTCACTGTTGTGAGCTTTGCTCACTGAGCCATCTGCCCACAGAATACTCATGGTTTTTGTCTGGTTCTAATGAACAGTATAAAGATACTGTTCTTTTGCTTTTCATAGTGAATTGAGAAGTGGGGTGCAGGTGTGAATACATGCATACCATGTCTTCTCATGCAGTCCTGGCTACCCCAGAACTCACTGTGACTGTAGACCAGGCTGGCTTCTAACTTGTGGCCACTCTCCTGCTTGTGTCTCCGAAGTGCCTGGCTTACAAGTGTAGGGCACCATGTCTGGCTGTTGTTGTTGCTTGTTTTTTGAGACAGGGCCTTAGCGTGTGCCTCTGTCCATCACCAGGCTAGCTTCGAACTCAGAGATCCTCCTGGCCTGAGGCATTTATATACTTGTTGTCAATTTGGTAGGAAGGCTGAAAACCTGTAAAATTAACTTTCGGAAGCACCTGGTCACCATCACCTCTAACCAGTTATCCTTGGTGATCTGCTCTTCTCATCCTCTGCTTTCCGTGCAGGACTCCAGTTTACAGTGACGAGGTGCTGAATGTACCCTGGGCACATGTTGTTCTGTGTCCCTTTGGGAAATATGGAGGTTTGCCCAATGCTCAGACCTAACTTGCTTCTTTGCTTCCCCAGAATTCCATTCGACACAACCTTTCTCTTAACAAGTGTTTCCGGAAGGTGCCCAGACCTCGGGATGACCCTGGGAAGGTGAGATGCTGCTATGGGAATTAAAGGGAGAAGGAAGGAGAGTGAAGCAGTTGACACTCAGAGTCCCGTGGCTGTTCTAATTACTGGGAGAGGAAAGCATGTTCACTTTAAAAGCATCATTTTCCTCAAAGGAAGCGCATAGTTGCCAAGCTTCTGGGCTCTCACTAGAATGGGTGACTAAGGAAGACTATGACATCTTTATGTTTTAATAAGAGTGTTTATAACAGAGTTGTCTTTAAGGTTCTCCATCTCCTTCCTTTCTTCCTTCCTCTCCCCCTCCTTTCTTCTCTTCCATCTTTCTTCCTTCCTTCCTTTTTTCCTTTCTTCCTTCCTTTCTGTGTTTTGAGACAAAGTCTCACTATGTAGACCTGGCTGGCCTGGAACTTAATATGAAGACCAGACTAGTCCCAATTCAAGAGATTCAATTGGTGGGATTAAAGGTGTATACCAAGATGGGCATAGTATTACACATCTTTAATCCCAGCAGTCAGGAGGCAGAGACAGGTGGATGTCTGTGAGTATGAGGTCCAACATGGTCTCCAGAGTTCCAGGACAGCCAGGCCCTTATTTAAGACTCTGTCTTAAAAACCAAAACCAAACAAACAACATAGGAATGTACCACTATGACCAGCCTCTTTTACTTTATTTATTTATTTATTTGAGAGAGAGAGAGAGAGAGAGAGAGAGAGAGAGAGACTCACTCATGTAGCCCAGGCTGGCAAGGCTTCTTTGTTTGGAGTGGTACTTGTTCCTACATGTAAAATGTTGGCTAAACCACTTTTTTTTTTTTTTTTTGAAACAGGCTAGGCTGGCCTTAAACTTGCCACCCTCCTGCCTTAGTCTCCCCCTGGGTACTAGATCACTGGTGTGTGCCAACATACCCAGTTTGCTTCCTAGCCTTTTGGAAGCTTCTCTGTGCTTCCAAAGGGAGAAGGGTGGGCTGGGGATGGGAGTCCCATTTGGGAGTTGCCAATACCCAAGGCACTTTTGCCTCAGGTCATAGGGGAAAGGAAAGGGCTTTCTGGCCTTTTGCAGCTCTCCGACAGGATTACCTTTGTTCTTTTGCTCCTTGGGAACATTTGAAGCTGGGGTTCAGACTGCCCACTGACCTTTGAGGACAGATTTACTCCTCACTGGTGCTCAGCTCCCTTGGGATTCTGTCTGCTTCTCTTCTTTCCTTTTTTTCTTCTTCTGATTGCTCTCACTTCCTGCTTCCTCTCTTCTGTTCTGTGCTGGGGAATCTGGACAAGGCATGGTCCATGCTGGGCAAGCACTCTACCACTGAATTGCATTCCCCAGCCCTGCGCCGTTCTCAGCAAGGCTGCTGTAAGAGACCTCTGTCCCACAGGAACTTCTGTAGGCAAAGGTTTTTTTCTTGGGTTGGGGTCTCCTTCCAGGGCTCCTATTGGACGATTGATACCTGCCCCGACATTTCCCGGAAGAGAAGACACCCTCCCGATGATGACGTAAGTTCTTTGTTCTTTGGGAGACCCCTGCCTTGGATTTCAGTCATTTCTGTGGTAAATGTGGGGTCACACCTGCAGTCGGGAGGCAAAAGCATGGGTCTTGGGTGGGTGAGTGTTTCACCTCTGCATATAGCTTTCTCTTCTTTCACTCTTCTTAGCTATCCCAAGACTCCCCGGAACAGGAGGCCAGCAAAAGCCCCCGGGGAGGTGTTCCGGGGGGTGGAGAAGCCTCCCTGTCTCATGAGGGGAACCCTCAGATGCCACTGCAGAGCCCCTCCTCCATGGCCAGCTACAGCCAGGTAGGAGGCCGAGGTGATGGGTGAGTGGATGGATGGATGGCTCCGAGGTTCCGATACCACTCTGGTCACAATTACATGTTAAGGCCCCATAATACGCCAGTCAGGGAGCCTGGGAAAGGAGGACAAGCAAAAGAGGGAAACCCAGCCGGAAGGAAGGACAGAAAGGTGTGGAGGTGCACTAGGGAAGGGCTGGCAGAGAGGAAGTGGAGAGTCATAGGAGAGAGGTCAGATTCAAGACACGAGGCAACAAGAGGAGGAGGAGCATGTGAGGCCATGTCACTGGCCAGCTGGAGAGGGTGACCAGGACAGGCCTGAGCCTGGTGGCCTCTGGTGGGTCATTTGGCTTCAGAAGGGGCCCGGATCATCCTTCTGTCCTGTTGGCAGGGCCCGGGGTCCGTGGATGGTGGAGCGGCAGCAGCAGGGGCGCCGGGCCGGGACAGCACAGACGGCGGGCCTCCCCTCTACAACACCAGCCATGACTTCAAGTTCTCCTACTCAGAGATCAACTTTCAGGACCTAAGCTGGTCCTTCCGCAACCTCTACAAGTCCATGCTGGAGAGGTCCACCTCGCAGCACGGTGAGTGTGCGGCAGGCCAGGCGGGGGCGTCCTGATGGGTCCTTTCTTTCTCTCCCTGTTTTCTTCATGTGGTCCTGCCCGGGCTGGAACTTGCTGGGTAGATCAGGTTGGCCAAGAACCCGGAGCTCCACCTGCTTGCCTCTCTTGAGTGCTGGGCTTAAAGGCCCCTTAAGTTGTCAAGTAAGTGATAACGTTCCCTTCTCTCCCCGTTTTCTGTCCTTTCGGTTTTTTGAAATTACATTTTAGAGTGTGCATGTGTGTGCGCGTGCAAGTGAGTGTGAACACATGTGTGTCTATGTGTATATGTTTGTGATGTGTGTGTGTGTGTGAGTGTGAGAGTGTGTATGTGCACATGGCATGGCGCAGTGTGGTGAGAGTCAGTCCCCCTCCTCCAGCACACAGGCCCCGGGGATCAGACTTGCGCTGGGTTTGCAGCAAATGCATCCACCTGAATATGTCATCATCATGCCCCCAGTTTCCTGTTTTCCTGTTTGACACTGGTCACTGGTGAGAGGAAGCACAGGGACTAAACTGTTTGGTGCCAGACAGCTGATTCAGGGGGGTCCACTCAACACCCCGTACCCCAATCCTGGGGATCTGATGCAGGGTGTGTGTGTGTGTGTGTGTGTGTGTGTGTGTGTGTGTGTGCGCGTGCACGTGCGTTAGGTGAGTGCTCCACCACCGTGAGACACCTCTAGTCCAGGGGTAGTGTGATTCTGCGGCTGTGAGCAAGTCATTCAGAGCATGTCCACTAGGGGACGGTGGCGGTCTCCTCGCCCCAGAATCCTCAGGCCTTATAAGAACAACTTATTTTTCTTTTTCAGTTAGGTAGTAGGTTAGACTGAGACAGAGGTGCAGACGTCCCAGGCTGGCCTTGGACTTGCTGCCTAGCCAAGGGTGAACTTCCGGTCCTTCTCTCGCCTCCGGAGTGCTGGGATTGCTCTGAGACACCTGGTTTACGTGCTGGGGATGGAACCGGGCCTTAGTGTAATCCGAGCGGGCACTGAGCTGCGACTGAGGCCGCCAGCCGATCCTCACCTGCATCCTAGTGCTCTATTTTATTGGTTTTTGGGTTTTTGAGACAGGGTTTTTATTTTTTTTTCTTTGATACAGGGTCTTGCATTATGTCCTAAACCTCACTAAGTAGACCAGGCTGGCCTTGAACTCAGAGAGGTCACCCTGAGTGCTGGGATTAAAGCTAATGTTTTGTTGCCTTTTTTTTAATGATTTTTTTTTTTTAATTTTATGTGCATTGGTGTTTTGCCTAATGTATGTCTATGTAAGAGTGTCAGATCTTGGAGTTACAGACAGAACTGCTATGCAGGTACTAGGAATTGAACCCAGGTCCTCTGGAAGAATAGTCAGTGCTCTTAACCGCTGAGCCATTTCTCCAGCCGTAAAACCAGTGTATTTTTTATTTGTTAATTTTTATTGTAAAATACTTTAAAAAGATACCAAAGCAGAATGGGTAAATAGCAAAACCCTGACTTCCATCACTTAACTTTATTTTGTTAGGCTTATTTGACTTGCCACTGGGCTTGTTTTGAAGTGGAAATAGTTGAGTGAATTTCCCAGGCAGCGAATCCTTCTCTGTAAATACAGGTTCAGTATGCATCACTGAGCGTGAGGCCCTCGCCCTGAGCGCTCTACCCCGCCGCTACCACTCCTAACACAATAAGTAGTACCTCCTCAGCAGCAGTTGATATCTTGCCCGTTTGCAAGTTTCCACAGTTATTGAGAATAGCTTATCCTGTCCTTATTGGGTGGCATCCTTCGAGATGGTGGCTCTGCCCTCTGCCGAGGTTATATCTGTATGGTATTCTGGCTTTCTCTTGTGGTGAAGACCGTGACAGACAGAATCCTCAAGAGGAGAGGAGGCCAGGCTGATGCAGAGGTCATGGGGGAATGCTGCTTACCGCCTGCTTTCTTAACCACTAGCCCAGGCTCGGCACTGCTCACAGTGATCCGAGCCTTCCCAGATCGCTCATTAATCAAGAAGATGGCCCACAGACGCGCCTGCAGCCCAATGTGATGGAAGCATTTTCTCAGCTGAGCAATTGCGGTTCCTTCTCTCCAGATGACCCTGGCTGTATTAAGTTGACCAAAAACTAACCACACAGACATAGCACACATATGCATGCTTGCACTTGTGGGCACATGCACACACAGACACACACACACATACACACAGTTTTACACATATGCACACATTTTTGCATGTTCTGTGTGTGTGTGTGTGTGTGTCTTTCTGACTGCCTGTGTGTCTGTGTGAATGTGTAACTATGTATGCCTGTGGAGGCCTAAGGTTCATAGCATGTGTTTTCTTCAGCTGCCCTCTAACTCATATACTGAAGCAGGCCACTCGAACCCAGGGCTCACCCGTTGACAAGTCCAGCTAGTCACCGTGCTCTGAAGCCCCCTTGCCTGCCCTGAGCATGGGATTGCAGTGGGCTGCATACCCACCCGACATTTACATGGGTGTTGGGGATGCAAACACTGGTTCTCACAACTGCACAGCAAGTGCTTTACCCAGCAGAGCCGTCTCTCCAGCCCCAGTTCAGGGGTTCTTAAAAAAGAAGGTAGAAGTTGTGGAGCTGAGAGTTCAAGTGAGCTGTCAGGACACTTATCTTTTTGGTAGCTCATTGTGGGCAGCGTGGGCTACACAGAGTGATGAGG
Organism: Meriones unguiculatus; assembly: GCF_030254825.1. Lineage (NCBI taxonomy): Eukaryota > Metazoa > Chordata > Mammalia > Rodentia > Muridae > Meriones > Meriones unguiculatus. The sequence goes on from NC_083353.1 coordinate 113,124,111, forward strand.
GACACAGCGCCTCATTCACATTCGTTCTCTCTCTCTGAGTTCTGTCATCAACTGAGAGAAAATGGGAGCTTTAAGAACCTGATATGGCCAGGCATGGTGGCACATGCCTTTAATCCCAGCATTCTGGGAGGCAGGGGCAGAGACAGAGGCAGACAGATCTGAGTTTGAGGCCAGCCTGGTCTACAAAGTAAGTCCAGGACAGCCAAGGCTACACAGAGAAACCTTGTATAAAAAAAAAAAAAAAAAAAAAAGAACCTGATATGGTCTGTTATGAGTTTCTCCTCTCTTTTTTTCTGTCTGTTCCCTTCTCCCCCCAGGCCTCCACCATCCTCCTTTCCTATTCCAGGCTCTCCCTTCTGTTTTCTTCATAGCAAGGTCTCTGTAGATCAGGCTAGCCTCCACCTCACAGAGATCTGCCTCTGCGTGCTGGGCCTGGCATTGCTTCCAACTGCTGTTCTTCCTACCTTAGCCTCCCAAGTATGCTGAGTTTAGGCACTGGCCTCTGACGGCCGATTAATTTCCTCTTTTCATAACTAAGGGATCAATATTTAGAGTGTGTCCCTGGCATTTTCTTGAGAGATGAATGCTCAGATTGTTGATTGATTGGAGGTAGCGACCCTGGAGAGACTGCCAGAAACAAAGAAATTAGACTGTATGGGGTGAGGTCAGTGCTGTGAACATTTACTCAAGTTTCTGACTGATAGCCAGCTCTAGGCTTGTCCAACATTTTGACATCACAGCATGTCACCTTCAGAGTTCACACATGGGAACTGTGTGATTAAGTTACTCAATGACCTGGAGAGATGGTTTACTGGTTGCGAGTTTACGGTTTCGTGTTGGCTGTATTCATAGCTGTCCTGAGCCGCGTGGGGCCTGGGAGCTGCAGGTTGGGCACTCCTGCGAGTTAGCCCTTCCTCGCCTGGGTGGCTTGAGAGATTAATCCGTCCGTATGCTGCTTCCGACCCGTCTGAGTTTCCTGGTGAGGAACACAGAAAGGCAGAACAGTGGAGGACTGTGGAGACAACCAGGAGGAACAAACCATGCTTGCTCAATAGCTTTGCTTTAGTTACAATTCAATTTTTAAGTTTCACTGGCTATGTAAGTTCCTTTGGAACCGATTCCAGCTCTATATCCGAATCCCCTAAAAGTAGCACGAAATGTCACCAGTGAGGTTTTTTAAATTTTTATTAATATTTCCGAGGTCACCAGTGGGTCATAGCCTTCCCCTAATCTAACTGCTTTTTCCGATCTGTTATCTCGTAGGAGGGACACGGGGTCCTTATGGTCACAGAACATGCTCATATCCTGTCAACTCTTTTGACCTAGCTCTCTCATCTTTTTTTTTTTTATTTTTAAAGATACATTTATTTATTTTATGTATACGAATGGTCTGTTTTTCATGCACAGCAGAAGAGGGAATCAGATTCCTTATAGATGGTTATGAGCCACCATGTGGTTGCTGGGAATTGAACCCAGGACCTCTGGAAGAGCAGCCAGTGCTCTTAGCCACTGAGCCATCTCTCCAGCCCTGAGCTCTCTCATCTTGAGAGAAGATGTCATTTTGAAACCGTGTAGCCCAGATCACTAGCCTGCTTCCTCCTCTCCCTGCAGGCTTTTCCTCACTCCTGGGAGACATGCCACCTTCTAACAGCTACTACATGTATCAGCAGCCGCAGCAGCAGCAACAGCAGCAACAGCAGCAGCCGCAACCACCACCACCACCGCAGTCTCAGCCACCACCCCAGCAACCACAACAACAGCAGCAGGCACCCACTCAGGGCCCCGCAAACGTAGGGGGCGCCCCTCCACTGCACACCCCAAGCCCTGATGGCTGTACTACACCAGGGGGAAAACAAGCTGGAGCTGAAGGCTACGGCCCCCCCAGTGTGATGGCCATGCACCCTCCCGCGCTGCAGCATGGGGGCTACCACCCTCATCAGCACCATACCCACTCCCACCCTGCCCAGCAGCCACCCCAGCAGCAGGCACAGGGCCAGGCACCCATCAACAGCACTGGCTTTGGTGAGTAAG